>NW_026915724.1:28570000-29167500 GCF_034315485.1 Pezoporus occidentalis
GTTTAGTGCAGTTTTCCATGAACTCATATAAAACCTGCATACAGTTTATTTGCGTGACAGAACTTCAAAGCATTAAAATAACCTGTATCAAGCTAGTATAAGTCTTCATGCAATGCTTTCCAAATAACCAGTGATCTAGGGTTTTATCCATCCTGATATCTGCTGGAAGGACAACACAGTAGGGCACAAAAACTAGGAGATTTCTAAAGTCCACTGGTGACAGCTTCCTGACATAGATGTCTGAAGAGCCAACACAGGTGATGGAGGAGAGAAGGTGGTTTGCTGTGTCTCATACTTACAAAAAGGAACAGCTAATTGTTAGTGTGAAAGTTGGGGGCAACTTTGATGCAGTGACCAGTGAATCCAAGATCCTAAGAGAAAGGAGCAGGGCAAAATGAAGGACCACAGCCCTGGATTTTAGGAGGAAAACCTTTAACCTTAATTCATCAGCGCTGTATTCAAGGTGAAGCCCAGTGTAACTTGCAGATAAAAAGAGAAAAAACAGTTATTTGATAGTTAACACAGCAGAGAAAAATCTGTTCTATAAATTTCACTAAATATTTAAGAAGATGAAGCAGGGCAAAGAAAAGTTACCTTGAATATAAATAAACATATAAATTAGACCACAAGGGACTTAAAACTATTAAATTCTTTAAAATTGTGGTAATTTGAGCCAACAGTGGTCCCTGGCAGCAGAAGGGACCTATTGTGAAGCCATGTAGGCTGTATCTAATCACTTTTATTTAAAATTTAGATAGAACAGTATTTCAAAAGTAATGTCAGGCAAATTAAAGATAAATATAAGACTTCTGGTAAGCAAACGAGCAATGTAATGAGTTGTAATGCGATGCTCTGTTGACTTTTGTTGACAAAACTTAGAGATAAAGGCTATAATTTTTGTATTACATTGCTTGTCACAGAAGTTTTAGATATTTAGGGAGAAAATTCATATTTTCAATTATATGCTTGCTGCTACCCATTTTATATTCCTACAAGCTATTAAAAAAATGTTTCATTTGAATGTCACATGTCTTTATAGAGCTGGGGTTATGTGAAACAGCACATCATGTTTTATACTCACCCAGATTATTAGATAGTAGAAAACACAGATTACTGTTGATTATCTACATTAATTGTGCTAACATTTATCATTTAAACCAAAGGAGATAAATTGAATGTATCTACTGAAGTCAGTGGGCTGTTGATCAGCAGATTTAATTCACTATGTTCAAAAAGTGAAGTTAAATGAGAAAGACATATTCTATGTTGACTACTATAATGCTTGTTTTAGGAGTTATAAAAATACACAATCCATCTTCTCACACAGACGTCAGAGGCAGATGGACAATACAGATGTCTACACATTATAGAAAGCAGGTTGGGTTCACTGTAGGGCCTTTCTTATTTCCCCTTCAGGAGGGGATCTGTAAACTATAGTCAGTCCAGTAACATGTACTTGTTGATCCATCATATGGATGACTTGTATACCAGACATCAAGAGCAAATGGGAGTGCACTTTTGATAAAATAAATCAAACCCTTGTAAAGGCAGAAAAGGGTCTGTGCAAGAAGGGAGGATTCTGCAATGTAGAGATACCTGTAGTGCATTTGTTTTCCATTTGTTCCTTATTCACTAGAATTTCATGATGATTTTAGTAATTATCACAATCAATTACTCCCAAGTATCAGAACATGATAAGGGCCATTAAAACCAGATGTAAATTAGACTGTATAATCAACAACAATGCAGGTTTAAAGTAATCCACAGTGTACTCATAATTACTCATGATTAATATACATTTCAAAGAATAATTGTCAATGTTATACTAATATGCTAGGAGGTTTTTGCTGATATTTAAATTGCTATCATTATAATGTCTGAAATCACATACATATATACCTTTTTAACACGTTTCTACAAATGAAATTGGAATTTTACATTATGTGTACAGACTTTTGAAGTGTTTACAGTTTTACGGGTCACATTATAACCACATGCATTATTCATTTTGTTCTCAAATATACATTTTTATGAGAGTCTGCACAGTCATTAACTGTTTTTCTCCTGTAGCTTATACTCTGGTAATAAAGAGTCTGATAAAAATATGTACTTCGTGCTTCAGTTCTAAAGGAAACAGCTACTGAAGGAAACAGATCTATAGAAGTCATATAGAAACTGCATAGCAACTATATAGAGTATATCCTATAACAGTAAACCCCAAAGCCTGAAGGACCCACTGCCCAATAGGCCCTTTATGACAGTTGTCTTTGCTTAGGCATTCTCAGGATATTTTTACATCATCAGAGGAGACTACCAGGAAAAGATCATTAAGCAAAAGGCTTGGGAGGTGCATTTGTCAGCATCTCCTTTAGTTTAAAACATAATCCTGCTGATCCACAAGGTAAAATATCACAAGCCCACGAGCAGAAAAAAATCAAGTGAAACAGGAAAAAAAAACCCAACATTCATTAAGAAAACACATCGGCGTTCATTTTTTCCCATGTTTTTCATGCAGATAATTTTTATAAAACTGGAAGTCCATCCAGAGTTTTGAATAACTATGTTAAGCTTCAGACAGCTAATTAAAAGTAGTGTAGTTTAATGTAAACACATGAAAATGCACCAATTTATAGTTAGTTTAGGCAGACAAAAAAAGGGGACTTACATTATTCAGAGATTAGGCTACTAGGTCTGCCCTGTACTGTGATGTCTTAATATGTTGATTAAGGAGTAAGGCAATCTTTATCAGTTATGAAAGGAAATAAAAGTCTTCTTGATATATTCCTAAACTTGCCTAATTTCATGTAATCCTTCTACACAGTCAGTGCAGGACATTTTACCTGCAGTAAAATCTGGATTTCACTGATCACTCCAGTAAGAGGTAAGCTGAATTATTTCCTCAGCAATCAGTTCTCATGGAAACAAATTCTCCTAAATGTACCAACCTAGAAAAATCGAAAGTAATGCAATTGAACATTGATTTTACTTTATGTCTATGCAGACACCAGGCAAAAATTTGAGAAAGATGTTAGGCTAAGTTAAGAAAAAACAAGATTAAAGTGTCTCAGTTTGTCTTTATTTTAACCAAATAAAGTTTATTCATTATATTTACTCCTTAAATCTCATTGCTGAAGCATCTCTCTTATAAAAAAATACAGGACAAAACAGGAACCCAGTATTTTCAGCTACTTATGTGAATGACTGCAGTGATAATCTTTCCAGAATTAATACATTTGAATTGAATAACATTTTAATTAAAACATTTCTACAAGCATATTATGACTGTTTAAAATGTGGTGCTCAATTTAACCTGGATGTAGTACAGCTCACACAAAAGCTCAAAGATTTGTTGCTTATTTTGGGGTTTTGGGGAAGGATTTTAGTGGAAAGGAGAGATTCAAATGAGGCAATTAGTAATGTCACATCAGCACCTTTAAGTTTAAAGGAAAAAATTAACTCCAAAATTTCTGTCTAAACAAGGACTTCTATGAGCAGAACTGTAACCACAGACCATTTATATTACGAAGCCATGGCAAAGTAAAAAGCCATTTTAGTGCCCTTGAGCTCTGTACAATTTCTGATTTTTAACTTTAGTTGAGACTGTAGAGCATGGCAAGAACTCTAATAGCACTTGACCAAAGACGCATAGGAATATGTAAGGTAAATGCCCAGCACCAAGCTTCTGTACTTCTGAACTCACTGTTCTTTCACTAGCAACGACATTTACCATACAGTGCTAATGTCAGGCTTTCCTACTTACTCATCCACTCAAGCTGTTTTTGATTTTGATTTTTGTTCTATCTGTTTTTATTCTGCATTAGCCATAGAAAAAGTTTAAAAGAAGGAAAACATAGATAAAAGAACAAAATAAACAGGCTTGTCTTTTCCTGGTTTAGGGAGAATAAAGGTTATTTTTCAACCAACATTTCCAAATTAAAAAGATGGCAATACCTATGTAAACTCAGCCTGGAACATTCTGACACTCTCTGACTTTCCGAGAGGAACACGTTGGTTTTCTAACCGTTCCTTACTTGGCCTCTGCAGCAGCAGCAGCACCAGCAGCAGTAACTGCACCACAGAGAATAGCCTCAGAGAGGACATACACAGCTGCAAGGATTATGCACTGGAGAGAATTCTTGCTACTTGCAAACAAAATGACATTTAAGTGACACACCCAATAATGAGTTGGACTTGCAAAAGGTTGGAAGCCTTTTCTGTGATAGACAGATGTTAGAAAAAAAAACAAAAAAGAATAAAAAAAAACCCAACTCATTTATCCTTCTTTTCTCAACTTCACAATTATAAGTTCTCTCTTCTATAACAGCTGAACAGGACAGTGACACTTATATGTACCAAGCACTGAAAACCAGTGTTAAATCCACTAGCAGTAATAAAAGAAATAACAGTAAAGAAAATGTCCTGTATCTGAAAAAGAAACAGAAAATGAGCTGTCTCAGACTTTGCAATACTGACATAGAGATAAAAATTATGTGTGGAAGTAATCCAAGAAAGAGAACTGTTGAACTATGGAGGTATTTTTTCCCTTGTAGTAGAGGTGAGTAAACCAAACTATTGCCCAGTTAAGTAGGCCCAGAAACACAGAAAAAAATCATGGATTTATATCCATTAAAAATGTACTACTAACGTTTAAATTTATAAAGCATGCTTTCAATTCAAGTGGCTCTTCAAGCATAGTTTAGGAGTGATTGGCATCTTTCCATAAAAACATTAACGCATTAACCTTGTGAACTGTTGAACCAGTGAGCAAGACTAATTGAATTAAAAAGGGACAATTCATTTAGGACAGGGGGGAAAATGGATGTGTTGATACAAAGTCAATGCAGAACCTCAGAACCTAACTGAGTAAGCAACTGAAGGAAATCCAGCTTTGACTAAGTCACTGTCCTTATTCTGAGTCTAGTTTTCCTGTTAACTGTGGAGAATGAAGCAGCAGAACAAAGAAATTATGTTTAAAGTACTGAATCAATTTGGACGTCATTTTGGAAAAACAAAGCATTCATACTTTACTAAATTACTCTCCCTCTCACCATCTAAATTTTTCTTCCTTAATTGGTCCAAAAAGGCCACTAGTCAGGGAGTGGTAGACTTAGCCAATGATAAAAGCATCATCCTGCATGTCCTTCTGCCACACCAGGCGTCCTCACTGCACATCTGCTTTAGTGAGTTTCTTGAACTTGGCTGTCCATCAGCGCTATTTGGATCCTCCAGTCACAATATGTTTAAATAAACCTTTAGTCCAATATTGCCAATATGTACTTACCAACACAGGATGAGCCATGTGTTTAATCAAAAAAATAATTACTTGATTCACAGGCTAGGAGAGACTGAACAGGGCAAATACACTTCAAGGGAATAATTTCTACCTATACTTATGGTGGAGTTGCTAACTGGGAAACCCTTCTGGATTCGTAGTAATATGTCATGCAGTACCCAGTCAAGCACATTACTGAAGTCTAATTGCATTACACTTAACCAAATTTTTAATTTCATCAGCTATTATCAAGTTAGCTGCACAAGTTTCATTTTAAAGTATTTCTTTTATGTCTTCATTTTGCTAAATTTAGGAAAGCAGAGTCTGCCTCAGATACAGTCAATCTCAGTGTATTTCTGCTGCAATTAGAAATTGCTTAAAACACCAAATATTGGCCTTTCATACAAAATTGCATGCTTTGAGCTTTAGGCATCTGATATGCACTTGGCATCTCATTTTAGAATGCAGAGGTACATGAGCAAATACAATGAGATCACACTGCTTTATAAAGCTAATTTACCATGTCAGTAGATAAAATCTAGCTGGCTTGTCACCTGCTTGCACATTCATCCTTAGCAAAAAGTTCTGTTTCAGAGAATGGAACCATATCATCAGGATGGTGCAGTACAATTTCAGTACTCACACTCACATAGACTAAAAGATTCAAGATAATGCCCTTGAGGCCTATTCTTATATATGAGCTATGAACAGAGGAAACAGCAAACAGCACAGCTGTTGAAAACTGAATCAGTTTTTTAAGCTCACCTATGATAAACCAAAATTATTAAAATTTTTTTTCAAACTCTGCTCCCCACATTCCCTTGCATATCTTTGAAATTACAAACACTTTTTCAGACTTGCTATCTCAGTCCATTTTACCAGACAACTTCCTGACTTGCAGACTATTTTATTATATTTCAATTTCCCATGTCAGTCACTTCTTTAATATTAAATTTTGTCTTAGTAGGAACGTTGGTACTCAAGATATTTTATTCTGTCCTATATTTTTTCTCATATAGAGTGCACTATAAGGTATCTTTGTGATGATAGAATAATAACGTTCCATCTCCTTCCCCACAATTCCTGTATTTATCATTATTTTTTTTACCATCTGTCTTGGGTTTTTTGACCGTTACCTATTAAAAAAAAAAAAAAAAAAGCCAGAAATGGTCTTCTGCTCTGCAGTTTCTAACTTAAGCTACCATTTGGATTTACCTTTTACCCTAGCTGGTAGTTCATCCATAATGTAAAATAATGGCCGCCTGTCCTTCCCTGCCTGCAGCTGCTTCATGTAACTCCAGTTACATCAAGTAACTCCACTGAATAGGAGGGCTGAGAAATCAGTTTGTGGAAGTTAAGTGACACAGGTATGGTTGGGTTTGGATGTTTTGGAGAAATCAGCAAGGTTTTCTATGTTTTTTTGGTAAGCTGGTGAAAGATACTGGCTTTATAACACAACGAATTCCATCATGTATTTCAGCTGCCCTATCTTTGACCAGATACAATTATCTTCTACTAACATATCCTAATAAAATTACTGAGGTCTCCTTCATGCTGACTAAACATTCCTCTCTCTCAACTAGATTTGTGTGGAATATCAAAGAAAATACAATTTATCCTTAATTTATTTCCTACACTTGGTGCTATCATTTTCTCATATCCTGGAATATTCTGAAGAGGAAGGTGTTCTAACCACTTACATTCTGAATTTTGAAAGGCTATCTAAGAGAAAAATCTTACATTCCCAAAGCCAGTTTGTATATATTTGAACTTATTTTAATCTTAATGAAGATGTGATAATCATGTGATTCTTAGTGAGTCTATATATTTTACAGCTGAGTGGCAATGACAATTTGAGGACTTGCCATCTTTTGGAATAATCCTTGTTTATTTCTATAGGCAAATTGCCTTCTAGCTTCTCAACCTGAAGAGCTATATTCTAATTAAGAAATACATTCATTGAAAGAGAGACATGATATATATAAGAAAGATTATTTAGCAAAGGAAGACTCCCAGGAAAAAATACAGGTCAACTGTGGTCTATTTTTGATAAAAAGGCATGTCTGAGGTTTGGTGGCCATAAAAGTTGTAAGAAGAACAGAAATAGTTTAACTCTGAATGCACTTTTTATTTTGTGAATACATTTACTTGCACTTTGAAATTTCAGCATTTCTTGGGAAAATTTGGTGAGAAAACAATGAGAAGGATATTAGACTCATTATCTCACATTGATTGACATAAAAGATGTCCTGGATTCAGCAGTAGCAGTCATTTTTCTCCTTCTTAGTAGCCAGTGCAGTGCAGTTTTTGACTTTCAACCTGGGTACAGCGCTGATAACACTGATGGTTTTAGTTGCTGCTTAGCAATGTTTAGTCTGACCAAGGACTTTGTGAGTCTCATGCTCTGCCAGGGAGGAGGGGAAACTGGGAGGAAGCAGAGACAGGACACCTGACCCAAGCTAGCCAAAGAGGTATTCCATACCACAGCATGTCATGGCCTCTATATCAACTGGAGGCAGTTACCCAGAAGGGCTAGATAACTGCTCAGGTCAGGCTGGGTATCGGTTGGCAGGTGGTGAGCTGTAGTATTCTCTTCTCTTGTTATTTCCCTTATCATTATTATTACTGGTGGTAGCAGTAGTGGTTTGTGTTATACCTTAGTTACTGGACTGCTCTTATCTCAACCCATGGGAGTTACATCTTT
Source organism: Pezoporus occidentalis (assembly GCF_034315485.1). Lineage (NCBI taxonomy): Eukaryota > Metazoa > Chordata > Aves > Psittaciformes > Psittacidae > Pezoporus > Pezoporus occidentalis. Next base: position 28,577,977 of record NW_026915724.1, read on the forward strand.
TGATTCTCCTCATCCCTCCAGGAGCAGGGAGAGGAAGAGGTGGGGGGGAGTGAGCAAGTGGCTACATGGTTCTGGGTTGCCAGCTGGGCTTAAACCACGACAAAATATAATAGCAGAAATTCAGTCAGGGAAATAATAGTGATCCCTACTCTGAGCAGTCAAATAGAAAGGAAACGAGCTGTCTGCAATTTTTGTCTTTCTCAAATATTGCAACTGAACTGTCCACTTAGCATTCTTTTTGCGGTGTGTGAATGTGTTATTCTAATTTTTAAAAATCAAAGTACTTGTTCATCTGAACTTTGTCTTCATATAGTAAAGGTGTTTAACTAACCATATGTAAGAATTAAGAGAGAGGATGGTTAATAGTGTTAAAGGGTAGTAAACACACTACTACTTGGAGCAGTTTTCAAGATGATTGATTCCCTATTATTTGCATTCTTGCTTCTTGGATCCCAGTTCAAGAAGCTACATCTCTTCAAGCAGACAAATATCCATGTGACTGCATTCATCCCAAAGCAACAACTTAATGACATTTTATCCTACTGGCTACATTATGAAAAAAGTTGAGAAAAATAAATGCTTATCTTTGTAAATGGCAGTAGAAACAAAAGGGAACATGACTTCAAAATATTTTTCCCTAAGTTATGGGAAGTATTATATAAATACTTTATGCATTAAAATGTCATTTGTTTTATTGTTTAATGTATTTTTTCATGGAACATTAGAAGAATAAATACAAGCTTCTCATTAATGGACAAATGTTTATAAAGATCACTTTTTGAGAGTAATGCATACTCAGTGTAATATTCTGTATTAGCTATTTGCATCTATGGTGATACTGACCTCTATATCTAAAACTTTCAGCACATCAGAAATGTATTGACCGTTTCTTCAAGGGGAAAATAAACCATCTGTTATTTGTTTGTATTTTTTGTTGAGATGAAAGCCAATTTGAGGATTAAGCATTAATACACAGAAGCATATTTTTCTTCTGATTTTGTCCTGTCCTCATCCTTACAATACCAACTGGTTTGAGGAGAATGCAAGGTTAGAACTGTTAAATTTTCACAAGGGAGGTTTTCATAATGTCACGAGTTTCACTTTTTATCTTTAGGGCATGAGAGAATTTATGACTTTTCCTGATATTTTGAGGTAATGAAGTCTTGAACTGTGTGGTGTGTGCAATATCCTTTGCAAAGTAAGTTTTAGGATTGCTAAATTAATTTAATTTCATACTGTACGGGGGGATGTTCTTCTTCAAACATCAGTCTGCATGCACTTCTGAGGTGCCCCCAGGTAGCATATAGATAGATTATTTTCCACTGGGCAATGTTAGGCAGGAACACATTCACAATTGTAGCTTCAGTATTACAATTTTTGCCACTGATAAGGAAAGGCCATAGATTTTGTATTGATCTGGGAGTGCAGGATCTCAGGATTTATGCAGGTCTGCCTTGGCCAGAGTTGATTTTAGCATTTTTATTAAAAGCATAGTGGTCAAGGGACCGTAGCCTCACCTGGTTTAGTGTAAGCTCTGTGAATCCAATGTTTTTTAAATGGTGTAACAAACTTAGGTTCATCACTGTGTCTCAAACAACAGCTAACTGGGACTGAGGCGGTGTGATGTGAAAGCTGTACCTGGGAACAACAAGGAGGAAGCAAGCTGTGGAAAGTAAACAGGTAAAACTTACCCAAATGGTCACCAGGATTGACCAGAAAAGGACCCCACTGCCATTACCATTATCAAACTCCTCCCAGTTCAGACCTCAGGGTGTTGATATCTCCTTTTAACCCTTAATTATCCTTTTCCATTTTTTTCTTTTTTTTTTTTTTTTTCAGGAAGAATGAAACTGCCTACCTCAGGATCCAGAATGGGTGTAACATTTGGGAAGAAAGCTTTGTATAGCTATTGAATGGCACCATTAAACAGGCTTTTCATTATTAATTAGATAATTTACTTGATTGGATGTTTAAAACATCAGCTGGACTGACAATGGATTCTTGTCTTCATATATATGGTGTGCTCCTTTTTGTATGTAACATGATTTTGGTGTAGCATGATCTGTCAAGCCACAATTCTGTCAATACATGATCCTGGCAAAAATGTAGTCTGGTATGGCTTTTCTTGAATGTCATGTCTGACACATGCAGTCATAAAGAATAACATCCAGAAACTTTAACATGAGCTCTACAAGCACTAAAATCCTTACAAGAAGAAAGCAGAAAAGCAGATGCTTGCATTGCTAATCTAGGAGAAACGTGGGGGATATTTTTATTGTTTTTTAAAATCCATGAGTCAGACCAGTGAGGAAAGGAAACTCTTAGAAGGTTTGCAGAGGACTTGATTAGATTTCCTTTGAGGATTCAGGACCAGTAGATCTGAGAATTATAAAGCTTTTATTAAAAAAAAAAAAAAAAAGAAAAGATACAGTTGTTAACCCTTTCTGCAATACAATATAACACTACTTGTATGCTAACTCTGCCTACCCTTGAATAACACTGCTGATATTTTGCTTTTGTTTTCTTGGCCTTTAAAGATCAAAAGAACTTGTACATCTATGATTACAACAACACCAACAATTAGGCCAAATAACAGAAAAAGCTATTTGTTGGCTGCAGGGGGCAAAAAAAAAAAAGCAAAAAAATAAAAATAAAGCAATATTTTATAAAAAGAATTAGTGTAATTTTGCATAATAAAAAATGGATGCTGTCTAAGAGTTCAAATGTCTCAGTCTTCTCTTCAGCATCTGCAGAGTGTAATATGTACAAGGTTGCAGCAAGTAATTTAAAATAATAACACTAGAATTTGTTTAATTTCAGAGTCCTGGACCATATTTATATTTTAAGTCATTCTTTGGGAACCTAAAATTCACATTGCTGACAGAATGTGCAGCTAAAGTAATTTCATTTATTGCTGATTGCTGTTTATGACTGATAAGCCCTATTGGCATTTGATGCAGGATTAATGTTAATTAAGGTTCAGCTTGTATGTTTTCAATGTAGCAAATTAAAATGAGAAATTGATTAATTATTGGGCTCAGTGCACAGTAACTTAGCCTTCTGGAGAACTCTAGTGCAGTGGACCTTGGGACTGCTCCTGTTTCCACTTGTATCAGGGACAAGACTACATCAGGCCCTTCTGAATATAAGTGATTCAGCCCCAATACTCAGAACTGTCCTCACTCAGTCACAAGTTGATATGTGTGACCTCATCTCAACTGTTTGGAATTACTTCAAGTATTTTTCTCTAAAGAAGATAAAGCTATATTTTACTATGCAGAGAAAAGTTTATACCAGGGCAGAAGATGTCTGCCATAATGAGGTACAACTTCAGAAATAGTAATTTTTCCTCACTGTTGCCCTGCTGTATCATCAACATAATTAGAAGAGTTTTAGATTGATGCTCCATTACAAAACTATTTATTATTTCATTCCTTCATTGCAGATAACTTTCAGATTAATGATGTTGACTTTCTCTCTCAGCATTAGCTGATACATTATTTGTGCCCACATTAAACGTAGAAAGATATTTTATGTATGTAATTATTTTCATCTGAAGTTGTTGGTCGTGTTCAAATGACAAATGCACTAAACATTAATAAATGTTTTTGACCAGTGCCGTGACACAACAAATTATTTTTACAGTCTTAATACAGAAAGAAGTCTTGTTCTAACATTATTGTTGTAAGCAAAATTGTGAAGAAAGTTGGTCAGCTATAAGGCAATTGGATATTAGTCTCCAAAATGACTGCTCTGTTGATTAAATACACCTGTGTGGGGTAAAATGACACCTTTTTCATGTGGAGACACAACACTGTCATCATTATTTCCCATTGGGGCTGCAAAAGTTGTGGGAATCTTTTTCTGGTTTACCTCTTTTCAGTATCATTAGGGCCCCATTCAGTACCTTTCCTTGAACACTTACTGTTTCTTGCTTGGAGAAGGTAGTCTGTATTATTTTCATCTCTAGTTATTAAGGATATGATAAGAGACCATCTTCTGAATGAGGAGCATCAGTAAAATGTCCTCCAAGGTACAATGGAGGTAACACTGTCTGAAAATGTGGGAGATATGACTTTCAACACAGACATTGGTTTCTATTAACATAGAATTATCAGCTTCAAATCATTAATATCTGAGGATGTGTTCATTGTTTCCATTTGTGACTAATGCCATTTGATGTGGAGATTCAGAAAGCAAATGAACATGATTTAGAAGGAGCAGTGTCTTTCAGTGGATACAGAATTAGTAATAAGTAACAAAAATGATTAAAGGTGTAAAAAGATAATGGTAAAGAAGGAAAATCTAATGGCTCTCTATTAATATTTTTTCTCATGATAAATGAAGAGTTCACTGAACAGATCTTTAAGTAAAAAACTCACCATACATTTCTTGTATCATATGAATATGGTATTAAGTTCCTTAACATTTGGTTCTATTTTTAATATTAATCTCATTAGAATGCTGTTATCTGGCACCTCTTATACTTTTTGTACTTTTGCCAAATTCTGATTAATACTTTTTTGGGATATTGAGAATGTTTAGGAATTGTGTATTCATCATTGCAAGCATTCTGAAATTTCTGTATTACAAATTCAAATGCAAAACATTCAAATACAAAAGTCAAATACAGTCTTGAAAAATAAAACCCAGAAAGTTCTTCCTGCTCAAAGGTTATAATGGAAACACTTTTAATCTCCTTACAACTGCTCTATTCTTGATATTTGGCTTAAAATTGCCTGCTTGCCTAAGAACCTTATTTCTGCTTCTAACACAAGCTAATTATGCTGTATCAAGAAGAGTTCTGTCACATATTTTGCTGCTAAATTTCCAGAATTTCATTTTGTCAACTTTTGAGGAGACTGATTTTCATCAAGTTCTAATGATATACCTGTTGTTGGCATAGTTGGAAGGCCCTGTGCATAGGTAGGCAAAAGTTTTTGTGTTTTAGAACCATTAAAAGCACCTACCTAAGGAGATATCCTAAATGGCTACTTTTTTTTCCTTAATATGACATAAATATTTGCTTTCGAAAAACATTCCTGCATATGAAAAGTGGGCATACGTAATACTTTTCAGAGTGTTTTATAATTTATTCATGTGCAATACCACCGAGAAAAAGGAGGGGGAAGGATGTGCTCCATGTTACGCAGGTGCCAGTGCAGAGATTCCACTGGAGCCCATGAGCAAAACACCAGTTGAAGCAGTTCACTAAGGACTGCTCTCGTGAGACCTCACTTGGAGTATTGTGTGCAGTTCTGGTGTCCTCAACATAAAAAGGACATGGAACTGTTGGAACAAGTCCAGAGGAGGGCCATGAGGATGATCAGGGGACTGGAGCACCTCCCGTATGAAGACAGGCTGAGAAAGTTGGAGCTGTTCAGCCTGGAGAAGAGAAGGCTTCATGGCGACCTCATAGCAGCCTTCCAGTATCTGAAGGGGGCCTATAGGGATGGTGGGGAGGGACCCTTCATTAGGGACTGTAGTGATAGGACAAAGGTTAAAACTTAAGCAAGTTAAACTTAAACAGGGGAAGTTTAGATTGGATATAAGGAAGAAATTCTTTCCTGTTAGGGTGGTGAGGCACTGGAATGGGTTGCCCAAGGAAATTGTGAGTGCTCCATCTCTGGTGGTGTTCAAGGCCAGGCTGGACAAAACCTTGGGTGACATGGTTTAGTGTGAGGTGTCCCTGCCCGTGGCAGGGAGGGTTGGAATTAGATGACCTTAAGGTCCTTTCCAACCCTAACTGTTCTATGATTCTATGAAATATTTTCAAAAAGATACCTTCTAGTTAAGTCTTAGGTCCCAGACTTAAAAAAGATATTAATTCATAAAAGCCTTATGCCTATTAAATAGTTAGAGTAGGTCATGGTGGTTCTTCCTTTAACTTAAAAAGGAATTTTTTAAAAAGTAAAAGAAAAACACATGAGTTAGGCTGGTACATAACTTTCCCTTCATTTTCCTTTAAACTTTTTTCATGGTACCATGAAAGGAGAGAGGCCCTGTACCATCATTTAGGATTATAATGACATGTCAACCCACTAAGACAGGAAAAAGAAAGGCAGGCAGGCACTGTCTCTTCTTGCTTTATGAAATAGGTATATTCTTTTTAGAGTCTCTTCTGCAAAGCTGACTTTGGATTTAAATTTTGTTGTTTTTCTTTTCTCCATGCAATATAATTGAAAGGCTGAACAGTTTATCTTAATTCTGTCATTTCTTAACACTTGTGGTTTCACAACCAGTCAGAGAGCAGATGAGCTCTTGCAGGTAATTATCCTTCTCAAACCCTTTTGCTTCCTCCAAACTGTTTAAAGCTCTTTCTGTATCACTCTGCTGTTTTTTTGCACTGCCCATATATAAAAACATATCGGTGTCATAGGATCAAAAAACACTTTAAACTAGCTATGTTGTTTATACCTTTCCTATCCTCGTTTTCTATCACAGTTAGATTATTTTATGACAAATTTCCAAAAATTTCATCCAACTATAGGATGCAAGTGTGAATTTTGGACAAATGGCTAACATTCCTCAAAAAAATCTTACATCGCACCCAAAGAATTGCCAGCATTCATGTCCTACTTACTGAACAGGGACAGGCTCAAGAAAAGATGAGACATATGTTTTGAAAGAGAAGTATGCAGACAATGCCATACAGGAATAGCAGCACCAAAGTTAGGCTCCAGGTCCTTAGTCCTCCATTATTAAGAACTTGCTGTAGCAAGCTACAAAAATGGTGAGTCTAACGTTGCTTTTTCAAATGGGAATACCAATATTGCACTGTGAAGTCTTGCTTCAGAAATGACCTCTAAAAGAATTTTAATTGGAAATTTAGCTAACCTAATTGTTGCTTGTTAATCAGCATGCCAAAGTTCATTTTACATACGTAGCTTCAGCCTTCTTGCAGGAGCATACTGCCTGTCCAGTGCTAATTATTGTTTACTTGTATGACATTCCTGCCTGCAGCTTCTGTCACAAGCTGTGATTTCATTGTAAACAACACTGTAAAAACAGAACAAGATGGTGCTTATCTAGAACTTCACAAAGAAAGAAGTTTAAGAAGTTTACAAGCTGAGTGTAAGGTGGGATATGGCAGATAGATACAGACTGCCAGGGGACTGCATGGAAATAATGAGTCAGTAATTAGTGCAATGAGGAGCAGTGGTGTAAAATTTGTGGGTGCATTACAGGAAAAGGAAATTCAAGAAGAAATTTAAAGGAGGTAGCTTTGGGGGTGATTCTGACAAGATCCTGTGAAAGGCAGCAGAGAGAAAAGCTACTAGTTAAACATCATCATCTCTTGGTTGATGGGGCTGAGATAGAGGGCTGATCAGATGGGAGGATGATATCTATACAGACAATGAAAATAAGTGAGAGAATGATAAAGAAAATATTCCATCTTCAATTTCATGCAACAGAAAAGAGTGAGTAGATTATAAGGCAGGAGTCAAAGGCAAAATCAAAGCAGAAAACAAGATAAAATTTGTCAAGTCCTGAGGTATGGCAGCACTGAAACTACACCAGCTGATAAGTGTTTTACCTGTAAGACTATCAGATCAAGCATTAAAAGCAGCCTTTCCCAGTAAATGCATATAGAAAAGCTAAAAAACTGGAGGTATACTGTAAGTGCAGAGAGTAAACAGTCTGGAGTAGGCAACATGGACTATGTTGATTTTCAGCAGAAGAGCTAAGCACAACTTTGGACTGTTATGGCAGAAATTATACATTCGTAAAAGGATTGCATAAATTAATTGGAAGTTATTTTGTGAATGTCTCCAGTTGATATAGTAACTTGGCAATAAAGGCAAGTGATGAAGGGTTTAGTAGCTTTAACAGCTGAGGCAAAGTAGAACAGAAAAAGGCAGAATAATGACTAATATTTGAAACTGATCCTTGCAGAGAAAGGCAGTGATGCCTCTGACACATCAAAGTGCCAGATTTTCAGAAATATGTCTCTGTCTAGAAGTTTGGGGAGCATTGCAAAGTAAGAGTTGAGCTTAGCTTTTAAAAGAGTCTTGACCAATTAAAATGAAGGTTGTATCCTTTTACAGTGGAATTTGTTGGTATTTGTCTTGAAGACAGAGGGGAAGCTTCCTCAGAGTTTATGGTAAGTATGAGCTGGTTTAATCTACTTATTTAACTCTGTCTCTCTCAGACAATTGAGAGCCATTCCACACAAAACAAGCAGCAATGTTTCTAATGGGACAACAGTGATAGTTCACCTTTAGCTGGGAACCAAAGCTTTGGAGGCTTTGCAAGATATGTGGAAGCACGCATACACGGACACACACAAACACACACATATTCTCCCAGGGTTCTTAAGTGGGCATTGCAACATGCAGAGTTTGATACCAGTGTCTGCTTAGCAGTAACATTCATCAGTAAAATAGACCCAAGCATTCTGGACTTTCTTTTTCACCGAATGTGTTTTAATACCTATGACCTTATTTGTAGCATATGCGGGTTTGTTTCCAGGAGAATCATTTAAAAAAGAAAAGGTAATAAAGCGGTGACAGCTTCTCTGGGTTAACACAATCCTATTAATACACATATCACTAAACACATAATGTAGTCTATTCTGTTACGTAGGAGGTTGTAAAAATGCTGTTAATTTAATTTATATAGGAAATATAAACTCAATGGAAGTGAAGGAAAATTAACTTCCACTGTCCTTATCATAAAATAAAATTTTATTAAGATCTCTCCATTAGTAATCAAATTCTAGTCATCCTCATAAGCAAGTCACACATTATAGTGTGTATTGAACATTACAGTGGGATTTGTTCATCACACCAATCTTTTTTTTTTTTTTGAACATTAGAGATAGCGAATGAACAGGGAAACTTCATCAACAGCAAACTGTAACTGAGAGCTTGCATCAGCCTAGAATTTATTTGTTTGAAGAACTCTTAAGAAAACAGAATACTGTCATATTCTAAACTGATGCCAATGCCCATCTGTTCTACAGAAAGGTGACATCTCTCTACAGCTAAAAATCTTCAGAATTAAGCTAAAACACTTTTTGCTGTTCTTTAGGAAGTAATTTCTGTTACTCATCACCATTAGCCGCAGCCTGGGTGCAATTTTCAGGGGTCAGAGAATTTGGAACTTTGGTTTTCTATAGTTTCTGCGAGGAAGTTGATCAGAGCCTTGTGACTTTGGTTTGAAAACAAAAAGTACCTTTAATTTTTTCCCCATGTATCCTTCTGTGAAGGTCTGAGTAGTTACTGACAGTGATATTGGCTGGCCAACAGCAGCTGACATAGAGTGAAGGGACAAACTTTATTTACAGCACTTTGCTGCAAGAGGTTGCTAATTATTTTGTTTCAATACAAACAGGAAACAGAGCTTCAAAACCTTGCATCTGTATTCAGAACTGCTGCAGTCAACTATAGGAAATTTCTGGCTTGAAGAACCACAGTGGAGGAAGGTGACTAGCAAATACTGAGAGCATGAGCACTAAAGGAATTTTAGATTGGAGAATGTATTATGGGTTGAGCAATGGACAGCGAATAACTGTCAGTGAAAATCTTTCCCCTGTCCTCTGCCGTTTTGCTAACCACTTAGAGTAATACTTCATACTGGCCCCTTGACATCTGGCTTTTTTCCAAGGTTATGCTGTCAGTCTTTCCTGAATCTGCAGGAGTCTGGTAAGAGTTATGTTAGTATACAGTTTAAAGTAAATACACCCCTGAGATGCAGTTAATACTTCAATCTCAAGTTATAAACTCGAAAAACCTCAGTCTGCATATGTGCTGTGGAGGAACTATCAAGAGATTGGCAGAGAAGATGAATCTCCTAGGTGTACTGTGGGTGCTGCATGCATTTAAGAGCTCCTAGACACCAGGAATCTGAATCTCTGCAGACGGACCCAGTATGCTATAATTTGGGGATGAAAGACTGAATATGGCTTTCTATGTAGCTGCCTCTAATGGAAGCCACTGAAAGTGAACTGGGGTAATAAGAGAGGTGGGACTAGACTGGGTCGGACAAGGCAAGTACAGATAAAACAGATTGTAGAAAGAACAATCCATGAGAAATACCAATTGTAAGAAAAAAAATGAAAGGAAGGTATTATAATTTTAACTGGAATACACATTTCTGCAGGTCACAAAAGCAGTAACAGCTCCACATTTTCCAGTTTGTGGTAATCAACTTTGCACTGTTCAAATTCTTTTAATACTGGAATTTAAAAGATTATTCTTTATGCAGAGTTGGTACATATGATGGTTTTTAGATGCTGATGCCTATAATAAGTAACTTACAGACTGGTTAAGTATTTCTACTCCAGGATTCCTTCTACACTACAGAAATTACTTTGACAATCTTATCTCCAATTTCTGGACCCCGTAATCTTTGCTCAAAACTATCTATTTGCTAATGAAGTTGAGTTGCAACCCTTTTAATAGCTGTTACAGTAAAAGCAGTCATAAGGCTTTAGGCTATAGTACTGAAAAAAGGCTTCTTTTGTTCCCATAACAGCAGTTCAAACAGCTGCAGCATTGGTTTGCATTAGTTGCCAAGAACCATAACCAGGTGCTTATTAGAGCCTTTCTTCTATTCATTAACAGTCTTTAATTGCACTGATTCAGAAGTACCCTTCACTCTCATATAACACTACTTACACCACCATCATAGGGGTGCTGAAACATCACTTTTGAACAACATCATCATGTTGTATTTTGGCTACACAAAATGGCAAAAAAAAAAAAAAAAGAAAAAAATGAGTCTTCAATAACTAGTGAAGTGATAGACAAACCCTTAGATTTTTCATGTTCCCAAGTGGCAGAGGTTGAAGTTTCAGGCTACAGATGAAATATACATGAAACATTTCTCAGCTAATTATTTGTCAGTATATTAATAAATCACACTAGTCCCTCCAAGACTATCTAAATTTAGAAGGTTCATGAGATGTAATACATAATTAATACCCTTAGATTGGATGGCTTAAAGGCAAGTGATTTCCTGATTTCCTATGAAGTAGAGAGCATTTATCATTGTTGTCCAAGTAAGGAACTGACAGCATGCCTGCTTTCTGGGGCTGTGTATAAAAGTCTGTCATTTATTCTCGCTCATGAGTAGAAAACAAAAAATAAATATGAGCTATATATTTTAAGACTCATGCAGTTGTGTTTAAGCATGTTAAAGGTACAAAATCCAGTATGCACTCATATGGGTAATAAACTAATGATTGATCGTAACGTTCAATGCAAGTTTTACCATTGATATCACAAGTTTGTCAGGTCACAAATCTATGTATGCAAATACCCACATGCAAAATTCTCCAATCGTTTGTGCATGTGGCTTCATGTTTTCCATTCTCTCCTGTTCTCAAAATGTTCATCCATAATCTTTTTGGAAGATGATCCTCACAGCCTGCCACACTCCACCTCACCCCCTGTTTTGCTCTTTGGCTCTATGTAGAGCCCCTTCCCTGGTCACATTCTGTCCTCTTGCATGTTTTATTTCTGAGAAAAATTGCCAAGTTCTACAATAATGCTCTGCTTTTCCCTCTAGACACGAATTGTCCAACATGAATAGAACATGATCTGACTAAGAAAGCATCCCCTTAATATCAGGCTGCCAAAAACAGAGTTCCCTCTTCTCTTTTACACCTTCCCCACTATCTTGCTGACAGCTGTGGACAGCACAATCGTACAGCCTTTCCCACTGTGGAGAAGCAAACCCTTAGCTGCTGAGGTTATTTGTCTGCACCTCTGTGACTAAGTTTGTGCCATCATTCATGGGGTATTATTGACAGTATTAACTCCCCAAAGCTCCCTCAAGCTCATGGATTAAAATCTTCTGAAATTCAGTGATTAGAAGTGAGTCTGTACTCTTACCTACAACAAGGACCATTTCTATCCTGTCTCTTAGGCCTCATGTGACCCACTCCACTCAGAAAAGGCAGATTGCAAGCAGAAAAAGTACTGAGATGAGGGATTAGAGGTATGAAATGAAGTTAATTTTCTATGCTACCAAGACTATAATCAGAGAGGAGGGCAATTAACACTTTATAGTTCAAAGGAAAGGAAACAAAAGAGCTAACTCCTCCATAGATATGTGTGAAATATCTGTTTTTGAAACCTTTCAAATTACCAAATTCCTATAAATGTTTCCCAAAATCTTACTTTTGTAGTTCAATGCACCTTTGCAATTGCAATTTAGGCTGCTCAACTGTGTGGACAGATACACAGGCAATAATGAATGTAGACATGGCAGCAACAGACAGAAGCTCACCTGTCTAAAATCCTGTTTCAGTCAGATATGTAGCTAGTATGGATCTCACCTTTTAGTTGACCTGACTTCAGTAGCTTTTCCCTGGCTTAAAAATGCACAAATTTATTCCACAAATATTCATAGATTATGCTAATCAGAAGAACTCTGTATCTTATGGTTGTAACCAAGTCACTTTTATATGTGCTTTTTTTCACTTGCTTCCTAATTTTTATATCAGCAAACTTGTGAAAACATCCATATTTTAGGCAGTCAAAAAAGTATTTTCATGCTACTTCCTTTCTTTTTCTGCTTTAAAGGAGCTTTTGCCATATATCTACAAAATTACATTATTCTTTTTATCACTTCCTCTTTGCCTTCTTCAATACTTTTTTACTCCAGGACATCAAAGAATCTCTAGTCAAACCAGCTATGTCGCTCCATAGGTTTCACAGTTTTCTACTACTGACATAGTGCTGCTGGCTGAATGTAGAGACAAAGACCAAAGAGGGGAACATTGATATGCTCTGTCAAAGATGTCATCTTCAGTACCTCTGCCTAGTATCTTATCTTGCTAGTATGGGAGGCAAATTTCTCATCCTTCCTCTCTTCCCACACATTTCATAAAGGTCCTCCTTCTTCTTTTACGCAACTGTGAGAGGGTTTTCTGTAATTCTGTGCTGGTTTTTATCGGTATTTTCAGAAGGCTCTCTTATAATCTCAGTTTCTAGCATAGTTTTTTTTGCAAAGGATACCTTACCTGTTTCCTTTATTTGGCATTGCAATACAATATTGATTTATTAATTGATTGTATTCTGCATTAATCTTACCGTGATGTAAAGAGTTAAGTCTGCAAACTTAAGGTAAATTATTTGGAGGGATTAGTTACTGCTGCTTTAATGATATACTAAATGGTTATGTGATTTATATACCCACCATACACCAAATAAGCATCGAATGCATGGCTGACCACTATAGAAACAAAGGATAACTTATTAAAATCTTTAGAATTACTTTTCTTTTTCTGAAAACAGCCATAAGTGTGAAGAAATCTATAATGTCATCACTTCTTTGAATGCAGAATTTCCTATTATGACAATTGCAATAATCAGACAGATCTTGAAGGTTTACATGTTTCATTAAAGCAAAAGGAGAATTTCTCCTCATAAAATCTGCAAGCAGCTTCAAAGATATGTTTTGTAAGCCTATTTCATCTTTATATTTCAAATCTTGTCAAAATGTTCTCTGCTCTAACAGGCCAGAAAATTTTTTCTTACTATTGGAAGATTTTGTATGAATGCCATATCACTTGCTCCAAATTGCTCTTGAACATACAAGTGTTTTCAGGCTGATAAAAATAATGATTTTTTTCTTAACCAGCTAGCACAAACAATTATCACATTTTCCAGAATAATGAATTTTATCTTTATCTCACTTCTGTGGTTTAAATGTTTAGATTTTACTGCAGCACTACAGAAATATTAAGAAACTAGATACTCAATAATACTTTCAGAGACATGTCTTTAGAGATATCAACACCTTTATCATTATAGAAGTAGTGTTCCTGAAGATGATGGACTGAGTTCTTTGATCTCTCCTCCTCTTTCTGGTTGAATGGTAGGATCATACTCTTCAAAAGTTCCAGTTTAGAGATAGGGGAAAAAGAATGCTTGCTGTGTTATGCAGTTGAAAAGAGGAAGATTTATTTTAAGGTAGGTTGGTGGTTAACACAGTAAGGAAAGAGTGAGAATAATAACATGGGAACTAAAAAGAATAGAAAAGAAAGGATAACAGAAATTAAGATATTTTGGGTTGGATTTTTTTGTACTGAGGCAAATCATGCCAACCTTTTCAAATTGTTTGTGTGTGACTTGTGTTTCCATCTTACTGAACTGTTCAGGAGCATTCAGATCAGCATTAAAATGCATGCATTGTTTAACAACAACCATGGACTACTTTCCCTATCCAGAGCAGATCTCCAAAACAAGCAACATACTCAGTCAAGGAGACAGTGGATCATGGAAATGCAATCCAGTCAGTGAACAGGTCCATAAAAAAATAAGGGATCATCTTTCATTCATGCTTTATAATCTCTGAATAGTAATTGCTAATTCTAAAATAAAATTCCTTGAACTGTAGTTCCAACAAGCTAAGCAGTTTAATTAAAAAAAAAACAACTTTCTGAAATTAAATACTTTATATTTTTTCTCAGCATAAAATATGAAGGCAAGCTGTCTTATGAAAAAAAATGTTATCTTGTAAAAACATAACTTTTTTTTTGCTGAAAAATCAATGTGACAGAAATTTTTAAAGCAGTCATAGAGCCCTTTTGAAATTAAAAGACACATTTATTTTTTTTTAATTCACATTTTGCTTAAAGTCACAGTCACACCACAAGACAATGTTTCTCCTACGTATGTGCTAACACTCCGGCCATGTAATGGTTACACTCTGAACCAAGGTAGGGCTATACCAGTATAAATATTCATATTTTGGAGTGCTGATTTTGGCATATGCCAAATGGATACTTTTTTTTTTTTGGAAAGTACAGTTATTATATGGAAAAGGCAACAGTAGCTCTCATAAGTTGGAAAACAGTTGCTTCCATTCTTCATAGGAAAAAACTTACAAATATCAGTAACAAAGAATGAAAAATAATTAATTTTTTTTAAAGCATAAGTAGTATCCTGTCGATTAACTATATGGGAAATAAGACCTGCTTGTCATATATATCCAGTAATAAAGGAGCTGTTGACAGGATGACCAACCTAAAGAACATTGCAGTTTTGTGAATGGTAAAGGGAATTCTATGTAGTGCCCCATAAAGTCAAGCTCAGACAATCAGTCTTGCTTTGTGCAAGAGCTGGTTAAAAAAAATACATAATGTATTTTAAATATTTTGAGAAAGATTTTAAAAAATAAACTAAAGTGGAAGGAGGTTATTTATTTATTTATTTAATATGTCCTTTCATATTCTGATTATTTTGTAATCCTGAGCTGTCCAGTTACTGAACTTTTAGCCTTGCATTAAAGGGTAACAAGCTATTCAATACAACAGCTTCATCTGAATACCAGACTTGGATTTCCTGTTCATGCAGCATACTCAAGACAAAAATTCCTCCATTCACTTGTTCCAGTATCCTGCACCATATTGCCCAATTTCATTCATGACTGAGAAAAGAAGATACGAGTGTTTCACAATGACAGTCTGTAAGTTTTTTTAAGTTACAGTGGTGATAAAAATTATTATTTACTTTTCTTTAGGTCACTTCATAACTTTCTAATAGTGAAATCGTATACTGGGTTATACATAGAACAGCTAAGCCACTTAGGGAAATACAATAAAACCACCTGTGAATTTAGTAGTTGTAAAATTCTTGTGTTTAAAATGTGAAGGTTTATTTATTTTTAATTCAATTTATTATTGAATGTGTGTGTGCTTTAATTTCTTTATTAGTTTTGGTCTCATTTGATTTATAGTTTCAGATTCATAGTTGGTACCAAGTGCCTGCCTGGAAAGCATATCCCATCATTGTTCTCAGAATTTTTTAGAGAAAGAAAAGTCTCTCTTGTACAGATATTTTAGTTTTCTCTTGCTTTTGCTAATCTGATATCAATAACCTATTTGGTCCTGGAGCCAAAACGAAGATGTGCACAGTAAGAGTAAGACTGGTGGCCCTCATGTGAAACACATTTTGTAGTATATCCCTACAAAACAATAGGGAGAGACAGGAACCTCTCACAGCTCTTACCCTCCCAAGCAGCTAATAGGGGGCCTTTGAGGATAAACATTTTTTTGTCATGTTGGTACATATAAATGTGGTTCACATGCTGCCAGGAAGGCTCCATATGTGGGCTCTTTGTAGTGGGCTCCCAAGACCTCTGGGAATGGCTGCACCCTTGGCTGCTGCCCACCATTTCAGTAGGAATAGCAAAATTCACATTTTACCAAAAAGCCCCTTTACTTTGTCAAACAACTGGGAAATTGTCAGCAGAAGTAAGTCAGAACGTGTGAGCTGCTGCCAGGTGGCTTCATGCCACTTCCAGGGAGCTTTCCTGGATTCCTGGGCTAATATAGCTAAAAATGATAACCACAATGACTGTTGCTTGGCAGCTTTACTTTAACTAGGCTATCCGCTAGCCTAAATGTTCCATATCCACATTTTTATTGTAACTTTTAGGGCAAATACACTAATAAATGGATATCTAAATACTCTCAGGTGATATACGATAGTTTCCTCATTTTGCTGGGAGATGTAGAGGGACATCAAGCCACTTGTTGCATTTCATGCAAAAGACCTGTATCACAGACAGATATTTATGCCAGAAACCTCACTGACTCTCTGCCAGTCTGAAATGAGCACCTGAAGATTTTACATGGTGTTAATGACAATCAGCATAGTGGCTTTGCATCCTTATCAGAGTAATTCCAGAAGAAACCATCCCACAGAAACAACATTGCTTGCCCAATAGAGAAGGAAATGCTGTCCTTGCCTACATTTTCTTTCTCTATATCCTTAAAATCTTGTCAGAAGCCATGCTAATTCTTCTCAAATAAATACATCAGGACTAGGCAATGAAATCTCTCCATCAGGAAGACCAACATACGCAATATTAGCAAAATGCTCTATAAAATATTTTAACAATCATAGTTTAAGAAATGGAGATAATCAAGCTTTTCATTATTACTGGCTCTAAGCAAGAACATTGTTCACTCTTAGTGTGCTATCCCAAAAAAGCTTCTAATAAAACTAGTGCCTTAGGACATATCAGAGCTAGTTCAAGCTGAGAAACAACACAGTCAATTTAACCCAGTACTGAAGCTGAGCTTTCAGCTGGTTTGGAATACAAGCAAATAAACCTTGCACCTGATTAGGGCATGGGTCATACCTAAGTGAAGTACCATGTAAATTTGTCTTCCTAGAATATATGATATAGCCACATTCTTCCTGAGGTGTATTGTCCAGCTTCTTACATCTTTTTTCAGACTTGTAATTCTTCCTAAGCTCTCTAAGCTTCCTCCCTGCTAGTTTCTAAATTCCTCCAAGTAAATGCTGCATACTGTGAGTTATTTCTCTCTTTTCACAACACAGATTATTTTATCCACACTTTTTAATCTAGTATTTTTTGCTTCAGGCTGAAATTCCTGTGTCCTTCTTGTCAACATGACTGCTTGCGCGTGCCTACAATGAGGCAGGAGCAAGCTATAAACAAAGAGGATTGTATTCAGACACAGTCAACAAATAAACCAGATATAAAGAAGCCAAAATTACACAGCCAAGTATTTCATGGGGCATAAATCTGTGCCCAAACAATAAAAGTTAAGGTTGAGTATCCTTTAAAAATGTATTTCAAAATAAATATGAAAGCTAGAAAACAGTAAGCGAGTCCTTAATGTGTCAGTAGAAATAAGACTCTGAAACTTTCAAAAATATATACTATTATGAGGGGCATTCAAAATTTTCAACTTAATTCATTTATAAACTATATCTACATACTAGCCTCCCTTCTGCCTCCATCTCTGCTTGCATAAAAACTCTCAGATAGAATTGCAAAATATGCTGTCATTCTGGTAAATCATAAGTGTCATAAATGCTAAGCACACCCAGATAGTTTGTGTAAGTAAATCTTGGAAATAGTTTTCCCCCTCTCATGGATTACAGAAATACCCTGTTCAAATGCTTATGCATACAGAATTAGAGACAATGATCACCTTTTAAAATTATCTTTGATGTGGTGCAAACTGGTATAAGGTAGCGAAAAAAGAAAACATACTCTCTCTACAGTTTGATCCACTGGCATAAAAGACACTGTCTACGTTAATGTATCCTGTTGTTATTGTCTATGTCTTGCTTGTATTTTGTAATTTATATAACTATATTAACATACATTTTCAATTAGCTGTTAGGACGACTTTACCACATGTGCAGATTCTTCTGCTACCAGAGCATGCAGGAAATGAATTCTCTCTACCTTCATACTAAAAAGTTGTGTTCTTCTATATTACAAATGCATGATTTTGATAACAAATTTCAACTATAGGCATATCTTGAACATGATGTCATCCAAGTGTTTAGATGAGCTGTTATTCACAGTATCACAGTATCACAGTATGCTAGAGATTGGAAGGGACCTCGAAAGATCATCTAGTCCAATCCCCCTGCCGGAGCAGGAACACCTAGATAATGTTACACAGGAATGTGTCCAGGCGGGTTTTGAATGTCTCCAGGGAAGGAGACTCCACAACCTCCCTGGGCAGCCTGTTCCAGTGTTCCGTCACCCTCACTGAGAAGAAGTTCCTTCTCAAGTTTAAGTGGAACCTCTTGCGTTCCAGTTTGTACCCATTACCCCTTGTCCTATCATTGTTTGCCACTGAGTAGAGCCTGGCTACATCCTCGTGACACTCCCCCTTTATATATTTATAGACACTAATAAGGTCACCCCTCAGTCTCCTCTTCTCGAAACTATAGAGACCCAGCTCCCTCAGTCTTTCCTCATAAGGGAGATGCTCCACTCCCTTAATCATCTTAGCTGCCCTGCACTGGACTCTCTCCAGCAGCTCCCTGTCCTTCTTGAACTGAGGGGCCCAGAACTGGACACAATATTCCAGATGGGGTCTCACCAGGGCAGAGTAGAGGGGAAGGAGGACCTCTCTCGACCTACTAACCACCCCCCTTCTAATACACCCCAGGATGCCATTGGCCTTCTTGGCCACAAGGGCACAGTGTTGGCTCATGGTCATCCTGTCATCCACTAGGACCCCCAGGTCCCTCTCCCCTACACTGCTCTCTAACAGGTCGTTTCCCAACCTATACTGGAACCTGGGGTTGTTCCTGCCCAGATGCAGGACTCTACACTTTCCCTTGTTATATTTCATCAAGTTATTCCCTGCCCAACTCTCCAGCCTGTCCAGGTCTCGCTGGATGGCAGCACAGCCTTCTGGCGTGTCAGCCACTCCTCCCAGCTTAGTGTCATCAGCAAACTTGCTGATAGTACACTCAATTCCCTCATCTAAATCATTGATGAATATATTAAATAATAATATTAAATAGGTCCCAGTACTGACCCTTGAGGCACTCCACTAGTTACAGGCCTCCAACTAGACTCAGCCCCATAGACTACAACTCTCTGGCTTCTCTCCTTCAGCCAGTTCGCAGTCCACCTCACTACCTGATCATCCAGACCACACTTCCTCAATTTAACTGTGAGGATGCTGTGGGAGACTGTGTCAAATGCTTTGCTGAAGTCAAGGTAGACCACATCCACCGCTCTGCCATCATCCATCCACCGTGTTATTTCCTCATAAAAGGCTAAGAGATTGGTCAAACATGATTTCCCCCTGGTGAAGCCATGTTGACTGCCCCTCATAACCCTCTTATCCTTGATATGCCTTAAGATGGCACCAAGGATAAGGTGTTCCATCACTTTCCCAGGGATGGAGGTGAGGCTGACCGGTCTATAGTTACCCGCCTGGACATATTCCTGTGTAACATTATCTAGGTGTTCCTGCTCCGGCAGGGGGATTGGACTAGATGATCTTTCGAGGTCCCTTCCAATCTCTAGCATACTGTGATACTGTGTGATACCCGGGTCCTCCTTCTTGCCCTTTTTGAAGACTGGAGTGACATTTGTTTTCCTCCAGTCCTCAGGCACCTCTCCCGTTTCCCAAGACTTGGTAAAGATGATGGAGAGCGGTCTAGCAATGACTTCCGCCAGTTCCCTCAGCACCCGCCGGTGCATCCCATCTGGACCCATGGATTTATGGATGTCCAGATTGCTCAACTGGTCTCTAACCCATTCCTCATCGACTAAGGCAAACCGCTCCGTTGACCTGACTTCATCTAAGGTCTCAGGGGTACAGGGCTCTTCAGGACTGCCTGCAGCAGAGTAGACAGAGACAAAGAAGGCATTCAGTAACTCTGCCATCTCTGTATCTTCTGTCACCAGGGCACCCATCCCGTTCATCCTTATAGTTCAATTTCCTGTAATGACACTTAATTTAACCCAAATACTATAATAGTAGCTTTTCAGGTAGATACCCACTAGTAACTGAAATAGCGACAATTTAGTTTAAAAATGAGAATTTTAAGTTATCACCTGCAGAATATGCATGGGTTATTTGATCCTATCCATTATTCACTTGCTGAACAGCTCTCATTTGTACAAGGAGAGACTACCAGAACCATACGCCCTGCTTTTATTTAGACTTTGATATAAAATACCTAATTTCTGGCACAACTGATCACAATCTCTCTAGAAATTAGATGTTACTTCCTTTTCTTTCCATGGGGCTTCATTTCTCCATGGAACAAAATATTGTTCAGATCAATATTTGCTGAGTAGTGTTTTGGTCTTGCTCAGTTCTCATTACAAAGCTAAGCTGCTTACAGAATGTTTGCTGTTCTTAAAAACACATTTCATGTTCTTAATGATGTTAAGCCATGCGTACAAGAATAGATGGCTGTAAGAATATCTATCTGAGGAGTACAACAGCTTTCAATAAGGTTAGGTCCACTGACTATGGATATCAAAGCAGATCACCACATCCACTGAAATAAGCAGATATCTCAAAGACCATCATATAGATGAGAATGCAAGGCTCAGAGACAGACAGACAATCACCGCTCATGTCAGAAGCCAAGAAAGCAGAACCCAGGTGCCTCAAATTTCCTTCTCATGTTTTAAGTCTCAATATTATAAAACTAGGGCCATCTTATGGAAATATTATGAAATTGTCTTGCATAAATTTAAGTACACATTAAACACTGCTGTGTGGGAGAACACAACTCTATCCTTCTTAACAATCACATGTATTTTTTCATTGCAGAATATACGAGTAGAGTTGCTATATACAAATTTTACTTAAAATTCTTATAACATCTAGTATTTAAATCAGAAAATTCTTTTCTGACAATAGAGAGGTGCCATTCAAGCTGTGGACAATTATGTATCTCATCAGTAGTAGTGCAGTAGTAGTGCAAGTGCACTACTGACACATCACCAAGGTTTGATATTTGACATGAAAAAAGATGTTTTTTATCGACATCAGTTGCAGACGACAGGCATTGCAGCTACTGTGAAAACAATCTATTGTATAGGCTTTTCTTTAGTGAATGGGTGCAACTGCATCATTTTTCACTCTTCCTTTTAATTAATTATATTGTAATCCTTTCACCATACTCTTCAGATGAGAAACTTCATGTGGTACCTTCAGAGTCTCATCAAAGTCAATAGTTCTGAGAAGTGAAACAACATGGAATTTGCTAATTAATGTATAGATGAAAATTATAGCAAATATATATAAAGAATTACAAAATTGTAATGTAATATAAACTCAGAGACAGCAGTAAATACATCTTGATTAAATGATTCCTTAGTACTCTTACACTTTGTATTCCCTTAAGTACAGATAAGCTCAAAACCCCTGAAACGCAGGTTGAGGTCTTACAGAACCAGAACTCATTCACTCAGTAAACAGGAAGCAAAAGAGTCAGCTTGTGTAAAGTATTTCAGGACTACAATTTCATTCAGTTCTAAAATCAATAAACCATCGACCTAATAGCTCTTAATCAGTTTCCACTTTTTTTTAATGGTTTATTAATTTTGGACATTGGAGAAACACCTGCCATGCCACTTTCTCTACATCTGCAGGTCAGTGTCGATATTGGTATGAGAGTATTTTCTACTGTTTATCACAAGTAACAGTGCTTCCTTGCTGAAATCATAGTTGGAGTTCATAATAGCATAATATTTTCTTTTCACTCACTCCTTTGTTTCGTGACTTCATATAAAAATGCAATTTCTTTCCCCAGGAAATCAAACCAGACTGCATTCGTACTTGCAATCCAACACAAGAAAAGGAAAATTAACAAAGTCACCTAAACTTGGATCTCACCAAGCTTCCTTCTTCCAATTACAGGGGTTCAGGACCTCTGGATCACTTCTTGGTGTAGAGCCTGGGATGCCCCACAGTCAAAGGAACACTGCTTGGGAAGTTCCCAGGCAGATTTGATAGTCATCCAGCTGAAGTGTAACACTTCCAAAGAAATTCTGTCATCCGTGAAACTAATAGGTCCTCAGTCTAGGGACAGCCTCTTTTGCACCTGTTTGTATTGAATTCGCAGAGAGACATATCTACCCTGTTATCATAAAATATGTGATTATAACAAAAATACTTCATACAAATCAGCATCACTCTCTACCCAGACTGTCTACTGAAAAGGGAAGAAATTTGTCTTTTTTTTTCTTCCACCTCTTTATAGCAGAATTACCTCCTGAATCACAGTCTTACTAAAATCTAGCCATTTATTTTCTTTTGTCATATTGAAAGAGTATTACATTTTTACATAAATTATTATTATCCACAATATCCCCATCTACTGAAAACAAAGAAAGCATTTCTGTTGATGATTCAGTGCAACGCAGAATAGTTTTGTACAAAAATTTTTATGCAGCATTAATTTTTTTTTCATGTGACAATATTTTACATTAGCTCAGTATTTTGAATTCAGCTGAGGAATCACTTTGCTATTTCTTCAATAGTTTTCTATTTCCTTTAAGGAACAAAAGCTTTTTCCTGTTTTCATGATTTAATACCAATAAATTCCAATGCTACTAAGTACAGTATAATCCACAAAGCCCAATGGTGAAACCATTTATTCTGTGTCTTGAAGACAGCAATCCATTCTCAAAAAAAAAAAAAAAATGTATCCCTTAGTACCATTTTTGCTCTCTGTACAAAATCAGTTGAGATCAGTTTAGAACTTTCTAATTAGATATACTATCATGATATCAAAATTAATTCTGGAATATTTCCTGGGGGAAAAAAAAGAAACCTTTGTGCCTCCTATTGGAGAGCAATCATTGTTCAGGGCGTATCTTGCTGCTCTGCTGTGAATGTAACTCAAAGCAAGTAAGAAAGGAGAGCATTGTCATGGTCCAGATAACACCAACACACACACACATGCAAATTTTTCTGCTCCTAGACTTTAAAGACATTTGAGTTTGCAAAAGCACAATAACAATACCAGATAAATAAATAAATTGCACTAAATCTAGTGCAATACTAGATTTATACAGCTTTTCTACAGCTTGATGGGGATAGAAGTAGTCCAAAGGAAAATACTGTTGTAAAATTTTAGCCTTACTGTACACAAGACCCCATACTTATACATTTCTCTAATAAAGAGAAAGAAGAAAGAAAGGATAAAGTTCTTAAAATCTCAAATATTTCTTATTATTATAAATAAGTTCTGTTCTGGATAGATGTTTTCCCAATAAATATTTCCTGCCAAATACATATTCATACCCCACTGCTCCAAATTTTTATGTATATTTTCATTGCATAGGTACACTGTTAATTTTTTTGACTGGAACTAGAAAGAGTGCTGAACAACCATTAGTCTGCTGTTCAGGGAACTCAAACTATATAGCAGCTCTTCTGAATGAAGAGTATTGCACCACTCATTTTCCCAAAAGCTCACATTCAGCCACAATTTTTGTCTTTAACCTTTAGTTTACCTAGGTAATTTTTGCTTCTGAAAAGATTCCAAGTCTACTAATAGACTTGGTTTTGGTTTGCCCTACCAGAAATGGATCTTTCATTTCAAATTGCTTGAGAGAAGGCAGGGAAGAAGAGTTGAAGGCAGCAAGGTGTGTGGAGGAAGGGCAATGCTAATAGAGCCTTTTTATGCTCTTTCATAAAGCCATTCTGCTGCATGGAGCTTATGGAGAAGCAGTACATTAGAATAGTGGTGGACTTTTATATGCCACCTAAAGCAATGGACAATATCACTGTCCCAGTAATCTAGACAGTAAGTGGTCTCTTTTGCCACATTAAACGCAAATCCCTATACCAAGGAACATCCTTTAAAAATTGCATTGAAACTATATAGAAAGAGATAATAGAAGAGAAATTGAAAGAGATATGAGACCTCTAATTTAAAAAAAAATCTGTGCTGTTAAAAAAAAAAAAAAAAAGCTTTAGGGCCCAGACACTGGTTCAAACTATGGGATTGAAAGTTATGCCTAAAGGTAAAAAGAAAAAGGAACAATTTTTAAATTAAATCATGTAATGACATCTTCATTGCAGCAAGTTCTAAACCACTGAATCAAATCCACCCCTTAAAACATTATTCATTCTCCAGCAGAGCAACATCAGAAAACAGAAAAATATCAGAGACAGAGAAAGGTAGGAAGGAAGAATATTGTTTGTGTTATATTGCTAATTGTTAGTGAGGCTGAAAGAAAAGTTCTGGGTGGAACAAACCCTTAAGACAGACACAAGCATTTATTAACTGCATGGTACTAAGTACTCAAGTACCTATGCTTGCATTCATATACATTTGTTTGTATCAGGTTTCCCATATTAGATGTTACAGGTATTTCTAAGAGGCTGTTTTACTGTTTCATTGTTTATGAAATTCATGCTTATTGTACATGTTTACTCTATTGAGTTCTGCTGTAAATAGGTTGTTGTTGATTTTCTGTATGTACTTTGTTTAGGGAAATTCTACTGTAATACACTAAAATCTAAGACTTTCAGATCTTCAATTTCTTCTGAGACCCTAAATTTTATATTTATATATAATACTTTTATTTTTTCACTAAAACTTGCCTAATTTATTGTACCCTCACATTATCTCAACAGTCTTTTTTGCGGTCTGTAGCATCCTCATATTTCTTTCTTTTTTTTTTTTCCCTCTTTCCTTTCTTTTTCCTTCTTTTCTTTTTCTTGTCTTAGTATTTCTGTCTTACAATATAGGTTATTTCATAGGTCACATCTGGAGGCAGATGGCATTTGAAACTGAAATGAGCAAAACTGGTATGTTGAGCTCAAAAATGAGCTGAGTTCATATACAATTTGCACCTGTGAGCAGGTATGTGGTAAACTCATTCAAGATGGTCAAGGCCAATAAATCATATTTGAGATCCAGCATCTGCTTGCTCTCAACAAATGACTACATAGAATCTGCTCCTTTACACCATGTGAAATATGGAAAATTGATATTATGCAGGTTCCAGAGATCTAATGTGCTTCAATCCCTATTAAAACAAATGTTAAGTTCTATTTCTTTACACTGAATTTTACAGTTCTTTGAAGGCATTTTTTTTTCCCCCTTGGATTTGATCTTTTCATTCTACTCTTAAAAACTGCTTAAAGTCTCTAATGAGCTATTTTAGTCTCAGACTCTGCCTTTCATTAATCTTTATCTGTCAGCTGCATTCAGCTGGATATGCTCCTGGATTTTGGTTATAACATCTCTGCTGGGTCTTTTCTCATTTCTCAGGTTAACATTTCTTTAAATGGATACTTGTCATTTCCTTATCCAATATTCTTAGAGGACTTCCTGCGATCTTTCACTATGCTCAGGAAAAAAACCCAACGTACTGATAAAAGGAGTATCTATTGAGAGAAAAGATGGAGAATATCTAATCCAATTAGGTTAAATTCTCTCTGTTCATGATCTGGGATCATGCAGAAAGGGGTAAACTGTTTTTTAAGAGGTACTAGTCTCTTTGAAAGAGGTGAAAGATGGAAAAATCGTAGTACACATGGTCTCTTTACAGTGTTTAACCATGAAAGACATTTCAGCAATTAACAGCAAGATTTTATCTATCCCCTATTACACATATGTTCCATGCTCCAGTCCACTTGAAACTTAAATTAGTCTAGAACTATTAGGCTTCATGCTACCCAGTTTAGTTAGGTGATGGCATTTATTTCCAGTGGCTATTTTCATTTAGATTAGAGTTTCTACTCATTTCTCTCTACTCTGGAGAAAGCAGCAGAGTTTTACCATCACAGGTATTTAAACAAGCAACATATTGGATTAGAGTATGGATGGGAAGGTTTCAACAAAGTGCATTCATTTTTCTTCAAAGAAAAAAGAAAAAAAGTTAATATCATAACCTGCTTCATAAATTACTAAAATGAATAAGGTAAACATACTCTTACTTTATTTAGATATTTATAAGTACCCCCTCCAAGAAAAAAAAAAAAAAAAGAGTTATTAATAGCATACCATAAAATCACAGAAATCCAGATACTCACTGAATTGACCGAGCAATAGAATGTTCAACTTAGCGATGATCATACTGAGTGCATTCTACCTGCTTCTCAGCTATTTTCTATCCCAGAAGAGTACTACAGCAACAAAATTATCAGGCATTTCTGCAGAGGGAATTCCCACTGAACTCGGTTCACATGTATAATAAATAAATAAATGATCTTTATTTCCCAAGTAAATCCCTTAAATATAAACCTCTGCAGTAATTTTTGTAGCTTTTAGTACCCTAGGGAATGATTGTTACTATCATATATATATATATATATACACACATATATATAAAGGGAAACAGTTTCAATCAGACCGGTGAGAAAGACTCATTCAATATCTAATATCTTAAGAGTTTTTGACCAAATGACAATAGAAAATATCTAAATTAGGTCAGCAGAGAACCTTCTAATCAGCTGCTTAATGACTCTCAAAGTTAGTGAGAAACCAGATACAATAGATGCCTTAGATTGACTTCCCTAGGTAAGATTTAGTTTGGGGGAAAATGCTTTCATTTCAGTTTAAAGTAGGGGTTAAACAAGGCCAGTGGTAGCAGGTTATTCAGCCACTTCACTGTCTAGAAATTTAGACTGACAAAAATATGGAGTATGTTTCTCCACAGCACAGCACTCTAGCAGAAACAGCACCACTCCTTCTGAAGGCTGATGCAGCTCAGGCAGAGCAGTGAACAAGCATGGCTTTTCTGTTAAGATTCCAGCCAGTTTCCTAGGCACGAGCTTGAATATCTCTGCATCACACCCACACACACTTTTTCTCCTCTGTTTATCCTCTGGAAAAGACAGTAAGCCACACTCAACAGTCAAGCTACCACGGATCCATTTAACTCAAAATTGCAAGAATCATACACACCAAAAAAGAGCAAGAAGGCATCATTCATTATGAGGCGTTAGAAGTGACAATGAAGTACAATGATTTATTATGTTGAAACCCTGCCCACTCCTTAGTCTTCATATCACTGTGAATATTTTAGGTTATTTTATCCAAAACCTGTGAATAGAGTATTTTGTATTCTAACAAACAGGTTTACATGCCATTTGTGTTTTAATCGGAATACAAAATGCAATGTTGCCACTTAAACTTATCCCCACTGAATCCTTCTTTGATATCACACAAAAGAGCACTTTTTTTTTGCTTTTAATCAATACCGCAGGTGGCACTAGTAACTTTTGTTCTTCTAAGATGCTCAGTGCCAATGATTCAGCCTGCATAATTTTAGTTGGAAAGGAGGAAGTACATTTAAAAGTCTGCACCATGAAAAGATTCCAAATTAGCTGACTCTTCCAAACCAGGTAGACACCTGAAAAAAAAAGAAAAGCTGTCATTTTTGCTTCTGAGACAGCAGACAGGAATGGAAGTGCCCCTTTCTTTTGTAACCAAGCAGCTGCTGAACAGTCTTTTGAACATAAATTTCCTTGCAAGCTCATGCTTTTAAACCAAGTATTTCTGTGTTTGACACTCAACCTGGAAAACATTGTTTCACTTGACTACCATAATTACTGAAACACTTCACCTTTTTTCTCACAAATTTCTCAGTGGAAACACCCAATTGAAATTCAGAGAAGTGCTCATTGATAAAATGAAAAGACACTAATCAAGGAATTCTGTGATTATATCATGCAGAAAAAAGAAACCTCCTCACCAATTCAAATCCTTTCTGTGATTTGCTAGTAGAAAGGGAATTAAGAAACAGCTCTGTGTAGTCTTAGTAAGCAAGAGTGAAGATTCATGTACATGATTACTAATTTATTAGGGCTTATTAAAAGCTTTTCCCACAGGGCACAAACACAGAAACACTTCTGACTAAATTCACTAGACAATCCATGAAAATCACACTTAATTCTGAACTTCAGTTGAAGAGGACTGCCTAATTCACCAGACATGAAGAAAGAATCATATATACGAATCGTTTGCCTTGGTTCTCTCCTTGGAATTGTCATTCAAAATCAAGCAAATCAGAAAAGGAGTGTAGTGGAAGGAAGAAACTTAGCAAAAAAATTTTTCTCACTGACAAAATTTATGGGAAATATTTTGATTTCAAAGGGGTACAGATTCCATCTCAGCACTCCAAGTGCAAAGGCAATGAAGAGCAGAAAAGGGCAACGAAGCTGGTGAAGGGCCTAAAGCAAAAGTCTGATGAGGAGCAGCTGAGGGAACCAGGGTTCTTTAATCTAGAGAAGAGAAGTCTTGGGGTGACCTTATTGCACTCTGCAGCTACCTGAAAGAAGGATGGCGAGAGGAGGTGGCTGATCTCCCCAAGTAACAAGTGACAGGACAAGAGGTAATGGCCTCAGGCTGTGCCAGGGAAGGTTTAGACTGGATATTAGGAAAAATTTCTTCACCAAAAGGGTGATCAGGCATTGGAAAAGGCTGCCCAGGGCAGTGCTGGAGTCACTATCCCTGTAAGTGTTCAGAAAGCACGTTGATGAGGCCCTCAGTGACACGGTTTAGTGGTGGACTTGGCAGTCCTGAGGTAGAGGTTGGACTTGATGTTCTTAAAGGTCTTTTCCAACCTAATTGATGCTATGATTCAAAAATTTTTATTGGAAGGAAAATTTAAAATTTTATGTTTAGGATACTCCAAAATGGTGCTGCTTTCTGAACAAACTCATCTGTTTTGTTTCTCTTGACAAAAGATCAAAAGATCTTGATAAAAGTATCAGTTGCAAGGACAGCCTGAAGAAATTATGACTTACTGTGGTACTTTGAGTAGACAGGTCTGAAAAAGAAAAGACTCCTCTGTGAAACAGTGAGCAGTACCTGAAGCACTCATTACATTTTTGGAGGCTTAGTTCGAAATATAGAGCACTAATTCCCCTCCCATGAGTGAAGGCCAATCTAGAATGCAGCAGGCACATCCTTTGAGTAAATTTGCCAGTGCCAGACACATGTCAGAGATGATTAGTGAGGCAGAGACACCAGCCACCTCCTTTGACATCAGAGGTCTGATAAAGGAGAATGAGACAAAAGCTGAAAAGCGTCAACCTGCCGATGATGATGTGGGTGATCTGGCATACCTGCTATTCCTGTCACTTTTCAGTACTTATTTTATTGACATTACCTGCTGTGAGAAGAGTCTCTCTAGAACTGGCAGCTTGATTTTGTTCTGAGGAAAATAATCATAACATAGTAGGAAAGATCAGACTGCCAAGTCCTACCTTTCAAGTAGTGAATTGAGGGCACTGCAAAAAGGCAGATAATATTCAGCTCACAGCTTTCTCAGATGAAGCAAACACTCCAGATTGCCATAAACTAGGAAGGTTCAGCCTGCTCCATTAAATACACACACATTTTGCTCTTCTTTGTCTACAAAACTTGTAAGAAAAACAGCTATTTTTTTAGAGGTTAAGAACAATTCTGGAGAAAAGTTACGGTAGGGCTGCTGGGGTGCCAGATACCCTTGATAACCAATGATGCTATCAGAGTTTAGGCTATGAGAAAGCTGCTTCTCCATTAAGCTGTTCACTTACTGTGAAAACCACCTTTTATACATGTGTAGTATAAGTAATGTACTCACAATTTAGAATATTTTGTCCAAGTATTCCTTTTCCTGGATATTTTTGTGTCCTTTTCCATTAAGAATCAATTACATTGATTCTTAGGCATCTCAGAGCAGTGTTTTATCAATCACTGTGGCATATCAGGGATTTTTCTCCTGAGGGGATGCTAACCTGGTATAAAGTCCTGCCTCTGATTCCCTACAAAAGGTTTGAACACACTAGGCCAAATGTCATCCATGCATACAAACCTGAGCAGGCTTACTTACAACCTGACATGTTCAGGTACCACATCTACTGAACAGATATTCCAATCAGATTTTGTCACACATTTTAAAACTCAGTAATGATTATGAAGGGGAGAAGGAGAAAGTAATTTCTTCTTTTATTTGGGACTGTCTTGGTTTTGGCTGGGATAGAGTTAATGTAACATAGTCACAGTTTCCTGAAATGCCCATTTCTTCTTATTTTTGAAAGCCAAGATTCAAGTGAGGTTCCAAAAATGGAGGTACCTGAAGTCTCCCTTTACTTTTCATAGTCTTTAAAACTCACAGCATAAAGATATCTTATTTGTCAACAGAAATCTAAGCAGAAATATCACTAAAATGGCAGATGAAAGTCTTCATCATTAACACCTTATTTTTCCTGAACCCCTAATTCATATGTGTTAGCTTCCAGCAGCAGTATAAAGCCATTTAATCAACACGTTTATATAAAGAATTGATTATTTCAACATTATTTTGAATTTAGAGGAGAATGAGATGGAAGGAATTGGCTGGATATTGCATATCTATTTTTAATTAACCCACTGCAGTGTTATTTAAACTGAGTAAGCCTTTCTTGTTTCATATTGTTGAGGTCACAGAAACAAGAAGTGCTTTGTGCTCTTTGCTGCCTCTGCAGAATTAGTCCATTAGCAAGCACTATTTCTTCAGATTTTGCCAACATCGCTGGTGCTGTTGGTCAAGAACGCCCTTTCACCATACATCTGTGCTGCTGTTTATAAAGGCAAATATTTGTAATCAATCAGGTTCATTTAGATTAAAGAAAAAAGGCTATAAATTAGTATCTCTCAAATTAATAATGTGTTTTCTTGTACATTAATTTATCTGTCTCAGAGCAAACAAAGAATCTGTGAAATCCTAGCTCCTAGCTTTCAGTTTGTATGATGCTGTGAGTCCTCATAGTCACTCTATGTTGTAGTAAGCAAAAACAGGATGCATCACTCAATTTTACTTAATTTTTTTATCATGCTTTAAAATAACTTGTAGATATACGCACTAGATTTTATTCTGCTGACTGAACTTTCCTTTCACAGTTCACCTCCTGAATCATGTCAAAATGCTGTGCTAACAATTACCTGTTCTTTAGTTCTCTTATCACTCCCTTTCTCTATTCTGCCTTTCTTCAGTCTCAGAACTCCCTGAGGATACACAGAACACACAGAACACAACATCCAGCATTAGGAACCTTCCTAGAACTTCAGAAGTGTATGTCAAGCTCATAATTGCACTTCTTAAGGTATACTTTGACAATTCAGCTCCATTTTTGCAAACACATACACACTGCTGCTAAGACACAGAAAGCTTTCTTTGAACTGCAAAAGTTGAAAACACTGGCATAGGAAATAAAATTATGTTGATTGTACATACTCAGCAAAAGTTTTCATAAGATCTCAGTAAAATTGCCTGTATTAGCTTATATGTAAGAAAGATGTTAACACATAAAATTGCAGTAAAATATTTAGTAACGACTTCTGAAGAAAATATTGTCCTCCTAAAATATAACAGAAGGTATAATGATGGATATCTGTTGTGATAAGTATCTTACCATGAAACCCTTAATTATCTCTCCCCAATTATATAATATTTTAAATAATTTAATTTAACTGCCTTTTTTTCTAGGATCAAATTAATTTCAAATAGGATGGTGCTAACATGTTAAAAATAAGAACACAGAGAGAGAGAATAAGCATAGGCTATCCTAGCACCAAAAATGCTAAGAATCCAATTTTCCTTTGTAAAAGCAGGTCTAAATAGCTTGAACCAATTTTCCCTGTGCAATAATTTTTTCTCGAATACAACTGGCTCTTGCAGTAGCCACATGGAACCACTTCTTGTCTCTTTTCATTCTACATTTTGTCTCTTAGGTTGTTTAGAGATGTTGTGATGCCCGTTATTGGATTTGTTCAAGGTCATGCTGGACAGGGCTTTGAGGAACCTGATCTAGTGGAAGGTGTCCCTGCCCATGATGGGAGTCACCAAACTAAATATTTTTTGAAGGTCTCTTCCAACCCAAGCCATTCTATGATTCTATCAGTCTATATTTCTCTGTGGCGCCTGTTAGATATATGTGGAAAAGATGT
The DNA here is from genome assembly GCF_034315485.1 of Pezoporus occidentalis. Taxonomy (NCBI): domain Eukaryota; kingdom Metazoa; phylum Chordata; class Aves; order Psittaciformes; family Psittacidae; genus Pezoporus; species Pezoporus occidentalis. The sequence goes on from NW_026915724.1 coordinate 28,610,127, forward strand.
ATTACACTCAAAGGGTTCCTAACCAATAGAAATTATAAACTTCCTATTCAGTATTGCTATCTTGTAGCAGTGTTCTAATTCCCAACAGTGGATTCTTAGCCAGTATTACCATTTCTGTAAATTATCATGATGTCTGCAGTTGGCAAAGCCCCATAATAGTTTGTACAATGGAATGTCAATGAAGGCTAAACTGCAGCAGCATAAACCTCAGATTTTCTCTTCATGCATAATCAAACTGAATTTTGGCTACTTTTTTTTTACATTTTATTTTATAAACTCAAATATTTCATCCTGAATTATGGCCCACTGTATTTTACAATTTCATTCACGTCCATGTCCAATTCCAAATTTGATGTTGAACAAAGATCATCATTCACAAATATATTTATTCCTTGATGTGACCAGCAAGGACTTAAAATCTTCAGAAAAACTGGTTTTGTGTGATGCTTTCTTAGTCCTTCTGTCATCTTCATATCATTATAAAGTTATGGTGACCCCTCAACAAATCCTCATCACTCCTTGTTTCTGCTTACACAGATGCTTGTGCGTGTCTATTTTTACAGTCATTGTTACTTGGATATTCGCCCACAATGTCGAATGCCACATTCCTGGGTCCATAACACATGCCAGTTTGGGAAGGTTTCTAAAGGATATTTCAGTCTGACTACCCTTATTTGTATATCTGAAATGCCCATTTCTTTATTCCTGAGCATTTCTTTATTCCTTAGCTTGCAAGCAAAAACAATGGGAACAAAATAAACAGATCTACTTCAATGAATTATGTAAGTTTACATAAAAATTTAAGATAAGGTTCTCAATTTTGGTCAGTATGTCACCTTCATGTCACCTAGCTTTGTCTGTAAGGTTTTGCTCTTGACAAAACAGTGAAAAACGTATACACATCTACTGCTGTGATGAAATTTCTTTTGTAGTGCATATGTGCGGGGCTGAAGCAAAACTCCATCTAGCTTGCTTTAAGAAAAGTTTCTAGAGAATACAACTCACTTCTGAGAAAACTTGAAATACCAAATGTCAGATAATCAATGCTACACTGTAAAGAGATTCATCAGGGAGATAACATGGCCTAACAAACTGAAGGCTTTATAAATCAATGCAACAATCCTGAAGCAGACCTAGTAGTGCAAGGGGAATTAACAGTTCACCAAATAATCATGTAAAAGACTCTGCATGGGGTCAGCTCAACAGCATTTCCCTAGAGGACAAGGAAATATCAAGTTCAAAAAGGAAATGTTGTGCCAAGAGCTCAACGGCTTCACACAGAAACAGCAAGCAAAGAGCCGGAAGTTTCTGCCTCTCCCAGCAAGTGGGAAGATAAGGATGTATAATCACCATCTGGAAGATGCATTATCCAGCTAAATGAGGAAAAGGAGCATCCTCACTGTGGTGGGTTGACCTGGGTGGGATGCCAGGTACACACCAAGCCACTCTATCCTCAACTGGATAGGGGGAGAAAAAATACAACAGAAGCCTTGTCAGTCAGACATGATGATCACTCTTCTATTAACATCATGGGCAAAACAGACACAAATCAGGAAAATTATTACCAACCAAATCAGAGCAGGATAATGAAAAATAACCCCAAATCTCAACACATCTTCCCCCCACCCTTCACTTTCCCGAATCAAGTTCACTCCAGATTTTCTGTACATCCCTCACCTGTGTGGTGCAGGGGGACTGGGAATGGGGGGGTGGTCAGTTAATCACAAGTTGTCTCTGCTGCTCTTCCTTGCTACCTTCCTCTGCTCCAGTGCAGGGTCCCTCCACAGGAGATAGTTCTCCATGAAATTCTCAAACATGAATCCTTCCCACAGGCTGCAGTTCTTCACGAATGGCTTCAGCATGAGTCCCTCTCATAGGGTGCAGTCCTTCAGGAGCAGACTGCTCCAGCGTGGGTCCTCTGCAGGGTCACAAGTCCTGGCAGCAAACCTGGTCCAGTACAGGCTCTCTACAGGAGAGAGGCACATCTACCTGTTGCAGCGTGGGGTCTTCCATTGGCTGCAGGAAGATATCGCTGCAGCATGGAACTCCAACGAACAGCCCAACTCACTACTATTTCACTATGGGCTGCAAGAAGAATCTTTGTTCAAGCACCTGAAGCACTCCCTCCTGTCTTTCTTCACTGACCTTGGCATCTGCAGGACTATTTCTCTTTTATATTCTCACTCTTGTCTCCCATTTGCTGCTGCATAGCTGTTTTTTCCCTTGTTAAATCTATTATCTCAGAGGTGCTACCGCTGTTGCCCTGTCTTGGCCAGTGGCGCGTCCATCCTGGATCCAGCTGGCCTTGGTTCTATCAGGCACAGGGAAAGCTTCTGGCAGCTTCTCACAGTAGCCACCCCTGTAAACCCAACACATCTAGCTTGCCACTCCAACCAAATATATAACAAATAGGAAATAAACTGGGAAGTGTGAAGAGGAAGAACTTTGCTGTGGCTATTTCAGCCATGCAGTAAGATACATACTCAAGGTGACATCTAAATGTAAGTTATTCTGAACCAGCTTTTCCATTCTCATAATGGAATTCTATACTATAAATAAGTAGATAGTTTCTTTGTAAGTATTCAGTGTTTTCACACAGCTCTGATTAACATAAGAGCAGTAATTGCTTGACAAAGGATAAAGCTCTATGTCTCCCTCATATGTAGATAATAAATACTGTACTGCTCGGCTAAGACTTTACACTCCATACCAGCTTGGTTCAGAAAGTAACACACAACACCCGTTCCACATCTGTATCACCATACAGGATAAAAAATAATTTTCCATTACGTGGTAAAAAAATTAAGATCCTTCTTGTGCAGTTATCTCCTGTACAAGATTTCAAGAGAAACCTTTATAAAAATGCTCCAAAATGTACTACTTCTGATTCTACAGGTAGATAAAAACATATGTAAAGGGGGTGAGGGAGAAGGGAGAAGGAGGCCAACGCAAGTTTTGCTCATACATATTTCTAAATTAGAAAGGTGCAGCAGAGAAGGGCATGGACAAAGTAAACAGAAAATAAAGCTAAAAAAAACGATTCTGTACCCTCCTCCAACACAGCCTTTCTGTGAAACTTTGAGGAACTCCCATACCTCTTCCACACCTCTAGTTCCCAAATGCAGTAACATAACTCTTGCAGCGTGTTGATCAGAGACAGAAGAAAAAGTATGCACACAAATAAACCAGATTGGGAGATTTGCATGGATGAAGAAATTCAGCTTGAATGAGTTTAACAAAGTGTTGCGTTTACAGGTGTTTGCAAATAAAATTAACTTAAATCAGAACCTTTAGGAATTAGAAGTTATCTGTCATTAACAACTATGCTTTTAACATGTGAAAGAGAGCTTAAACTCTCAGACACTATGAGGTGGAAATGATACATGAAATACCTGAATCCCTCTCCAAATAACTTCAGGTATGGATGGAAGGATGAAAAACTCACTCATTTTTAAAATCATAGTTGTAGCTTTCTTATAATGTTAATAATTACTAAGAACTTAAAAGACAATTTGGAATATGGAAATGCTTATTTTGTATGCATTCAGAAGAGAGAATTTGGTTTAACAACCAGATTGACTCATGGTGAATCTTTCTGCTCCTATTACTATAATTTCCTCAGAGGATTATAATGTACCTGTTGGTCTTTTCATATGCAATGTAGCTTTTCTGGAGAAACCTGTAGTTACAGTGGATTGGTGTCCTGGGTTCAAATGACTGCTACTGCTGAACCCAGGACAACCAGTAATACTAAAGTTACATTACTTAAATCCTTTGGCCTCATTAAAGTATCTGGATTGATCTATTAGTAAATAAAAGGCTGTGGCATTCTCTGGAATATTTGTTCTCTGGGTGGAGTGTTGGTTTCTTAGTCTTTTAAACCCTTGACCTTGGAGGACACTTTTTCATCAGATTCAGTTGGGAAAATACTATGAGATGTTTTTTCAGTCAATAATCTGTATTGGCACATGATCACAGGTGTAGTTGAATCCTAGTGCAAAAGAAGGGTACAAAATGTACATATACAGAGCTTGCAACTTTGCCACTATGAAATAACTTATAATAAATATTTCTAAAGGAGTAAATGTTTTATGAAAAGAGAGAAGGAAAGATAATGGGTGTTCTATCTATTTAAAATTTTCTTCGACCTGCAGGCTACATTCTATTCCCAAGAATAATTTTTAAGCTATGGTAAAGTTATTTCTTCCCATACTTAAAAACATGAAAGGGTCTAAATCTACATATGGGACAATATTAACCTCAACAATTAAAAATTTAAGTGCAAATGGAACTACTAATCTCATCTTGCGTATTAAGATACCTTAAGAACACTGCATAATAAGATGCATGAACTTTTGCACAACCATTTTTATTACTGAATATATTTTTATACTGCTCCTGAGTTATCTGAGAATTCAGTTTAAATGAAAGGAGAACACCCTACACAAAGAATGTGTCCAGACAAAGAATTATATAGGTACTCTCAGCAAAATGCATTCTTTCACATTATTGGTTTAGTACGTCATAAAAGTATCTGATACATATTTTTGGAGTACTATTTAAATGAATGCATTTCTTTTATTGAGTTTGGGTCTACAGAGACATTACATAACAGATTAAAAAGTAATCATCAATATTATAATTATAAACTAAGTTCTGCAGGGATAGCTGCTGAGTTATTCAGGGCACACAGTGTGCAAAGACCACCTGGCAGGAACTGAAGAACATACTTTAAATATCTGACACATTTCAGAATTAGTGTGACTGTGTTTCTCTGGGCCTTCTTTCTGTAATGTACATATTTAGACACAAAATAAAGCTTACCAGACTGGAAAATGAGCATACTGACTAAGATAATACTTTTCTTAAATTTCTCATCGGTATCGTGACGAGCTGTCATCAGATGTAAGAAATTCTGCCTACCTCAGGGATATCATGGGGACTGCTACAGCCTAAAAGGATTAAAAGCCAGTGGCTCTAAAGAGTAACCTCTCAAGTTCAAACTCATGAACATTGATGCTTTTATGGTTATCTTCATCACAGCTGACTTTCAGATGCTACAATCTGTTCCTCTGAGCTACTCTGTATATTTTACCAGTGTCAACACTCTTTCTAAATGAGACAATTCTGCAACACCTAGGTCAAAGGTTTCCAGATGTCTCCACTTCTTTCATAACTAGACCTCAACTAGTCTCTTCTTCCCTAATCTGCACCTAGGTTTCCTTTTTTTACTCTATTTCAAATAAAACTCAGGCATTTTGGCTCACGCTGCTTACTCATGCTAAATCTCCGAATTCTTGGAAAGTGTTATCTGTCTCTGTTCAGCAGCAGAGGGCCTGCTGGAAAAGGCTAAAGCATAACTAGCTTTGTCTCTAACACATTTTGATATAAAGAGCTTGTAGATTATGTCTGATTCATAACTAGTTATATGGGATCTGGTGACGTCAAGGTGTCAAGCTGAGGAATATCATAAATGTTAACTTTCCAGCTGTCATCACAAAACAGCCCCATGGACAGATCTTACAGTTTCTAACACTCTGCCAAGGCAGGGAGCACCTTGAAAGACTACTTTCCTATTCAAATGTGTAAATATTAATAACATTATTAGTATCATCAAAAGTCCATTTAATTCCTCCAGGATCATTCCCTACTTCAATGCTAGATATCTGTACAGAACACAATAAAATCACAGAAAACACTTTACTGAAATGGACCCCACTACGGTTACTTCACTAGGGTAATATGTAGCACTGCAAAGGAAATTACAAGAATTTGTTGGTTTCAGGTTATAAAAATAAAGAATGATGTTCCCTTAAGATAAATTGGGAAAATCACAATTCATTTAGAAAGAAAGTTACAGCAACAACAGCAACAGCAAACAAACAAAAACCAGAACAACCCCATTTCTGTAGCTAAGTTAAAAGAAAATAAATAGAAAGCTTAATAATCTAATTTTCAGGCTTGGACACCTGCATTAGTATTTTAATTCGGTAATGGGAGATGTATTCACAATGGGGCCTTAATTACATGTATCACTTGCTCTTAATTCCTTTTCATTTTACCCTGCACATTAAAGAGACTTGAAGGGTATTACAGAATTCCAGGGAACTGGAGATAATTCAACCAATGGCAGTAAATTGGATTTTTACCTCCAAAAAGCTGGGCTTAATCTACCTCATAACAATTACTGTATGTGCTAAATATGAAGTAAGAAAATCTTTCTGTCCAGTTCCTCTGAGAAAGAAGTTAGCAGCCTAGATGACAGACACAACAGAAAACCATATCTTAACTAGTTTAACTACTGAACAATACCTTCAGTGTCATGGTATACTTACATACATACCTAGTGAGCAGAAAGCAGCTTGTTTTATCCTCAAATTTGCTGTTTCTACTCTGCAGAATCAAAGAAAATTCAGCCCCAAGTACTGTCTATTTTCATTTCTACAAATGCTAAGCTATTGTCAGAGTATAGATTGAGAATGGAAAAGAAAATTACTCTTCTTTTTCTACTTCTATTAATACTTGTTCCTACAGCTGGAGTGAAGGTCAGCATGCTCCCACAAGAGATCTTGTTGGGGGAATCAAAACACACAACAGTCTGTGAATGAAAACAAATACAAATATTAGTCTGACAAAGTGAATGGGGTACAATCACTGCATGATTCTTTACAATATGTTTAATTTACTTCCAAAAAAGGTACAGCTAAGAATGACCTTTCATTTCTACATAAAAGAATAAATCGCAAACTGGTAAAGCAAGTAAAAACAAAACCAAACCAACCAAACAAACAAAAAAACCCAAAGCAACAAACATAAAAAAAAAAAATAAAAAAAAAAAAAACCCACGCACAAAAAGAAACAAAAAAAAAAAACCCAGTAGTTAAAAACATTAACACACCAAAGTTTTCTTCATGAGAAATGCGAAATCACCTGCAGGTTTTCTGGGAAGCCAGAGCACTGAAATCAAAAACATTTTTTAAGATACATCAGTGATGGTTTTAAATTGAATGTACCACACTTATTCATCAGGAAAAATGCCTGATTACCATAATATTTTAGACATTACTACAGATGTGGTTTTTTAACTCTGATGCTCCATTTGGAAATAAAGCAGTAACTGGCTTCATTAATTCTTAGATGGAAAATCATTATAAGGGTGGTTCAGTAAAAATAAGGAAGCACTGGAACCCAACTGTAATTTTTTATCCCATTGTCACCTTTTTCCTTTTATGAATAAAATACCTTAAAAACTAGATCAGTTAGAAAAATGAGGCTGTCAAAATGGAAGCTTAGTTAGGAGTGGTAGCACCAGTTTTCTTTTTAAATTAAAATTCAGGTAATTACATTCTGCTTAATTAAGTTACTGTAGTAGTTTCAGTTAGATAAGCTATTACTTGTTTTCTGTTCTAAAGCAGAGCTCATAGCAATGTCTATAGATGAAGCCATACAGAAGCCATTGTTTTGGTGACCTGTAAATAAAATAGATGCATTATTGCCTAATTTGATCAATATAAACCGATTTAAAGTCTCACCCAGAATTCTTTTATCTGAGTAGCAATATTAAAAATTTGAAGTTCATAGGAGCTGCTTTACCATTGGCAGCAGGGGTTGCTCTGTGCCAGGCATTATCAGTTCCGCAACAAACCCACTTCAGGACGCAGTCAATCCCATTGCTGAAGCAATGGCACCTCTGTGGGAACATATTTAAGACAAAAAAAAAGAAACCAGAAACTAGAGAGAAGAGCAGGGGTGGGGGGAGAAAGGTGTTAGAACCAACCCTGAAAACACCAAGCTTGGGGAAGAATGGGGAGGAGATGCCTCAGGCACTAGAGCAGGTATTTACCTGCAGCCTGTGAAGAAGGCATTTCCCAGCAGCTTGTGGAGAGGACCCATACTGGAGCAGATATCCACAGAGCAGCCCATGGAGAGCCCCATGCCAACACAGGGGAACAGAGTGAGAAGGAAGAGGAAGCAGACAGGAATGGAACTGCCAAAGTCTTACCACAGTGCTCACATTTCCCATCTTCCCCTGCAGGGCTCATCAGGAAGAAGGTGGTAGAAGAGTCAGGAATGAGTTTGAGTCTGGGAAGAAGCAGGAATAGAGGGAAAGTGTTTTAATTTTTGCCTTTGCTTCTTACCATCTGAATCTATTTTAATAGGCAATAAATTAAAAACATTTTCCCCAAGTTGGTTCCGTGTTTCCTATTGGTAGATAATTGGTAGATCACCACTTTGTCATCTTCTTGACCTACCTGCTATTTCACCTCAGTTTCTCCCTCTGTCCTGCTGATGAGAGGGAGTGACGCAATGGCTGAGTGGACATCTGACCAAGCTTAATTGTCCACAACCTTAAAACTTTCTCTACAAAATTGTTAGTGATATTAATAGTTACATATATTTATTATATATTAATTTTTACATATATTTATTATATATTAATATTTATATATTAGTGTATCAATACATATTGAATTACACTTTTATTAAGTAACACTTGCATTCATGTGTATAGGAATTTGCACCCTGAATGCCAGTCTTCTTCATGGAATAAAATCTGCCAGACTAGGTTTATTAATATGAACTATTCTGTTTGGGGTCCAGATTGTTAGCAGTGTCACTAATTTATTTTTCTTCTTTCTATGGTTTTTAGGCCATGGCTATGCTTTCAGTATGGCAAGTGCTTCTCACAAATGTTTTTCATTTTAGTCTTGAAATTATCTCCTTGTTAGGTAAATAGTCATAAACTGAGACCAAAGTGTGAAAGACTAAGGTATCTATTGACTTGAATGTGAACAAAAGCAACAGAGTTTTGCAAATAGATTTATGGCAAGTGTACGTGCAGAAAACCTTTACACTTTGTTTCCAAAGAAACTTGTTAAGTGTATATTGATAATTTAGCACAATGTTCAACAAGCATAACTTAAAATTGCCAGGAATTCAAGGAGGAAAGCATATTTACCTACTCTGCTTGGTTAAAAAGAAAATAAAGCTTTCACATGGCTTAAAGTATAGCCTACCTACCTAATCCTCTTGGAGCCATCATAAATATTGAACAAATTGGGACTTTGGAAAGAAGCATTTCAAAGGGTAGGGGGAGAGGAGGAAACAAACAAACAAAACCAAAACCAAATTACAAAACAACCAAAAGAACACCCCACTAAGTCAAATGGTTAGAAAGTAGTGTCTTTGAATGACATGACAGAAGTAACTGTTAGTATTGGATGTAGCCCTGCATTATTTGGATTATTCTGACTCATTTAACTGCAAGTAGTGTTGTTGGATGGGGAAGGTGTAGCGAGTTAACAAACTGATGGGTACCTCTGGAATATTTCTCATTAGAAATAGGGAATGATATTACTTTTTCCACTTTGTGAAAATTTTTTATTGCATACACTCTGTGCCTGTGTTTTCCCAAGTTTTCAGTCATGATCCTTTCCCCAAATATAGTTTTCTTAATTCCTATGAAGTATAAGAAGGGAAAATTCAGAGAAGCAGCATTCAGGATTTCCCAGTTTCTGAGCAGCATTTAAGCTAAGCTATCATGTTTGTCAAAAAGAGCCATAAATACATTGTCCTTGGCTTTTGCTGCAAAACATCTAAAAGGTTGCCAACACCTAAATGCTTTATGAAGCACATCAAAGACAATGTCTGTTTAAATGTGTATAAAAAACATCCTGAAAGTCTTGTGCATTTTGTAGGTAAGACATTTCCGGAAGAGAATTATTTTTCTTAACCCTGGGGATGTCATTTCTATCAGGAATGTTAAAGAGCACGCTGAAGGGAATGATTCTAAGGCAAGAAAAACTTCTGCATTCAATGAAATAATCATTAAAGAAACTCTCATGGACCACTGCCTGTATGTTAGTTCTTCACATTTTCAAATTGCTCAGGAAAAGTGGCAAACATATGGGATATGCAAAAATACCAAAAAAGCCCTTGAACTTTAGTTTTCTCTTTACAGTTCTTTGACTGATGAAGTTCAGGAATGCTCAGACACCTTTAGAATTAAGCCTTGACACATTCTTTCTTTATTTCATTTTCTTTTTTGACAAAAAGATTTATGGTGCTCCAACTGCGCTATTTACACTTTAACAGAAAAAAAAAAAAGGAATCATAGACTCACATGAAGCAGAAAGTCAAGAGAAATCTTAGAGGGGAAAAATAAATTCATAGAATCATAGAACTGTTTGGTTTGGAAAGGACTTTAATATCATCTAGGTCCAACCCCTCTGCCATAGGCAGGGATACCTCACTCTAGACCATGTTGCCCAAGGCTCTGTCCAGCCTGGCCTTGAATACTGCCAGGCATGGAGCATTTTCCACTTCCTTGGGCAGCTTGTTTCAGTGAATTTGCTTCATTGAAATTGCTTCATTGCAATGATAAGCCCTTGTGTGTAATTTATGAAAAGCCAACTTTCATCAAAATTCTTAATTTTAGAGTTCAACAACATGCTACTAACTGAAAAGCATTAATCAACATCACCAACTGAATGTGCTTTGTCAAACTTCTCAGTCTCCTCTTCCAAAGAAGATTTTTTGACAAGTAGATTGATTAGTGAGCCAACAGTGATTGACTGAAGTGAGAGTATGAGACAAGAACCTTAATAAAAAACACCGTAATTCTATTTGCCCATACAGAAGCTGTGTACAATGCTGTTGTTTTGCAAAATGCAGGCCAATAAGACTGATAAATTATTATGTGGTTATAAGAAATTCTGTTTCAAGCTGGATCTCATTCTTTTTTTGAAATAATTTATAAAGAGAGAAAATGTGCAATTGATCTGAAAGATGACCATTAGACTTGAATAATAATCAACTCAAGCTCAAGTGGTATAGAAAGGAGATCTAGATTCTAGATTTCAAGTTTAAATACACAAAATGAAAAATAATTTACTTGCTTCTACTTTCTTAAGTGTAACAGATATTCCAGAATTACAATAGAAAACAGTTCCTCTTACAAAGAAGGCTTAACTGGGAATCCCATACTTCCTCAAAAAACAAACAAGACTTTTTTTTTTTTTCTGGAAGTTGGTGGGAGGAAGGAAAAGAATTTTAACACAAGAGGCTTATAAACTAGATAACACATCTGCCTCCTCATGTAGTGCCAGTGCTATTGGGAACAAAGACTTGGCCACAAGCATTTTCCAAGACTGAGGTATCCCACATGGCATAGATTTGACACAGGAAATTCTGTGCAGCCACCTACACCTGTACAAGTATGTACAAGTATGTTAGTGTAGTAAGCATGGGAAAGTATGGCACTGAAATTATATTCTGTTCAATCTAAGCCAAAAAGGCAACACAAGGTAAAGCTGTCTCGAATTATTCTATTGAAGTATTCTAAATATCTTCCAGAAGTCAAAATAACATCAAAAGAACAACTCTTCTGGATCAGACAGAGAGATTTACCTAGCCTTTTCTGCCTTTGATAGTAGCTATAAACAGGCATCTAGGGAAGAGTAAGAGCAGAGCAAAACTATGTAATACTTCACCCTATTGTTTCTTCCTGTCCTTCAATCAGTTTTGGTTCAAAATTCAAAAACACATTGCAGCATGTCTATTTAATAACCCACAATGATTTCTCATTGAGAGTGTTTGTACTGTCACTACTTTGAGCCCACATAAAGTTTCTCATCTCTCAGACATCTTTAGGGAAGGTGATAAGCAAGTAAACAATTATTGTGGGAAGATCAACTTCTTAACATGCTTTTCAGGTATCACCCCTTGGTGATAGAGACCAGTAGAGTCTTTCTTTCTAAAGTCACGGTTCTTTCTCTGAGTGTGCTTTACTTTATATAGGCCTACGCTAAATTTAATCTGCCATTTTATGGTTTATTCATGATGTTTTTTAATGTCCTTCTGCAATACTTTGATTTCAGATGTCATTCTACCTACCCTGAACAACCTTTAGCTGTTATTAGATCGTGTCATCTCATGGCTAACCTTCTTTTCCAGGTGATCTGTGAACACATATCCCAACACATAGCCCTCCCATTGCCAGTGATTCTCCTACAATGCAAAAAAAAAAAAACCCAAAACAAAACCCCACTATTTGCTCATAACCCGTTTCACATTTTAAAATTTATTTCTTTTCCAAATCATTCATTCCCTCTTATATCATGACCACAAAATTGCTTTACAAGCTTTAGGTGAAGGAATTCATCAAAGCTTTTTGGAAAGTCAAGACTATATCAATCAGATCATCCTTAGCCATAACTGTTGACTTTCTGAAAGAACTACCAAAGCCTGTAAAGAAGAATTTCACTTTTCAAAAGTAATTTTTTAAAAAGCTTACATTTACCAAGTTATTCATTAACCATCTACTACAGCTTCTAGCAGTTTTTCTGGTATAGACATTACATGTACAGGCCTGGAGTTCCCAAATTAGAGTTATATTTGCCACCCTTTAGACAACAGTTTCCAAAGATTACTTAGGCAAAAGGTTGCACACAGTATCCCAGACATTAATTATAAGAAGGAAATTTGGATTCACTACTTTATGTCAACCTCTACTTACACGTGCCATGTAATACAAATCAGCCTCCACTGGTTAGCCTCCTGCTTAAACAAGTTCTTTTTTGGTAGACTGTATAGGGAAGCATGTAAATTTTAATGTGTTTATTTCTGTCTTACATGGGATGAACAAAGTGAAGTCTTAATGCTCAGTAATGTCAAAAGAAGTACTTGGTATTCTCAATATTTTACAGTTATCAAGTGTGCAATGTGTCTTATGGATCACTAACTCAGCTTAGAATTTGAAAAAACAATGCTTCACATTAGCAATACTGTAACTCTTACAGGTGTAATAATGCTACTGGATGATTTCCTTTCCTCTAACCACACTATTTGTTTATACGTTTTTTTCTGTAACACAGCTACAGAGACTAAAGGTTTGTAGGTATTTACTTATTGATCTCTATCAGAATGCCATATCAGTTTTCTGTCTGATAAATATTTACTGGGTTTTTTCTTTTTTTTTCTTTTTGCTCCTTGACCCTAACTATTCTATGATTCCATGATTCTATGAATCATTATTGAAATTCAAATATCAATGCATGTACTGAGAATCTATTTTTGGTATTTAAAATCCCTCCAAAAATTGATTGCATTTTTCCTTAGCTTTCATACTCTGTATCTAAAAATGGAAACAATACCACCTTCTCACATTTTAACTATAGCACCTACCATGTGTGTTATCTGAAGGGTCTGAATGCTAAATATTCAGTACCAAAAGACAAGAGACTACTCGTGTTAGCTGGCAGGAGAAGTCTCTAATTGGGCCAGAGTTGCCACTAGAGAATTACAAGAATCATTAGAAGACATGGATGTAGGGAGGAAGGCCAGTGTAGCCAGACCACTTCATTAACAAAGCTGTTCTTCAAGAGAGCAGCTAATATTCCTAACAAATATTCCTATAAATATAAAAAATATAACAAATTCCTATCAAATATTCCTAATAATGCATATAATTCTAGTAATTAAATCACAGTGCAAAAAAAAAAAAACATTGTTGTGGTTTAAACCAAACCAGACAACTCGTTCACTCACTTCCCCTCCCTTCTTGCCCTCCCCCTACTCCTGGAGGGACAGAGAGTCAAAAAGAATGCAACTCCCACGGGTTGAGATAAGAACAGTTTAGTAACTAAGGTATAACACAAATCACTGCTGCTACCACCAATAATAATAATGATAAAGGAAATAACAAGGGAAGAGAATACAACACCTCACCACCAGCCACCCAATAACTCGCCCCCCGCCCAGCCCAACCAAGCACCGACCCATACCTCCTCCAACCCTGCAGTCTCCCCACCCTTCCGGCTAACTCCCAGTTACATCCTGGGCATGATGTGTTGTGGTATGGAATACCTCTTTGGTCAGTTTGGGTCAGGTGTCCTGTCTCTGCTTCCTCTCAGCTTCCCCTCCTCCCTGGCAGAGCATGAGGCTCACAAAGTCCTTGGCCAAACCAAAACATCAGGCCGAAAGTCAAAACAGAGCACTGCACCGGCTACCAAGAAGGAGAAAAATGACTGCTACTGCTACTGCTGAACCCAGGACACCCATTCTCAGGGATTTTCTACATTTAGCCCTTCTGGGAGAATACAAGACTGAAAATCAAGCCAAGTTAAATGATTTTACACAGCTAAATGAGACAGCCATGTGCAACATGAATATGCATATGAAACTATTGGCTAGTGAATGGCTTGTCCATACTAGCTTGTACGGTTTATCAAGTTAGCTTTCCATAAGAGAGCTCATATTATTTTGTGTTTGCCATGGACTAAGAGCTTCCGTATACACAGTGCATAAGCTGACTCACATAACCTTGTTTACCTGTAACGAGTTGTTTATATGCCCCAGTCCTCAGTTAAGTCCAGAAGAACTCCCTGGGAAGAGAAGACAGTCTACCTGTAGCCCTCAGAATCTCACTCCATCAAATTGCAGAGGTCTGCTGCTAATAATGGAAAGCTCAAAGCTTCTCAAGAGGAACAGAAGCATCTTTCATAGAAGAAAATGTTAGGTAAGTTAAATACACTGCTATTGGAAGGCCCAGAATAGTGGGAAAAGGGTAAATAAAGGAGACTATTATGGCAAGCAAGCAATGTATGTGTCCTGTTGGTTTTTGTGTTCCACTGTTGCCAATTATCATAAGTCTCACACAATTATGATTATTTTGTAATATCCCATTCTCATAACCAATTTGTGAGGTCATTCTCAGAAGACAAGTAAAAACCCTTTAATTTCATAAGAAGTGGAAAACACCAGAAAACAACTCTTTACTCAAATATTTATAATCAAATATTTTTAATTCAGTCTTGGAAGGGAAGAATAGCTTAAATAATGATTTGTAAAAGCTGGTTATTTGTGAGGTTTCATTTACGTTTATGTGTATTTTTAATCAACAGTCTTTCACATAAATAAGTTGGACCCTTTATCCTCTAGCAGCATTTAAACTTATTTTCTCTTTCAGTGGAAAAAGAAATAAATATGAATTTCAACTTACTGTGGTGATTGCTTCTCAAAACTGTACCTTTTTTATAGGAATGATTCTCTTGCAAGGGCAAATATATCCCAATATTTTTCTGAGTAAGAGGTTATGACAGGACCTCAAAATTGAATATGCCAATAAAAGATATTACTTTTTTAAAGACAACTATTTGCTTAGTTTCAATATGACAATTGAAACAAATTTTTCAGTCTAATAGAGAAATCTACATGGGTTATGAGAAACCCATGTCTTCCAAGTACACTCATCTTTTGCATTGTGATTTCTCGGCTGCATCAAAAGAAGCATGACAAGCTGGTCAAGGGAGGTGATTTTCCCCCTCTATTCTGCTCTGGTGAGACCCTACCTGGAGTACTGCATCCAGCTCTAGGGCCTTCAGCACAAGAAGAATGTGCAGCAAGTCCAAAGGTGGCCCATGAAGATGATCAGGGGCAGGAGCACCTTTTCTATGAAGACAGGCTGAGAGATTTGGGGTTGTTCAGCCTGGAGAAGAGAAGGCCCGGGAAGAACTTAGAGCAACTTCTAGTGCTTAAAGGGTGGCTACAAGAAATCTGGAGAGGGGTTTTTTACAAGGGCATGTAGTGACAGGAAAAGGAGGGATGGCTTTAAACTGACAGAGAGGAGATTTATATTAGATATTAGGAAGAAGTTCTTTACTGTGATGGCGGTAAGACACTGGTGCAGGTTCCCCAGAGAAGTGGTGGATGACCCCTCCATAGAAGTGTTCAAGGCCAGGTTGGATGGGGCTCTGTGCAACCTCGTTCTAGTAGAAGGAGTCACTGCTCATGGCAGGGGGGTTGGAACTATATGGTCTTTGAGGTCCCTTCCAACTCAAACCATCTTGTGATTCTATGATATATAAACATACTGGTAAAATTATGGTAATGAGTACATTTTATATTTGATATAGTACCTTAGGGAACTCATTAAAAAAAAATCACGTTATAATTAAAAAAAAGTCTGAAGCAATGAACATGTACAACTAACTAATGAGTTAACAGTAGCAGCAAATACTTTCTTCTTCAATCTTATTTTTAAATAAGAACACCAAGTGGGCAGCAGGGAAGGATCCTGCAATATCTTTAAAATGCTAGAACTACAAAAACTTCATGACTCACAACTCACCAAATTACAGTATTAAAAAAAAAAAGAAAAAAAGTAACCTTATGATTCAGACTGTAATTAGCAGCTTAGAAGATGCAGAAGAGAAATTTAGTCAAATACCACTGCCATTCGACGCCTTGAAAATAAGGATAAGAACTTTAAAATGATTGCACAAAATTTACAGGAAGTCTGCAGTGAAGAGATTTTTAAAAAATGAGACATTTATAGAAAAAAATCATACATCAGTTAGAGATGGGAGATTTTACATTGAAAAAAAAACCCTAGAAATAATTCAAGTAGGAACTTCAGAAAATAAAGTGATCCTTCCACTGATCAACAGTTTCAATTTGTTTGCAGTCAGATAATAAAACCAGATATGTATTTTTTTCCAGAATCAGTATTTAAATGTAAACAAATACCATTAGGCTTCACAGAAAGTATGATGTGAAAGCTTTATTTCTGAACAAAGGAAATAATTTTTTAATAAGGAGTGTACCTTATTAGTTTGCCTTGTATCAAATTAAGGACTAAATGAGAAAGTAGATTATTTAATCTTGCAATTCAAGAGCTGTGATCACTCAGTTCTGTCCCTGAGGCTGAGAAAGAAGATATTCAGAAAGTTCATTTGAATACCATTTTTAAATCCTCAGCACTGAGAAAAGAGGAAACCACGGCCTGGTTTGGATGCCTGCCTCATTTAAGAGTAGCTACATGAACGTTCTTTCATCCCTCAAGGCCTTTCACAGCCAGGACCCAGAATAGCCACACAGATAGAAGGAGGCCGAAATCAAGCAAACTAATAAAAAGTGTCCTGCAAGCTATCTCCCACTGCTTTCTAGGGCAAGCCTAGATCTTCCTTTATAACAAATCTAAACAGCACAGTTTTGTGCCTGCAGAACTTTGCTCAGTCTTTCCATACAGTCAATTAAAATGTCCCTGAGGTCAACCATAGATCTCCCAAAGAGATCTTTAACAAGTTGGCTTTAGCAATCAGGAAAAGTGCTAATCTCATCAAGTGAACAAGGGATGATGTGAAGCATATAGACACCTAATACACTTATAAACTCGGACTGGAATTTGCAGGAACATGCAGGTGTTTATAGGATGGTTAAACTTTTCCCATTCAGTCCTGACATCTCTACACTTCCTGACATGTTTTCACCTTTTCATGCACCATTTTGGGTTCTCAAATATGCAGCAGGAGTCTTTCCCAGGCTGGCTATGGGCTGCTTATGCTCTGCAACCAAAAACAGCCATCAGTGACTACAAAAGCAAATAAAAAAACAAAATTTTTTTTTTCAGTGAAATATCCCCAGGATACTGTACGATATACACTGAGCCAGTAGCAGCTGGCAATATGCTTGTGGTTCATTTCATGTAATGACAGAATTGGGCATTGCTTTCCTGAGAGCAGACATTTCTCCAAAATCTTAGTGGTCTTTTTGTATGGGTTTTTTCCCCTAACACAACAAAGAGAAATTAACATAACACCATTCTAAGAAAAGGAAATAAGAAATAAGATTTTTGGGGGAGTCCAGCACTAGACCTAAAATATGTTCTAATAAAATGACACTCAGATTTATCTTGTATTATAACCCTTTCTGAAATCCCAGCTGAAAATTTGAGCATTTTTTGTATATCTAATTAGCTGCAAGGAAATGACAATAAGAGATCAGAGGAGTGAGTAGAATACTTAAATCTACATGGACTTCAAAAGACTCTCAGCAGAAAAACACAGGAAAAGACTAATGTAGAAAATTAGCAACTGTGGTATAGATAGCAAGATTCAAACTGGATTCCAGAATACCATTGTTAGGGTAATGATCTGTCATATAGTGCACACAGAGGACAAGGGGATTTGAATATAAAAGGCCTAGCATTTAGCTCAAAGCTGATCTAATTAGATCACAAATATGCTACTTTTTCCTTTCTGCTCTAGTGCAACAAGGGTGTGAATTCACCTGATTCTGGCACCTATACCTGCTTTTATAGCTGTATGCTAGTAGTCAGCATGGGGAAGGACTTTTTAATGGGCATGTAGTGACAGGACAAGGAAGAACAATTTTAAACTGACAGACAGATTTAGATTAGATATTAGGAAAAACAATTTCACTATGAGGGTGGTGAGATACTGGAACAGGTTGCCCAGAGAAACTATGGATGTCCCATCCCTGGTAGTCTTCAAGGACAGGCAGGATGGGGCTTTGAGCAAGGTGTCCCTGCCTATGGCAGGGTGATTGGAACTATATGGTCTTTGAGTTTCCTTCCAACCCAAGACCTTCTATGATTCTATGAATTACTGAATCATAACTGGAGCTTGATATTTACAAAACATAAAAGATCCTGAGGAACCTGAAAATTTCAGAGTTTAAACAGTGATGTGATGGCAATTCTGCAAACCTGTTAGAGATTAATGCTTATGAAGTGTTCAGATCAGGGGAAAATGGGAGAAGAGGACAATCAATTAGGCAAGAAGTATATAGGAAAGAGGGAAGGATGCAATGTGGAGAAAATAATTACACTGCTGCAAGTTCTGCATGATGCAAAATACCCTTTTATTCTAAGACTGATAATCAATATAAATAGAAATAAGATAGCATCAAATGGGCAAAAAAGTTTGCTTATCAAACTTTCAAAACGTAATAAAAGAGCAGCTATTTCATTATGAAAGCTATCATGAGAACTGCTCTACAGTTATTATTTTGGGTCATACAGTTATTACTGTAGGTCATGCCATTAATATGACTCCATAGCCATGCACCAAAATACAACTGTTTTTTATGTCTTATCAAAATACAAAATTGGCCTTTCTTTTAAGTTTACAATTCATATGCGCTTCAGTTCATGGTAGTTTAGCCCAAGTAGTGTGTAGAGAAAATTATTCAGTTGCCTGAATCTGAATTTATACACAAGAGCACCTTGTTTCAAAGTGCTAAACCCTAAAGTATTGGCATGATAACATCAGCATTAATCAAGTCAAATCATGTTTGAAAGTGATCTTCTTTTTTTTTAGTGGTCCGCAAACAATACTGAATGATAGGTATTTTGCTTGTTCTTCACCAGTCCAGCTTTCCAGGAGGTGCTGCACATAGAGGCAACATGAGCTAAGCAAAGGGCAGCACAATGGTAAAAGGCATAGCAAGGAAAACAGACCCAAAATCCTACAGGTGATCCCTGTCTTCAGCTCCTGGACAGCTGATAGCAGTACTAAGCCAAATTAATTTTTGGTACCTGAAATCAATCCAACATATTGAATATACCAAGGTAAAAGGCAATCTAAAAAAAGAAATTATGCCAGATTCTCTTCCACAGCTAAATCAGATGTAATCAAACACTTGGAATGGAGATTTCCACCCTTCACCCATGGCACAGAGCAGCATACACTGTAACAGCTTATCCTGGAGAATGTCTTGTTTTAGCACCGCAGAAGAGAAAGCAGTTCAGTAGATTGACATAGGAGGATGCACATAATACAGCCTAGTGAATTTAAAATTACAATCCATAGCTGTCCCAGAAGACCAATTTGAGAACAACAAAAGAAATTTAAACCTTCCTTCAGTGAGAAACTGTTAACCTTTAATATATATTTTTCCCCTACTAAATTAACATTCTCATATAAAGACAGAAAAAGCTAAAACCTCAAATGTATTCTTAATTTTGATGATAAAATATTTAATGTCAGATACAGACAATATTGATTCAGTGTATGAACCATGAAGTATTCCATAAAGCCACAGTATAATTTTATGGGAGCTTTGTAGAAATGTCAATCAGCCAAATCCTGCAGAAAGAGTCTCTCAAATGTGCTATTAGAAGTCTTCAAGCATTAAAAAGCCTCTAAGTCACTCAACCAAAAACCTGCCATGCTTTAATAACAATAACAAGCACAATAATAAGTGTGCAGTCTCTGAGGCTGTTTAGCAATCTACAAAAGGCTTCAGTATTCTTTTCTCTGAATGACAAATCTGAAGTAATGTGTTGTAGGTAAGTAACAGTACACACAAACGAAGAAATCGCAATTTAAGGACCTATGTTTTTCATACAAGTCCATTAACAACAGATGGGGAAAGAGGTGATGGGCTCTTTACCTGGGGAAAAGGCAGTTATCTGGGACAAGCAGTGATATTAAACACTGAACAAGACACAGACAGCTTTTTATTGCATCATTTTACGTTTCAGAGCAACACACACTATGAACTAATTAATCTTCACAGTTACATACTCAAATTCTTTACAAGGCTTTGTGATTACTTCATAAACACAGATGAGAGATATAATAAGGACAATATCAGTAGCAAGTTTGGACATGGGTCTCAAATTAAAATTTCCAAGAAATAATAAAGGGTTCAGAAACACAAATTTCATTGACACTCAGCCACTTTCACTGATGATCCACAACACTGTGGGGTGACTAACTCATAGATATCTTATTTACTTATTCTGAGCAGGTCTTTTTGGCCACTAAAAGGTTTACAACGAAAGCAAGTCACATTACCCTTGTGACTGCATGCTGTATTTCATTTTCAGATATTACATTATTTATAATACTGGCCTTAATAAATCTTTTATGTCACAAAATACAATGCAACTGAACTGAAGTACAGCCATATCTTACAGCTTCAGTCAAATGCTCTGGGTTATCAACACTGTGAATGAATTTAGAAGTTACTAAAATCTGCCCACCATGAAAGATAAAGCCTCACATCTAATAAACACTGGTTGTGTACATGACTGAAGAGTGCTACAGAAAGATACACAAACAATCTATCTAGATTCTATGGTTCTTCAGTTTACAGTTCCTCTTGCCATTATGTCAGCTGCTTTGCAGTCACAGAGGTGAATCGCAGCTGTCAGTGCAAGAGAAGTCTCAGGAATCCTCTTGCAGCATCTGTCTGTAGCGTTGCTTAGAAGTTGTAGATATATATTCGTACAGATGATACCAAGATTAAAATTAGACTGTTGTCCTTTTCAGATATTCCATACTGCATGAAACTTTATTGTAACTACTTTTTCCAACAGTCTATTAATGTATAGTGTGCAGTGTAAGAGAAAACACTAACAATCAATTGTAGAATCCAGAAAAGAAGTTTACATCACTCCTGTCAGTTATGTACTTTGTTCTGTAAATGAGAAAATGAACTTTTCCAGCCTGAAATATGCTCCTTGACAAAGCCTTTTATCATTTCCATTAGCAGTTCTTGTAGACTGGAATTGTTGATACAGATAAATTACTCTTTTTGGGGAAGCCAGCTGCAAATACATGGTCTTCCAGGAACGAACACCTCACTACCTCACTTTAAATGTTTAACAAGAGTCAAGTATCGTTAGTCAGTTTTGCACATTAGGATCTGAATTCTGGTATTTCACCCACTTTCACTAATTTAATTTTTTTTTGTATCTTTCACCTAATATATATCTAATTGGAAATAATCACATGCAGGATTAGGGGTTGGCTGCCGGATTTTCTAGGTTCTTATCAACTTATATCACAAAGATTTCAGGTCTAAAATAGAGCTTGTAAATAAAATCAGCAAAACAGACATCTGACCTAGGTTTACTGAGAGTAATTTGAGATATCTATCCCTGAATATTTTATAGTATGTTGTTTACTTTCTTATATTTAAACATTTTTTTAATATATAGATATTTAGGTTATTTGAAGAAAATGTTACGTGTTAGGGTAGCATCATGGGGACCCACGTGAGACGGAAAAATCCCAAATATAAAACGTTTCTTAGATTAATATGTACAGTGTACAAGTCCAATAGGAAGCTAATATCTTCTTAACACAAAATTTAATGAGAGAGTAACAGATCATGTCCTTACATATGATCTTATTCTGGTAGTACAGGGAATTCAGTCTGTATCTCCCATGTCCTATAAAGACTTTTAAATTACTTTATTTCCCCTCAATATGATGAATGGAAAGTGCTTCCTACTTAGCTCTGTTTGAAGAGCAAAAATACCCCAAGATATAAATTAATGAGTTAACAATTTTAATTATTGTTCCCAAGCAAACAGGCCTAATTTGGCTCATTAAATATATCAATTTCAGATTAGTTCAAACCCAATACAGTAAAGAATTTAATCTGCACAAAGTTGCTATGGAAAACTGTGGCACTATGATACTACAGACTCAATACGACGTTATTTTCTGGTCTGCACATCCAAGGCTTTCAAGCTACTAACCACAAAATCCTTGTGTTTGATTGCAATATTAACTTTATATCTCATCCTGTATTCCTAAAACCAAAATATATTTCAGTTACAGTTTGTTAACAGATTTCTTAACTTAAAAAAAAATTAACATTGTCGTTTCACTTCCTCAGACTTCACCTTATACAATTCTTGCAAGCCTTAATCTAGATCATATGCTCTTATTTCCATTAACTCTATGCATCATAACATTACTGAAGAGTGACAACAAGCAAAGAAGTAAAACAAGAATACAAGTTCTGAAATACACTTTGTATAGTTTTAGAATGAGGGAAAAAATATGCACATTCCACATCGCATTTAAACTTAAAAAGGAGGTTTTGCAAATCTAGGCTCACTCCTTTCACACACATTCCAACAGCTTAGCACTTTCCTCCCAGATATCATAATTCATCAGAGCTTTTGCACACACAAAAGTAAGGGGTGTATGCCAGTAATGAACTGTATTTTAGATTAAGGTTGAAGTTTGTGGACTAAAGAAAGCCTGATGGGAATTTTGGCACTGTATGTGTGTTACATCTTATACTCAGAAAATCAAATATTTTGCTATTCATATCTGTGAAGCATTAATAACTAACAGGTAACCAGTTTCAAAATAGTTTCAGCAGAATGACAAATAATTACATTAGATGTAGCCTATGGGAATTTCAGAACATATAAAGAGTACCAGTGCTTTCCTTCTGAAATTTAAAAAAAAACATATACTATTCTTGCTTTGTCATATTCTCACTTTGAATAACATTCAAGACAAATCTATGTTGGCATTATTTGCTTTGCTGTTTACTGCTGTTTACCTCAAAAGAATAAAACACCGTTTTCACCATACATACTATCTTTTTTCCTACTTTTTTTCTTGTTTCAAAACCTTTATATAGAATTTCACTACCTCATGGTAATTTTTCTTTGATATTAAAAATAATCCATCAATTCTGTTTTATATATGTACAAGTGTTTTGTTTTTCAAACTTTATTATTTGTAACACATCCACAAGAAACAACTGAGCCATTTCTACATAAAATTTCTTATAGAGTTCAAACTGGAAAACATTAATAGTTCACGTTTACTGTTGCCCTCCAGCAACCCTCACAGGAGGTCATACAGAGCTGCGTGACAGCTATGAAATGATGTTGTACCATTAAGGAATAACTTACCATAGTCAAAATTCCTCAGCTTCTAAAAACTGCTTTAGTAATTATGTTACACTTAATCTTAAAATACTGATATTCTGCCCTTTCTTCTTTCCTATACATCCATTTGGTGGAATATCTCCTACTTAGCAGCAATTTATTATGAATGAGACTAGAGAGCTTTAAAATTGTTAATGCAAATCAAGTCATTTGATAGCTTCAGAGTGAACAAACACTAATATTTTTTTCTAATTGCCTAATACATCCTCTTGAATAACTTGCAAATATTTAATACACATTTCTATCATTAGCATAATATAATCATAATCTTCCCATTTAATTGCAATTTATTTGAATGACTAATCATCAGTTTCATGTTTTAAAAGAATGGGAAGATTTTAAAAACTGCAATGTTCTATCTGCCTATCAATTCACTAGTATAAAAACAAGTTGCAGGATTCACAGCTATTTTATTAGCTCATTGTCTTTACAAAAATATTTCTTACTGCTTTTGATAGACCAAGAGAAATTAAGTTTGCTGTATGTCTACAGATAAGGCAAAGAGACCTGTGTACCAAGAATGATTTATCCAAACTACTGCTTTTTTCCAGCATATGCCAATAATATCCACAGTTACAAGCATCAACTCAGTAAAAATGAGTCATCTTAAATCTGAAGAATAGCAACTGCATCTTTTTATAGTCATGTTAAAAATAAAGGACTCTATAGTCAAATACAGGGTTATTTGAATTAAATCTTCTCTGTTTTCAATAAACGAGAGAAAAACAGTATGTAGAATAACATCTAGGATGAATCAAAATGTCCAGATCAACCCTTCCATACCTTTCATTCAAGCTGTCACTTTTCTCTCCTCTGAGATGTGTGCCTGCGTTTGTTGTTGTCCAATAGTCTATTTTGTCACATATTCCTCATGCCTCTGCTTCTACATGCATGTAAGAAAGCACAGAGCATTGCAGATCAGCACTTCTTCCCTTACATACCCTTTCTGTCAGGTCCCCCTCTTCTATATATGCAACCTTTTCATCATCACATCTATGATGGGACAGGCACCAAGGAATTATCAGCAAGTTTCTATCTAAAAGAGAATGCTGTTTGTAGCCTTGCTTTGAAACCCAGACACAAGGTTTATTCATAGCAAAACTCTACTATAGTGACTAAGGAAAGAAAGGATCATATTTTACTTATTTATCCAAAGAATTATGCATCTAAAGGAGAATGAGTTAATGTAACATCAGACAGTGGTGACAAACTCTCTCAGTAACAGACCCATGCCCAAATCTAAATATCTTGCTCAACCTATTTGCTAAAAGTGACTCTCTGTGAACTAAATACAACCTGATCATTTACTCAGGCAGCTCCCAAAACCTACAGTAAAACGACACATATGCACTATATGTTTTAAAACTATTTTCAAAAAAAACCCAAATGTTATTTGGGAATAAAAAAATGTCTCTGCTGTGACTTCAGCGCTCAACCTTTCACATCCTTTAGCTATGAAAATGCGCTTCCTACTAAAAATTCTTATGAAATTATTAATGGGTGAACAGATGGAAAATTATAGCAATTTAAATACCTGAAAAAATCCAAGTCCTGAATCACTTTATGTTGTTTTATTAGGACTTGCTCAGTCCCGCAACAGAGGCTGTAGCATTACAAAACAGCTTATCATAGTGCACTTTCACAAGTAATCCAGAATATGTTAAAGATGTAGTCACTAGTATAAGCTCTTTAAAATATCTGCCAGTTCCATATAGCTTCTGTAGGGGAATTATTGTCTCCACTTCATCCACATGAAACTTTAATCAACTTCAGAATTGTAACATAAATTTATTCCTTTAGGGTCTTATTACTGGAAGTAAAATTTATCTCAACATCTTTTTTTCTGAACAGAAAAATCCTTCATGAACAATTTCTTTGCTAGGATAGCTTTGCTAATTATACCAGTGTAATATATAAAGACAGAGCTGTTGTTGTTTTATTTTTGCTGCTGATCTTTGCTCTGATTCCTACTTTCTCCCTTCCCCTCTCTTTGCTATATTATGTATGATTTTTTTAAAGACAAATTACTAGTAGTTCAGTAAATTAAAATAACAAAGGAATAAGCAGCTTCTTTAAATGAATTGAAAATACAGCAAATATCTGTTAGAATGTAAAAGGCCATTCTCCACTTTCAGAAATATAAAATAAGATTACAGAGTAAGCTAAAGCACGATTGCCAATGTCTGATGTGTTAGATATAGCAAAAAAAGCCACACAATTCCTCCAGGTTTTTCTATCTATTGGTTTCCTTTTCCACAGACTCTGACAGAGCAAAGCTTCCCTTTCCAATTTAATTGCAGCCAATGCAACTGTTATCTTTTTGACTTTTATAGCCAATCTAGAACAACAAAACAATGGGCTCATATAATATTTTAAGTTGGAGGTTCACCTAAATATTCAATCCCCTGCCCAAAGTAGGGCTAACTTCAAAGTTGGATCAGCTTGCTCAAGGCCTTGTCCTGTCAAATTTTGAAGTTGTAGTGATTAAACAGTCTCATTGAAATATAGAAGTATGGACCACTCAGCTAGTTCAGAGCACATTTCCTGAAATCTAATGATAGTATTCAAACAGTGCCTACTTTAGCACAAATATTTTGGTGCTTATTATTTTAGTGCGATTAAAAAAAAAGTGTGAGTGCGAAAGCTTTGGCAGCTGGAAGTCAAATACTGTAATAAACAAAAAGGGTGAGAGAAGAATATAGAAAAGGATACACAGTAGAGTAGAACAGGAGATAATAGGAGAATAGGAAAGTAAAACCAAAAGAGAACAGAAATACCATTGTTCTGTTAAGGTAAACATATGCAAGCAATATTTTTATTGAGGAAAGGAAAACAACAGCTGAAATACATAGCTCATACTCCTCAGCAAAACTGTGTTTTTTATTTATTGTGGAAACTTCCTTGAGCTTGATTTTATACTGAGAACATTTTAAGTATATTTTCACAACCTGTTGTAATCCACTGTTTAAGTGTGTTTTGCTGTGCTAGGTGCTCTTACCTAGATCTTTTTTCTGACTGTTCACAGATCCTTCCTCTGACGAGTGATGTCACTTTCCCCACTGATCCAGTCACAAAGCTCAAGTTTTATCTCCTCAAAGACTAGTTTTTGATCTCATCTTTTCATTATAAGGTTCCAATATTTATGCTTAACTTCCAGTAAGACTTAGCCCGACATAGGGTGAATTCAAATCTCTTATTTTAAAAGTTAATTGCAATATGTGGCAGTCAAAGTAGCCGAATAGTAGATACTCTTTATGAGAACATATAGTACCTAGTAGATACTCTTTATGAGAACATATAGTACCTTTATGAGAACATATAGTACCTATGAGAACCTATAGTACCTACTACTAGACTAGTATCTCTTTTCATTCCTTTGATAATTCTCTTATTTTCTCTTTGCTGGCTGTTCAGAGATAGAAAACCAAACCCAGTTGATCACATTCTCCTTTGTAGTGTCATTGAGTCTAATATCTTGCATCTATGCTTTTGGCATATTTCACATCAAAAGGCAATGACATTATACACACGGAAGGATGCTACAGAGCTTCCCTCATGTCCCTTCCTTGAAGATCAAATCAAATGATAGACATTAGTAATATGATTTTGATATATGCTACTTGTAAGTAATGATTGATAGAAGAAAATCACTGCTTTACTGTAGTAGCTTTTTCTCTGTAAGAAAAACGAGCAGGTCGGTTCTTCAAATGAACATATATTCTTTTAAGATTACTGAAATGCCAACCAAAACCTAAAATAAATCCTCAGGCACTGTGACAGGGCTCTGCATTAGCAGAAATTCACAGGTTCTAGCCAATCTGACTTTTTGCAGAATTTGGCTTTCATGTAGTCATAGAATCATAGAATAGTTAGGGTTGGAAAGGACCTTAAGATCATTTAGTTCCAACCCCCCTGCCATGGGCAGGGACGCTTCACTAGACCATGTCACCCAAGACTCCATCCAACCTGGCCTTGAACACTGCCAGGGATGGAGTATTCACAACTTCCTTGGGCAACCCATTCCGGTGCTTCATCACCATCACAGTAAAGAACTTCTTCCTTATATCCAATCTAAACTTCCCCTGTTTAAATTTGAACCCATGGTCAGTGTATTTCCATAGCTACCCCTGCTACCTGTGATTCTGGCAAGTTTGTCAGAACCAGAAGCAACAATTTCCACATTAGTTTTCTCTTGCTGACTTGAGACCCAGCCACAACTATAAATACTAAGAGTAGGGCAAAAATAATGAAGATTAAAGGTATTTTGACACCTAGAAGTGAAAGGATTAATTTGCTTTTGAGGAATAAAACCCTGTTGCTTTTATTTTGGTTATAGCTGTTCCTGTTTTCCTTCTCCTCCTGGTCATCTGTCTTAATCTCTAATCTGCAACAATACTGCTACAACAGGGAGGAGTGAATTACAACATGAATATTTCATTGCATTTCATAAACTATTCTGGTTGCAAGTGCAGATCAGCATTTAGCAATGGCATTTAAGGTGGAATCACACTTCTAAGGCTAGAAAATATCTGTCATAGATAAAAGCCAAAGACTAAAGGTTTCTAATATACTCATTCTAGTCAAATCACTTCATTAATATGGAAGGAAGAATCGGAGGGAAGAGGAAAGGATGTAGACAGGGAAGGAAAAAGGAAGTTCATGCAAATCTAACTCCTACAAAACTTTCATAGTCACTGCATAAAGGATGGAGAGATGTGAAAAACAGCGTTACCTACACAGGAATACACCCACACTAGTAGAACGGTTATTCACAGAAAGATTCATAATGTTTTTGTCCATTCAGATATGGGGACTACAGAAATAATATAAAGTGCAAAAAAAGGACTGGATCTGCTATTTTTCCCCAAAGGAGTAGACCACAGTGATGATTTCAAATAAACCTTACCAAAAATAGCCAGGAAATAATTGAGATCTATAATTGCCTTTATTGATTTATCTTGCAAAAATATGAAAGCAGGGTTATATCCTGCGGAATAGCCAATGAACTAGAAATTGGTTAAAGGTGCTCTAGAAAGAGTAAAATGTTGCCCACAAACAAAATACTGCAGGAAAATAGACAGATTTAGAAATTTAAAAGGATAAATAAAAGAGAGAAGTCCTAAAATCCAGAGATTTAAATTCTTAAACCATCAGCATAAATATGGTGCTTCTTATCATGCGATTCCATCACTGAAAATAGAAAATTTTACAGAAATTAAAAAAAAAAAGAAGTTTGAATTCTTAGATTTTTGCTAAGCTTCTTAGGGAGAAGATAAAGGAAAATTAATTCCAGGCAGACAATTTGTTTAAATTGTGTAGCCTGGCAGCCTGGCTTGAGAAACAGCAGTAGTCTCTTCTGTTCAGAAAAGGAAAAACAAAAGCTTGCAGAAGCTGAGTCAAATACCCTGATTCAAAAGTCCAGTCAATATATATATAATTTGATAATGTTCTATGATCATCAACAGGTTGCTTTCTTGGAGAATCTGAACACTGCATTTTGGTGCTTTAATAAACTATTTCTATAGCACAGTCTCCTGCTAACAGTTCATCTGTGAAACACAAATGAAGCTTATTTTCAGAAATGTCTGTTGCTCTGACAGTGTTGAGAAAAAGAGAGCTCACTTGCCAGTAAACTTCCATCTCTGAAATTGCTGCCAAACAAAACCAACAGTGACACCTGTTATTGTCAATGAGCAAGTCAAGGGCTCTGCCGTAGGATGATTACAGGTCATGTACCCTGCTATAGAGCAGCAATTCCTGCAGAATCCTGCTGCACATTGCAGACAAGTGCTGGGATTTTGCAAGCTGCTCCACCTTTGCCAGTTGAAGTAGCATTAGAGCAATGTGAAGGGCTTTTAAACCTCCCAACAAAAGCACACATCAATACCTCATCATTTATCTTGTTTTTCTGCTCTGACCCTCCAGAACTCCTGCATTTTGCTGTTTGGTTTTTTTCTTGTCCACCTTTCCTTCTATGCCCATTCTTGATTTCTGCCAACAGTGAATACCTGTTCTGAAATCACAGGTGTAATCACATAACTGTCCAAGTTGACTGCATTCTTGTGAGTTCAACAAGACAATATAATAGTAATGAATTGTGCAATTTACATACAGACACAGGTTATACTGAATTGTGTTCCATGCTTTTCCTGTCTGCTATAAGCAAACAAAATGTAGTTGATTCCAAAAACTGTTGACACAACAGAAAAGAAATCCAGCCATCCTGCCTCCCAGTAACATTCTGAAAATATAATTCCTACTCTGTGAAGAAAGGTTCAGTGTTTCTTGACGTTCATGTCAAGTGTGACAGCTTCTCATGCCTTTTTAAAGACTAAAAATTTGCCCATTCTCACCATCTTCCTTTCAGTCACAATTTTTTTCCAAGCCGCCGTGCTTCATATTTCCCAGACATATAAAAACAGCATAAATGCAGAAAAAAAGTATAAATTTGGAGCCAGTATAACTAATTGTAATAAACAAACAAACAAACAAACTGGACCCTTTTTGAATAACTAAAGTTTAATGGTCCTGTGTTAAAGGGACATTGTGCAATGCAGTGTTCTCAATGTTTGCCCTCTGACTTTTTCTAGGAACACATGTAATATCATGTTATGTTTGTTGGGGCATGATTTACTCAATGTTAGAAAACATTTTATTTTAATTTAACATTCACCCCAATAATAGATTTTTGATATCATATCTTCCATATGGTATTTACAGTCTCTTTCAAGAAATTCCTTTTTAAGAAATTAGTTCTCTGATTTGTCATGATAAAGCACATAATGTCATTTGTCAAATGGTAGCTTACTGCCTTGGACCACTCACAGACAGCCATAGTTATGCATATTTTATCCTTCATTAACACACTGATAATTGCTACTCATATCTCATAGTAAGATTGCTTTCAGCCACCAAAATGCACACACCTTTCTCCAAGTTCAACCCCTTTATGTTCCCAAAGAACAGAAACAGGTTCCAAAGAACACTGATCAACAGTACCAAAACCTCTTCTACACCTCACCTGCAACTGGAAAATCCTCTCCAAATACCCTCTTCATTTCAGATACAAGAACAACAGAGTGACCAAACATGATATCCAAATAGCCCCAGATACATTAAATTTAAATGACCTCCACCTCCTACATGTCCAAGCTGTTTTGTATATTTATTTGGTAGCAGAGCTGAAACTTTCCAGGAAAGGACCATGTTACACCCCTTCCTACACTACGCTGTAAGCTGTCATTCAATACGAATATATTGCCATCTTCCTTTCCTTTAAGTGCCTACAACCACTGTGCCTGATCCTGCTGTGGATCAATGGCACGTTGGTCATGTTTTGCATCCCATGGAGAACTCAGAAGAAAGCCACAGTCAGACTAAGGCATAAACCAGTTTAACTGCATCACTGCTAAGATTAGAGTTGCTCTGAAAGTGCTTACAGAAACAGCACTTGGCATCTGGGAAACTACTTGTGTCCAGCATTAAATGCCAGCTGAGAAAACTTTCTGAAATTTGGTTTTGGGCATAGACATCTACAGCCAAAATTTTTGGCTTAGCCATTTATATCCTATAGCACAAGCTTGACTTGAAAGACGCGAATAATATGTTACACACATTGCAATTTGTTTGGGAGGATGTGGCTAGCTAGTGGACCTGAAGCAGTGCCTGGAAGGCAGGATATCATGGAACAGGCTTTCTAATAATATCAAAGAATAAGATCTTAAGGAATAACTTCTTCATCAGGTTGTAATTCCAAGATACAGTAAAAAAGATCAAAGTTATAGGCATCCATTTCCTAAAGAACATATATATTTACATCATCTAAGTATAAATGCATATTTTACAATATGGATGCTAAAACTTCACTGGAAAGAAAATATATTTTAAGTTAAATATACATGACTGTTCAACTACTGTGTTTAGAGTTATGCATATGCAAATTCTATTGCCATTTGCATATATTTAGCAAATATTTATGAGCTGATTAGTTGCATAACAATGCTGAGCATTTTACAATATTTACATGATCACAGAGCTGTGAAAATATTGACTAACTTACCAAATAGATCCTTATTAATTGTAAGAAAATTATTTGTTGCATATATCATAAATACCTGCTTTGGAAACTTGATATAACACCACCTGTTCATATTTATCTGATTTTGTACAACACTTTTGGTGCCTGGAACTATGAAGCAAAACCAGAGCAGCATAAACCAAAAGTTTATAATTCATTACAAAAATATCAGTTCCTACCAGCATCTGTCATTCATAAATAATTTGCTGGTTCAGTTGTGCTCAATCATGGATCTGATATATATGCTTTATCCACACAAGGTATATTGCAAAGTACATATATCTAGGGGGATGGTTGCAGATACGCTTACTGTTATTGTTGTTGTTGCTTTTAATTCTTACATATGATTTTTCCCCTCATTACAGAAAAAAAATTAAAATACAAGTAACATGAGAAAAAGAGACATTCTTGTGGTCCAAATATGCATTGCAGGAATGCAAAACAAAAAATAAATGTAGGTGTTATATTTATAAATAATTATATTTATAAAATTAAATTAATCTCTTTGTATATGATACCTCTTTTACTTCAATCTTGTTGGAAGGTGGAGAAGAAGATAGAAAGGAGAGGTTCTTTTTTATATGTTTCATTTTAAATACCATCATCTATGGCCTTTTAAAAAATATTAATTTTCCTCTCAGCATGCTATCTGGTATCTTCATTTATATCCAGACTCTGCAAGAGCATTCATGATTGCTTTGCTTTAAGCATGTGATTAATGGAATTTATCTCTCTGGGTCTACATAAGTAGCTAAAAACCCCAAAAGATAAAAGGCTGAGTCTTACTAGATTGTCATGAGAAAACTAATACAAGTTATGCTGCTGAAAAATATAACTATTTAATATCAACATACACACAGTTAAGACTGAGTTTCATTTTAATATTTCTTCATCTTGAAGGAAAATAAAGATAATGTTGTAGCAGAAAAATAAGGGGTAAAAACTCTGGTCGTGTAAATAACCAACAAAATGACTGTAAAAATCTATTTACTATAAAAAAAAAGTGTAATGGTGTTACTGCTGATCTCCCACCAAACAACCCATCCTGCTTGTTAACTATTCAGGCAGAAGAACAAAGAGAATGACATTTACAGGAAGCTTATTTAGAGCTCAAAGAGTGCAATATTCTAATTATTTTATAGTAATATTGTAATACTTGCATAGTAACACGCATCACTTCAGTGTTTTGTGCTGCTTCAAATCTTATTAGCTAGTCTGGCCCCCTTGCTTGCTTTGTCCAGAAACAGGGTGATTTGCCCAAATAGCAATATTAGCCATGCTACTTCTTCATTGCAACTAAAGGCTAAGGTCTCAATTACTCAGCAGTAGTATAATTTTGCTCCCAGAGTGATGTCAGTACCTTGCTTTTCCTGGAATTGCCAAAGCAAAATGTGTTGCATCTGCAGTATAAACTGAATTCATAGATATAAATTCTGGAAATAACACTCAGAAAAAACAAAACTCTACATAAATCTAAAGATTTTTTTTTAGAATAAAAATTATGTGTAACTGCCAAACTGGAGCCTCTGAATTCAGAAAACACAATAAAAACACATGTACAAGTGTTTTATAATGCAGCCTTTGCATATATCAAAATACAAAAAACAGCCTTTCATAGCCAATCATATTAAAATTAATTTGTATATCGTCTCAAATACATTAGGTCAGAAGGAAAAGCTCAGGCTATGTATAAAATGTTTTCAGATGTTCATACAACATACTATTTTTCAATGATTTACATAATTCCTATGTGATTTAAGTGATCAGTTCTACAAAGTAAAACACCAATGAAATCACAACTTGCAGTATTATTAATGGTGGCTAAAGAGTGATCAGAGGATGCTTTACACAAAAAAAATGTGAAACTCTTCCCTAATGCCAGGGTACTGAAAGAATCTCCAGCTTTAAATGAGATTTACACAAATCAGTTTGCAGGGGCTATCTCTCAGAGTTTACAGTTCAGCTGTTTGCTTCATGTACTATGTACATGAGAAAAATGAACAGAAAAAAGAGAAAATAAACTCTTCAATTTTAGCATTTAAGTAAATATGTAAATAATTTCTCTGTAGGACAGCATAACAAATTGCAGAAGTCCTAACAAAAGTATAAGAAATTAGTTAAATCTGGGAAAATCTACTTTAAATAATATTTCACATCATATCTGTCATCTGTCATTTGGAAAATTGAATCGACCACCTAGTAAAGCATTCATGGGACTATTTTATCACTGCTTAAGTATCTTTACTGATATAAAACGAATTTTGCCCTGGGTGCATAAATCTTAATTGAAAAGCTTGGCAAAGATCTCAAATAATTCAATGGTCCAGAATTCATATAACACATTTGGCAACCTTTCAATGAATCTTGTTTCCTTCTGTGGAGTGACATATTTATCAAACACATGCATTTTGCATCAGTGCCATAAAAAATTATTTTCTCTATTTGTTTTTACTTCTAAGCAGCTTCAGTACATGCAGAATTAAAAGCTGGGAGAATAATCCAACCATAAACTTTTATGCTGCAGAAATGAAAAGTAAAAAGCCAAGTTTAATAAAAATGAAAGAAAAAATAATAAACATAAGAACATAATAAACATAAGAAATAAGAAATGTTAAGTACTGTCCTTTTTAACTGCACAAACTGAAATTATCAACCACAGGAAGAAAAAGAGAGAATTACAAAAGCAGAAACCATTGTTCACAGGATCTTCTTCTCTGAGACAGACATATACCTTCTGAAATTTTGATGTTTGCATCAGAAATGATCCTGAACAATTATTTTCAATGTTCACCACTGTCTTTAAAATGCCTACAAATTATAGGCATCTGGAGAAATTAAGACACCAGGTATAATTAGTGAATTTATGTAATAGAGTGCTAGATTGCTCAAACTCCCACTAAGTGCTCCTCAGTTTTAGTCTGTGTCT
Organism: Pezoporus occidentalis; assembly: GCF_034315485.1. Classification (NCBI taxonomy): domain Eukaryota; kingdom Metazoa; phylum Chordata; class Aves; order Psittaciformes; family Psittacidae; genus Pezoporus; species Pezoporus occidentalis. Next base: position 28,644,642 of record NW_026915724.1, read on the forward strand.
CTGAGCCTCACTATTCTTTAATATCTCAGTTCAGAACAGTGATGTATTTGACTGATTATACATAGCCTAGCATGCACAAGACAATTTCAGTTGGAGGGGACTTACAACAACCATCTACTTCAAATGTCTGGCTGCTTTAGGACTCACTAAGTTAAAGCATGTTACTAAGGACACTGTCCTAATGCTTCAAACACTGACAGGCTTGGGTCATTGCCCACCTCTCTAGGAAGCCTGCTTGTCCACTCTCTCAATAAAGGGGCAAAAAGGATGATCACATGTACACGTTACTCTTGCCATTACAGAAACTATTTAGGAGCAAAAATAACAAGATGTATCCTACGAAAAAAAAAATAAAATAAAAAATCAGGATTCAGGTCTTTAGGTCTTTGTTATCACAATCACATCATAAATTGTATAGAATCACAAGAAACATGAATGTTCAGATAAATTCTATTCTCAGTCTAACATCTTGTTTTCACAAATAACCCTGCATGTTTCTCTAGCTTAATCTCAGACTTTCCCAACTCAGACTTTTCACAAGTTTTCTGCAAATCAAACTCAATTACTATGTGAAACATTACATAATTACACATCTTTCAATATTACCAGCTCCTTTACTGTCCAAGCCCCCACTGAATTTGAAACTAAGGCCTTGAGGTTCAGCTACCTTTCAAAATTAAGCACACAGTCCATCTAAAATCCCACAACTACATATAAATTTAGATCTCTGCTAAGAGAGCCTATGCTGGTCATAAGCAGAGTTAAGCCAGAAAGACCTATGGTTTCTCTCAGAGGGTACATACAAAACACATTAGCTAGTCTAGGCTTATCTTTTTGGCTTGTTTTTTTAATTATTTGCAAAGTAAGTGGTTAATAAAGAAAAAATAACCTACATACATAGACATACATATACGCATACACATATATACTCACATATATATACACACATATATACATATATACAAGCATGCATATATATACATATATAAGCTATTATATTTACATGATTATAATGATTATAGACATGATATAATGATTATTATACATGATTATAATGTATACATATACTCATTAAACTAATATACATTTTAAATAGGGATTCAGCAATTTATTTTACACTTGGTAGCACAAACTAAATAAAAATAACCCAGGTTTAAATATGAGTGTCCCCATAAGATACAACACTAGCTTTATACATTACGTTTGATATCTTGTGTTTAGTTAAATGATTGATGCTTTATGTTTAGCATAAAATGGGTAGCCAATGGCATGCGTTTGTAGGCAAAAAAAATAAATAAATACAAAATTTGAAAGTAATCCATCATTTGTTGTTCATTCACATCTATATTGTTCAAACACGGGAACAATACAGCTGCCTGGGAGGCAGAAAAACTCATTGATAAGTAGAATCTTTTCTGTTAAAATCCATTATTTTTCACTGGATGAATCCCTGCTTTCCTCCAGGTCAGGAGATGACAGAAGTAACTGAATGAGTAATCAGAAGAATATAAAGAATGGTAAGTTAAATCTGATGGCTTCTCTTTGCTAGTTTAGTAAAGCTTACAATCAGTAAGCAAGCTGTTTCATTGAAGGCCAGCTCAAACACTTGCAATGGAAATGTTCTTGCAAGTGCCAGTGCTGACTTAGTTACTTTTCAAACCTATGTCATATAAATAACTTCTTGTGGTACAAGGAATCAGGATTTCTGGTAACTCAGTAGTAGAATATACAACTAACTGGAAACCTCTCATACAGATCTTGTTGCTATATGATGCACTGCAGGAAAAGACAGTTCTGTGGAGTTACAAAAAAAATGAAAGAACTGCTTGTGCAAAAAGGCAGGCAGAATACTGCATGATTGATTCTGAGCTACTAAGCTTGAAGCAGTAATAAGGGTTTCACTTCAAGTGCCAGGGATGAATCATGCTGAGTATGGGCTGGGCTTCCAATCTGCACACAGGACAGAGTGTGAGTTCCCCATTCTGCAGAGCTCTTGTGTTTTGCAAGAGAGATCCAAAGAAAGGATGGAGGGTGAAGGACAGTGTTGTGAACCATGCAGGGTTTGTGTCTCCTGATGCTGCATTCAGACACCACAGGGTGTCCTGAGGAAGATAAGGTTTGCTGTTACATAAGTGTCAGAAGACAGGAAAGTCAGAACACAAAACTGTCTCATAGCAATAGGTATTTCATTTCCTCTCATGTAATAATGTAACCTGTGATTTCATTTTCATTCAGTATGTCTAGGTACATGCAGGAAAAACACATTTCAGATTCTGCAGAACCATTGCTGATGGGCTTGGTCTTGACCAGTGGTGACTCCATCTTGGAGCCGTCTGGCAGTGGCTCTATCACACACAGGGGAAGCTTCTGGAAGCTTCTCACAGGAGCCAGTCCTGTAGCACCTCCTGGTAGCAAAACCTTGTCATGCTGCATGTTAAAGGGTTAGGCTGAAGAGACCTCAGGAATCACTGAAACATCACAAAAGGGATTATATCTAGACATATGACAAGGAATGACAAAGTAGAATTTGGATGAAAGAGAAAACTGAGTTAGACATTAGATGTTAGAAACCAAAAGAATAGTGCAGAAAGGCAAAATGTGGCTGGATGATCCCAAGAAGAAAAGACAGATGAAAGCCCCAGAGCACAGGAAATCCTCTTGATAAAGCGAACACACGAGCCAAACATTGAGATACTCCAGTGATGTCAAGAGTAGGAAGAGAAATGCAAAGCTCAAGCTGACTGGTGAAGCTGTAATAGGCTGTAGAGGTTCTATGAAGACAGCTACCAATTTTGCAAGAAGCAGAAACCAGTGACAAACTGCTAGACACCATTTGTATAGTGATGCTCCTATGGTAAGCTGTTGGAAAGGGATGCCTGCAGGGGAACCCTAGCAGACCACATCAGGTTGTGATGTTATTTCTAATGTTTCACTGATATCTATGATAAAGCAGCAGCAGCTGCAGAGCCAGAATTCCTGAGGAAAAGCATAAAGGATGACAGGATATTGTTGAATCTGTTACGGATCTAATGGATCATTTTCATCACTGAAAGAAATAATATCAGGAAAGAAAGGATACTTGAATCATTCTGCAGTTCTTCCTACCAACATCTCTTGTGTTTGCCAAACAGCACAGCTCAATGAACTTTGATTTAGCTTTTCATTCTTAATTCATGTAATGAATAAATTTATGATGTAACTTCCAAAAAGCACAAGCATTATCTGATGCCAGGACACTAAAAGACAGTCAGATTTTGTTACAGCAATGTTATTTTGATCAACTTTCTGTCCTCAGACTTATCCTTCCACTACTGTTCAAAGCAGAAACACACTTGTAGCTACTTAGGCTATTCAGCCACTCAGAAGTTAAAGCAACATCTGAGGGACCAATAATCAAGCTGGAAATTAAAGGAGAAGAAATGGTCTGGACCAGGCTTTATTCAGTGGAGTTTAATGCAGAAAAAAAATATTCGGTAGAGTGGACTGAAGCTCTCATTTTTCAATTTGAACAGCAGCAGATGGTATCAATGCATTTGATGCAAGGTCAGAAGCAGCTCTAATACAAAATGAGGAGAAGGTAAGAAATGCTTTGCTAAATTTCTCAACAAAAGGTGAATCCTACAAAATTAAAAGTGTTCTGTAACATATCGTCAGGATTATAATCATGCTCAGACTGGAAATCCCAGTAGCAGTATATTTAAAACAGGCATTTTAAGAGGAGTAGATAGGCGTTTGGGAGATGAAAATGCCTTAGCTGCAGCTAGAGTTCAAAAAAATATATTCAGGAAAAAAATAGTTCTACAGTAACAGAAGGACAACTTGGTAGGAAGGGAGGAACATGTGGAGGCAGTGTGTGACATCATTCACAAGAAGCCTAAAGAAAGATTTTAGTACTGCCACAGTGGGAAGAGACCAATGCAAGTACTGCAGAGTCTTTGGGGCTTGGGAAAATATCCTCGTGGGCCACTGTGCAACCTTACACACTTACTTTACACTCTTTTTTTTCTACATACTCTGCATAAACCCAAGTTGGATGAAAATTGGTTTTCAAAGTGCTGCCCCAGCTGATGTAATATTTGTTATTTGCCTCATTTTTGTACAACTGACTACTTGGAACTACTGTTACTTTTGCTTAGGTCAAATTTCTACTCTTTATTGCAAGAAACTGCTACCTGCTGAACCATGTCTTTAGAAAGATAAAGAGTAGCTTTGGTACTTTTCTGTCCCATTGGTGCTCTAATTCGTACTACAAACAGAAGCTTGTTGGGGAGGCAGCTGACAAATCATTCTGTCATTTTAATTTTAGTAAGACTTATTATATCAGACCTATTGCTGAACACTTCATCCTCCATCTGTGCCTTTTCTGTATTAAATATTGCCAGTTTCACATAGATGTCATATAAAACTATTCATTAAAATGAACATTTCTTCCACATATTAGTGCTTCCACTGGACTGGCTTACCTCTTCCTTACACTCACCTCCAGTGACCCTAGACTATTTTACTACAATCATACTTAAGATAAGAGATCCTGGGGGATTTTGCTTCCTTAAAATAATGCTTTTCTGTTTCTGCTATACGTTTTGTTTTCCTTTTTTTTTTTTTTCCTTTCAGTAAGGTAGTTATGATTATCCACATTTATAAAGCAGCATGTTATTTCATTAAAATCTCAAACAACTATTTTTCTAGTGAATAAGGACCATTATCAGAAAAGCTCCTTTTTAGGGCTTTTTCAGGAAATTTCAAATATTACATTAGTCCAAAATTATACTAATCCAAAGTGCTTATGACTCTCTTCCTAACAGCAAAATTTTTATCAGTTTATTTTACCCATCCATAGCAGCCCTCCAATACCTAAAGGAAGCCTGAAAGAAATCTGGAGAGGGATTTTTCACAAGGACATGTAGTGACAGGAGTGGTTTTAATGTGAAAGAGGTTAGATTTAGATTACCTTGTAGGAAGAATTTATATACTGTATGACTTGTGAGACACTGGCACAGATTGCCCAGAGAAGCTGTGGATGCCCCATCCCTGCCAGTGTTCAAGGCCAGATTGGATGGAGTTTGAAGCAACCTGTTTTAGTGGAAGGCATCCCTGCCCATGGCAGGGGGTTAGAAATTTCAGGTTTCTTCCAACCCAAACCATTTTATGATTTCATGATTTCATGATCTGATTAAGTTTTGTTTTGTTTTAAGGAATACTGTTTATCCTCAAACTTCTATTTATTATATGGAGGATTCTTTATAGAACCCTCCCCACCGAGGGAGCCTCAAGTCCTCGACAGGACCTGCCCAGGAGCCGGCAGCTCAGCTGGCGAGAGCGAGCAGCTGACTCACACGGGGCGGAGCCTGGAGCAGCGGCACCAGCCCTGACTGGGTAAAAGCCTGCCCCGGGAGCGCGGTGAGGCAGTTCGTGCGGGCAGGCGAGCGGTATGGTGAGCACTCGTCGTGTGATGAGGGCCCGGTCCGGGAGCTCTGCTCTGGCTGCCCCGGCGGTGGCCAGCGTAGGCACCCAGACAGAGCCGATGAGAGGGGAGGCTGCAGTGCAGAGCTCGGGGTGCAGAGAGTGCCTGCACTGGTCTGGTGAGGGGAGGGTGCACAATGGGCAGGGCTGCGCTCGGTGCTCCCTGGTGCAGGTCCTCCTGCAGCAGGTGGCTGAGCTGCGGGATGCTGTTAATAGACTGTGGGATGTCAGGGAAGCTGGGAGGAAGCAGGAATGCTTGCTCCAGGCCCAAACTGTGCAGGGGCCTCGAGCTTCACCTCTACCTCATGAAGAAGGAGGCCGTTAACCCGGGAAGCTTGCGATTAGTGACAAAAAAAAACAACAAAAAAAAAAAAAAGGAAAAGGTCAACCAAAAGCAAGGGGCTTCCCCCTAAGTCCCCTGTCCCCACACAGAACCGCTTTGCTGTCCTGCAGGGGGCTAATGAGGAAACGCACTCGAGCCAGAAACAGCCGGCTGATGCCTTGGTAAAGAAGATCTCTACTGGTGCTGCTAGGAAAAAGCGGCAGGTCATAGGAGTAGGGGACTCTACACTGAAAGGGACAGAAGCACTCGTCTGCCGTCCAGACCCCGTCTCAAGGGAGGTGTGTTGCCTACCGGGGGCACGGATCAGGGTTGTGGCAGAAAGACTGCCTGCTCTAGTAAATCCCACGGATTATTACCCACTCCTGGTGATACACGTGGGTGCTAGGGATATAGATAGGAGTAGTCTTGCGGAACATAAAAGAAGGACTACAGAGCCCTGGGGGAGGTGGTTAGGGGCTCTGGAGCTCAGATGTCTTTTCATCAATTCTCCAGGATACAGGGGAGGACCTAAAAAAAGCTAGGAGGATTAGCCAGGTTAATAACTGGTTAAAAGGGTGGTGTCACAGTCAGGGGTTTGGGTGTCTTCAACAAGGGACCCAAGTTTGTAGGCCAGGCCTAGTGGGGGCTGGTGGAGCTGGTCTGATGATAAAGCGAGGGAAAGAGCAGTTTTGGTAGGAGGCTTGCCAGACTGGTCAAGGAGGCTTTAAACTAGATGTGTTGGGGGAGGGGGGCATCATTCCATTCCAACACACCCAGTCAGTTGCCAGAACCTATAATAAATGCTTGGAGCACTGTAGAGATATCCCAGCTGCTGCAGCCAATGAGCCGGCTTCAGCTGGAGCTCGGCTCAGATGCCTCTATACAAACGCCCATAACATGGGGAACAAACAAGAGGAATTAGAGATGTGTGCACGTCTATGGGGGTATGATATAATAGGCATCACAGAAACATGGTGGGATGGCTTCTATGACTGGAGCGTTGGAATGAAAGGTTACAGGTTCTTTAGGAAAGACAGGCCTGGCAGGCGGGGAGGGGGAGTTGCCCTTTATGTTAGGGGTAGGCTGGAGAGTATGGAACTCTGTCTGGGGACAGGTGAGCAGTCCACAGAGAGTTTGTGGGTCAGGGTTAAAGGGAATATATCTATGGGAGACATTACTGTGGGCATCTGTTACAGACTGCCTGATCAAGGAGAACCTGTGGATGAAGCACTCCATAGACAGATAGGAAAAGCCTCACGCTTGCAGTCCCTTGTTCTCACGGGTGACTTCAACCACCCTGACATCTGTTGGAAGGACGGTACGGCCCGGCACAAGCAACCCAGGAGGTTCCTCGATTGTGTACAAGACAACTTCTGCAAGTAATAGAGGAGCTGACAAGGAGAGGTGCCATGCTTGACCTTGTGCTCACCAACAGGGAAGGGCTCATTGGAAATGTGACTCTCCAGGGCAGCCTTGGATGCAGCGATCATGAGATGGTCGAATTTGAGATCCTCAGGACAGTGAGAAGAGCGTGCAGCAAGCTCACTGCCCTGGACTTCAAAAGATCAGACTTTGGCCTCTTCAGGAACCTGCTTCAGAATGTTCCATGGGATACAGCCCTAGAGGGCAGGGATGCCCAAGAATGTTGGTTGATATTCAAGGATCACCTGTTACAAGCTCAGGAGTGCTGCATCCCAACCAGAAGGAAGTGCAGCATGAGGGCCAGGAGACCTCCTTGGATGGATAAGGAGCTCCTGAGGAAAATTCAAATGAAAAAAGAGGCTTATAAAAGGTGGAAGCAAGGACAGGTGGCCTGGGAAGAGTACAGGGATGTTTTCCGAGAAGCTAGGGACCAGGTTAGGAGAGCTAAGGCCCAGTTAGAATTAAACTTAGCTAGAGGTATTAAAGATAACAGGAAGGGATTCTACAAGTACATAGCAAATAAAAAACAGACTAGGGAGAATGTAGGGCCCCTCAGGAAGCTCTCAGGAGAACTGGCTACACAGGATTTGGAGAAGGCTGAGGTTCTGAATGACTTCTTTACTTCAGTCATCACTGACAAAGGCTCTGACCAAACCACCAGATGCAGGGACTGTGAGAATGAGGACCTTGCGCCCACTGTAGGAGAGGAAATGGTTCGAGACTATCTTAAAAATCCGAATGTGCACAAGTCTGTGGGTCCTGATGAGATCCATCCGCGGGTCCTGAAGGAGCTGGCGAATGAAGTTGCAAAGCCGCTGGCCATCATATTTGAGAAATCATGGCAGTCAGGTGAAGTTCCCGATGACTGGAAAAAGGGAAATATGACCCCCATTTTCAAGAAGGGGAAAATGGATGTCCCGGGGAATTGCAGACCAGTCAGTCTCATCTCTGTGCCTGGCAAAATCTTGGAGCAGATTCTCCTGGAAGGCATGCTGAGGCACATGAAAATCAACAAGGTGCTTGGTGACAGCCAGCATGGCTTCACTAAGGGGAAATCCTGCCTGACCAATTTGGTGGCCTTCTATGATGGGGCTACAGAACTGATGGACAGGGTTAGAGCAGTTGATGTCATCTACCTGGACTTGTGCAAAGCATTCGACACTGTCCCACATGACATCCTTGTCTCTAAACTGGAGAGACATCAATTGGAGAGAGCTCCCATAGGCTGAGGAAGATGGGGCTGTTGAGCCTGGAGAAGAGAAGGCTGCGTGGAGACCTCATAGCAGCCTTCCAGTATCTGAAGGGGGCCTCTAGGGATGCTGGAGAGGGACTCCTCATTAGAGACTGTAGTGATAGGACAAGGGGTAATGGGTTAAAACTTAAACAGGGGAAGTTTAGATTGAATATAAGGAGGAAATTATTTCTTGTTAGGGTAGTGAGGCACTGGAATGGGTTGCCCAGGGAGGTTGTGAATGCTCCATCCCTGGCAGTGTTCAAGACCAGGTTGGACGAGGCCTTCGGTGATATGATTTAGTGTAAGGTGTCCCTGCCCACAGCAGGAGGGTTGGAACTAGATAATCTTAAGGTCCTGTCCAACCCTAACTATTCTATGATTCTATGAAAGGACCACAGAAGGATACCACAGCACCAAAGCATAATTGGTTGTGACTCCCTCTAGACATGCCATTTGTTTTGCAGTGCACCTAAGTAAGACGTATTTTCTGTTCTTGCATCTTAAAGCTCCCGGGTATTCACAAAAATTTGTTAGAGAATTCTTAGGGCTCAGATCCCTGCAAAAAAAAAATGAGACATTTTTGTTTATTTGCTTTCTATCTGATAGATAAAAACACAGTGCTCACAGATACTGAGTTAAAACTGCTTCTTTCAAGCTCTTTGAATGAGTAATCAAACCCAGGTTAAAGCTCACATTTTCCATTATGCCATGAAAACAATGCATCAGAAATTTCACTCAGAGGCCTCAATAAGGCGAAAAAGCAGCAGCCAAGGTCAGAGGGAAATGACTTACCATTATTTCAGTTATAGATCAAACTTTCCATTTAAAAAGCCAAAACATAAAAACAGCAGAAAACAGATGTTGAATGTCCTCTAATTGCTGTCCAGAGGTCAACATTTTTTCTGAAGTCCCTGGAGGTGCTCCCCTGCATGCCTCCTCTCTGCCACTCTGCCAGCAAGTGGTTCCCTGTCAGAGCACTGTGCAAACAAAGCTAAAAAAAGAAAGACTCAGGAGTGCTCTTGCTGTACAAAATAAATTAAGTCAAGAGGATATTGATGAGATTACTAATTTATTTAACACATACACTGAATTCAGAATAGGAATAAAACTTCATCTGTCACCATTCATAAACTACATATTGCCTAGGGCCATGAGACTGCTATCCTGCTCTTCATTCTCCTTGGTTCTGCCTAATTTAGTTCCATTTTTCTTTTTATCTCTTGTCCTGAACTTCATCTGTGATTGAACAACTTAAAACATAAATGTTTTTGTTTGTGGCAGTCAGCAAGCTGTCACGTCACAGCCTTTAAAATAACAGATGCCAAATTTTCAAAGTAGAATCAGGTTTTCTATTGACAGTTCTAAAAGCTCTCTGCACTGTGTAGAAAGAGTTCCTTTCTGAAAAACAACTCTGGAAAACTAAATTTTCACTAGCAGCTGGTCTTCTTGACTGCCCAGGTAAACCTCCTCAAGGAGAGGAGAGCTACATATGTATATACTGAGCTACTACACACTAGTCATGAAAATCCTTAGGGTGGCATTTTCTCTTTCATTATGTAAGCTGGCAATAATGTTGAGCAGAGCTACACTAAGAAAGGCCACCCCGAATCTCTACAGCTTTTGATATATTTTTCATATTCAGAGATCTTCAGAATAAATGGTCATCTGGATATGTAGATCAATCTTCAGTTACAGGTTTTAAGAGACAAATTATTTAGCTCCCTCAGGGACAGTTGTAGGGAAACCTGAAACGTTTTTCAACCTAGGAGTCCTGAAGGATATGCAATATACAACTGAAGTGTCAAAAAATACGGAGGATTGGCATATTCAAGAAAAATGAGAAAAAACAGTTCAGACTCACCTCCTTCTCTCCCAGATTAGATACTATACACGGCTCTATTGCCATCCCAAGTGGGATCACACTTCCGCACAGAAGTGTTAGTACTGCCCTGGCCTGTGGTCGTTACTCTTAGTCAAACTACAGAAAAAAACTTTGATCAACAGATGCCTCTACCCCAATTAACAGTTTCCTGTTGGATGGAAAAGGGAAATCAAACTGCAGAGTCAGTCTCATCTCTGTGCCTGGCAAAATCTTGGAGCAGATTCTCTTGGAAGGCATGCTGAGGCACATGAAAATCAACAAGGTGCTTGGTGACAGCCAGCATGGCTTCACTAAGGGGTAATCCTGCCTGACCAATTTGGTGGCCTTCTATGATGGGGCTACAGAACTGATGGACAGGGGTAGAGCAGTTGATGTCATCTACCTGGACTTGTGCAAAGCATTCGACACTGTCCCACATGACATCCTTGTCTCTAAATTGGAGAGACATCAATTTGATGGATGGACCACTCGGTGGATAAAGAACTGGCTGGATGGCCGCACGCAAAGAGTTGTGGTCAGTGGCTCAATGTCCGGCTGGAGACCAGTAACGAGTGGTGTCCCTCAGGGATTGGTGTTGGGACCGGTCTTATTTAACATCTTCGTCACTGACATGGACAGTGGGATTGAGTGCGCCCTCAGCAAGTTTGCTGATGACACCAAGCTGTGTGGTTCGGTTGATTACCCTGGAGGGAAGGAATGCCATCCAGAGGGACCTCGACACGCTTGTGAGGTGGGCTGATGCCAACCTCATGAAGTTTAACCATGCCAAGTGCAAGGTCCTACACCTGGGTCGGAGCAATCCCAGGCACAGCTACAGGTTGGGCAGAGAAGAGATTCAGAGCAACCCTCTGGAGAAGGTCTTGGGAGTGTTGGTTGATGAGAAAATGAACCAGAGCCAGCTTCAGTGTGCGCTTACAGCCCAGAAAGCCAACCATATCCTGGGCTGCATCAAAAGGAGCATGACCAGCAGGTCCAAGGAGGTGATCCTGCCCCTCTACTCTGCTCTTGTGAGACCTCACCTGGAGTATTGTGTGCAGTTCTGGTGTCCTCAACATAAAAAGGACATGGAACTGTTGGAACAAGTCCAGAGGAGGGCCATGAGGATGATCAGGGGACTGGAGCACCTCCCGTATGAAGATAGGCTGAGGAAGATGGGGCTGTTGAGCCTGGAGAAGAGAAGGCTGCGTGGAGACCTCATAGCAGTCTTCCAGTACCTGAAGGGGGCCTACAAGGATGCTGGAGAGGGACTCTTTGCTAGAGACTGTAGTGATAGGACAAGGGGTAGCGGGTTCAAACTTAAACAGGGGAAGTTTAGATTGAATATAAGGAAGAAGTTCTTTACTGTGAGGGTTTTGAGGCATTGGAATGGGTTGCCCAGGGAAGTTGTGAATGTTTCATCCCTGGCAGTGTTCAAGGCCAGGTTGGACAGAACCTTGGGTGACATGGTTTAGTGTGGTGTCCCTGCCCACGGCAGGAGGGTTGGAACTAGATGATCTTAAGGTCCTGTCCAACCCTAACTATTCTACGATTCTAAGAAAGGAAGATGGTGACAGATGACTGAAAAGTAAAACGTTAATTTTAAAAAAGTGTAAAAAGACATAAAATAGAAAACATATGGGAAAAATAAGTAGTAAACAATGGAATGGGATCATGGCTGGAAAAGCAAGGTAACACAGCTACCTGCCTACCTGCCAGAACCATCAGGGATGCTGAGAAGGGAAGGCCTGAGCAGCCTGGCCCTTCTTCTGCCACATACATGCTCCTTTAACCAGGAGCTGAAGGAAATAAGCTTTGTTCCCTAATCTTACTGCTACAAGAGAAGCCTTCAGTAAGTCAATGTACATGTAGTACCACTGTAAGAAAGCACTTCACTCTGAGGTTTTCTTACAGCTTTGCTGTCCTCAGCACCTGCAAGTTTCCATTTCTCTCAAGACAGTAATTTTCTGACCAACTTTTCAAGGTTTTCTTTCCCTCTCCTTCTTTTACAGCTGCTTCTTCTCAGCCCCTCTTTCTCCTCTTCCTTTTCTTTATCTTCCCATATTTATTCCAGCGATTCTAGATCTCACCCTTCCTGCTTCAAGCTAATATTATCAATTTATCTTGAAATACATACACTTGTGACATCAAGAGTCAACCACCTGTTTGACCAAAGGGAGCAGGATTTTATGTAGTACTAGCTTTAAAAGGGGCACAAAACATAGACATACTAACAATTTGTTGAGAAGTTTACTTTTCTGATTAAATGGAAAGTTAATGAAGCATTAGCATTAGCAGAAAAGATCAGAACATTAGAATAGAGCAAATCAACAAGATAAAGTTTATTTTTTTAAGTCTTACCACAGTAAAATTCCAAAATTTTTAAATTCAGCTTGAATAAAAATTTACCTAAACCATGTTTCTGAAGGCAGGTGAAAAGTTTTCAGAAATGTTTTGGAAATGCTGGAGCATTTCTTTCTTTTTATCATTTAATATAAGCATCTTAAAACTAAGAATAATCAAGTGACCTTTGTGCCCACACTCAAAACCTAACACTTCTATTCGACACATTCAGACAAAAATTAGTGTTTTCATCTCTACATTTTCAGAAATATGCATCATTTCAATGATGCTGTCTTGTTTGCGGTTTGTTTGGATTTGGGTTATTTTTTTAACAACTTCATGAGAAAAAGCAATAGATTCTTGAATAAAGAAACCTGCTTTTCTCAGTTGGAAGCTCTTAGACAGAATGTATTTGCTTTTACCAAAAAAACTCTAATTTTAGTAATTAGCCTTGGGTCTGACATAACATACGATTTGTGAAATCCATTTAATCTTTTTGCTGAAGCTGCACAGAAATAGAGTGACTCAGATGGTGATTGAGAACATATCCCTTTCCTTCTCCGTTAACTGAAGAGAGCCTAATGTAGGCTAGGGAGACTACATTGAAATGCCCACAGCTGGACAATATGCATATCCTTCTTCTCTACCCACTGAATGAAAATATTACTGCTTCTTTTGTTTATCTCATTGATTTATATCAACAATACTCTGGAATAATAAATGTGTTACCATAGATGTCTCCAAACTCATAAAGATACATGCTGTCAGCCTCGATATAACTGGTAACCAGTGCAACTTCTAAAGTCAGAAACAAAAGTGCCCAGTACACAGAATTCCTGATTTTCATTGTAGCTTTCAGTGCTATATCTTTACTAACTCAATCAGTTACCACACAAAATTTAACATGGGACTTTTTGACACAATACCTGCATGCAACTCTGTATTTCCATCACTATTATATTTCTGGTAGATTCTGTTATTCTGAAATTGTCACAGAGGTTTACTCACTCAGTGATATTTATTTATTGCCCTTGTGATTTCAGATAAGAAACCGTGTGTTGCTTAAATATAGTAAATGATCAAAATTTAATTCTTCTCCTTCCTCCCAAGGTATCTAATGTTATTTTGCATTTGACAAGACCTCAGGCTAGCTCAGTGATTGCCTTTGTACCTGCCCATGACTGGGAGAACAGAAGTTTTTCCTGATTATTTTCTCTCCCAGTATTTCACTGTTGTGGTGGGATCACTTCCAGTTTGGCAAAGAGACAGCAGGCAAGCATCTGTACAGAGTCCCAGAACAGATGCACTGTTGAATGTAAGCTGATACCAAAAAATAAATAAGTAATAAAAATATTAAACCATCAGATTAAGAACTCTTCCACCTGCCAAGGTTTTGATGTATAAATGGAATGTGCAATGGGCTGCACTAATATAATTAATTTATTATCATTATAAAAGTACACTGACTTTGTAGCTCCATTTTTAACCAGATTTTTCCCACTAAATTGAAATCTTCAGCTTACTTTCACATTCCCACTTGTAGCAACTAGGCTCTTAACCTTTAAAATCTTAAAGCAAAAGGAATTCTTCATAATCCCATAACCTCCAAAATCCTCTTTTCCTCAGTAAAATTATGATTAGGCAGACAAAAAGGAAATGTCACTTTGCTTTTGACTGCAAGCAGTAGAAGAAAAACTCTAGAAACATATGCAACCTGCTGGGCTTTCATCCTGCTCTTAAAACTGTTAATTCAACTGGGTCTCATGCATACATTCTCCCTAGATAGATTTCCCTCATTAACTTAAATAACAGCAGGCATAAATCTTGACATAATCTTCTCCCTGAACTTTACTGTCTGTAAAACATATGGAATCATCTTTGCCAGAGAGAAACTCGGTCATTTTTACACTCCTGGTGTGGATCCAGTGTACTATAATCAGTCTGGCTGGCAGAGTGGATCAGCAAAATAACTGTACCTCTCTATCTTTCATTGAATCCTATTAAGTTATCAAATTTTTAGCAGACACATAAAAGGTTCACAAACTGAGCCTTAAATTTATAACTGTATTTAAACAGACTGTCAGTCACCATCAGTGCCAAAACCCTTACTTGGTTACGCATATAGATCCAACATGATGGATGTCACCAAGACCGAACTGTTTATCTCTTTCTATTCATATGCCTGGATCAGAGATACTATAGATGTTGCAGGCATATCATTGATTCCCTACTGTAGATTCTTGCTGAGTACTTGCACATATAACTCATTCATCATTTCCCTTTCCTTTCCCTTTCATGCCATTTGTGGCAGGAAGGAATGTTTTTCCTGTTGGAAGAGGGAAGGAATTCTACCTTCCACATGTGTCTTGAGAGCACAAAAAGGTCAGATTAAGTCACATAATAGCTGAGGAAAATTACAGCGTTTACTTTAGTCATGAGTTAGGTGCACCAGTGGGGGAGATTAGTCAGCAGTCCGTGAAGGGCATTTAGGAGCATATGAAGGGTAGGAAAAGTCTAAAAAAGGAGATTTCAGGAAGAAAAAAATGTTTAGGGATGGAGAAGACTGGGAAAATACCCAGTGCAGTGGAGCAAGTCAGTAATATGCTATATTTGGAAGACAGCCAGAAGGCAGTGAGTGAGCAAGAACACAGACTGACAGACACTCAAGGAACACAGTCCTTCACTATCAGTTTCATTGGGATGCCTTTCCCTGTCTGATAGGATGGCCAACATTAATTTCCCATAGGCCTAAGCATCAAATCCATGAGGACATCTGAAATTCTTTAATCTGTGAAATCCTATAGGCATATTTCAAACTGTTTAAAATCCCAGACAATGATAGAGACTCTCTGGTATCATTACCATTTAATTAGAAACAGTCATGGTACTGTTACTTCATATAGGTAGATAGATAAGGTGGACAGACATTTATATCAATCAAATGATCTTCAACGTGCCCTCAGACTGCAGTTTAAGAACACTATAAACTATATTGAGACAGCAGATGGGCAGATTTGTAAAGAAAACAAATTAGACAAATCTTTTCTTCATCTCTTCTATGGTTCAAGAACTGATGCATCATCACTGCTCCAAGTAAGACATATAGACAAGCTATTTTTAATTTATTTTTTTACCCCAAGCCGCCTGGGCTCATGGAGCAAAGCCAGTGATAAACAAGGATTTCTCTTCTTGGTAAGACACAGACGCACAACAAATCACAACAGGAAAGTTACTCTGCAAATGTGGGCAAGATAAAAAGATTTCTCAATGTCTTGAGATTTTAAATATTGGATCTAAACACCCAAAAGCAGAGGAAGATACACAAGTAAGGCTCTCACTTGCTAGAAAAATGACCTAAAAAGCAGTTAGTATCAAGTGTCACACTTTTTTTTTTATAGTAACTTATTGTGTTATACCAGCTCTAAGTCTTCCTATTCAAGCCAGATCTCAGGCAATTTTGACAGACATAGCCTAGGTGATCCTCAAACAAGAATATTTCTGCATGTGTACAGCAGAATCAGAGGGAGAAACTTCCCAGGAAAACACTGTGAGTTTGAAGTAACCTCTCAGTTAGGCAGTGGGCCTTTCAGAGCACAGTTTAAATCTTTAAATTCTACCAGGTTTAGGTGGAAATTCTTTGTTTCAACTGCTCCTCATTAAGTAAAATATGTTAACTGCCCTCTAGTTTATAACTGTGTCTTCTGTAATGCAAATTTAAGGGCATTACAAACTGCCTTCAAGTCTAGTGTTCATCGTTCTTGCACTGCTTGAAAAGTTTTCTCTCTTCCTGTCCAATTTTCTGTGGGCCAAACTCTGCCTTCATTTGCTTTGTTGCAGATTTTTTACATCTCCAATGTGTTTAATGCATTTTTTCAAGGTTGAAAGAGGAAAGCTGAATTTGATTTTTCAGACAAATGGGGATTCACCTCTTCAGCAATGTTTCTTTCTTGAGGATATTGTTTGAAATGAAGCTAATCTGCATGCTTATATGATAAAAATGTAGATGGCATCTGTGTGCAGGTAAAATGTTACAGGGATTACATTCAGGGTGTTATTTCCAAGAAGTAATTTTACATTACATTTGTCAAATTGTTGATCCTCTGACTATATGCCTCATAATGAGAATAAAGGTATAAGGAGCCAAATGTGCGAGGATGACATTGATTCGAATGATTTTCTTTCTAACATTTTTGCTTTGTAAATATGACAAAAGCTGAAGAGGAAAAAAAAAATTATATACAAGGAGACTAATTAACTGAAATGCTTCTAACCCTATCAAATAAAAGCTATTACAAGAGTACCCCATACACACATTGCTGTAGACAGTTGTTTTTGACATTATAGATAAGGCACTGTTCTCTAAAGTGAAATGACGGGACAAAACTAGAAGTCAGGGTCAGATTAATGTTAAGAACACTGATGAAAACACTGGTGAAATACATTTAATCTTCCACTGAAAAGACTTTCTATATTATTTTCTTGGCTGTAATTGTTTGTTATTCTGCCACACAAAATTCAGAACCAGTAAAAGAACAGATATAGTTGAAATTGGTCTCATGATAAGCTCTTATGACTTCAGACAAATACTGCAGAATTGGGCTTAAAACATAGTCATTCTTTTCAGAATTCCTCATGCTTCCCCAGATATTTTGCACACTGACATGCAATCTTCAGATACAAAATCGCATACAATTTCCTCTGCATCCCCACTTCAGTCAGTATACAGGGGATGGATTAAAAACAACACAAAGATTACAGCTGTACATTTAGTATGCTCCAAATTTTGTCTTTTGATTCCATAACCAAACCAGCATTCTCTGAATGCCATATACATGTACATATGTATTGTAATTTACATTTTCCAATAACTATTCATCTTGAAATAAATGGAATTTTTCCATTTTGTTCATGAACATTCTACTTCATTTTCTCCACATTTACAGACTAAATCCTATTTACTTTTCATCAGCCATTGGATTATTACAATGATAATACAGCATTTTTCACGTACAATATTGAGACACTGATAATTTTTTAAAAAGGACTCCTTGCAGTAATTTATGGAAACTTCTGGAGATACCTACCATTGGAAAAATAAACTACCTATGAATTAAAAGTGAAAAATAAAAATCATTATAAAAATAAAAGATAGACATCTCAGCTTTCATCTTCACCCAGATTGAGGCTTCAGGGGAAAAATATATTTTTTAATTGCATCTCAGAAGATAAGTTCTTCACAACAGGACTGAAAGAAACACTGAATCAAGCTATTAACTAAATTTCTGTAGCAGGCCAACATTTAATTTTGTCTTTTATTTCTCTAAGATTAATTGAAGAAATGTTAAAAAGAAAGCTTTCTGGGTTAAATATTACAAAGCATGACAGTCCAGCAGTTTCACTCACTATAATATTTAATTCAGCACCAAAACTATGTTGCTAACTTAGTTTGGTCTGCAACATGAATTTCAATTCTCTGTGGCATTATCTTGGACCATACTTCATTCCTCCATAACACTCATCCCAGTGCAGGAGAATGTCACAGAATACCTGTGCTATGCAGGATCTCGAGTTTGTGACACAAATCCCTGGTGTTACCTGGAATTTTTTATTACTACGTTGGGAACTGCTGGGAGGACTGCCCACTGAAATGGCAGCAGACTAAGACCATGGGTGTCTGGAATGAAATCTTTTCTATGGCAGACTTCTGCTCTGAGCTTGAACAAGCACTGTTCCTCTTTGTCTGTACTCCACTCTCTAAAAGACTGAGGAAGTAGGCCATAGTAACTCTCAATAGTAAAAGGATTTTAAAAATATCAAACACCATACCCATAGTTCTTTCTAACAGCAATAAGAGCAATATTCAGCTTGAAAATAGCAAAAACTGTTTATATCACACAGAAGGAAGAGCAGTGCCACTGTGAGCTCTTTCAAGCTGAAATAGTCACCATCCCCTTTGCACTGCATTTTTCATTTACTACAAAGCCCTTCACAAGTTGGCAGCTTCAAAAGATTAGCATGGACTGGAAGAAAGACAGGAGGATGCCAGCTGGGGTTAACCTGTGGGATGCACCATGTTCTTTGCTTGCTTCTTACTCCAGGGACCGAGCCCCACCTAGCTATCTTTTCTCTTTCTTTGCTTTCCTTTTCTTCCTAATCCTGTTTTTCCTCCTCCATACCACCCAAAACGCTGCAGAAAGACAATTTCCAAGTCTTACTGTTTGTATTTGTATTAGATTGGGCTGGGCAACCTAGGCCTCTGCTCCATCAGATGCAACCCAAAGCACTGTGCAGACGCATTGTCTGCCAGGGAGCCAGTTCCAGGCCTGGAAGCATTGGAACCACCTCAGTACAATGCCATACTTGTGTTAATTAACCCAGGCACATGCTGATGGCTATAATGCTTCCAGAGCCCGAGAAGTACCTATGTTGTGCTGTGTAGTTATAGCTGTTCTAGGTTGTTACTCCTTATTGTTACAAATAGCTTTACATTATACTTTATAATGCTTCCATTGATTAATTCCTACACTACCCACTTGGGTTTGGTGGTGGGGGGCAGGGTGTTGTTTGTTTTGTTTTATTGGTTTTTGTTTTTTTTTTAATAATATCAGTCTTCCTATCTTTTCTGACTTCACCATTACATTTGTCTTTTCTTTCTTTTATGACTTGTACTCACAGCCTTCCTTCTCTTGTTTGGATATCTCTGTTTTACTGACATTTTGCTGTTCTGATCTTTCATGGGGTCTCTTAAATCAATTTGTTTTATTACTACCATTTTTAACCTTCTCTACTCGGGCCTTTCTGAGGAGGAGAATGAGTACAGGAGCATGAGGCACCAAAAAAAACAGTGTTTTTCAAGAAGAAGTCAGCACCTGAGATCTGCATTGCCATTGACTCCTGCAACACAGATGAGCTGACATCTACAGGTTTCTTTCTCATTTATGGAGCTATCTTCCTGCTTTCCTAGAAAGTGAGTCTTAAGCCAATAGCAGGAGAAAGGAAGTCCTAATGCTAGGTGTGCTGCCGCCTTCCAGCATTTGAAGTATTTTTAGGCTGATTTCTATTCCCTGGTACACATGGTATTTCTCTTTCACAGAGAGAAAAAGACAGCTGTTGGCAGCTGCTTCCTGTTTTTGCACCAGCTCTTGGTAGCTCTCTGTTCCCACAGGGTGGGATTGCGTGTATTACTTTCCACATGCTCTCTGGTGATGAAAGAACACTGCCAAAAGTATAGCAAAGCAAGCTTTTAGTCTCTTAGGGCATCATACATCCAATAGCTACAGGACTGTCTGCAGCTCCTTTTACAGTTGTTGAATTAATAAATTCAGAGAACACTAGTCTATCATGTCAGTTTCCATTCTACTTTTGCTAAGCTATCCCTACCAAGTTTTTGCTGCAGAGTGCATCAGCCAAATACATGGGAAACAGGCAATTTCATCTGATTCTGCAGAGAGGTTTGTAATAGAAATGTTGAAGTTGCTAGGAATGCAGAGTGCTTGGTTGTGGGAGCACCAGAAGGAACAAGAAACTCTCAAATATGAAAACCTAGAGAATTTAAAGAGACTCCTGAGGCATTCCTAAAGTTTCTCTAGAAGTTAGTTTTTGTCAATAACTTCTGCTACAATTCTTACCCTTCAATGAAAAGCTCCTTCAAACAGTTGTTTACAATGTACTTATCATTCTTCTGTGCAAAATTTTGTAGGCTTGGGGTTGGGTTTTTTGGGGGTTTGATTTGTTGTCATCCCCCCCCATCAGGTTCTGTGGCTGGTTTCAACAATTTACATAAAACTGAAGGACAGGTTGAAAATGTCTCCAAGCAAAGGCCTGAAGGCAATATATTTAAAAGCTTTACAGCAAGTGGTCTGAACTAATTGTCAACATATCTAATGACAAATCAATTCAATAATAAACTCCTCTGCATTTAGTCTAGGCAAAACCTCTGTTAAATGATGAATAGGTGCCAAGTGAATGCCTGGTGGTAAGGTTCTGAAAGGGACTGTTTCACCACAGATACCTTTGCACCTCCAGTTGCAATTGCTCAGTTCTCGGTCAATTTCTCAGAAAATCGGTTGCAAATAATACCAATTCTCTCATGTATTTGGAGAGGTGGAAGAGGGGGAGGTGTCTTTTTCAGCCTACATTTACATAAACTCCTCAGTTGCTACATAATTGCCATTACAGCAGAAGCTGATGATGGGACTAAAGAAAACTTTCATCACAAACTGCTGTGAGAACACCTGGGAATCAGATTAGCTTCCTGAAAAATGCCATGAACGTATATCCCTCAAGAGGCTAATTACGTTACAGCTTCAGAATCAAAATTAATTCTCTCGTATGCATTGGCTGAGTCACTAGCTGTTTTTGAGCTTAGAACCAGAACCCAAAATTAACACCAGAAACTGGGAACCAGTAAAAAATAAAAGAAAATTTAAAGTGTAAAGATGGCACGTAGGGAAATATACAGAACAGCTATAGATGAAGAAGATCTTACAGGGTTGAGTATTTATATTGATAAATACTGCAGTTATAGAGAAACGAAGTCTGAAAAGGACATACAGACAACAGTAACAGAATTATGCAAAGTGAAAGAAAATTTCAAAGTACTGAGATCTTATAATTGGGTTTGGGAGACAAGAATTCATCTTCCTAAACTACTTCTATGAGACGAGTTCAAGAAAAAAAAATAAAAAAATCACGAAAGAGATTAAATAGATTAGTAGTCAATGCTCCACTTGAATAAGAATAGTAACAATATGACTTCCCCAGAACAGACTGAGAATGTGGTGCATCTTGCATATCTCAAGGCTTTGTTTTTTTTTTGTGAAGTTTTTATGACTAGAATCACCTAATAAATATTGAAAGAAAAAAAAAAAAGAAGATAAGAAAATCCTTAACTTCCAAAGGTATTTGTACCTTGGAAATGCAACAACTCTGTAGAAGAAACTTCCCTACACATGCATTGTTCACGGATAAGAATCCCACAACTCTATGTTTATTTGACAAAACCTTGACAATCTGTTGAGGCACTGGGAGAAGAAAACGATGCATAGCCCAGAGAAAAGTTCCTAGATGGGATCCACTCCCTCACAACATTTAGTAAAAGTGAGTTTTACATCCCACTGAGTTGTCTCCCTTTCTGTAGTAACACAGAGCCTGACATTTCTGAAGACAACATTTACGACACAATTGAGAAATGGCTTCCATTAGCTATTTTACACAGGAGTGTGGTTACATTAGTTAAGTTCTTTACACCAACCCACTGATGAGCAAGTTGCAGCCATAGAACTGCATACATGGGTTCTTCAGACTTTTCTGAAACTGCAGTATATACTCTGGCTCACTAAGTATACAGAGGAAAATGTCCTTAATCCCATTTGCAATAAAGTGTTCCCAAAAGACATGTTATCATTGAAGTGCCACTTGACTGATGGCACAAATCGTAGGCTTCTGGGATAATTTGGAGAGGGTAGTGATTCTGAAGATTGCAAAAAAAGAGAATGTTTTTCTTCTTTATTTTTACTTTATTTTCTCCTGAAGCTGGTGAGTTGAAGGGAAGTAGAAGATAAATGAACTGCACTAAATTCTTATTGGTGATTACAACTGACCATAAGATGCAGACATTTCCAGGTGAATTTGGCAGCCTCAGGGTGAAATGGTATCAACTGAATTAATTTGGAAAGATCATTAAAAAAAATGCTGGTTAAGAGGAAATCGCCTTCAAAAAAGAGTTTTATTATTCTCTATTTCTGTAGAAACAAAAACGTTATTTAGAAGTCCAGATGCTAAAGTAATATAAAATCCAAATATGCAAGCAGTCACAGCCTGTGTCATTAGTGTGAAAGCTGCCCCAATACATTGCAGCTTCTTCCTGTAAGAGAAATACTTAATATTAGCATTTGCAATTGCTGCCTAGAACAATAACTCCTGTATAAAATCACCAGATTGACAGAAAAGGCAGCTCTTCAATTTATTTCTTGTATTTTAGATGTATTTGAAGTTTTATTATGCGCTTATGTACACTTTTTTTTTATTCCCTGTGTAATTGTCTTTTATTTCCCTAGCTTTTTTTAAACTGGTAGCTCTCAGAAATATCATCAAAATCTTCACAAAGATGCTTTATTTGTTTTGATATCAAGGAAAAAAAAAAAGAAAAAGATTAATGCATATAGCCCAATATCTCAAGATTTATTTGTAGCTGACTAGTACAATAAGTTAATGCCCCTGAAATTTTCATTTTCTTTAAAGACTGCTATAGCAGAAATGTAAATCTAAAACAAATTATGTAAAACATAGTAGTAACACTGTTTAATAAACTCAAGTTCTACTTCTTTCTGTCTAGTTACTGCCCTAAATTCATGTGGAAATACTCAAGAGATTAAAAAATTTTACCGAGTTTTCATGCTAGTCCTTTGCATGGGAATAATAATGAAGAGAAAAGGTAAATTCAAAATCTAATAAATATTTCTTCCATTGTCTATTCCACTGATATTTATCTGTCTTTAATATTTATGTAAAATTAAATAGTTGGTTGTTAACTTCTTACTGAATGTCCATGGAGTCTTTGATAACATAAGTTATTTTCCTGCGTAAATGTTGACTGCAATGGCAATATACCTGCAGTCATCCCACACAGGTTGTTCTGCCATTCTGAAATATTGAACATGCTCTTCTCATTACAAAAGTTCTAGTTTTAACTAAACACAGCTTATCCTGAAAGGGAAGATAACATTTAGAGCTGTAAATAAGAAAAAGCACAATAAGGTGGGGCTAGAAGAGGGCTTAAGATCCACAAGTGTGCCCTCCAGCAGGAAATGAAGCTGATGTGGATCTTCTCTGTCAAATATTAAATTTGTTGACCCCATCCAGCATGAAATGAAGGAGTTTCTGCACTCTTTCTTGGTAAGCTATTCCAGTATTTTATGAGCCTCAGCATGAATAATTTCTTCATTTGTTAAAAACATATACAAATTATTCCTACTTTCTTCTGGTACCACTGGGGTGTGGGTAAGTAATTCTCACCTTATCATTAGGGATTTGTGCATGTTGCAAGAGATGTCATATTATTCTCTTTTTAAACTTACCAGAGTTGAATTCTTTCATGGTTTTCAATGTTTTCCAAACATGTTGAATTTATTTTCTTCTGGAGATCCTTCACTTTGCCTGTACAGTCTTTCAAGGATGATGCCTAAAACTTCACACACTATTTGTTTAAGGTTTCTCCATATCAGAGAATAACAACTAACTCCTATGTGTTACAAGCAAAACTCCTGCTACTTCATTTCATTTTAAGACCTGTGATTTCTCTCCTACAAGAAAAAGAAGTTTTTTGGAAGTTTTCCTTGTTCTAGTTATGTGGCTAGCCATCTGCTGCAAGCTCTGGGATCCTCCAATATATTACTAGTTATTAGCTAGTTCATCATTTCTCAAAGCTTATTCTGGTATTTGCTTATAATATTGAAAAAATTAATTTTAATATTCCAGTTAAATCCAGAGATGTTTTAAGTGTACAATTTATTCTATCAGCAAAATTGAACACATTAGATAGAGCTGCACCAAGAAATGCCCTTGCATTTGAGAGAACATCACGGAGAGTGGGGTGGAGGGCAGCAGATCAGCCAGTTGCACATATACTGTGCAGCAGATTCACCTAGTCATTATGTCACTAGTTTGTTTGCTCATGTCAAGTAAGATGACATCAGCATTCTTACTAACATGTCTTAGACTGCTCTCCCTTCCTTTATTCACCACTCAGATAATGATTTTCTACTGAAGAAAGTAAACAGATTTGTTTGACGCAATTTGTTCTTGTCGAATTTATCTGGTTACTTTCTTATCTTTTAATTACTCTCTAGGTCCTAAATTGATTCATAATTTATTTAGCATTTTTTCTTCCTTAGTACTGCTTGTTGTGCTCATTTTTTCATCACCCTTAAACTATATTTTCTACATACTGTTTACTCTTCTTCAGGCCCCTAGGATCTAATCTGTCCTCCATCATTTATCAAAAGTAATTAATGATTCAAAAAGCACCTTTCATTTTTTTAAGCCCTTGAGAGAAAAAATACTTCAGAATTTGCAATTTAAAACATCCAAGTTAATGAAAGACTCTTAACCTTAAACCTATTCTTTCTTTAAAGACTCTTAAACATACTCTTTTCTGCCCGTATTAAAAAGTAATGCATTAGAAATCTAATTCCATTCTGCCAAAAATTCTGCCTTTAATGTTATTGACTCTTCTGGTTGCTTTCCATAGTTTCTTTTCCATACTTTTTTTTCCATAGTTTCTTTTCCATACTTTCATTTCTTCTAATTTTCCAGGAATGTATAGAATCTTTTAATCTTCCTTGTCAAGTAGGCATTTTAGGTTCTACTTTGTTTTCCTATATTATCTGTTTATTATTGTCTTTTGCCATATATCTGCCCCTCAAATACAACCCTGGGGTGGGGAGGGAGAAAGCAAACAAAAACTAAAACAAAACCAACAGAAACAAAACCAAGTATCAAACAAAAAACCAACAAACCACTAAAAAATCAACAACAAAAAGCAACCCACAAAATCAGAACAAACCCAATTCAAACCAACAAAAGACTTGTACCTCTCCATATGATAAATATCTCTCCTGCAGTAGGATATCTCACTACTTTTTTTTTTTTAACATATTCAATTTTTTTAATGCATTTAGAGAAGCTATGAAAAGAAAGCTTTCTTATTTAGTTGATTTTCCCGAAAGACCCTCTCTGCCATTTCCAAAAGACTGCTTTTTCCCACATTTATTAACTTTGCTACTCTATTCCTTTCTATGGGGTTGTTAGCATTACCATTTCACAAACACAACACATTAATAGGTCACTTCTCTATGTGTTCTCCTTATGGAATGAGAATATAACCTAAAATAGTCACATTCTATACCTCCTCCACCTTCTGAAACAAAAGCAAAGCTGTCAGTGTGGCTTTGCAATGCCATTCAGGCTGGCTCTGATCTGTCATGCCGTTTTTCCTCAATAAGTGAAGTCTACCATTACCATGAGCTTCTGTTCTTTGGATAGCTATTGAAATTTCTCAGAAACAGACATATGACAAATAGGTGAACTTCTTGTTCTTCTCATGCTTAATCAGTGACACTGTGTGTTTGAATAAGTTTGACAAGCAGGGCGAGATCTTGATGAGCCATTGAATACATCAAGCGGAGAAACTTACAATTCCAGAATAGCCAGATTTTTCCTTTTTAGGCATGCTGATAGTACTTAACTTCATAAATAATTTTATTAATTTAGTTAATTAGTTCAGGTTTAAGTATAAATAATGCCAGAAAGCAAATTGGCTGAAATAATGGGTTGGGGGATGGGGTATGTGTGGGGGAGAACCAGTAATACAGCTCTTGACTTCATCTTTCTTAATCTAAGTTTTCTCTGTAGCTGCACTTACATAACTCGCAGTTAAAGACTGGAAAACCATGTTAATGATTTATTCATGTCCAATGAGAAATTTAAACTGTCTAGATTAATTATTTTTAATAAAATACAAATATAGGATGCAAACATATGCAGATAAACTAAACTAAGTTGGATAACTACTTCAGTTTATGTAAAAGTATGCAGCAGCACAATCAATAAATATGTGTAACACACGATGTTTAATTAACAATTTAACTGGGGAATACCAACATACAGTAGAGAATTCAAAGGTACGGTTTTTTTTCAGTGTGACTTGACTCTCATAAACATAAAATGTAAGACAACAGAGATCAGCTAGGGACAGGAAAGATATATAAAAATCAGACATTTCAGAGATGTTAATGTCCTTCACTAACCAACTCTACTACTAGATTTTTCTATACCAAATAGAAAAGAAATAGAACATCCTCAAGATTGTTCATCTAAAATAGCAAATTAATTTTGAAACATTTATTTCCCTCCACTCACTATAAAAGAAACCTAAATAGTTTTAGTGCAGACATCTAAATGAAAGTCCTCTAAATTATGATGAAATTAATTCTTTACAAAGTATTATCTCTATGGGTGTCCTCCTCTAAGCTCACACATAACTGGGAGAGTAATTTCAACTGCTAAAAAGTCATTTCAAATGCAGACATGATATAAAATAACACCTGATTTAGTATAAGTCTGTGTAATCCTAGAGTATAAAGACTCCCAGTAGGTGAACAGCACTAACATCTGAAGTAAAAGACAGAGCTGCAGTAAAGGTAGCTGGCTGAGAAACAGAAAAAAAAAAAAAGCAGAAAGAGGTTTATCCATCTTATGATTCACACAGAACACTTGGTGCGAAGCCATACCTATGCATCAAGTCCAACTAAGACAGCCTGCAGTTTACAACAGTGATTGTTACAACAGCCAAAGAGGCTGTACCATCTTTCAAAGTATAAATATGATACACTTTCACTCTGTGTTCTTTTACTTACTTTACATTTCACTGTAATCACTCTATACTCTACTTCAGCAAGTGTCACCCCTGCAACAGACATACCAAGAACTCTGTTAAAATAGCTTCACTACTAGTATGCACCACTGGGACCCTACCTCCTTGCTGCAACAGCTACAAAGCCCAGGTTTCTGTTACAAAGAGACGTTAAACTGCATAAATATGATCATTCAATCTGTATGCACTGTAAATTTAGTACATCCTAAAACGGCGTGTGTGCTGATCCAACTTCACTATCCTTGCATCTGAAGCTTTTGTTCATAGACAGCAGATCTTTTCTGCTGTCAGAACATGACAACAGCCACCTCCCAGTTATCCTCTTGCCTGAGCTCCCAAATGACATGGGGAAATGCTAGGATGCATCCTGGTAAATAGTGCTAACAATAACAATCCACCTCTGTATGACACCATCAGCAGGTGAAGACCCCTACTCACAAGAAATTAAATTCATACATTATATTGTCAGGGGGAACCACAGGTACGTGGGGAAAGCTGGAAGTTACCTTGCCAGCCTGCCCCTGAGACTTATCGGAAGAACATGGAAAAGTAGCAGAAGCAAGCTGAGTCAAATATTTTGGGCTAGAAAATGCCTTTGGGCTGATGGCTGGTACTTCCTGTTCTCTATATGCAGCATCGTATTAAAGCAACTTTAATGAGGTATCTCTTCAAGGTACTCCTGACACATACCGAACACCTACTACAAGACGCTAATTGAATCCCAGAGGTTAGCAGGGTCCACAGTATGTGAACAAAAGATCAAACAGACATGACAGCAGAGGGAAACTCTCTACATTAAAAGGTCAGAGAACAGAGAGGCCTTATGACTGCACTTCGAATATAACATCTTGGAAATTGTCAGTATTCAGATTTTATTGGTGCTTTTAGCTAGGGCAAAGAATAATACCAGGATGCTTTGCTGGCAAATCTAATTAATCAGCAACAGCATTTTGAAGACTCCCTAAGTCAATTTTCAAGTTTTGCCAACTTTTTGATGTTTTTAGCTATTTTCTTCATTAAGCACTGAAACAGAGAACTTAAACAAACAAAACCCAAAACAAAACCCCAAACTCACAACATTTAGATTCTTAATTCTTATATGCAGTAAAGAGCTTAACAGAACATTAACCTGTTTGATATTTCAGCTCCTTCAAACTATAATTGCAGAGTAATTCACAAGGGCACTTTTCAGGAGTTAATGTAAATGTTAAAGGAAACTACATTACAAAGTCTATGCGGATTTCTAATTTTTTGTGAAGCTGGCTAAGCTATGGAGAATGCAAACTGATGTTTTATTAACAGCTTATAAAACAGAGGGTTCTCCATAGTCATTTGAAAAGTAATGTTAAGTCAAACAATACATGATTGTTTTTTCTCCCACCCAATGATACTTACTTCCTTTAAGCTTCCTAGTTCTCTCTGCTTCCTCTTTTCTGTAACCTTTTAAATTTCTTTGGGAACAAGTTTGTCAAACATATACTTCAGTCAGGCCTTACCAGCATTTACTGACTGCTTATAAATCACCTGGTAAATAGCTAGAATGGATTTTCCACTGCCTTGTCAGTCTGACCACAAAAAATGAAAGATAGTTGATTCAGACAGAAAACAACCATGCCAACAGATTTAGTAGATCAGAACTATGTAACTGGGCTGCCTTATATTTGCAATATGTACACATTCATTAATACAAAAGACACTGTTGATCAGCATCAAGCAGGTATAGGTAGGCAAATAATCATAATTCTGTCAAATTCCTCAGTTCTGTTCAACTGCAACTGCTGTTGCATCCTCAGTCAAGGAAGTACCCCTCAAAAGAAGCAAAAACTTATGAAAAGTCCTATAAGAGTAAAAATTGCTAAGTATGGTAAAGGACAATTACAGAGGCTTAAACCGTACTTGAATACTTTCAGTAATTAGAAATACTGAATTTTACACAAAATGTAATACATAGATGCTTTTCAGTAAAGTATAGGAAACAGAACACTGAACAAAAATAAGTCTATGACCAATGCAAGGCTGATGACCCAATCACCCAATTTCAAAGAGGAAAAATTAAATAATCACACCCTTGGCAAGAGATATGACTATTATTGGAGTCTAGGATTAAAACAATTAAACCATAAAGCTTAGGTAGAGGCTACTAAAAGACCTCAAATTAGTCAATGAAAAAGCTGCTGTACAGGCAGGGTCAAATAGACCGAGTAGATTATGGAAAAGTAAGTTGTCTGTCATGACAGACGTAACACGTTTTCCAAACTACTAGAAGAAGAGAAAGCAGTGACATTAAACAAGTAGAGATTAAAGTTGGAATACACACACATATATATATAAATTCATCAACAACACCACAGAGAGCCAAGTGTGAATAAAACTTCACCAGGGAACACAACACAGCACCTGGGACTTGGAAAGCGCTGTTGTGGAGGACAAAAATAGCATAATTACCTTTTTGTAAAGTTAGGGTGGGGGAAGAATAAAAAAAAATCCTGAGAGCCCAGCAAGGTCAAACAGGATTATATTTACCAGTAGCTCGGAAGAAGCTTTAGCAGCATTGAGTAAATGTTGGGTAGGGTACTGTTTGAACTATCTATCAAAAGTATTCTTTTCCTATTTTATATCCTGGGCAACAGAACTTAGAACAGATAACATTCAGAACATAAAGTAGTGAGCTAATCCTCATTAAGAGTACACTCAAATGAGGGGCAAGGGAGCAAAGCAATTACATGAGAATTTATAAACATCTTCCATAGGTTAATGAAGCTATTGAAACTTGTTGCATACGGCAGACACAAAGGCCAAGTTAAACCCTTTGTATTTTTTTAAGGTCTTAGAAATGGGGAACATTAATATTTACAGCCATTTGAAGAATAGGGCTATTTAAGTAAATGTTTCCCCTAGTTTCATGCACAAAGAGTTGTGCATATTATATGAAGGAAAAACACATTAATGAGCTAAGCTGGCAGACTAATATTTAGAACGGGAATCAACTTTCATTGGTACAACCAAACTTCTGCAACTGAATTTCAACATAAGAAAAATAACTTAGTCCATGCTATAGTATACCATCATATGTACACTGCATGATCAAGTATAGCACAGAGATACCTGACTTTGTACAGTCAAGAGCACTGTGTTGTTAATGATTCAGAGAGACATAAGTAACAACTTGTACTTAAGCTGATTATCCCTTTGAAAGGCAATAGTACTTACAACTTTTTAGATTCTAGGGTACCTGCAACCTGTTTTGAATGAAAGCTGGAACCAAGCATCCTCAGCATTCATGACATAGAAAATTTGAATGGATATAATTAGAAGATCCATAGAAAACACAAACTTTAAACATCTTTGCCTGCTACTTTCAGCTAAATACAATGCATGCATCAAGTGCAGGCTGCTTTTTTGAGCCTCAGCTAAATTCTACCTTATAATAAGAGGCAAATTAAGAGACTTGCCAGAATAAAACACTTCTTTCAAGTGAATTTAAATAGTACAATTTAGAATCCCATAAATTCAAATTGTTGATGGACCTTTCAGAGGAAGAAATAAAAAGAAAAAGATCACATAATGGACATTAGCACACTACTCTTGAATACATTTAGCAGACATAAATGCACTCTTTCAATTTATTAATAAGCAAGCAAATCTGTTAATAAGCAAACCAGGGTTGCAGCAGCCCCCGGTACCAATACAGACTGAAGGATGAAGGCACTGAGAGCAGTCCTAAAGAGAAGGACTTGGAAGTACTGGTAGATGAAAAGCTGGACATGATTTGGCAATGCGGGCACACAGTCCAGAAAGCCAACCTGAGCTGCATCAAAAACAGCGTGACCAGCAGGTTGAGGGAAGTGATTCTCCCCACCTACTTTACTCTGCTGTGATTCTATTTGGAGTACTGCATTCATCTTTGCAGTCCCCAGCAGAGGACATGGACCTGTTGAAGCAGGTCCAGAGTGGGTGGCACTAAAAAAATAAAAGGGCTGGAGCACCTCTCCTAGGAAGCAAAGCTGAGAGAGATCGGATTGTTCAGCCTGGAGAAGAGAAAGCTCTGGAGAGACATTATTGTAGCCTTTCAGTACTTAAAGGGGGCTTATAAGAAAGATAGGGACAACGTTTCTATCAGGGTCTGTAGCAATAGGACAAGGGGTATTGGTTTCAAACTGACAGAGTGCATATCTAGACTGGATGTAAGGAAGAATTTTTTTACATTTAAGGGTGATGAAACACTGGAACAAGTTGGCCATCCCTGGGAGTGTTCAAGGTCAGGTTGGACAGGGTTCTGAGCAGCCTGATCTAGGTGAAGACATCCCTGCTCCTTTCAGGGGAGGTTAGACTAGAAGACCTTTAAAAATCCCTTCCAATCCAAACTATGCTACAGTTCTATATTTTGGTAACAGTTAACATTCTAATTTTTGGCCTTTGCTCAAGTCTCAGATTCTGAAAACTGGTTGCCTCTACAGTTTTCCTCCCACAAAGGCTCCATGGTTTTCCTATACTGATCCAGAGGCTGGCATGAGTTGTTGGATTTTTTGAATGATCCAGCCTCTTCCTTTTCTTCTGCTTCTCTGGTTAGAAGCATGAGCTGAGTTTACAACAAAGCAGACTACTTCCAGCTTCTTCCAAAAGCTTTGACCCAGTGACCGGTGGCTACAATACAGCCCAAAAGCTGTATTGTTTCCTTTCTCTCTATTTCCCTGTCCCTCACACCTGCAGGTAAGTAACAGCAGGGAAGCTCATTGCTAAATCAAATTGTTGGACTGAGGTTTCAGCCTTAAAATTTGGTTGGAACACAGTTTCAGCAGCTTACCATCTGAACAGATGAATTACTAGGAGAAAACCTCACAAAGACCACATAATTTCCAGTAGCTGGGTTGGCTTGTTTTAGCCCCCAAAATACCTTTAGTGAGGAAAGTCTGTAGTGCATAACATTCTTTTCCTCACAGAAGCAGAGCAGAAATGTTTCCTTAGTAGCCATTGTGATCTTGTATATGAGCAAAAACTCTGGCAATTTGTCTCATTCTACCGGGTATTACAGAGAGCAGAAATCAAACTGTACAGCATACTGGGCTTTCAGACTCACTTATAATGGCACATCGAATGTATTTTCATTCTAATCACACAGGTGGTGAGCTACAAATAACCTCCATGAACCTTTTTCTTCTACTCTCCGTAAGGTCTCAAAACTTTCTTGAGGCTTGACAGCAAGTGCAAGGAAAGAAAGCTGACATGCACACATTGGTGCTTAGGACTTCAACAGTCAAATGAAGGCACGTTCCGCTTTAACACTCTAGATCAGGATACTACAACTTAGATAATGGCTCTCATGGGCTTAGTGATTCACTGTGTACTTACACTTTTTAAGTTTCCACCTGTGTGAACAAAAACACCACCATTTGAGGAGAAAGCAATCACTACCCGTCTACCTACAAATGGTTTGGTTTCTTTGGGTGCACACAGACCACACTATTCTTAAATCATATTTTGGGTAGCAAGCTACAAGTTAACACAAAAGTATCTTTTATATTTTTCCTAGTTTTCCATTTATGAAAACATTCGTATATCAAATTTCTTACATGGCATCCTCCAGAGCTAATCAGTGGCCTTGTCCTTTGCTGCTGGGCATCTCAGAGCTTTCTGGAGGTGTATACTCACTAACAAAATGGCTACCTACCAAAAAACATTAATAAACTTTCACAGTTTCGATTAGACATCACACTTCTCTAACAAAAAACACACTTCAAAGCCTTAGTTGCCAGTTAAAAGCCTTACATATCACAAAATCTACAGTGAGCTTTGCAACACAATAATACAGTATATTTTCTTCCCCCATCATTTGTTCTTCATAAATTGCCTGGCATCCTAGAGGGACAATCATGGTAGTAATAGCACTTGCTTTTTCCCACTGGCACAAAGCAACAACAGAAACATATTTTGTTTTGTTCTTGTTCTGAAAGAAATTAATTCCTCTGCCACAAATTCACAGCTGAATTTCTTTTTTCTATTCATAACACCATCAAAAGTCAGACAATTGTATGATTCCATGAAACTTGATAAAAGATGGGCTAACTTTGTCACCGGCTCCTGATACAAAATTTGCCAAGAGGTGAGAAGGTTGTAGACAATCCTCTGACTCAGGTCTAACATACATATTTGTGTATCTTTTGGAGCAGTTTGCATGTGCTCCAGTAATATACTACCAGTTGAACATATTAGACATGAATAGACCAGTTTGTATATTATGCATTAATAATGGGAAAAAAGCAAGAGAAACCTTTGCACAGTAAACAAACCTAAGTAAATGGTAATAAAATGACTAACAGCTTGGAACATGTTTGGTGGGTTACTTAAATAAAACATTACTTAAATAGAATATTACTTAAATAGCAATATTACTTGCTATTTCTATACCTATATGCTATCAGCCACAACAATGACATGTACCATACTTTCTTAGGCTATGGTTTCCAAGCCCAATCCTCCCATAGGATCAAAACCACCCACTCTCTTATTAGTCTTAAACTGTACTTTAGTATATGATCAATTTTTATTCTAGATTTGTACAGAATGCAGCACAATAGTTTTCACAAATGACAAATTTTCCAAGATACTACCAGAACAAATCAGTTTCAATAACACAATTTTCCCAGTGTACAAACAGGTATTCTTACCCTGTGTCTTGATAATACTTGTCCCAGTGTATCCACTGACCAAATAAAATCACAGAATGCTAGAATACCAGGTTGGAAGGGACCCCAAGGGTGATCTTGTTCAACCTTGCTTGGCAAAAGCATGGTTTAGACAAGATGGCCCAGCACTCTGTCCAGCTGAATCTTGAAAGTGTCGAACACTAGGGAACTGACCACTTTCCTGGGGAGACTATCTCAGTGGCTGACTGATTGTTCACCTTGTGAAAAATTTTCCATTTGTGTCCAACTGGAATCTCACCAGGAGTAAGTTGTACTCATTACCCTTTGTCTTTTCCATGTGACTCTTTGTAAAAAGGGACTCACTGTCTCCTTTGTAGCTACCCTTTAGTACCGGAACTTCCTGATAAAGTCTCCCTTAATTCATCTTTTCTCAAGGCTGAACAATCCCAATTCTCTCAGCCTTTCCTTAAACAGCAGGCTTCCCAGTATTTTGATTATCTTTGTAGCACCTCTCTGGACATTCTTCAGCCTGTCCGTGTTGGTTTTGTGCAGTGGAGACAAAGCCTGAACACAGTATGTCAGGTGCGGCCTGAAAAGTGCTGAGTAGAGTGGGATAATGACATCTTTATCTCTGCCGGCAATGCACTTGTGGATGTAACCCAACACCCTTTTGGCTGTCTTTGATGCAGCTGCACACAGTTCGCTCATATTGAGCTTGCTGTCCACTAGCACACCCAGGTACCTATCCACAGAGCTGTTCCTCAGCTGGGTAGATTCCAGCCTGGATTGTGCTTACCCAGGTGTCCTTGTTGAACTTCACTAGGTTTTTGCTAGCCCACTCTCCCAACTTACCTTTCTGTAAGATGGCTCTCCCTTTCAAAGTGTCCACTTCCACACTCAGTTTGGTCATTTCAGCAGACCGAACGTTTATGAAGACACTGAACAGCTTTAGGCCCAATATTGATCCCTGGGGGACCTCACAAGTGACAGGTTGCCAGTTTGAAAAAGAACATGAAGTTTTCAACTGCACTGTCACTCTCTGTATGAGACTACTTGTCTCACACAATTCTCTATCCATCACAAAATACTCCGTATTCCATCAGACCTTCTTTTTCCAGGCATCACAAAAAACTAAATAGGGCAAACACTTTACTCTTTTTAAATAGTTCATATTGTATATTACAAATTGCATCTTTGTGTAATACTGCATGAAAATAGCTATCACCATGGAAAGACTGGCCACAAGTGTATGATGAAAGTGTATTTAACACCCTTGGGATGAAAAAGCTAAGCTATCTAGGCAAAGATCCCTTTCCCAGTAGACAGAGGTGGGCATCTCCAGGGGTAATTCTGTGTCTAAAAGATGTTGTATAGAATTGGCATCAGTGCACTTCTATTCCCTCATTTTCTGTAGAGCAAGCCTGGGCAGCTTGCTTAGACTACTTTTATACAGAAATTTTTAGATATCCAAAGTGTATATTCCTGCCTTTTGTGACTCTACCTTCTTTATGTGTCCTCATTCTATGTTCAAGATCCAGCACTATCTCCATTAATCTAAATTACCCAGAACTATCATTCAGTGATAGCAAGACGGAAGATTTTTAGTACTCCACCATTCTCTCCCAAAGTGTCAGTGAAGACATTTGAAAGCTAAACTGCTCACTTAAATCATCTCTAATGAATATAAATATATTTAGCATTTTGTGTTTCCTGTTGAAGCAGAATATTCTTTTGAACGAACTAGGAAATATTCATACAAATATACTGAATATCCATTGAAATCTGAAATATTGGAAATAACATTCTGACTTGATTTTTTTTTAAGTGTTAGTGTAAAAAAAAAATACAGAAATAAAAGTTGGTTGTGTCCAATTCACTGGTAAAAAATTGCTAGGAATTTAATAGTAAAGCCATTCATCAGTGCCTGTGTCCCTAAATTATTCCTTTCCACACTTGCTCAAATAAAGAGTAGAATTAAATGGAGAATTGTTTCTCTGCCAATCTTACACTTACTAGGAGTTAAGACTGTTTTCTCAGAAAAACAAATCCCTCTATCACTTTATTACTTAGATGAAAGTTTTAAAGAAACCTTTTACCCTCTTCAGAAAAGATAAACCTCTCAGCTGAACGTGCATATTTTGGCATTCCTTAAGAGTTTCCTTCTTTTCCAATACTTCTAGCTACTAACTTTTGAACCTTGTCCATTAAGTCTGGCATTGTGGCCCCCACAGCATTCATACCTTATTAGAAGTGATCTTGGTTTTGGTTCAAAAAGGTACTGAGAATGTGCACACTTCTGACTGTTTCTGTGCTGCTGATATTTGTAATGACATCACTATTTTCTTTAAGAAGTCATTGATGCTTAGGCTGCAATTGACAAATTTTGTGATTAGATCATATTCAGCTCCAAAGCAAAAGCATAGGGAAAACAAAAATCAAACAAACTTATAAAGATTTGTTGGGGTGTTTTTTGCTACTAACAAGGTGAAAGCAGCCAGTTTGTCATGCAGAAATATATCCAAGAAGTCCACTGGAAAGGAAACTATAAAACCAGGTTTAAAAATATTCTGAAATCTCTGTAAGATCACTGCAGTAAAATATATGGTTTTTTTTATCCCAAGATATAGCTATAAAAAATGGTGTGGCTGGTGAAAAAAAAGCCCCAAAACTTGTATAAGTCACTTTCTTTCCTGCCCTGAACATCCAAAAATAGCTAGAGGGCCTCTAAATATACTGTTTCTGTAAATCACTGTATATGCAGTCATACATACAGATACACAGCCAACTTCCCCCCCATGCCTCCCCCCCCTCCCCCCCAACAGAAGTGAATCTTAGACTACTTGAGAGAGCAGGAAATCAAAACAGTGTTTATTTTATAACATATTTATAACATGCAAGTAAGCTGAGAGAGCAACAGTGCAAAAGAGCTAATTACACACTGATAGCAAGAAGTCTTAGCCCTACAGAAAAATGCTTCAAATATTGGGAAATTTTAACAAAAAGATAGCAATCAATAGGTTTCCTCAGAGACTAGAAAAAATACTTACAGAGATGAGCTGTTAAGATTTCCCCCATGGATTCCCACTTTTTTCTCTCCTTATTCCATTTTCATTCCTTTCCTCTTTCTCACTAGAAGATTATCTATATCATTCTCATTCCTCTATGTACCTTCATGTAAGATGGGAAGACATGGTCCTTACTGCGGCACCAAGCAATACTTCAATTCAAGCTTCATTACTATCTCACATCTTAAGCCAGATTTATCAGTATGTTAGCCAAGGTTAATGAGCCTATATATTAACAACTTTGGACCCACCCATGGTTTGAGTGTCAGTGCAAAAAACATGCAAAGGCTGAAGAGGAAGCCTGACTGTAAATGAAACTCATGTAAATGAAGTAGTTCCTGAACTGTGTGCTTCTTTTATCTTTCTAGACAAGGTATGTTCCTTATCCACAAGATTTATTTATTTTCAAAATAAAAATAAACAATTTTAGCAATAGTGACTCTTATTTATGGGGCATCATAAATCATTCTGCTGTTGACATTTCACGTAGTAGGAATAAAGCATTGAACTAGTCAATGCGTATCAAAAAACCTTCCTGGCTCTGGTGCTCAATTGTCATTGCTATTGTGAAGTCAGGGCAAGTCCCTGCAACAGACCTTTCAACAGAAAATGGTTTACTGGAAATATACTTTTCCACTAGCTGCACAAAGAATCAGCTGATAGTTCTGTGTGCCCACAAGGTGACTATAAAATGGCTGTTTCAAAAGGGCGTTTTCAATCAACGTAATCAGACAAGTGTGTTGTTTTGGGGTAACACATACCTGAGCAAGCTTTTCTGAGGGTATCTTGTGAAGACCTGTGGCATCTGCAAAGATACCACTGGTGCCTGACAGCACTTATTTTTCAGCCTTTCTCACAAGGACCTTTGTTCCTCTGTGAAGCTCTTTTCTATTCAATTGACTGGCATATTCTATTAAGTATGTTTCTGGCAGTAAATGAAAGGTTCCATTTTAGATTGTTAGATGATCTAAGAATCGTCTTACTGACAGCATAATAAAATACTGAAAGTACATGTGGTTACATCTTTCTGTTTGTTTTTTCCTTCATTACAATCATGTATATTTTTTCAGAAGCTTTTATATGAGTGGAAAACGTGTCAAATTTTAAGTCAGTTAGTTTCATGATAATAGCATATAAGTTAAGCATAGGTCAGAACAATCTTCCTTTCTCTAATTAAAGGCATCAGACATGAATCTAAATGCTCTTGCTTACTTTAGAATGATAGTTTTCTGTACCACTAAAACACAGCCATATACAGAGACCAGAATCACAAAGTGAAATGATTGGTTTCAGTTGTAACAGCCACTTCTTGTTCTCAGCTCTCTTGCATCAAGTAGACAGAACAGCAAGAGAGTGGAGGGAAAGAGGGCAGCTGGGAAGGCATGCAAGTAGCATGGTGGAAAGACACACAGAAGAAGAGAAAAGAAGTCGACTTTGTAAGAACTTGAAAAGATTTAACAACATTTTATTCCCTCTGCCATAACATTCTCTGACAGTGAAATGACACACCTCAGTGCCAAAACTTGAGCAAGACAAAAGGAGAGAAGCCACATTTTAGCAAAGGTAAAATTCGCCAGAGCCAGGGTATCCTTCAGCAAATTCTAACACAGCATTTTAAATCCCTGAAAAAGAGAATCTAAAACCAGTCAAAATCCTCCCTGTTTTGATCCGAACCAACCAACTAACAAAAGAAAACCACTCAATTACCAGCTAAAGACTCCAAACAAGAAATGTAAGTGCATTGTAGTGATGATTAGCTAGAATATAGAGCAATATAAAAAAGACAGTAAACAACCCTGAAAGTTAATCAGCTCCTCATAACCATTTATTCATTTATCATTACACTCTGTTACATTAACAGAGCTACAGTAATGTTGATGCTTTCAGCGTTATCAAAGTACATGAAAAATCTGAAACAAAATTTTACCGAAAAATTATATAACCCCATTGTTTACATCAGGTATTTATTTCAGAGTTAAAAAAACAGCGATAGCTCTCTCTCTCATAAGAAAAACTTTACACATAGAAACCCTCCAAATTCAAACATACTAAGTTATGCTAAATATTCCTGACATTTAAAAAAAACAAAACAGGGTTGACAGGGAAGTATATTCCAGCATGTACTCCTAAACTACATAACATTTTCTTACAAGAAACAGATCATTTCTTGCAAGTGAATATGATTAAAAATACTATTATTCTGACATTCTGGTTATTTTTGGAATTAGACTAGATAAGTACGCTTAAGATACTTGTCTTGAAATTGGAGTTCATTAAGAGTACTGCACTGATAAATGTCAGAAAAACAGAACTTCATTTAAAAATGTGAATACTTAGAGAAATATTTCACCCCAATATTGAAAATTATAAGCTGAAAGTGTCTGGCATTTATTTTTCAGTGCATGAGGGAGTTCCTCCTACTTATTCAGTCTAACCATGACTGCTGTTATCTGGGTGCAAAGCAGTGCTAAATGCAGTCTTTTCCTTCTGAAGGATTTCCATTGAGTGAAACTACAAAATTCTTTCACTTAATTTCCTTCAAAGTATTTATTAACCTTGTGCCAAGAGGTACCAGCATCCAAGATGTAAGTGGTCACATACACCAATATTCAATCCCCAGCATTTAGTTATCAAACCTTTCCTTATACACAGATGAGCAAACTATTCTTTGATATTACTATTGACACATCATTTAAAAAGGAAGGGTGATAGATCACGTTTCCATAATTATAGAGACACCTGACTTTAATCAATAGAAGGCAAATTTTATCCAGACTAATGCTGAAGTTGCTATTCAATCATAAGAGCTGTCATTTCACCTGAAAATGACTATGGATTCCATGATAAATGAAACATCATGGGAAAGATCCATTAAACTTGACAAATTCAAAAGGAGTGCCAAGCAAACAACACAAATCAATATTTGATATTTATCAGTTTGACAAAAAGCATTTGATAGTGTGCAGAGGAGGCACATGAACACTCATGGCTTGAGGTATTTTGTTCTTAAAAATATAGTCATATAATACCTCATCCTCACAATGTCATGTACAAAAAAATAATCTTGAGAAGCAAATCTAAGTGACCTGGCCTCCCCTCAGCAGTGTCAGGTATGTCTATGCTGTTGCCTTACATTTAATATCTTTTCAGTTTTGGCAAATAGCAGGGAGATCAGACCTCAGTACATCTGCTCTCTATGATTCAGATGGCAGATTATATGAACTTTGAAAAGGGCAAGTCAAAGCCAAACACTACAGCATCTATTAACATTGTTTTGCTGATGACTAGGGAGTACAAATAGCTTATTCGTCGACAGAGTGTCCTTAATCATTCCTCTGACAGTGCAAAGCACTGAACAATTTATGAGCCAAATCGTGACTGGTTTGTAAGTAGCATGGGGGCACAAAAGCCCTGAGGGCTAAATAAACCATCTTTGCTTTCAGTTTTGTCATCCTGAATATAGTCAGGAGCTGTAAGCAATGTTCTAGGTATAAAAGTGAAAGTTGATTAGAAGCCAAAGATTTTGTATAAATAACCTTCTCCTGCATCGTTGCACCCCTTCTCTTCCTACCAGTGTCCCAAGCTACAGTAAAACCTCAGGTGGCTGCTGGAAACAGAGAAAAGTGTGTTCAGAGATCCTTTTCTGCGTGAACATGTTAGGGGTGAAGTACAGCCCAGTGGTCTGACAAACTCCAGCACTGGCCTTTAAGACCATTGAGACATCTCATATCTTGGGATGTTAGAAGCTTCAGCGTAATGCAGTGCCCTGCATTCACCAAGTCCTCATGACTTGGCTGCTGTGATCAGCAGTCCACTTTTGCTGAGTGACAGAAATGTGAAGGACAGTCACTGCTGCTGTTATCACCCATACAGACAAACCCTGCCACCTTCTCCAAAACCACATCACAAGATGCTCAACAGCCTTGCCAAAATGTTGCTTTTTATCAATAGCACAAGGTTCCTATAAAGCAAGATGGTTTATCTGTCAATCTTGCAATTTAACACCGAATATTTACAATAGTCACCTTCTGCAGAACAGTCTATCACAAAAATAATTAATCTATGGTGACAATTTTACTTTGAAGTTTTCATCTGGAGAAAGCATATCAAACTTTGTGCATCCTTATGAACACTTGAAATTAAGGATAGGTTTGTTAATTAGAACTCAGACTAAATGTTCTGGGGTTGAAAGTTATGCAGACCTTCATATCATAGATGAGTGCTTGACTTCCACCTCATCAGCATGCTTCTCTTCAGAACTTCTTTCCTCAGACAGCCAGGCCAGAATGTTCTTTTACTAAAAATGATATATTGCATGTCATTCTAAATGTCCTAGTAAGAGCTTCTGTTGGAAGAATTTCCAGCAATATCTGCAGTTCTTCCATCTTCTCAAAGTCATTAGTTACTCATAACTTTCCAGTTCTTAAAGTTCCCTAGAAAGTGTAACATCAGCACATCTTGACCATGGATTTGAGCTGCATTGCAAGACAAGAAGGTAAATGGTTGTTATCATTATTTGACTAACTTCAGAGTATGAATCAGGTACTAGATTTCACATATTTGCTACCTTTTTTTACTATCCTGGCATACAAAAATAAAATATTTATTGTATTATTAAAAAAAAAAAAAAACAAAGCAATTCAAACCACCAAGTAAAACAGAAGAGCATTCCAGATTGCAGCCATCGGTTCAACACTCTTTTCCTTCCAATAAGTAGAGAATATTTTAAATAGACTTGACAATTATCTTCTCTAGACCTCAGATATTGAAAAATATTTGAGAAAAATAGGTCAAAACAAGGAACTCCAACTTTCACGTATAAGAAGCCTCTGCCATTAAGAACATTCTGCTGGAAGAACAATTTTCCAGTAAATTTCATAACCTGTAGCATAAGCTACATCTAGTTACACACTCATCTAAAGAGTGTGTAACTATAATAGGCAAACAAATCATTGATATCAGATAAACTAAGCAGTAAATTTCCTAGCTCATGTAATACAAACTCAAATCTAAAGCTAATTCTCAATGGGCCAACTTGAAAACAGCCATTCTGCCAAGGAAGACCTATTTAAAAACTTGCAAGAGAGCATATGATGGGCTTTACTTTACTGCACTATTTTTATCATCTCCCTTTCCTGTGCAGTTACCTTTTAGAAGAAATGCTAAGGACTTTGTGCTGGCTGAAAATGAAGTGTAAAAAAAAACAAACAAAAAGCAAACAAAAAATTCTTCTGTGAAGGGAAGAAAAAGTATTGCTATAGCAAAAATCTATTAAAAATATTTCTTTCTGACAATACTGGGGATAGATTCAGATTTGATTCTTGGACAAAGGAAAGCCCTTCTCTGAGTTACTCTATATTTTTATTTAAATTAATGTTAACCAAAAAAACAATTTGCTGGTTAATTTGGACCTCTCTCAAATTATCAATTCTTCCTTCCTACCAAGTTTTTTGCTGTCATGAAATGTAAGACCTTAAAACACATTTAGAGAAAATTCCTATTAAAGTTTCTTAGACCTTCATACTTCATAATTGTAAAACTCTTCACATTAAATATTCCTTTCAAACGGATAATGCTCTGCCTGTGAGTAGAGGCCCCTCCATTATTTTAATATTCATGATACAAGGGTTAAAAGTTATTACACTTTTCATAACTGTAAAAATCATATTTTAATGAGACAATCCTGTTTGTATTTAGTATTTCTTACAGTATTTAGTTAATGCAAGAAAACAGGAAGAAAAAGGCATTACACACAACCACCACCCATACTAATGACATAGATCAGTTGATGCTGAGATGCTTTGGGTAACCAAATTTTTCCTATATAAACCACTAAATTTTTCATAATGAAATGTTTGGTATATTTGCCGTGAAAAAAAAACCACCCCAAAACTACATTTACAGCATCTAATGGCAGTTTGTAAACTTCATAGTAAAAACACATTCTCACAGCATACTTCCTGTATGGAGCTGCAATTTTCCAATAAACCCTTTTTCAAAAGGCTGTTGAGCACAAGTAATGCAGAATATAAGATGCAGCTCACAGCATTTTATGAAGTTAGAGGTATTTTAATCTAAGAGCTTATTTCCAGACTGGCTTTGTCCCAAAAAGCATCAT
Organism: Pezoporus occidentalis; assembly: GCF_034315485.1. NCBI lineage: Eukaryota > Metazoa > Chordata > Aves > Psittaciformes > Psittacidae > Pezoporus > Pezoporus occidentalis. The sequence continues at coordinate 28,687,545 of NW_026915724.1, forward strand.
TTCAGATTATTACTTTTTATCATAAAATGAAGCAAATTCAGGGTATGTAATGTTAACAATTAGAGGGGCTAAACAACTCATTACAAGACTGTGTACAAAAGGCTAACAAGCATGATTTAGAGGGGAAATTAATGAATTGTGTGAAAACTTTCACATATAAGGAACTCTCATGAATAAGTGCTTATTGCTTCGTTAAAGTCTGAAAACATCTGTGTAGCAAATTTGAAATAGATTTGCCAGTTGTCTTAACTTTTTTACTCTTTTATTTAATTTAAATTTAATTTAAATTTAACACTCTAGCTTTATAGCAAAAATCCACTTAGAAGTGAAACCAGCAACTGCATTTGGCTAGAAACAAAGTGGAATCAAGTTTATAAAGTTTTGAAAGGAACAAGCATCCCAACAATGTAGGCACTTAAAGTGGAAATTTGGACAACATCTACATAACTAATGTGTCTTTCTCTCAGAAGCCTACTCAAAAATACTCTAGTTTCACACTGAAATGTCTCCAAGTTCTTTTTTTAACTTTCTAGAAATACTGAGCCAATACAAAACATCAGTGTCTTAGTACACCATTTGTTACCAGACAGATAAGATAGATAGATAGACATAGATTTAAAAGTTATAACTAAAAATGGGAATAAAAACATCTCCTGATCATGTTAGTCAGTGGTAAAGCCATGTTTATATGAACAAAGTATTTCCAGAATTCTTTGTGCACTTCCTCTGATGTGAAGCTAACCCAAACTTTTACCTTTGCTTCTAAGGTATTTCCAAAGGCCTACTGTCTTTGATCTTCCTAACTTTACAAATATTGCCAGTTTTCTCCTCAACTGTCTAACCAAAGCAGAACTTAAAAATGTAAAAGCTAGCCTCTTCCATAACATTTCTTCACAGATGGTGCTATGGCGCTACAGTGTCTCTGGGGATCAGCAGCTTGTTCATTCTTATTACTCTGACACTCATATTCCCTGTGGTTGAACAAGGAAACTGGAAACATTCCAGCTATCCTCCCACAGTGAAAGCTGGATACAGAATGGGCGAGTCAGCAATGACCAAGTTTGCAAAAGAGAAATAACGAGTACACTTTTTAAACAGGCGGAAGAGGGCAGGGAATGGTGCATTTTATAGGAATTACACACAGAAGTCTTTGGAGCAATTGGCTTAAAATAATTAAAAAAACTAATGGAGTAGAATATATATGGGGATTTTATCCTGCTTATCAGTGGAGGTCAAACTGTCGTTTTAGGGTTAAATCGTAAGAATGCGTAAACACACAAAGCACATTAACCCGGTATCTAACTATTGCTAGCTAGAGAAAACTCCCTTTTGTAGAGTGACAAACATTTAAAAGCTGAGTAGGATGGATTTTAATTTAGTGATTTGAAAGACAACAAGCAAGTTTGAAAGCTGCATGCTCCACCCATATAGAAATGTAATCTGTTTAACCTAAATTACACAGCAGTAAAAGCATGTGTGACAAGGTGAGTAAAATCCATTCTGTAAGGGCTAGACCTATTTTGAGGAAGTTGTTGGACAACATCCAAGGATAACAGCTTCACAGGTTCACACTTATTTTCCTCATGGTACAAAACCAAACATAACAATAATTCATTAGAAAGAGAGTTTCAAAGCAGAATGATTAGAGGGGAGAGAGAAAGCAGCCCCTGCATCAGATGATAGGCTTGACTACGTGAGCCAAGAAAAGGGATGAAAAGAAGAGCCAGAGAAGATGAGAGCTATTTTCCAAAATTCAGGTAACACACTTCTAAGAAAGCATGAAATATACAGAAGTCTTCTATCATTTGGAACCAAAGCAAATAAGATACATTCCCCATCATTAGCACTCACATATTTTCTGCAATCCAAATTTCATAAGCAAATTTATCAGGCTGGTAGGCTCACTAATCAGCACTGTAACCACCTACTGATCCCAGGTTTTTAGGGTAAGCACTTTTAGCTCTCTTTGACATATGACTGGATACAGCCAAGGAAATCCTTGCAAGAAATTATAGAACTGTTTACCAACCAGAAACCATCTGGAAAGGAAGTCAAACATTCAGAGATTTTTTAAAAAGAAATCAAAGCATGTGTTTGACTTAATTATGCCCCTGCACCAAGACCCCCCAAAAAAGCATTTTTCAAATACATAAAACAGGATTTTTTCAGCTATACGATTTTTTTTTCTCCTCCTTCCCTCTTAGGAGAGAAATATCAAAAAAGAAGTCAGAAAACAGATACTGGTTAACATTTACCACTGGCTTTTGCTAGGCAAGTTGCTCAAGTCTTCTTTCTTCCAAGTGCAGCAAAATATTATTGATTAGATAATGTTTATAATCTCTTCTAGAGTCTACATAGTTACAGAAAATTTAAAGCACCAACATGATTGTAACAAGAGTATAAGCAGAATAGAAGAGACAATGCTTAAAAAAATATTTCTTTGTAAAGCCTTGTAACTCAAAGATTATTTGGTGTATTCTCCTATCAGCATATAATTTAATCTTTAATTCTTTCTTATCTTTATGGCCATGCAAAAAATGCAGCTAATTTATGAACTGACTCAGGAAACAGAGCATGAAGTGGGACATTAATAATTAATATTTTTGCTTGTCTGCTCTATCTTGTTCTTTCATAATGGTTAGAAAGGAGATACATGAACTTGTATTTCAAAAGGAAAAAAAAATTTATTTTTTTGCAAGTGATTCCAGAATCCAAGAAAACTTTGAGATTATTTAGCAAGTTGCTGAAGAAGTTAAGAAACTTCTGAGACTGTTTTACAAAATGCACTGACTAAGATTAAGCTGAATTAAAGATTCAAAAATCTTTTCTTGAGTGTTTTTCTGAATAGACTTCCTCATGTTTAAAGTTAGGGCAATTCAACATTTACCCAATTCTCCTATTGACAAGCATTTTACATTAATGGGACTGCATATCTAAATTCTCCTGTCAAAAAAAAAAAATAAAAAACATTCTCAGTAAATTCCTTCCAAGCAGACATGATGCATCCCATAACTGGAAGTGGTTATGTTAAAGGAAAAGATCCCAACCCCATATAACACCACATTAACAGTATTCACACAGTTCTTAAGAAAGCTGGGTAAACAGTCTATTGTTTTGCTTAATATGAAGGATTCTCCTCAACCCTGATTACACTCAAACACTACACACCCAGACAGCAGCCCTGTTCAGAAGCTGTAAAAGAGTTATGTGACGTAGCCTGCAGCTCTGGGTTGCTACTCAGTATTCAGGGATGAATAAATGTATTTCATGGGAGAGGAGAGAAGAAAAACAAACGCAAAACCAACCCAAAAACCCAACAAACAGAAAAGTAACCGAACAGGACAAAATCTGTAGTTTGGACATGTAAGTTAGCACACATCCTAGATGAGATGCAGAAAGGTGTTACTGCTTTAGCTGTGACAGAACAAGTAATGAAATGCAAAGGAATAAGAGGGCTCTGCTGAGACTAAGACAGCAGAAAACCTATGGTCAAGTCTGCTCTTACGGTTTCCAGGATTACAGATGTGGATTTCATTCAGAGGTCTCTTCTTAATTTGTATGCATTAGAATTCTGTGATTTTAACTAGGATCATTCCCAGATTAATACAGTACACAATGAATATTGCAAAAATGTCAGTTAACTACCTTTTTGCCTACTACAGCTTTTTCTTCTTCCCTCCTCCTTACTTGGTGATAATAACAATCTGCAAATAAGGACAAAGAAATCAATTCACAGAATGAAAATAACATCACTAACTTTCTTTTTTTTAGTAATAAATATTACTCTGGACATCTCATCTTTCTCAGATGTTTAATGTTAAAACTACAGTTTAAGTAATATTACATTGGATGTAAGAAATCCATGCCAATCTGCAAAAGAAAATTAAAAAATAAATCTAAAGCTATTTTAGAGGCTTTGGATTCTAAGATTAGAAGTAAGCCCTGATATATGGAGGAAAAACAGAAAGATTATTTCTGAATAAAAATCAATCCTTGAGAAAACAAAGCAAAATAAAACAAAACAAATGTAAGGCCACAGTTTCTACAACTTTTTCTGAATGCCTAAACTTTTTATGTAAGAATCAATCATCAGTAACACAAAATAAATTATTTTCAATACTATTAAAAAAGAGAGGAAAAAAAGAAAATCTAAACATATAAGCATAGTTTCATTAAGGCTCAAATCCTTATATTTACATAGAAAGATTTCTAAACAGAGTTAGATAAAAGATTAAATAAGGGATTTAAAGAGAAGGTAGGCTATGTACACAAATTATGACTTGTGAAATCCATTCTCACAGTGTTCGTAGGATCAAGGACAGATCAGTTCATTACAAAAAGAAGCCCAAACCAAACAAACCAGACAGAAAACCTCTAGCAAAAATGCCAGTAGGGGTAATATTATTTCCTACTTTTATGGTCATTTTCCTGTACTTTGGGAACAAGTTGCTTGCGGGGCATGGCTTCTCAATCCACTCTCTCCTCTTCTACTACAAAGATAAAACAATTACCTGAATCCAGATATCATAGCACAGGAACACAAGCAAACTGCTCAAGAAATCCTGTGCCCTATACTCCCTACTGCACATCGTAATTGCTCGTCACAGAAAATGGCACAAATTGTTAAAGAAAGTTCAGGAATTCTACAGGAATTTGCTTCTTATCACATATTACTCCACCGTACAAAATGGAGCAAGTCATCTCGATGTTGCAGCTTCTCAAATTTTTTTAAATGCGTAAAGAAAGAGGATAGCAACAGCAGAAAGCTAAATAAAAGGGAACAGGCCGGGGAAGGCTCTTGTTCACCAGGAACTCCCCCATCCATGTTTCTTCAGTTCAGCCACTGTGGTTATGGATGGCCTGACCAACACCAGCAACATTAAGCTACCAGACAAAAGGGTATTCTACTTACACAAGAAGAACCAAGAACCATAAATCCATTAATTTTCATGAAAACAGTTTTCTTTTACTTATATATCCATCCAATAAATACCTTGTACAGCCAGGAAGTTTATAATCAGACAGATATTTTTCTGTATCTCAGGTAAACTCAATGATTAAACCAAAAAAAAAAAACTGTTTTGGTATCTTGATGCACCATTTATCTATTTTATTCATGAATGTCCCTCCCTGCACATTTTCCTCCTTTTGCCAAGCACATAGCAGCATTCAAACCAGATGCTGTTCAATTAATTAATGAAAATTCAATGACCAATCCCTCATAAAAATTTTAATTAAAATTAGGAATAATTTTGGGGATGTGCATATGTGTGTATTTGATCAGCTGTACTGGAAGGAGTTAATGTCAGTTATTAAAGTACATTAAGTAAGGTTCTCCACATGCTTAGTTTGACCTTTTTGGCCAATAACAGATGCACAGAAATCCAGAAGCTCAGTGGTCAGCTTCATAGCTGTTAAAGAAGCAGCTGTCCAAACACACAGATCATGCCATTCTGGGAAAGTTAGTGAGCCTGTCCCAGAAGAACAGTGTTGGAAAAGGGACTGTGTACGGACAGAGGCAGCATAAGGCTTAAACTTGGAAGTTGAATTTTGAAGTTGTTTGTGGAGTAGGAGAGTGAAGGGGAGTCAAACTCCGTGTCTGTCTGTTCGTGGCTGTCTTTCAGCAAGTGGTAAGGCATCACAGACAAAAAGTGACTGACAGTTCCTGTAAGACAGTCTTCTAGCACTACAAATTCTAGTATATTTTTGTTGAGTATATTGAGGATTATTACCGTTTGCTACATTTCTATTTAAGGCAGCAAAGTAAATGTCTATATATTAAAACAAACAAAATAAAACAGCAAAACCACATAAACAAATATACAAAGCAAACCAACAACAAAACCAAACCAAATGCAAGAAGCAAAAGCATCAAAAAATTGTGGGGCTATTCTGCAGAATATTTTATTCTGACACATTACTAGGTCTCTCACATTTTATGGAACCACCTTCTAATTTAATCTGATTTTCACAGACAAAGAACTCCCATTGCCTAAATTACAACCTATAATCTTTTCCTGAGCTACAGCATTTCCCAAATGCAGTGTATTTCATTTGCTGTGGAAGGCTATACCACCATTACCTGTATGTCTCCAAATCAATCTCCAATCCATTGATTTTTCTGGATCCTGACCAGACTTACATCTATTTTAAGATATCAGGAGACTTCAGCTTTATGATAAAGATCTTAGAAATGTTGGTGGGATATTTTTTTCCATCTGAATTTGTTTAAAAATTGTTTGTTATGTGTACTGAGATTATGATAAAACATACAGTGTAGACACTTCAAAAACTGTTCTACCATTTACCTATTTACAAATCTACCTTTCTACATTAGCTCAGGTAAAGAAAATACAGTTTAGCCCATGATGAGTCTAATTGACATTTCTTTAGAATTATACATGAAACTACAGCTAAAAACAGCAGGAAAAATATAGAAAAATATGCAGCTGAAAGATTTTAGGTAGTGAGACATCCATCTCTGTAAATGTTTCTGTAGGGAATCCAAAGCAGTGCTTGCTTCCTGAACACTTTAAAAATGGAAGCAGAAAAGATGGTAGACACACCTCAAAACATAACTTCCCAATGCATTTGTGAACTGAGTCTGGAAGAGCTAAAGAGTCCCTTTATTTTTTCATTCATAGGTTCCAGAAGCAGAGCTAAAAATGGAATTGTTCACAATAAAGAATATTAATCAAACTTTAAAATTAAAACCAATATTTAATTACTTTTTACTCCTACGTGCAAAAAAAAAAAGAAAAAATCCCTAAGAAAGAAAGGGAAAAGGAAAGGTTAAAAACATCCCATGATAATAAACCTCAGGTAGGGAAACATCTTAGACTTAAAGTAAAACTGGTTTTGAATGAAAAATTACAGCCACCTGTAAAAATGTTGTAAAATAATTCATTAATATAAGACCTAGAAAAAAAGCATTGTTCAGACAAGTTAAAATAAAAGTTCACTTGAACTTTTTTCTGAAAGTGCAAGTTAATATAAAGTTTTTAATACCAGTCTAGCTTTGGCAGCAGTCAAATACTTTTCAAAAATTTGACACATTTATGTCAAAAGAAAGTAAATCATTTTGGTCAGTCCATTCTTGTCAAAATCCAACTAACTTTCCATTTTTTTTTTCATTCTTCGAACATCATTCCTGCATTTGTCAAACAAAGACAGAGTTGGATGGAAAGAATGAGGTTACTGGAGTATGAACTCACCTTTAAAAAGAAAAAAGGAAAAGAATTTACACAGAGAAATTTAAACTTTCACACATTCACAGAAAGTTATGTAACAATGAAAAAAGTAATTGTCTTTTTAAAAAAAGAAACAAAAAACGCAGGAGTTTTGAGTGAAATCTCTGTTCAAATAAATTAATGATTAAAAGAACTTTTAAAAAAATAACATAAACTGGGTGTGAATCAGAACCAATGGGAATTTTCCAGACTTGCCAGACCCAGATTTTTATTGCCTAATAAATCTCCCTGTCTCTTGAGTTGGTCAAAAGAAATGGTCAGGAAAAAATGGACCCATTTGTCCTTTCTTTTACTCACTTCAGATAGAGCTACTAGTGCCTCCATAAAAAAGTTTCTAGAAGATAATAGTCTATTAGCACAGCTTTAGACAATTGTGTGGATGGACACACACCAGGATTTAATCCTAACAGCTGACCTCGTTAGTTGCCTCCAGGTGGAGCCGCCTGCAGGCAAATTACTAATAAAAACATGCGCTAAAACATGCACAATTATTACTGAATGTGCATTATTACTGAATGTGCATTACTAATAAAACTAACTAAAAACTTGCCAAACACAAGGCCAGCCTTTCAGTAGCACAAAACACATAGGAAAATGGAAATTGTTTTCAGCTTGTACAAGCAGCCCCTTTAGCCTTCTACAAGCACTTATTCAGAACATGTTAGCCACTGTAATACATATAGAAAAAAAAGGGCATCTTCATTACTATTAACTAGATCGCTTTCAGAATTAAAAATAATGAGATATAATTTTCATTCATACACTTAATACACATATTCCACAAACCTCAAGCCTTTGCTTCTGACTGATGTAAACCAACAAAGTACTTTAGACTTCTTAAAATTCCCTTGCCCATCGACAGTATTGCTTTGAAATGTATCTGAGATATGCTGTTTCTTCTTGCCTACAACTTACAGATAGAAAGATCCAAAATTTTATGATACAAAAATAAGAATATAAAGATAATTCTGTAAAGGGAAATCATAAAAAATGTTGACACACATTGCATAAATTTTAAATCATTTTTATGACACATGTTTATGCCAAATGCTTCCTTTTAATTTTACATATACTTGGTCATAGCATTATTATCTGATATAATCCATCACAGAACAGTGACCTTACCCTGAAAAACACAATGCTCAAAAGAAAGAAAGAAGTACGACATTCAGCAACTCAGACCTGTGAAATGGCCACTTTAGGTAAAATGATAATATTATATAGTAAGATATTTTTCTTGGCTTTTTGCAGGAAATAGCAGAGGTAGAATTCCATATTTTAAACACCGAACAATACTGTATTTATGGAATAGCAATATAAGAAGCAAAAGAATTACCTTAGATTAAATGCAGCAATATAAAATACTAAATGACTGAAGCACTCCACAGTAAACCACAACATGACACAATGGTGAGAACCGTTTCTTCAGAAAAATAATGTTTGGAGAGATAGAAACTGTCTCCTAGTTGCAAAGGTTTCAAGCTTGTTACCTACTGCTGTGATCTGAGCATAATAAATAGCTCGTTGTTCACAGAATTGAGACATAATTCCACTTCCCATGGCAAAATGCAAGTATTCTTATCTTTCTAACATATAACTGACCTCCACACATTGCTGTTTTCAATATCCACTAAATCCTAAGAACTAAGACCATGCAAGGTAATCAAACAGATACATTTCTTTCCCAAAGGAACAATCAAGGAAATGACTGCAAGGTATCTTCAGTTCCAGTGACTTGTATTCTAACAATTTTGTAATTCCCTCTCACATCTCCTGCTTTCAATACCATATTAAGTTCTTTCATTTGGATCAGTTAAAGAAATGAAGCAGAGGAGATCCATTAAAATGGAAAAGAAAAGGACATCTACCTAAGGGACAGCAAGAATCTGCTATAATTTTCTTTGTAAAGAAAATGAACAATGACTTCTCAAAAGACACAAATAATTAAAAAATTTAGGGTAGAAAAGTGTAATAATTCATAAAGATCTTCACCACATGTTCAAGATCTTTACTAAATATTATGTTCCATAACTGAAACAAATGCAAGAAGTACCCAGTGGTAATAATATAATTTCAAAACAAATAGGAGACAAGCAAATTAAATCCTAAACATTATCAGAAACTGCAAAGTTAAACTGACTTCATTAGCTTGATCGAGTATCGGACGCAGAGAAAGGTGTTGTTAAATTCTTTTTAAAATACCAAGAAAACCCTTCTGCTTTATAGCTTTCTAATCAGGAACTGATCTCTAGCTACAAATTATAAATCACCACATCAGGGCTCAAGAACAGCACACAAAGCAGCTAAAATGAAGCCTAAGATGAGTTTACCTGCATAAATTTGAGAAAACTATGTTCCATCTTGACCCATGCATCTAAGAAATCCTCCAAAGCTCCTTTGTTACCTGATAAAGGATCACTCAAAGAGCCATGAGTGTCTCTTCCTGGAAGTGTTGCCATACTGCCAGAGGGACACACATATCAGCATTTGCTCCACAACCACTGCCACGATGAATTCATAAACTGTGCAACAGTATTGCAAAATTTCCTACCTGCACATGCATCAGGAGCAGCTCAACAGCTCCCTATTTGGAAGCAGCAACCACTTTTACCTGGAAGACCAAAAGGAAGGAGAGCTTTTTTCCCAAAAGCCCAGAAATCTAAGCAGTGGCTCAGAATGCAGCATCAGTGCCAATCATTGAAAGAAGAGTTTAAGTCCTACCTTTCATTTGAAAGATGGAGCCATAACAATTAAGCTTTATTCCAAAGCATTTAATTTCTCACAAATTTGTTTGCATTTTAATGAAAATTCACCTTTTTGTTTTTTTGTTTTGTTTTTTTGTTTTGTTTTTTTTTTTTACAGCCAGAGCAATTTGGAACATAACTAATTCTGATAAAAGCCTAACAAAATTATTGTTCTTTCTCAAAAAAATAAAAAAAAAGAAAAGAAAAGAAAAAAACACCCAAAAAATCAAACAAAAAAAGACAACCCACAAAAATCCCAATGACTAGACATGTCAAGGGAAAGCAGGAAAACAAAGCCTGTTTATTTAAATAATTTTCTTCTAGTCTAAATAATTTTCTTCTAGCTTCAACTACATACACAATAAAATCAGCACTGATACAAAAGCCACCATCACAATGTAAAAGACAACACTGCTAGCTGCAAAGGCCAGTGTGGACTATGCTCAAGTTCTTTTGGTGTCTCATTAAACACGACTTTCTAAATATAATAATTTTTTCATCAACAAGCTAGCCTCGTAGCATTAATTCAAATGTTTTAAATCATGAAAGTTAAAAGGAGTGGTTAAGAGACCATACTTCTGATTCAAAGCTTCAGTTTGTTCTCTTTTTTCTTAAAATACTAGAGACCACTTGCAGTACTCACATTCAGAATCTGTACAGCAGAGAGAGAAGGCACATATAAGAGGTACCCCAAGCCGGTATTTTTAATTCGACCCATTTGCTAGGGTGGCCTTGCTGAGTACATGCAACTGAAGGCTGACACTCGTCATAATTTGGTAAACTAACTCTTCAATTGCAAACCTATCCAAGATGTTAGAATTCTGGCAGTTTACATATAAATATCATATAGAGAAGTATAAAATGGACATTTAAACAATGAAATGAATTATTACTGTACTTGGCACAAGAGAAAAAAGTACACCTACCGTCAGTCATTCACACATCTTCATAAATCACAGCATTTTTAAATACTCACCTTTTTTAACAAAATAAACCCTGTTATCAAGTAACATTTTTTGGTTGACTACTTTATTAGTGCAAAATATTGCAAGAAAACTCATTTTTAATGTAAAGCGCAGATTATGACAAAGCTGGGGCAAGAAAAAGGATGGAGGCTATTAAACTGTGATATTAAGTAGACAGCAAGGACTTTATCTTTTTTCTTTAAAAAGAAAAGAAGTGTATCTAGATTTTGCTTACATCCTCTCAGGGAATAGCATTACTACACTCAGAGAAAAGTATTTCTAATTATTAAAAAAAGTATATTGTTATGCAGTAGTTTGACTTTACCCAGTATACCACGTATGAGAGAAGGATCCTTCACTGACCCTATTTTTAGAGTGTTACTAAATTTTGTCCTTGCATGATCCATGCACTCTAATAGGGCCCCCTAAAGAATCAGACAGCTAACAGAAATAAGCAGACAGCTCACAGAAATAAGCAGACAGCCCCAAATAAGAATACACTAGGAGGTGTGGGAGTAGGAACGATGAGAAAAAGGATCAGGTTGTGTAGGAAGCCTACTGCTTTTCTCTCCGGCTTTTCTTTTGCAGAAGCTCACCTATGACAGGCCATCTCCTCCTCCTCTCTCCCACACCTGTCAGACAGAAAGGATGCAAAGAACACAATGCTGCTATTAGAGTCATTAATTCAGCAGATGCAGATACGTGTGTTTGCATTACTCAGTTTACCTACTGCAATACAGCATCACAAAGAACCAAAAGCTTCCGATTCTTGTGAGCCATTTCCAGACAGCGAAATAAGACTAAATTAAGTCAGCTCAAAGGAACAAGTGCCCTATTAACAAATAACTTCGTTGGGAAAATGCCTTATAAAGCTTTTACATGGCCTATTACACTCTTAATAGCATTTTTGCTAATCTACAATTTCACACTAGGTTATTTAAAAAGATATTCTTACATAGGTTTCACTTTAAACGGCAAGCACATGCACAAACAAAATTGTGTGAGCTTTTTTTTTCATTTTTCCTCTTCTAAAAAGTGGAACAATACCCAGTATCTTCTTAGTTTATTATTCTTATTATTTTCCTTCGCAGATCTTGCTATAAAATGAATGTAAAAATTGAGCTCAGTGCTTTTCTCTGCATATTTTTCTTAGCAGGATACAGTTTATAATGGATTCCAAGGATAAGCGAATTTGAGAACCTAAACCAGAAGAGAAAATAACCATGCAAGAAAGCAGGAATATTTTTATACTGGTGTAATGCCCTGAACTGACTTATGGGATCAGGCAAGAATCTCTATTTGCACAATGGCTGCATTAGGAGAGTAGTAAGGTAAGACCACCTCCTTCAGAAGTCACAAGGAGTTTCATTGGCTTGGCTGTCACAAACCCACAGCCTCTACTCGAAGCAGGATATAGAAGCTGGGAAGGAAGCACATGAGCCATTTCCCCACACAAAAGTACAGAGAACATGAGAACTGGTGTCCAGTAAGACCTGCCCTGATTAAGCTGTAGTCAGATGTGAGAGCTCAAAAGCATTTTGAGGTTCAGCAGCCTAGAAGTAATAACAGCAAAAGTAACTCTTTATCCTCTTTGTGCCTCACAAATCCCAGCTTTACGTTAGGAACATATCTAGCCTATAGAATTTTCAATAGCTTAATTTAAAAAGAAATGCTCTTTAAAATGTAGTACATTGAGGAAATAGCAAAATCTGCAAATTAATGTAGACTTTTAATCTGTAAATATTATACTTAGAAGGTAATTTACACATCAATACATTATACCCTAATAAATTGCACAGGCTGGACAAGTGACTTTCTTAGAACGCCTCAGCAAAACTCGCGGTGGCCTAGATAAGATTCAGGTGCACATTTACCCATCCCAGGCCATGGCTTTATCAAGAAAGTACACCTACCTAATAAGAATCGGAAAATTAAGATTGACATCAAAAAATGTTCTCCTTAGGCCTAAATCGTAACAGTATCAGTGAAGGCTGAAGGACTTCATGTTTTACAGCTTCTTGTCTGGCACTGACTACTCTCTTTGCATTTGATTCCTCTTGTCCATATAATCAGCAGATTTTCTGCCCCGAGCTCTCACAAAAAGAAGCTTTCTTACTGCTCCTGTAGCTTTATTATTGTACACTGGTCTCTGTCTGATCATCACAGACTTGAGGCAAAAATGAGAGATGGTGTTAACATGAGGCAAAAGTCTGTAATTACCATTACAACAGGCACACTGCCTATTTACAGAAAGAGGGGAAGAGGGAGAAAGGGATCTAGATCTTCAGGAGCTTATTGACTTGGTTTCATGAATGCTAGAAATTACAAGTACAACTCTTGAAATTCTCCAAGGAACTGAACAGAACTTGTACAGTAGGTTTGCAAGACACCTAACAGAAAATTATCAATACTAGTTCCCCGTCACAGTAAGTGCACAGGCATCATGTTACTACTACTAGTAGAACTGCACTATCTTCTACCCAGCTTATTGTTTCTACAGTAAACTCTAACACAAAATTCTCTGTAGCTTTTGAAGAGTATTTTTAATTTCAAACACTTAAGGAATATCGGTCGCATAAAACATTTTTCTGTAGTATCTTAACAATAGCGTTCCCCCAGCTATGAAAAACATTTAAGCAAACATTGACCATTTTCTTTTCCACTCTCAGAGAAGTAAAAGAAAAGATACCTTTAAGAAATAACTATTAACAGTAAATAACATTTAGGATCCTTATCTCTTCCATTTTTCTTCACCACAAAAACATTCACTGCACAAAAGCTAAACCTAATTGAAACTTATTCTCCCTGCTTCTGCAATGAAAATCCTTAACACTCAAACAAAAGCTTACTTATTGCAGAAAAATCTTTTTTACCTTTTTTTAAATATAAAAATTTAATCGCACCATCTATTACATTTCTTCCTAAAGTGTCACTCACCAGTGACTGCTATAATCCCTGAACATTGAATTAATAGTCTGTATACAACATAGCTTTCTTGCTTGATGAGGTCATGCTTCTCACCTGTCATTCAAAGGACCCCCCTGTAAAGTGACTTTCCAGTTTAATTGGATTAGCCTGCAAAATATATGGCTCAACACACCCTTTTTAGCTTTCCTGTTTCACCAGCAAATTCAAAACTAAGTAGATATATTTTAAAGAGGAAACCTCTCACAAAGATCTACAGGTGAAGAAAACAAGTGATCCAGTGGCCCAGTAAAAGGAATCAGTAATGATGTAGATATTGCCACTGAAAAACGGGATTAACTGAATTATTTTGTCCTGTTTTTAACAAATACAGAGGTTGATATATCCCACAGATACATACTCCTAGGGAAAATGTGAAATGTCAAGGCTTTAACACTTCACCAGAGCAGGTAATTAAGTAATTAGAGCAATTAAACATTGACAGAGCACCAGCAGCTCCTAGGGGAATTGCAGCCCTGAATTATGAAAGCATTAGCATAGGAAGAGGGAAGACTTTGGCCCATATGTAGGACAGATTAAATTCAGTTGTAGGATTGGTTTTATAATTCGTGCACTTATCTTCCAGATGTGCTCAGTAGTCACAACTTTCATTCTCAAACTGCTTATTTAGATGCCCGGGGAAAACTCATCTAGGTACATTTTCTCTCTGAATATCCAATGAATTAGAAAGCAGGGAGTATATACTCATCCATACTATCATCCTTTTACACTGCATGAAAGTGCTCTAAAAGATCTGTATCCACCTGAGTAAAACATGTCCTTCAGCCCAGGCACCTGGGAAAGCTGATGTTCAAGGGGCCTTTTGCAAGAAACCTACATAGGTCACCAATGGCTAAATTATGCCAGAGGGTTTTAACTTCTTTACATCCTGTAGAATCATGGAATAGTTAAGGTTGGAAAGGACCTTAAGATCATCTAGTTCCAACTCCCTTGCCATGGGCAGGGACGCCTCTCGCTAACCTGTTCCAGTGCCTCAGTGTTGAGGACTGTCTGCATTTCAGTAACTGCTCCGACTGTGTTCATGCAGAAGCACCTTATTTGCTAAATAAGGAATATGAGCAGTACAGCCATCAGTGTCCTCTGTCACTATTAGGTCAGGCTTAATTTACTTTTTTTTTTTGGGGGGGGGGGCATTGGGTTTTCAACACATTGGGCTGCCTGCTGTGATGACACAGCTCTAGGTAGAATGAGCTGGCCCTGGAAATGGATATATTATGTGGATGGACAGAAGCACAGACACAGCCTCTGAGTGCAGTAGAGATGTGTAACACGTTATTCCCAGCAGCTGTGAGCTGTGAAGACTGTGACTACCAGATTTGTTGCAAGCAAGAGTGAGTGAACATATTATAGGTTGCAATAATTCCTGAGCGGAAAGTTGTTTTAAAAATTGAGAGCAGAAAAGATGTAATGAGATAGATCTATGGATACAAAAAAAAAAAAACAACAACAATAAAAAAGGTCACATGAAAGAGATTTTATACTTGTTTCTCAAGAGTACTTTTCATAAACTTCTGTTCTGAAATTGTTAATAACACCTCATTTCATTGCCTTTACAAAATGTGGAAAAAAGACTCTAGAGAAAGAAGATTAAAGACCACTAAGTATTTGTTTTTAAAAAGAATTAAACCATTTTTTATAATAAAAAACATAGCAACAAGGCAATTTGTCAAATAACTGCAATATGAAATGTGGTATTTAAAACCTAATTATAATCTCTGCCATGAAATTAAATAAATTCCATATTTTAAAATGGAGATTTACTTGAATCTGAGTTTTCAGAATTTGAAAACATCGAGCCAAAACATATATTGATATGATTTAGCTTAAATTACTTCATTATAAAAAAAAAAAACAAAACCAAAAAAACCCAAACCCCAAAAACCTAAATTAGCTGATGATACAACATAGGTAGAAAGTATCAAAGATTATAGAGCGAGGACAAACCTTTCAGAATGTTTTCTGTAGATTAATCATGTGGGTGGATAAGTAACTCTCGGAGTTCAGAGTAGAGAACAGAGCAGCGCCGATGGAATGAACAGAAGTAGGTGGATGGTTCCAGTTCGAACCAGAACATCTCCCACTCTGTCGAGGCTGCTGAAAATGATTCATTCTATGCTACATTTTATATGCCATGGCCATTCAGTAGGTTTTCCCACCTACTTGTCAAAGCTATATACATATTCATAGGAGGTGGCAAAGAAAATGCTCTTTTGATTATGCTCCAGCACCCTTTACTTTTTCCTTAAATTGGATATAAGGAGGAAATTCTTTCCTGTTAGGGTGGTGAGGCACTGGAATGGGTTGCCCAGGGAGGTTGTGAATGCTTCATCCCTGGCAGTGTTCAAGGCCAGGATGGACAGAGCCTTGGGTGGCACGGTTTAGTGTGAGGTGCCCCTGCCCATGGCAGGGGGGTTGGAACTAGATGATCTTAAGGTCCTTTCCAACCCTAACTATTCTATGATTCTACGATTCCAGCACCCTTTACTTTTATTAAACAAACAAAACCACAAAACCTAAAAATTTCACACAAACCAAACAAAGATCCCCCAAGTGTGAGAACAAAGAAGAATGGGGAAACTTAAGTCTGAATAAGAATTATACAAATAGAGGGGAAAATACAAAACTAAACTATGAAATGTACCATTAGGAAAAAAATTGCTAGAGGAAGTGTGGGGAAAAAGAATCAAAGAAGGAAATTCTAAAAAGCTCTATTATTGAGAACACTTATCTTGTGTTTCTATATCAGTGTGCAATTAATATCTATTTAATATAACTGCATTAATACCTTAGTGAATGTTTCTCCAGAGGTTTCCACTGGAGAAGATCCAAGCCTTCATTCTTCAAGAATAGCTAGAAAAAAATAAAATAATGAAGAAAACTCCACCACTACCCTCCAGAATCTATGCAGCTCCTAAAAGACAAGTCTCACTGTAAAACAGCACCAAATTAATTAACGCCATCATTTTGTTTAGTAGAAGTAAAGAAACATGTGTCTTTGGATCAGCATACTACTTCTTTACTAACAATAATGCTAATGCTCCAACACAGAAAATTAGTTTAAAAGGAAGTAGAAAATAGGTAGAAAGCAAAAGCTGGTAATTCATAGCTCTACTGAAAAGATGTTTCTGAACTTAGAATGACCACTGACAGTACTGAAGTATAGCCGAGCTACAACTGAACTGGCCGTATTTTGCCTCTCATTAAATCTCTCATTATACTTAACCACATAGTGAAAATCGATTTTTAATGAACAAGGAAATCAAACATATGTTTAATTCTGAGCACATCCTCTACTAAAGGCAGCAGAACTAAAGCCCATATCCTATATAGCACAGGAGGTTAAGTAGAGTTAAGTGCTTCTTTAGATCATTATCTTCCTGCATGCATATGTGTTGAATGACTTATGAATATGACAGTTTGATTACCATTTTTCTGATCCACCCTGTATTGCTAACAAAGTTATCTTAAGTTTGATGCATAAGGCTAGTGCTGCTTTCTTTTGGAATAATTGCAAAAATTACTTCCCAAAAAAGTTTCATATCCAGTAATATTTTGCTGGCTTACAAGGTAAAAGAAAAAAAAAAAAAAAAGAACAGAAGACACAGAGTTTTTAATTGGAGCTGAGAACTAAAAATACTCAGAGATAGTGGGAAATTAAAGGGAAACCTAAGGATTTAGTCCAGTCCATTTGGCAGACATTGCATATGGCGACTAGGTAAATGAACAGGAGCACTGTGAACTTCTGGCCATTTAGTGAATCACACAAAAATTTGACTCACAATTCATAGATAAGTCTTTATATGCTACATCAAACAATCTGTACCAAGAGCTTGCACTTGAACTTGGGGGGGGGATGGTGTCTGTGTAGGAGAGGAGACACAGGCACAGAAAGACATAGAAAAGGAGAGAGACATTAAGAAGAAATTAAGATGGTACATAAAGCAATAAAGTTCAACAATAGCATGATTGTCAACACTGAATGTTATAAAGAAGAGATTAATTTACCAGTTCAAAACTTAAGCATATACTGTTCCCAGTGTTTGAAGCTTTGATAAAACTGGAGTGGCTGAAGATTAGCAGCAATCACGACAGTCTTCTAACAGAAAGCAAGTCTTCCATTTGTCACAGAAAGAAAGTCATCATTACTTCTTGGAATAAAATTTACTGGTAGCAGATCAAGTCCTTTGCATTAAAAGAATACAAGCAATGCAATACATGTGGAAGAATATGCAGTTTCTCTTTGTCACAGTCTCAATAAACTACAAAGCAGAAAAGCAACACATACACCATTTTAAATGGCCACATAGATCACAAGAAAATTTGTGGGTTTGCTTTTACCCTCTTTACCCAATGCCGTTAATGTACGCAAGAAATTTCTTAGTGTTTTATAAATAAAAATGCAGCTTATTTTTCTGTGCATGCATAAGATTGCAATGTATGCCTAATTTTGTCATCTGTGGATTCCCTACACCAACTGAAGCCAATTTCATAGATGGCTCCAGGTTTGGTTACAAAACACAAGACAAAAAAACCACACCAATAATCACACTCTTTATTTAAAACACGTGGCTTGTACATCACCCCCCTTCCCCCCCCCCCCCCCCCCCAACTCTGTTAATTTAAAGGCCCTAACTCTACAAACATTTTACAAAAATCGAAGTAATTTATTTGAGTTGAGCTATTTACCCAACATGAAACTTTACAGAAATCTGTCTTTTAAGGATTGATTTGAGCATCCTGAAAGTGCATGTAAAGCTTCCTAGACAGGGTCCCACATGTTTGAGTTGCAGTATTTTCATTCATGACTTCTCAACTTTCTGAAAAGCGTACTCTCTGGGGTACTTAGTAACTGTCGTGGTTTAAACCCAGTCAGGTAATTCGTTTGCTCACTTCCCCCCCCCTTTCTTGCCCTCCCCCTGCTCTCGGAGGGACGGAGAGGAGAATCGAAAAGAATGCAACTCCCACAGGTTGAGATAAGAACAGTTTAGTAACTAAGGTGTAACACAAATCACTACTGCTACCACCAGTGATAATAATGATAAAGGAAATAACAAGGGAAGAGAATAAATCATCTCACCACCAGCCGACCAATAACTCGCCCCCCCAGCCCGACCAAGCTCTGACCGATACCTCCTCCAACCCCGCAGTCTCCCAGCCCTTCCGGCTAACTCCCCGTTACATCCTGGGCATGACGAGCTGTGGTATGGAATACCTCTTTGGTCAGTTTGGGTCAGGTGTCCTGTCTCTGCTTCCTCCTGGCTTCCCCTCCTCCCTGGCAGAGCATGAGGCTCACAAAGTCCTTGGCCAAACCAAAACATCCTTGTTATCAGCTCTGTTCCCGAGCTGAAAGTCAAAACACTGCACTACACCAGCTACCAAGGAGGAGAAAAATGACTGCTACTGCTGAACCCAGGACAGTAACAAATACATGGAAATATGAAATTCCTTCAATAGCTAGAAGAAAAAGCTGATAATTGAAAGTATGATCCTTTTTCTTTTTTTTTTTACTTTATTTTGCACTTTCCAGGTGAAAGAGTGTTTTATACCACATCACTACAATTTTTTTCATTTTTGTGCTTTTACCAGTGCAGATCCAAAACTCTGGCATTAAATCTGAAAATAACTAGGAACTTTTGCAAACTTCATCCTCTTTCAAATGCAAAGTGTCTTCTTTGATGTGTTCTCTCTGACAGACACAGCAGGGTATTTGTTTTCTAAAGGACTTCTATCAAAATGAAACTACTACAAATAAAACTTGCTTTCCATGAAGAAGATAAGAGTAAACAACATATGCATTAATAATATACTCCTGGAAGGCTTTCGCAAACTCCAAAGGAACATATAAGGATATATACTGGGGTGCAGGGAGCAGGTAACAGCACTGTGTGCAGGTATATCTGGTGTATATGTATATACACACTATAATCAATAAGACCCAAATGTCATCTTCAGTCATCATGTATCCTTTCAGTCAAGGTTGACTCTGATGACTTTTAGCTAATAATAAACTTAACAGAAAGTTTTACAGTAGCAAATACATGTGTATATTAACCATGCATGTAAAAAAAAAAAAGTTAAAGGAACAGAAGCGCTTTGTGTAAATTGCCTTTAGAGTGATTTTGTTCACCTCCTGTGGAAATGATCAAAGCCGTATCTAGTGCCTAGCATAAACTGTGAAAAGAAAAAGTCTGAGGTTCATCTTTATTTAGAGAGCATGTTATTATAAAGGCATGGAAAAAAATCAATAAAACCTAAGTTAAAAGAGAAAAGGACTATATCAAATTAGCATACTACTGCAAAAGACATTATTTCTCAGGTTCTCCTTTAATGGAGACCATCATTTACAGCATAGAGTCCTCCTCTATGAAACCAGGTGTATTACTAATGCTAGAAGTAAAAAGTAGATATTAAAAAAGACTATTACTAAACATGTACCACAGAGAACTTTAGAGAATATTAAGGAGAATATAAACTTATTTCACCAGAAATAGTTGTATTCCATAAGGAAAGGCAATATAAATTTAAACAGCCATAAAACCAAAACACTAAAAGGCTTGCAAAAATTTTGTCTTTGTTTTTTCCCTATTTAAGCACATAATTCACTTGTTCTCTCTCTGCAGCTAAGTCTCTAACTGTTCAATCAGTAGGCAGCTCTTAACTAGGGTGCACTGGAGATCTGTTCCCACCAAAATTTACTAGCTCTCAGTAAAATCTGTAAGACTTTTTTCCCCTCTCATATTAGTAAGGATGGCATGCATATGTGCTAGCAGACCTGGCAGCCCAAGACTCAAGTACAAGAAGCATACTATGCCTTCACAGTGGCGCTCAACAAAGATTTCTCTGGCTGTCCACAAGTTCAGAGAAAGTAGCAGCTGACAGCTCAGGACAAAAGAAAACTGAAAGGTCATTCGCCACCTAAAAGGAGAATTTTCTGCTTTCAGTGGGTACTAAATAACTATTTTGTTCAAGTTCGTGTCATTTTGACAATGAATAACCCATACTGTTCCTATATGATGTTGTCTTCTTAGAACACTGTTACCCATGACTATTACATAATTTTCTGTTGAGATCCCCATCATTTAAAAAACACTAAAGGCACCTTTGGTTCATAGGATCCTTCACAACCAGGGAGGATGCAGGGCTATAGAGACTTAACAAAAGATCTCCACTTCATTTTCCATCATTATTTAGTCAAATTGCACTTAATAGAGGAAAAGTAATTTCTTCAGCTAGTCTACTTGTGTTGAGCACAATACAGGCAACTTTGTTGATATTCTCAAACACTATGCTGGGAAACTTAACCTAAAAAAGGGTACAGCAGGAAAGGGAGGGACTTGGGAGGAGCAGGCATGTTTATGCAATTTTTGTGCATTGGATTAAACGGAGTTGTCTGCTAAATGCTTTGTAAGTCTTTTGGTTGCTGAACACAAAAAAAAACAACCCAGAAGCTGCCATAAAAATTATTTGCCATTTGCACAAAACTAAAAAGTTACTATTTCCTACCTAAGGGCAGCTATCACCAGCTTTTCTGAAGCAGTGCAAGCATTTTTTATATAAAGCTAGACCTTACAACTATTCAAAAATGGCAGATACTAAAACATTTTCACTTTCATTAAGTTTTATTCATGTAGGAAATAAATAACTGGTCTTTCAGTGCATAGAAATCCATTGGATTTTCCAGGATCTTTCATAAAAAGATTTTCTGATTAGCAACTCCCTTAGAAACTGTCCTTTTTCAATGAGTAAAATGAGAGGAAATCAACCACACACTCAAGATAACATCTACCTACCTCAGCAGAATAAGGACAATAACACATACAGTCTTCGTTATGATTGCAGGCTATTTTTCTCCAGAGGACCCTCTCTCACTCAGAGCACAAGATAAGTACATTGTAAGAATAAGTAAGGAGCACAGCCAAAGGTTCCATCTCTAGAGTTCCTGTTCCTTTGAAATGGTTAGAAAGTGTAAAAGTAAACAAGGAGAAACTGGAAGAATTAACATACAGTTCCTGTAACTTTGTTCCCTCTGGAGAAATAAATCCCATCCTAGTATCTCCCAGGAAGATTCAGGGTGGTACTGAACAAATATCTTGAACTGATTTCACCTTCCAGTAGTGGCAATTTCACTTTTCACTAGTGGCAATTAACCATGCACTGTTCACACAATTACACAGCTGACCTATCTCCAAGTCATCATCCACAGCTGAAGCATACTGTTGACTGATTTTGTGAGCTCACTGTGAAGAGTTACTATGTTTTGGAAGAGAGAAGATTGGGCTGTTCTAGTTGGACACTTCCATCAGCATGACATGGCTCCTTAGAGAGTTTTGAAAACATCATTAGCCATGTTACTGTGCTCAGTGTCACACAAGAGATATTTAAACTAGTTTTCCCACCTGATGGGAACAGAGGTAAACTGTGGTCACCAAAGATGTTACAGGAAGGAGATTCAGCTTCACCCCTCCCTTTCATCACCAGCATCAGTCAGTAGAAAAAGATATTAATAAATGTAGAGTCTAGAAACACTCAAGACACTTTTGTGTTTGTCAAAGGGGTTGCGGAACAGAAACCATTATCTGCCTACATGTACATGCTTCACCTTCATTCAGTTTGATCAGGAGCCAAAAGAACAGTAACAGATTCTTCCATGCTCTAGTAAATAGATTATCAGGAAACAAAGGCACTAACCTGCTTATAGAAAATAACTAAAATTTTACTCTCATTTGCTAAGTAAATAAGTATCTTCAGATGGTAAACAAGACCAAGCTATAGCAAGAATACATCACAGGGTGAGCTGAGAATTTGGGGCTCATCAATACCCTCTGATTGGCATTTTCTGTCGTGGCAGTATCTTAATTCAAATATTGCACAATTCTCTCTTTTTATCAATAAGCACCTGTCCTATGTTAAAAACTTCTGTTCTCAGGATTTTTGGATGAGGTAGCTGAAATCAGATCTCTTAGCTGCTAAGTAGGCAAGATCCAAAATGCTGAAGTCTCTCTTTAATATATGTTCTGCATGCTAATGAAGAGCCCATGTGCTTCTTATCATGTGTACTGCTTCCTGTTTAACTTGTTAGACTTAACTGCTTCAAAGACCTATGAAAAAAAAAAAACAAAACCAACCAATCTAATTCAAAAACATCATTCAAAAGTTTGAAATGTGAAAATTTAAAAAAATTATTCAAAATGCAATGCAGTTAGGTACATAACATGCAGACTACATGAGATTGCATAATGTGCCAGGATGTTTAGACAGCACCATATGCATATACGCATTCTTAATTATTGAAAGATAAGCAACAGCTTATGGAAACAACTGGCCTTTAAGTTCAGGGATGGCTGATACAGCTACTTGCATGCTGTATGTAATCCTGTCATGAGGCTAGAAGAGATAAGACATTAACAAATCTAATTGCCCACCTTACTTGACAGGTAGAGAACTCCACTGCCACCATTACTTTTCCTCCTGAAAACACTCCATGAGCCTACACAACACTAATATAGCAGGAAGTTTACCCAGGGGGGCAATAAAAAAAATTTTCTACGTAACATGTATGCTATGAACATGAATTGATTTGTGAAAGGGACTAACATGTGAAAAGAAAGAAAAAAAAAAAACAAAAACAAAAACAAACAAACAAAAAAAAAACCAACAAGAAACAGTGCCTCAGTTTAGCTTCTTGTGAAACTGCTGCCTTAGTTTTCATGTATCTTCTTGGTAAAACTGGAATATTCATAACATTGCACCTCAGAGGAGCTTATTGGAAATGTATTCAAATAAATGCCTCAGAAGCACTGATAAAAGCATAAAGCACTATATTGAGTACTGCAGTAAATTCCATGAGGAAATTAATAATTCTAGCTTCAGTGCATGTTCTTATAATTTGAAATAAATAAATTATAAGGCCAAATACTGAATGAAGAAGATAAAAGTGAAAAATTAAATAGCTGGTCATGAATGGTGAACACCATTCATCCTGTGTGCTAAACACCACACGGGTCCTTTTAAGCAAGCAAACAAACAAACAAAAACCTAAAGCTAGATGAGACTATTTAATTAAAACTTCTACTAAAACCCAATTGTACTCACTGATTTTTTGGTTTTTTTTTAAGAAAACATGAAAAGAAAACAGTAGATAAATTCTGCAAATGATGCTGAAGCTCATTGTAACACTAATAACGCTGAAAATACTATAGCTGGTGATGCTCAATCTGGGCAGCCTGGATATCTAGTCAGATGGGCTCAGCTGAACAAAATGCACTTCAGAACACCCAAAATACAAGGCTAGGCTTTGAAATTAACAGTAAGTTACAGTTACACAGTACAATTGCAGATATCTACAGTATAGATGTAATACAAAGGAGGGGTAGATAATGAGATCAGACTGAGCATAATGCTACAAAATCAACAGAAAACAAGGCCGCAGTGTACGGCTGTAGCTGAGGCTAAACATGAGGTTTTGGTGTGTAAATGAGGGTGATGTTACACAGAGCAAGGAGATGACATTGTGTAGCTTTATTGTATTACTGACTGGGTGTTCTGTATCTCTGAAATTCAGCAATAAAGAGTAAATTTCATGCAGCCACTCCAGCAAGAAATTTTGCAAGCTTCTGCAGCCAAGCCCTCTTGCTTTTGTCAAAGAAACTGGCGCCCAGGTATAAGGTTTTGGCTCATCAGCTGTGAGTGCAATCAGAACAGAAGACCAACTCAGGATGGTTAGTTACTGTCAGTATTCTGCTTGCTACATCAGCCAGGGTGAGTTTCATTAGATGGTTGGCAGAAACAAAATTTAGTATGTATAAACAGTCAGTTGTGAAACCCAAAAACATTAGGAAAGCTCTGACTAAAGTATTTTGATCTCCAGACATAAATACAATGTGTACTACTGCAACAAGGATGTTAGAAACTGGCAGGCTCTAGAAAAAGTAAAGCAGCACTGACAGATAACAGGGAAGTGTGAAGGCAAGGAGATGGCTGAAGAGCTCACACATTTTCAGTATTTCATTTGCAGGGTCTGGAAATTTCTGTGTTTCTGGATGCATACTTCTGATAAGATACTTTCTGGGCTTCTCTTTTTTCCCTGGGCAGTCTCACTGATATTTCCTTATTTTTCTTGTTTACCAAAACGTAAAAATCATTTATTTGTGTAAGTCTATGCAGATTAGTATGGGAATAAGAAAGACTTCTTTGGCTTACATTTTGGACATACAAAAAATGAAAATATTTCCTAGTCTATAGAAATCTTTACCACATGCTATTAGAACCACACTATGTATTTTTGATCCAAATGTGTCAACAAAAAGAAATCAAAGATGAATTTCACCCAAGAAGAACCTAAGAGAGATAAATTATTCATTGAAAAAGGATGGACAACAATAGAAACAGTGGTTTATCTAATCACAAAAAATTAACCTCATGTCAAATGCTAAGATAATTTAGACTGCCCCAGTAAATAAAGGTTGGCAAAGTGTAACAACTCTTTAGTGAGCTAAGCTAGCCCAGTAGACAAAAAATCAAAAGAAAATTCAATCTATAAACCCCAATATCAATACTGTGCTAGAAAGTATCAGTTTTTGAGGGTTTTTTTGACAGATGACAAGCAGACAAGAATGTTGACCTGCACTGAAACTTCCACTCAGAGACGTTGCAGCAATGAAGAAAAATATCTGTCAAAGGAAAGAGAAAAAGACACATTTTATCATTCAGTATTTTTGTGTTTCAGAAGCAGAAGAAATATTTGAGCTGGACAATTTCACTCCTTCAATCAGTATAAGCCTGATTGAACTGACAAAACCTTATTCTGAGATGTGTGTTTGCTAGCTATGTGCTGGCCTATGTGTTATTTTTCACTCTTTACAGCCCAGATGATTTTATTTGAAGTATTAAGCCCTAAGAAAAGACAAAGACTTTATAAGCTCACAGCATCTTGCTCGCTGTTAATTTTTTCTTTCATGGAAAAAGCACAAAATTTTAAATATAAACCAAATTTCTGGCTTATTGAAACCCTTGAGGAACTCAAGAGTAGCAGGGTTATCCATAGTAGTATTATGTAAAAAGACTGAGAGTTAATCTAACGTACAAACTAATGAAGCAGTCAGGCTCTAGATTCAGCAAAGGACTTAAATATACCTTAGAAGTCCTAAGTGTCACCCCATCACCAAAAAAGCTTTAGAAGCTCTAGAGAAATCAGACTGAGTTCAGTGATGCGGGTAGAACAAGTGACTGGACAAATCGAAACAAATAGACACTGTGTCTGACAAGGAGACAGAAAAACGTGTTGTGCACAAAACACTACATACCCCAGCAAACCATAGGTGCATTTTCAAATACACACACTAATATATTTCTGGAAATAGGGTGAGCAGAAGGACACCATCTCACTCACAATTTTATAATCTGAGATGGAAATTCTGCTGTCATCACTAAATAACTATGAGCATAACAATGCTTATAAAACACCTATATATGAAATAAACAGTTGTCCAAATTAAATCATAACTTGTACACTACAAGAGCGGGACTCACTGAGACCTTTTTGTCTCCTAACCTGATTTCTACTCAGGACCCTTCTCAAGCCAGTAAGATAACTTTATGGTGCAAACAGGATCATGCCAAAAAAAGTCTTATTTGCAATGAACACAGAGAAAGCCTAATTCCCCTGACCAATGAAGGACCTAGGAAATAACTCTACTTTGCAGCTTTAGAGATGCATTTCAGCCAACATAGCTCTTCATTACCCACAGTCCTTCTGTCTGGCCTGTCACCTTACGGGTGGGATTTCTGCTTGGACATCCACCAGCTGCCCCAGCAGTTGAACCGCTGTGATGGCATATGCTTGAGGAGTCCTGTTGGGGAGCTGTGGGAGGGGGCTGCCAGGCAGTACCTAGGGGGTCAGGGCAGTGGTGGCCACAGGGACAAGATGTAGCCAATGAGGGTCAGGCAGGGTGGGATGCAGTGACTGATCTGACATGTCGTACACAGGTTAAAAAACCCAGACACTTTTGAAAATGCTTTGTTTGTTTATTTATTTTGACCTATGCCTGCCTTGTAGATAATACCTGGGTCATTCATATGTTTCCTCAGGAATGACAGTTCGATTTTCATGTCCTGTTCATCTTCTATCTCTTAGAAAGAAGTCAACAACTGCCAGGTCATCAGTTTAGGCTAGGTGAATGAACTTTCCATTTAAACTGTGTATCTTTCTGAGAAAGGAGAAAAAAAAAAATGAAGAAGAAGAGGCCCAAGATTAACCTTAGTCCATGTTCTCATGGTTGGAACACTAACATAGGATGAGGAGACCAGGAGTCTGGTTGAAACTTATAGGAAAATGCCAAGGTTTTTCTCAATGGACAGAGCCTCAAATTCATAAATGGTTGTGAAAACAGGACTTAGAAGACCCCTCCTGAACCACCAATACTCTCCTCCCTCCCCTGTCCTACTTGCTGGACTATACAGCCTTTGCTATTCTTCTCTATTCTTCACTTACTGAAAACTGTTAGATAAAACATGTTACTTGGCAGAACTGTTGTTTTGCCTACCTCTGTCTTGATGGAAAGAAGGCAGATCTGCTTCATTTTTTTCAAAACAAATGTCAATGTGTATCTGCCTTGGAAAGGCTTTTATTTTCCATACCTTGAAGCAGATAAATTTCTGACATCTGGAGAGGAGTAAGATTTGAAACATACTCTTGTATGTTTCATACATACTTGCTTTTCTGAACCACTCAAATACCACAGTGCTGCTTGTGAGTTTGTGTTCCTGACTTCAGATTCTGCTCTTGCTCGGCCTTTCAGGAAACACTATCTTAAGTGTGTGCATTGTCCAACTCACTGGCTTAAAGTGCCAAGGTAAAAAGTAAAAACTAATTGAACTGGATGGACAATACACTGCAAATAGTATACACTGCAAATAGTATCCATGATAATTTTGCCTCTCTGAGGATTATCATGTCTTTCTCTATCAAATAAAGTAAAATTCAATTTACTAAAATGTCTGAATGATCTATTTGGCATATAGACAGTATTCACCATGCAATATTCAGCTA
The DNA here is from genome assembly GCF_034315485.1 of Pezoporus occidentalis. Taxonomy (NCBI): domain Eukaryota; kingdom Metazoa; phylum Chordata; class Aves; order Psittaciformes; family Psittacidae; genus Pezoporus; species Pezoporus occidentalis. Next base: position 28,715,536 of record NW_026915724.1, read on the forward strand.
AACAGTGAAGCAAAACAACTGTCTTACTTTTTTTAAATCTTGGTTTGTAAAGAGCTGATGCTACCTGACTAAGTCTAGCTTTTCAAATATTATCAGATCTGTCCTGTCTGAGATATGTCATCCTACCAAAACAGTCTCCAGTATCAGTAAGTTGAGCTGTAAACTGATCAGCAGGAAAATCATATTGATGACTGTATTGTTAGGATAAGGCATTCAAGCATTCACTCTGCAAGAGGATATAGAAGTGTGGTGGGAAAACACAGCATTCTCTGCTTGCAGAACAGCTGTTCACATATTTGTAAACAATATTTTCCACTTTCTCCTTCTCCCTTCTATTTTAGCTCTAATGTCTTATTTATAAGACAATGAGAGACAGTAAGAGAAATTAATTTTTATTTCTGTGGCAAACAACTTAGAGGGGAATAGTAAATTTAATTTAATTTAGTTTAGCAATCAAATTGAACTATTGCCTGTATAGTTCATCATTAGACCTTCATCTATGTCCATTCTTTCCCTCATGTGTTTATAAAACTAGTCAGACTTGCAGCTACTAAAACTATTATAGCTCACAGCACCCACAGTGCCATTACACTACCAGCAAGAGAAGCTTTGCAAGCACTAAGACACATGAACACTGACCGAAAAAAATCAGATTCTAGTCTGTGGTACTGCTATTGCCTCCCTCCATCACAGGTAACATAAACTGTATCTTCTCTGATGAGCTCAGCAGCCCCCAGGTTGCCTGTGAACCTGGGACATTCTCACAATATCCCTTAAACCCCAGAGTTCATCCTAGACCAAACATGACTATTTTTTTCAGATCTAGATAGCTCCTAGATATATAGGAAGAAATTACATCAGTAGTCTATAAATCTCTTTCTTTTTCTGAAAAAAAATAGGGGGTAAGAGAATGCACTAAAAAAGAGAAAGGCATTAATGTTTGTTTTGATTAAAGGAAAAAAAATATATTTTAAAGTGGTCGAGATATCAGTTTCAGAAACTGAATGAAAAACTTCCATCAAAATATATCAATTTATGAATTTAGAATCCAGTACATTTCTTATTTCTAAGGACAGCTAATATAATTATTGGAGACGTGTGAAACTACCACCTTAATTAGATGTGTTTAGTTGGTGCTAGATACAACGCTAATATAACATGAGAGAATAGAGGTAATAATATGAAGGGAACTATAAAAGTTAGGGTGTCAGAAATGTACTGAGATAGTCAAGTGAAATGTCACAGGGAAATGAAAGTCAAAGCAAAATTATTTGTACAGTGAAAGGAGAAGTATCATTGACAGCAATTTATACACATTTAGAACTAGACATGAGGAAGCTAGAGGAAGGAAATGCAGGTGTAGATTGTTATCTAAAAGACATTGCACTCCAGAATGAAGGGGAAGAAAGGCCTTTTAATAGCTAGAAATATATACTGCCTAAGAGGATGACACCATCAAGACAGTCAGGAAAAGAGTAACACATTATTACTGGTAGAGGAAGGTCTTCTGGTGTTAAACTGCTATATTTTCTTCCTTCATCACCCAGCAAACCTTCCAACAACACCATGCTGAATTTGAGTTCATCACTACTTCCTGCAATGGGATTCTAGCCTGCCTGGTGAAAGCTCCTGTTTTCATGTCATCAGAGATGCACCAGCCAGGAAAATCCAGATTGACCAGTTAATATTCTAGCAGTGAGCAAAGTCCTTACATATTCATTACCATGTATAATGTAAAGACTCTCAACTAGAGGCAAACAAAAATAAATAAAAAGGAAGATATAAATCAACAAAGAGCATTAAGATAAGTTCTTGTTCTTAAGGTGTAATGATCACTTGCTTACAATTACAGGAACATATGTTAGAGAATCAAATACATTCCCTACATCTTAGGTAATTAAAAGTAATTTGATTAGAGAACAAAATGGATAAATGGATAGAATATGTGCTTTATAGCAGCAGAGTATAAATTTCAGAACTGTTCATGGCATGCTCCCTAAGGAAAACAATCCAACTGGAAAATTCAGTCTTGGCAAGATCTAGGTGTAGTCCAAACAGCTTTTCTGTTTCTAAATCGTATGGTTCACAATTATACAATCTCTGATTTAATGATACTCTTTCTCTGATATTTTGCAGTTCAAAGGCAGACATCTTTGGTTATCTTTAGAGGGGATATGAGTACTGTGCACAATAAAATGGAAAATAGACAACTTCTTTACTTAGATCCTCTCTATTTAATGTGTGGATGAGGCTGTTTTTCTGTGACCTTCTCATTCTGAGGAAAATAAAGGATTCCACTTATAAACTTTTATTTTGGCAAACTATATTTTGTGCAATTTCTATCACAAAGTTTGTATACCGCTGAGGAAGCAGAAACTAACAACAAAGAGCAGAAACACAGGCAGCAGTGTATCTTCACATCAACTCCTGTTAGTCAAGACAGCTTTTGCTATGATGAAAAATGTAATAGGATATATAGATAATACCAGATTTCTTGTTTTGATTTTACATTCTTTCCTTGTTAAGTCAAGTGCACTGAAGCCAATATGACACAAAATGACTGACCTGGAGAGGCCAAATTTATCTGGTTCTTTCTAAGTCCTGATTCCACTCAAATATCTGCAAGAAATAGGGTGAGCAGAGAAGGAAAATAAGACAGTGTTATTTTTTTGACAGGAGCCAATCCCTAGGTCAAAGAATTCTTTAAAAGGTAATTTCACTATATTTCATATAGGATGCAATAAGAAAAGTAATTTCTATAGGCACTTTCAGGGATTCAGGTTGAGTTTTGTAATTCCCACTGATGTGAAAAGAAGTCATGACAGTAAAGACCAATAATATGCATTGGAAAACAGGAAAGAAAAACACAAAATACAACTGAATGAGAATGAAACAAAACAGCCACTGTGAATTCCAGCTCTAAAACCCAAAAAATACTTAATTCTGCTTCTGCAACCCAAGGGATATGCAAACTGTGACCCTAATCACACTCTCAGGCCAAAACTCTAATCCATGGAAGAGATTAAAAGAAAGTTGTTTTTTTTTTGTGAGAAGGAAGGTGTAAAAAGCAAGGTTGGACCCACCTGTATAAAAGAGGTGAAAGAAGCAGACAGGTTTTTCAGAATCAGCCCTAAGATCTCAAAATAACTTCGTACAATTGATTTTTCTTATGTTCTACCACTACAGAGGAAGTTGAGTAAGGGAAAGAGCTTGCAGCCAGCTCTGTGCTACATTCCATAGGCCTGTTCAGGACTCAGTATGCTCCTGCTATAAACCAATGGCTTCCCAGACAGCTTTCCATGCTATGATTTCCCCCACAACCTGACACCTGCCCTTCCCTGGATCATGTGCTGCTGCCACTTTTCTTGCAACATTTCAGGCACTCAGTGAACATACTGCCCATTGCCAACTTGATTCAATTAACTAAAGCAGCAGAAAATTCATTTGGCCAAAGTAAAAGGAAAGTATGTTCTACTGGGACAGCAAACTGAACTGGTTCAGAGAAGAGCTTTCAAGGATTAGTCACTGGGGAGGGAGGGTAATTGCTCCTTTTGGCAGCAAAGAGCCATTAGCTTAGCTCAACTGTATGTAGCATCAGCTAGCAGTGAACTCACCAGCCATACCCCTTGCAGAGAATGTGTTTTCTGAGGGTCTTTTCATTCACCTTACAGAACCTTTACATAGAAAAATAAAGAAAAAGCAGTAAATCAAATCAAACCCAAAATGTTTCTAGGAGCTCTACTCCAAACACTGCTACAAAGGCAATCATTGCTGCTGCCCCAGATAGGCAAGAGCTTGCAGCTTAAGCCCTTGTCCTTGGTTTGTAAAGCAGGAAAATGCACTGGCTACTACTCTCTGTTTAGCTCAGAACAACACAGTAGGAGCTTGGTGGAGAACAGCCACTAAAACAAGGACGAAAACCTACCTTACACTGGGAAAAGCTTCCTCTTTATAATGAACTGGGACACAGACTGTGACTCCCCTTCTACATTTAGTAAATTCTGCCATACCCAAAGTGAGACAGGAGTTTCCTATGTATTAAGCTCTAGATACTTTTAAGTACAGCTCAGATTCAGAACAGGAGAAATGATACTTTATAAAACAAAGTGTTAATTGTTCCTCAAAACTTTAATTCAAGATATACACACTCAGCAGATTAACCCATGGATAAATTGTTGTTTATGGAGCTAATTCCATGGGACTGTTTCACAGCCTAATACTGTAAGTTCTTTCCTCACAGGAAAAAGGGAAAAGGAACCAAAAAGGCAAGAGATGAGATTTTAAAATAAAACTCATTTTAGAAGCAAAACAAAATTAACCAAACGTAAAAGATACACAGTGTTTTGCATAATACAAATTGTGACACTTTGATTGAAAACGTTATAGCATTGTGATTGAAAAAAGGAGTGAAGAAAATGTGAAATTTTTTTGAACATTAAAATATAGACAATATAGTAGTACAAATACCATTAAAGTTTGCAGACTCTTTAAGACATTTCTTTCAGTTCAATTTAAGGATCCTTTATTAAAAACAATACACTCCAAACTGTTTTTTAGAAGCAAGATACAGAAATCCTGAAATCTCTTCAATAAGATCACATTAATAAAAATGTCTAAATACAGTGTTATTACCATGTAAAAGTTGTGTAACCAAGACAAGACTTTTTCTAAGAACTGTGCAAGGAATCTGGAGCTATATGAATATAAATGCTATAATCTAAATTAATTCATAGATCAGAGAGATACTCATACGGAAATATTATCAAGAAGTACACAGGAACACAAAACAAATGTTTGCTGAACAAAAAGATAAACACAGATGTAAGGTTTGAAGACAGAAACATCATTCCAGGTAACTCACCTGAATGGGTTCAAGCTCAGCCCCCAAAATATCTGTATTATCACATACGTTAGTGGGGCAGTATTTTATCTTATCAATATCAGTAGCAAAGCACACAGCAGTTAACTGAATGTAGAAGTAGTTGCATCTTTACCTTTTTCTTGCATGTTTCTCTTCCATAAAACTACTTGCTTTCATGTTCAGGCCAGTACTTAAGCATATACACAGCACCCATCAAATATTCTTTTGAATCGAAAGCTAGAAGCACTTTCCTGACATTCTGTTAAAATCATTGAAGAGAAGCAGGATTTCAGCACAAAATATGCATACATAAACATTTCATATATTTGAAAACCAGACACAATTCCCTGAAGTAACACGTATGGATACTGAAAGGCACGCACACATGCAGCCAAGTGGACAACTCACAAACTCAAGTCACAGGACAAGGGGGTAGAACCACAAAGCAAGCTGCCATAAGAATTATCCTGCCATTGCTCCTTTTAGAAGTTGTGTTTCAAATGGCCTGTGACAGCTGCAGGGAGGTAATCAAATTATTCAATCTAAAATAAGTTGCTCCTGCAACTTTGTGAGAATGAGAAACTGTATGAGAAAGGTGTATATGCAAATGGGACTTAAAATGGAGAATGGCCTTGGAAAGAACAAGCGGGGTTACATATTATCCTGAGGGAAATGGCCCAGATGGCAGGGACTTCAGATCCTTCAGTATTCAAATATAGCTCCAAACTATTCCTCCTGACGCAGCACTATTGGTGCCAAGGTCAGATCAAGTCACGGACAAAAGACATCTATTTGAAGGACAAGATGAAAGTTTTGCCAGTAGATAGAGAAACACATGTTGGAGCACTTCAGGCCTTGTGAAGTTTACTGTGATTGAACCACCCTCCAAATTTGGAGTTTACAAATGCTCTTGGATTCCTCTCCCAAACTAAGCTAACACACCCCCCAGCTGTGCTTCCGCCTGTATTTGACTGACTGAAAAATCCATCCTGTACTAACTTATCGGTCTTTAACAATGTGATGACAGGACTGCTTTTCCTGTTTCAGATATGAATCAGTATCACAAATTGTTTGAGGCCTTCGTCTACAGGACTTTTATGCTGCTGTTGCATAGAGGTATGGAGACAGTAAAGAAAGGTGTTGCAGGTAAAGGTGGAAATACCAAGGTGAGACAGTGCAGAGAACTATTTTTCATCCTTGCATTTATGACAGAGCAAATAGGGAGGTCACTTATTCTGGGGTTTTCCCACATGGTCAGGAACAGCATTATTTTATCGATGTCCAGATTGAGGCATTGAAATGTGATTAATTTCTTAATACCTCAAAGTATGGAATAAATAAAATCAGGGTAAGAGATTAAAAGTGGGATACATCTGACCTGAGGTTTGGGTTCTCCTTGTTAAATAGAAATGTTGCTATTGTGGACTTGTGAGCATAAATCTAGATGAGAACTTTGGTTTGCATTCCAGCTTCACTGCTTTAAAAGTTGTGAAGTTTCTAAGACATAGTCTTGACAACCTCTAGTTAACAGAGGAAAGCCATCCCACTGCCCCAGTCACTTATGTGCAGGGGAGTAAAATTAAGTATTTTAGGGAGCTGATCTTTATTGCTAGTGAGTTCCTAGTGGTTGTTTTTCAAATCCACTCCTTCGTCATGGTATGCCTCTGGGCAATAGCAGACTGTAGCCAGGTATACATAATTGCTACTTTCCCCCCAGCCCCCAACACTTCAAAGCTGAATATTGGAAAGAAAGATTTGTGTAGAAAGATACATATATTTTTATGTGACACCAATGCTTTTAAACATTCACAACAGTAGTCCCGAAGTCACATTTCAACTGCTGATTGCATATTCATGATTATAAATATATTCATTGTGGTTTTAGTTGTAGCATGTTCCTCAAAGTTGCAAAATGTTTTGTTATAAATCCACTTACACTGTAGTACAGATAATTTACATTATTTTCCTTTTTGTAACTTCATGAGCAAAAAAAAAAAAAAGTTCATTGAACAGAATGCCCTTGACCCTTTCACGTCAGACCACTTTAATCCTTCAACATAGCTTCTAATTTAATATCAGAAACAACAAGACATATATGCAGCTGACACAGTCCAGATAAGGCAATCTTTTCCTGACTCTCAAAGTCATAGTTTATTTGATAGGTTGATGTTTCAATCAAAAAAGATTATTTTCTCCATGCTGGCCTGAAAAGATATTTGGTACAGAACTGACAAGACATCTTGTTTTTATTCTCCTGGACTTTTCTTACACAATCTCAAAAATTCCAAACTAAGGTGGTTCTACTCAGATACCAGAGGTGCTGCAGATACAGTGACACACGCTGCTGAATTACACTTCATAAATGCTTTATTTGTTGGTCTTGATACCCACTTCATTCTTGGTTCCATATGCCTTAGGATTAGTCAGGTTATGTTAATTAGTTGCAGATATGGAGACAACAGACTTTGTAATAAGATAAGAAAGTCCAGTGGAACGTGATCAGGAAATGTGCTTCAGCAGGCAACAATGCTATAGATTTTCAGTCAAGTACAGGCCAAGCTCTTGAAAGATAAGCTCAGAAAGCTGCTTAAATATAGGTACTTGCTTTAACATTTTCCTACATGAGGCTTTGTATCGGTTCCCCTCATCTGATGAAAGCAGCACGATTTCTTTACAGAGAGTTACATGGTCAATCTTTAAGGCTAATTCCTGTTTTTACGGTCATTGCATGTTTCTTTAGCAAAACTGAAGTTATATGGGTTATTTCCATGACCTTTAAGACTGCTGGAGCCCACTTGCATTCAGAAAATTATTGTTCTATAGATAACTGGATTCTAGCTAATACGGTCTCATAATTTCTTCATAAACCACAGCATATGGTCTCCACTCCCAAGAAGGAACATGTGTCTTCAGCTTATTAGGCCAATGCATTTTGAAAAGTTATGAGTAGGTACTCTTTTAAGGCTCACTTGTCCTTATCTTAGAGTGTCCTCTAAAGGACTGTGGTTTAACCCTAGCCAGCAACTAAGAACCAGCCAGAACTGAGAACCACTTAGGAAGAAAATTAATTCTATTACGGTCAAAGCCAGGACAAGTTCTTAAAATCCTACTATTCCAGTAGACTCTGTAGCAGAATTTTAGCACTGAAATGCTTGGAGGTACACATACATGAATTACGTTATTACCCCAAATTGTCCTAGTAGGTGAGAAGAAAAGAGGTAGCTTCACTTCAGATTTAGACATCAGCTGGAATTGTAAGGAAAATCTGTGACTGTATATGTGATTTTGTTTATTCCTTTCCAGCTTACATATTAATTGTGAGCTAAGTAAATATTCAACTACTAAAACATGAGAAAGTAGCACATCACAGGTTTAATCTTACATTCCAGAAGTCCCAGCAAAATTATTTAAAGATAAGGTGCAAAAATGTACTTCCCAAATGTTTCTTCTCTTAACAGAGGGACATTATAAACACAGTTCTTACAGCAGATTTACATCTGAGTTATTCATGTACAGACATTCTACTTGCTATGGTTCCCAAAAACAAAAACAAAATTTATGATAGACCACAGACATTTGCTACACGAATAAGCGCTGCTGTGTCTTCCACCCCTGCAGCAGAACAAGCAAAACTGTGGTCCATATCTGAAGTTCACCACGGAATACTCTAACTCACAGTCAGAGTAATCATCACTCACACCCAGTGTTTGCTGCATAAGCTTGTATATTACAGACCATCCATGTTAAGCTGCTATAAAAGAGAAGCCTGGATGCTCTTCCTTCCTACCCCATCTCTCCTTTAATGTTTAAAGACCACATCCCTTAGATGCTGGACATCTTTCTTTCAGTATTTGGTTGAACTTACTGCTTATTGTGCTAAGAATATCTATGCTGTAGGTTTTGCACTTTGTTCTTTCTGCACTTTTGTGTGCAAAAAACTAAAAAAAAGCTAAATAATTTTGCAGGCCCTGGTGTGCAGTCACCTGTGAGATTGGGCAGTAGTTGTTTAGAGAACTTACAGTGCCTCTCTGAACATGAATTTAGTCTGGGCTAAAGAATATCTCTACAACAAACTGCATTTGCAAAGAGAATAAGTTACACATGACGTTGTTACCCATAAATAATGCTCTGAGAAGGTAGCGACATCAGTTTTACATCATCTAAGGAACTGTCACTGTATAGCACAATTCTACAGTGATGTGACAAAACTTGACATTATCTGCTCTACTTCAACTAGAAAAGTCCACTTTGCTCGAACTTTGTTTTTTAACCTATGAATTTCCAATTTCTCTACTATGGAAATATGGATTGGTGTGGACATTTATAAGGAACAAGATATATAGATATATATATATGCATCATAAAATTAGCTCCTATATGACAGCCCATCAGAGATATCATGGCTTACATTAAAAAACAAACAGTATATCATGGAAAATGATGTGTCACCATTGGCGTTATTCAGCCAAATGATGAAATGTTTGAATTCAAGCAGCAAGGGAATGCGGGCTTGCCGTAGTTTCTAGATAACACAGCTGCTTCACCTCTGTCCCTAAACTTAATTTTTCATATTTCCTTCGAAACAAAACATCATTTGGTTTTATTTTTCCACTGACACTACTGGGCTGTGCTATAACCTAAATCCTGTGACTTCAAGCAATGTGTACAATCACTGTAAGAGAAGTTCCGTTTTATATTGACATTCGTTATATGAGACACAGAGTGATGCATCATAAGTGATAAAAGAGAAAGGATTGTTCTCCCTTGCAGATACAGAGCTCCTGAATCTCTGAATAGTGATGAGGATTAAAAAAACACATCTTCCAAAAAATACAAGCTTAAGTAATGGTACCACTGTGCAACCAAGAAACTATATTGCCTGAAACAGTAACAGGTTCTCCATTTAACTGATTTTCTCTGTACCATTTCAAGTAAAAAATAAATATTGGAATATTAGATAAACTGTATCAGTCAGATAAAAATATGTTATTCAAATGTGGATGTACTAAGAAATGAGGAATGCGTTACCTAACTTGTCACCAAATCAGTCTCTACCAAACAAAGAGTATAGTATATTAAATGAATTTTAGGATGTTAGGAGGACTTGATATTGAAAAGGAAAGTGATTCGCAGAAAAACTCTAAGTACTCACCAACAGAGTTTAAGTTGACAAACAGGTATTCTTTATTGCGGCCCCAGGAGACTCAAGGGAGAACTCTGAGTGTGTCTTGCTCAAGCACCAAACAAGCTGTGATTGTATCATCATCAAACATACATATTCATTACATTACATGTATATTCATAAAGCTACTTATACATGACTTCATTCTTCTAGAAAATTCCTCCCACATGCACACAATAATGTGGTAGTGGTCTTTGGGACCCCTGCTGGTCGTTTCTGCCTCCTCTTCTTCCTCACTTCATCCTTTGGCTGAACTTTAGGTTTGGAAAGTCCCATCATCCTGCCAGCAAACACTAGTTCGGTTCTAGCTGGTCATTACCAAACATTTACCTAAGATACTTCTTGACTGTCATCTACCGCAAAGCTCTTAACCACTGTTATTGTCGCAAAGCTACCAAGCTCAACATTACTTAACCACAAAGCAGAACTGATTTTACTTATTTACAAAAGATTATACTGCATTTTGTATTTCTTTGTTTCAAAAGAAAATGTCTCACTAAACATTTACTATGCCTTATTTTCACTGATCAGTATAAATGTAGCCACCTTGCTAAAGTGGTATATATACAGAATTCCAAGAATACTCACCTGTAATACTACTGCAGTAAAATCAGAACTATGATGAATAAAATAATGGTTGGAGTTATGAATGCTGCACTGAAATTAATTAACTAAACAAACAAACAACTAACCATACTGTTACTATATTGGATATGTATTATTTTCTAGGAAAAAGGGAAACATTGTGGCACAACTCACTTGTGATACTAATCCCAGAAAGCAGCTAACCTCCTAATGCCTGGGGGTGAGCCCTGCCAATATTGACTTTTTTATAACCGCGACCCAGAGTAACTAAATGTTCCTCACATCTTGCTCAAAAAAACTAGCTAAGCAAGAAAACAAAAAACTGTCTCAAAAGTCAGTCTTCCTTGCCTCCTCTCATACTCTAGAAACTCCAGGTAAAAATTCAGGTTTGTTGCCCATATAAATTTCTTTTAAAATTGCAAATTAAGAGAGATCAGTTTGAACACAGAGAAATATTTGTATGGGATGTGCTACTCCAAAGCACACAAATGACTTTGAGTTCCTTTCACTGGAGAGACCCTTTACATCCATTGTACACTCAGATGCTGTCTTTTCTTATCTTTTCCTTCACTCTCTTCATGTTTTGCCTGTTCTATTACAGTATTAAAACATCCCCTAGTATAAACAACTTTGTAAGCAGAGCTACTCACTTGTAGCACAGAATATAGAAATGAAAATGAGCCATAAACGCTCTTGTAAATCATGACAGCCTTTGGTTAACAAAAGAATATGTAGTATTTATTAACATATGTCCTCCTACAAGCCTCTTTTCTGGAACAGTCAGAAAAGAGATGTCAAAGAAGCCCCAAATGATGGATGCCCTGCAGGGACTCAGGGAGCAGTTTTCAGCACAGTGTTCTCAAACTATTTTTCAATGCTTAACTGAACTTTACTTCCCTATCACACTGTTGACCTTCCCCTGTGGAAGGACATGCACTTATATCAAGTACTGCTAGGTAAGAACATGGCTACTGAATATTTGCGCCATTTTACCACAGACGAACCTGAATTTCTGTTTCCACAAATGAAAAGCTAGAGTTGCCTAAGACTTTTCTGTACACTTACTATAAATACTTGGAATTCATTGACTCTCACATGTTGATGCACAAGGCAGAAAGGAAAAAAGAAACGAACAGATAAAAGGTTGGTTTTCCTCAGTAAATGTAATCAAAGCATATTATTAGGATGCAGTGAGGAGTCTAGCCAGATATATGTGATATCTGTGATATTACTAACACAGGCACCAAGGAGAGCCTAGCAGAAAGCTAAAGTACACCTAATATACACACACACACACACCCCCAGCATTTATTCACATGAAAGACTACTGGAGCAGCCTTCCTGTCCATTCTTGCTGAATCAACTCCAGTACCAAGAATTGGATTCGACTTTCAATTCTGAAAGCCTATATGCAGAACTTCCATGTGTATCAAAACAAGGTTTGAAGAACAAGGCCTGAGACTGCCTGAGACCCAAATATAATCCTTTGGTTACATGGTTTTTCATAGGCAGCATGTTCCTCAGATCCTGCTAAACAATAATGTTGCTATTCATCAATTAAAAGGAGTTGGTACCGTCAACTTGAGTGTTATTTTGAGATGCATGAGCAGCCACTCTGCTATAGTTGATTACAGAAGCTGACGTTTTTGCCGCCATATTGACTCTACAGTTGCAGCATTTCAGCCTTAAGTGAATATTGAGTCATTTCTCAGGAACTGTAAGAAACAGCTAAGCAGATGCACTCAGTCAGCCTTGTCAGCTTTTCCCCTGTGCAAATCCAAATGTATCAAAGTTTGATTAGCACTGTAGAGAAAAAAGACCATCTGCTAGCAAACCAAATGCGTGTCCTGTTGAAAAAAACAAAAAAAGCAGCAAAGAGCTGTTAGATACCTGCACTGCTGAAACATATAGGGAGCAGGAAGCTGTTTCTCTCAAACAAATGTGTGCCCAAAATAATGGTAAACTGTGAAACCAACATAGCAAAGGCGAAATCACACAATTGGAGCACCTTTTCTTGCAGTCCATTTTCTGTAAAAATACAACAGCAAGTACTGCTGTTACATCCAGTTTTCAAATCAGATTAAGGAAATCCATTATTCACTGGATAAAATGATCATGACTTTTTTTTTTTTGTTAATCCTAAACAATTTAGATTAAATTCCTAAGCCTGTGTCTGCTTAAATTCCTGTGGAAAGACTTTCAGAACACACTTTACAGCCATGTGCTTAAGTGGATGATGTAGGTCATATTCACTAGAATTCTTCAATGAAAGATAAAAGATCTTTTCACAACTCTTGATGTTTTTGAAACATTGGTTTGGAGTGGACAGGAAAAAGAAAAAAGCCACCACAACATCAATTTTGTTTCTGTTTATCCGACAGCTATTGCTCCAAAAAGATTGTTAGCAAAATACAGAAGTTAGAGTCATATTTCATTGATGTCTGCAATAACTATTACTTCATGAAATAAATGACCCTGAGAAATGTCAGTTTATACATTTTAAAACAAGTTTTAATTTAGGCCTGTTGTCACAGTACAGAGCAATATCATAATTAATGATGTAAAGCTGGTAGCTAAGATGTCATTACACACGGGAATGTCACAGTGAATCAAGTTAAACTAGCTACTAAAAAAATTCAGTTCTGGAGTATTAGTTTTTATACGCACAGTATATCAAATAAATCTTTGACAAGTTACAAAAAAGGGTATGGATTAAATATGATATGGGATGAGCAGATTTGGTATAAAACTGGCCCAGAATCTCAAAATGCCAGCAAATCGAGGCCTGGGGGTAAGTCAGGCTATTTATTTGCCAAGCTGAACTACTTCTATTACGTTTATCATTCTTCTGAGTAACGTTTACAAGAGTCTTTCTGTCAGAACAAGAGACAATGTTAATTCATCAGAACTTTGATGTCGTTTCTAAGAAGGCTGCCTACCTCCTGAAGGCATGTTTACAAGCATTTCTAAGGAGTGCTCTGAGCTGCCCAAAATACCTTTATCCTGTTACCAGCTAGCTTTTTCTAAATAAAATTAGCTTTGACACCCAAAAATTAGGTGCAAAATCAAATTAGCATTTACATCAGATTAAAAAAACCTTTCAGTTGTTATTTTTCATTACAGAAATACAGTTGGTAGCAGCATAAGTTACTTTGCATGTAAATATTTATGAACAATACAAAGTTTTAAGAGAACAAAACATGATTAAAACTGCATAATAGACTGAAAGTATGGTATCTGCTGGAACTGGTTACATACTGTTTTCCCATTGTGACCCTGTCGCTGGAATTCGTATGAGTAGGTAGGAGGTGTTTGGGCAGGCCTGGCCAACAAAATTCTCAGCCCTAAGGGCAGAGGTAGAATTTACAGTGGGAATCTGAGCTCTTGCTTTTACAAAAATAATTTCAACTTACCATCATTCCACCGTATTCAGTGTATACTCAAATACACATTATTCTTTGACTGACTGGAACAGGAGAAATTTAAAAACAACCAACTACAAAACCTCCAAGTTTTACTTATTGTAAATGCATGAGTTTATGGCAGGAGACAATTACCTGTCTGCTACTAACACGTTCTGATGCATAGTCCTTTTTCATTTCAACAAATGAGGACTTACATGAGCTATCGCTGCTCTTGTACAAACTAGTGGGGTTTTGTTCCATTTTATAAATGGATTTTTTTTCCTTTAATAATCCTCCTTTATTAATCTTGTCTTGTTTAAACCTGATTTGTGCTTTTGAATCCAATTTTTCTCCTTTACAAAGGACTGTACTCCTGTGGACGGTTTGAGTAGCCACTCATGCTTAAGAGTTTTGTATCATCTGGCAGTGCAGCTACTGGAAGATCTGACTATACCCTGAGGGTATACCCAGCCCCATTTTGAACTGATTTGTTCAGACAGTAATTTCAGTGAGGATTGAGCCCCACAGGCTTTCTCCTGCTTTTCCCCTCATATACCAAGCATTCCCACAGGCTTATATTTAGAACCCCACACTGCTACAGTTGCAGTCATCAACCCTTTAAACAGAAAAAGCTATTGGTTGCAAAGCACAGTGTACAACAGTCTCTGCTTTAGTATAAATTCACATTTAGGTAGCATAAATACTTAAACAGGATGTTTCAGAAGCACCCTTACAGGGAGAGCTTTCTCTGTCTCTTCACCCTTGGACATCTCACTTTCTTCTCATGTAGACCTTGGTTATTTGTAATGTCTACCTCTAATGAGTTTTTTTATACATGCACTCAGCCAGGCATGTCTGCAAGAAACATATTTACACCTCTTGCTAATGGAATACCTGAGAAACAGTACACCAGCTCCATAACAGCCTTTCCTACCTTGATACACAGTTCAGCTCTGGAGCTAACAATGTGATCATGGCTTTGTGTGGAATATTTGTCCAAAAGGCACATTAATTACGTGTAGAACACTACTGAGTGCTGATCTGCAAGAAACTGTACAAATAGATGCCTTTTTCTGTTTTTGTTAGAGAAAGTATTCTTTAAGCATTAACTGCATTTTGTTGAACATGTTGGTGCAATTTTTTTTTGTCATAAGGCTTTTTTTTTTACTGTCCTAAGAGCTTCAACCTATGCAGTCCTCTAGAAAGGAGAAGGAGAAAAGAGAATTTCCTATGCTTTTTCTTCCAGCCAGTTTTTAATGTTTTCATAAACCTTTACAGACATAATTGTTTTACAAAGGTACAGTAAGAATGGTGTGTGTATATACTTAAAAAATACATTTCATGCTGTGCATGCTGTCACCAGATACCTAACTTATACCCACTCATACTAAACCAAGGGTCACTTGGTTCAAGTAGCTAGATGAAAGTGAGGCAAGTCACCTTAAATATCTGAAGGCATTTATGGTAAAATACTGGCAGCACAATTTTGAAGGTGGGAAAGGAAAAGGAAGTGAACAAGTTCCCTTTGAAATTCAATGTTATTAAATTCAAATACCCAAAAGAGCATGGTCAGTGTAAGGAGAGGTCAGCTTTCTGCCAACCACTGCAAACTGGAAAAAGCTCAGAAAACAAATAATTCTTGTTGTATGCTGAGACGCAGAAGCTTTAAGGAGATATTTAATAGTTATACATAAGGATTAAAATAATACTGTATCAAAGTCGACTATTTCAAAGTGCAGCTGCTGGCCAAAAAAAAAGCCAGTTTGAATAACACCCTACCAAAAAAAAAAAACAAATAAAAATGATCATGCCAGGAGATAAAGCAATCGCTTACTGGAGTGTGTGACAGGTATATTATTACTGTTCATAAATAGTTCTGTAGCCCAAGCACCAGAGTAGGCAGTTTACAGACAGACTGAATAATAAGATCTGTGCTGTAAAAAGCCTCCAGTCTCAGCTGGCAGTTACACAAACAGAGACAAGGAAGTGGAATAACAAGGAGGTGTGAGGATACACATTTTCATTAAGAACTTTTTTTAAGAAACAGGAGAAGCCCAAATACCAGTTCACTGCTGCTGGAAGTCAAAGTCCTCTACCTCTTCCCCATAGCTTTTTCCTCCCACTCTTCCACCCAAACATAACTCCTCTTCCTCCCAGAATCACAAATGGTTGGAAGGGACCTCTGAAGGTCATCTGTTCCAACTACAAAGCCTCTCTTCACTCCTCTCTCTGAGCCAATTAGAATTACTAGAATGTCTAAAAACTACTCAGCTGTTTGTCTTAATGAGTTAGATCAGGTCCCTAACCTAAAGCCAAGAGGACTGTAAATGAGAGATTAAAGATCTATGAGATTTGTCCCGCTAAATCTCATAGGTACTTCAAAACCCTGTTATAGAATACTTTATTTTCCTCCAGGGCATATTTTTACATCGAACCTCCCAGTTCTTAGAGACCTCAGTAGAGGTACTTCAAGATATTTGCCCTGGGTTTTTGGGTTCTCATGTAGCCAAACCATGAGAAGTTTCACTGGGAGTCAAACCAAAGTAGGTGCTACAACATTTGATCCCATAGGACTCTAAAGTCTTCTGTGAGGGTTTCTCTTCTCTCGATTCCTTTGTTTTAAAGATGTGTGGGTGTTTGGTGGGTTGTTGTTGTTTTAATCAATTCCCACTATCATCTTCCTTTTTCTACAACCAAAACATATTTTAAAGGAAGTAGAATTTCATGTACATTCTGCCTTGCCTCTGATTCAACATTTATTTCCCCCTTCTTTTAAGAACACTGGGCTCTCAATTCCATTTTCAAGCCAATCTCAGACAAGTACCAGTTGCTACCCTTTTGCAGACAGGTGGCCAGCAGAGAGATTTTGCAGCATTAGTGCTCAACTCATTTAGACTTCCTTCAAGACTGAGTGATTTCTGGGAGGGGACTCAACCTCTATGACCTTTCACTGCACTGTACGTTGCTGCTAATCACTCCACCATCAGTCCCTGAAATGCAATTTTACATAATCTTCACTGGGCAAAAGGAACTACAAGTATTCTGCCTGTTACTCTACTTCTGCAATCAAGTTACAATGTCATTTATATTCTAACCAAGTATTTGCATCTGCCTTTATCCGCATATACATATGTATGAAAATGTATATATTTGTGTGTGCATACGGACTGAAAAGAGAACTCAGTTAATAGCCTATGGTGCCAGCTTCAGAAGCTTTTCCAAAGAATATTAAAATAGCCAGTAGTATATAATGGGGAAGTCAAATTTGGGTTGAGTATTTTCACATTTTGTTCAGTATGTCATAGATATTAATCTATAATAATCCTAAAAGTATAAGATAAGAAAGACAATAGTGGCTTGGATGCTTACTGTACTGACCTCTGAATCCTACTTTCATAGGTCTTAATTATAAACTATGTACTGTAAGTTCTGCAGGCTTCAGCTGCCACTGTTAAAAATGCATGGCTCCTATTGAAATCACCACCAGCCCCTTGCAGAAGCTGCAGAAGGGATCACATCAGTGCCTTAGTCACCCCCAGCACCTAATACTAACATTGCCAACTGATCTGAGGTGAGTGCAACCACAGCAGGCTCTAAATTGGAGCAGCTGAAAATTGGGACATCCCTGTCAAAGAGACGGTAGCTTTTAGCTGAGGGCAGTTGTAATGGATGGGAACCTAGCTGAGAGCTGATTCCCACTCATGACTGAGAGATGTGACAAAGTATGTTTTTGTCGGTTTATTCAGGAGAGTATATATGTTTATGTTCATTGTGACTATTTGCCGGAAAGAGACAGAAAAACATAGGTGTGCAGCTGTTCTATGACCTTCGTACTTGGCCATGCCAGGGTGCCTTGAGCAACATTCTCAGCATGGACAACAGTGAGATCATGAGAAACTACACAGCCCTATGAGTAAACAGAACTGGTATAAAGCTAATTGTTTTTCTAAGGGTATAAAAGCAGGACCCCCGGTAGCCAAATCCAAAGCCTCACCCATGTGTGGGTGCACCACGTAGGAATTTTCCCAATTACCTGAGACTCCTGGCATTAGCTGCAATGTGTCTTCCCAGCTTGAAGTGTGGGCCTGGATGATGATTTGGTGGTAACTGGTGATATAT
The DNA here is from genome assembly GCF_034315485.1 of Pezoporus occidentalis. Taxonomy (NCBI): domain Eukaryota; kingdom Metazoa; phylum Chordata; class Aves; order Psittaciformes; family Psittacidae; genus Pezoporus; species Pezoporus occidentalis. The sequence continues at coordinate 28,733,687 of NW_026915724.1, forward strand.
TTCTTCTCAGTCTCTGTTCTCTCAATGCAGTAATGCTAATCTCCCTCGTTACTTTACGTATACATATATATATGATTTGTTTTATTGTACTTATTTACTGTATATAGATATATACCCAGTTTGTGTTAGTGTGCTTGTTTGCTTCAGTGTGCTTATTGTGCTTGTTTAATAAACTGTGCATGTTATATAGCTACTATGTAGCTGGTTTTGTGGCATACCCTGCCTGTTAGCAGAACAGCAGTTTGTCCGAAACTACCACAGCTAGACTTCTGCAACTGCAGGAAAATTGACTGCATTTTTTTTGTAGTATTACTTTACAGTGGTGCCTATTGATAATCCAGTCTGTCAGATGCATGTTTTTCAATTAAAAATATCAGCTGATTTCACAAAAAATTCTAATGATAACATATATGACAACTATGCTGTATTTGAGCATACTTTCCCTTTGGAAATCAAACATGGGGAACTCTTCTCTTCTAGGACAGCTATAGGGCTAAATAGGACCATCCCTTTTTCAAAGCTTTACATATCCCTCTCCTGTGTGCATTACCACTTAAGTAGAGCTGAGCAGAGTCTTGCATGCAGCTGTCAAGGCTGAAGCTGGGGTTGCCTGAGAGAAACTGGAGAGGAGCTGAAGGAGCAGTGGATGACAGGTATAGTCTGTGAAGGAAAACACGACTGAGAAAGAAATGAGAAAGCATTAATGGGAATTAGCGTAAGTCATCAAGGAAGAACAACAAGGTACCAAAGGATGATTTTTTGATTGTGAATGCTGGTATTTCCACTAGCTTCACTCAGAAAGTCATGAATGGTGAGTGAGAATGATACCCTCTCAGATACTGACACATAGTTAAGTTCAGAAATCCACATCAGTGCTACAGCAAAGAAAACAAAACAAACTCATCCTCAAGCTAACTGTTGTATTCATACTTCAGACACCTTCTTTCACAAGGTCTGCCTTGCATCCAAGGGTCCAAAAGTCACACTTAAATGCTTACAGAAAAACACACTTGTGCAGTTAAAGCTGCAAAGGAAATATGAGGATTATCACACAGCTTTGGACCAGCAGTGGTGAGGGCAGTGGCAGCACAAGTAAACATCTGCTCTAGCATTTCAGAAACCTAATAGAGAAAGGCAAGGGAGAGAGAAGTTCTTGCATTTTGGAAAAGCATAGCTAGAGAAGGGATTACCACTCAGGAGAAAGCAATAAAAATGTGATATATACCGGTAATTGAAGAGCTACTGCTTAATCCTGGTCATAGGTTTAACAGCTTCTGAGGGAATTTAAATAATTTAGCGAGGTTTAACATTCCTTTGAGAGATAAGTCCATGTATAACTTTGTACTTCATAATTAAAAATCTCTTTGATCTGTAGGAACCAGAAAACTGATTATAGGAAATTACAATCTGAACCACCAACCACTTGATGCTATGAATAACGCAGGGGAACTTCAAGATCAGATTTACCCTATCTGGATAGTCTACTGAGGATGTGAAGCAATGGTGGTTTTAGCTGCATAAATGAGAAGCACATGCTATAGAAGAACGGGAATAACGTCATCATCTGCTTCCCCTTACTCCTCATAACATTATCCACAGAGTAGCAAAATGTGCATAATTTTAGCAATAATGGGAATCGTATAATAATAATAACAGAACCCTTAATCCCTGAACTGAGGAGTACTGAGTTGGAAAAAAAAAAAAAGGAGATCAAACATGTCAAATGAACTGGCATTCTTAGCCAGTCAAAGGAAAGGCAATACAAATAAAACAATATCTCAATCTAGGACAGATTGACATGAGCTATTTTTCCTTCAAAACCAATTTATTTAGATTCAATGTTGGTTATGTTAAGTCAGTAACTGAGATAGACATCAACAAATATAGTATACAAGTCAAGAGCATATTAATATTTAAATGTAAAAACCTTGAATCTTCACCTTGCTCCCCCTCATCACCTCTCTTTCAGAAGTAAATCCCTTTTTCCCAGAAAATTATATTTCAAATGAGCAAGCAGGGATTTTGCCACTAAGGTCACAAAGTCAAAGATTAATCAAGGGAAAGAAACTTGGAGAATACAGAAAAGGGAGTTTCAAGGGCAGTAGTAATATGAAACTATTTTAAAGCAAGAACATCTCAATACTACACCATTTCAAGGAAAGCATTAATTTCTACATCTCAGGCAACTATGAACTCTACCAAGACAATAGTTGTCCTTTATATTCAAACCCTAATCACACAGAAAATATCATAGAATCATAGAATCATAGAATCGTTAGGGTTGGAAAGGACCTTAAGATCATCTAGTTCCAACCCCCATGCCATGGGCAGGGACAGCTGGCACTAAATCATGTCACCCAAGGCTCCATCCAACCTGGCCTTGAACACTGCCAGAGATGGAAAATTCACAGTTTCCTTGGGCAAGCCACTCCAGCGCCTCACCACCCGCACAGTGAAGAATTTCTTCCTTCTAGCTAACCTGAACGTCCTCCGCTTCACTTTAAGCCCATCAGCCCTTGTCCTCTTGCTACAGTCCCTGATCAAGAGTCCCTCATGAGCATCCTAGTAGGCCCCCTTCAGATACTGGAAGGCTGCTATGAGGTCTCCAAGCAGCCTTCCCTTCTTGGCTATGAGGTCTCCAAGCCACCTTCCTCAGACTGTCTTCATACAGGAGCTGCTCCAACCCCCTTATCATCCTTGTGGCCCTCCTCTGGACTTGCTCCAACAAGTCCTAACTCCCCCCAGAGTTCTGTGATCATATCCTCAGCTTTTTTGCTGTTACTACTGAGCCATTCCAAAACAGAGAGCTATGCCATAATTTGCTCAATAAAAGAAAATTATAAAATTAATTACTTCATTCATCCCTCTTTCCTTCCCTGGGTAGCATTCCTATGAACCCTCATGGAGACTGTATACCACAAATACAAGCTTTACATAAGAACATGTATAGATAATCAAGAAAATGTGTTAAAGTACTATGCACAGGAATCCAGTCCTTATTAGCTTTAATTTATTTTGTTTCCTAAGCAGGTTCTATTTAAGGATATGCCACTGTTTAACTCCAGCCAGCAACTAAGCATCAGGCAGCTGCTCTCTCACTCCCTACCAGCGAGATCGGAGAGTATAAATCAAAACAGTAAAAGTGAGAAAAATCATAAGTTGAGATAAAAACAGTATAAGACAATAATAATAAGTAATATTAATAATAATTATAATGTTTTAATGAAAATTAATGTAACAAAGAGAGAGAAATAAAACCCAAGATAGACAAATGATGCAAATGAAAACAATTGCTCACCACCAACTGAAAATTAACTTTAACCTAGCCCAAACCAGCACAGGATGTTTACAAGTCATTTCACAAAGGTGAAACCCTGAAAGATAAGTTATTTGATCTTAGACTAAGCTCCTAAATCGAAAGCTTAAAGAAACACTTTTTTGGTAAGTGACATGGAAACCATTAATTGTTGGAATATAGTTCAAATTTTGTCAGCAGTTGAATGTTTACCGACTTTAAGTTGTAATCGGTTTTTCAGTCAGTTACTTTTATGGAAATTCAAGTTAATTTTCTCTATTTTTTTGGCATAAAGAGTATCACATGTTTTGGTGGGGATTTTTATTCATTAAGATAACATCATGCACTTGTGTAAAACTTAAATAACTTTTGGATGCTTTCAAATTCATCATTTTCAACACATGTTCCAAAACATGTACTTACATTTGGATAATAGAAATCATCCTATTTAATCCCATTCATTGGTCCAATGGTCTAGTCTTATTTCATTGCAACTAGTAAAGGTAAAATGGGCATGAGACACATGCCAGTCTTAAATGAGACCAAGATGAATATTCACCTCCATGTTTTCTTCAGTAGGATTTTATACTTGAATAACTATGTTCAATTGGCTCTCTCAGAGGAAACTCATCCTTTTGCAGTGAAGACATAACTATTTAATTAAGCAGTTCATCTTGAAAAAAAGGTTTAATAACCTCTATAGCAGTTTACATTTAATGAGTCAGAAATCGCTTTCTGTGCATCTAATTTTAGTGTTGATTTCAAAAATAATGCCAGACAAAAATCTTTCACATCTCTCCACTACTCTTTCTCCCTCCCTCAACCAAGCTTGTAATTTATATTTTACTTGTAATGACTCAATTTTATACATTAAACACATTCCATAAAATAAGATCAATAAAAATAAAAATAATTTCCTGGAGGCAATACTACTTTTAGTGATTAAATTTCTGTAACAGGCATCTTTTTGCTTTGCTCTAAAAACACAGGAAATGGGTGTTAAATAAAACTGGTAATCACAGAACATCTAATTCAACCAAAACCACCACACACCATCCCCTACCTAGTATCCCGAAACCATGTAATCAGCTCTAAAGCCAGCACTGCATTCTAACAAGGATATTAATACACTATATGGAATTTTGTTCAAGTCTGGTAAATCATATCCTGTATTCACCAACTACAGGAATGTTCTGTGTATGTGACTAGAATTTTCCATCATAGGGCAGAGCAAGGTCAAACTTCTGCTATAGCCCTTCACTTTCTTTTAAGTATCTGTTACAGTCATTCGATTGCTGCATACACAACACACAGTTAAATAAATAAGGAGAGCATTAAGCAAAAGCCAGATAAGGTGTGATTGTTGAGAGCTGTGAACTAATGATAATGGTTTTTTCTGTTTTTCAGTAATGTACTCAGCAGTATACCTCCACTAACTAAAGTAGGAGATAATCCCCCTATCTTGTAGAATCCCAATGATACCAATTATTGTCAGAGGGCTACATTTTTAGCCTTATAAATTGCATCCACTGATTTCAGTTTTTCCCTCTCAAGAAGGCTGAAAATAGTGATACCTCTTTTACATTTTTGTTGTCATTGTAAATCTATGTCTGTCCATACTGTATCAATGTGATAGTTTTTCTAATTGGATATCTTTATTGGATGAGGAAGGATCAGTGACAGAGAAAGAAACAAAAACACATCTTCAGAGTTGAGCTAGGAAAAATATTGAAACTGATTTTTCATCAGTATGACAGGAGCTCTGCATCTGATTTCCATGAATATGGAAAAAAGAAAACTTTTCCTTAGAATTTTTTTTTTTTTAGAACAGATGGACATTCAACTTAATCAAATGCTCTAGTTATTTCTGGTTTTAACCAGCCTCAAAACATCCATTCAAAACATTTAACTAAATCTCTGAAGATGCACAAATTGTTTGTAAAGAACAATGAAGAGACTGAGATACAGCCCATGATGGGCAATGGAGTGACTGAGGCTGATCTCTTCATAGCCTACAGGCCTCCTCACATTCAGTACCATGACAGTGAGAAGTGTAGTAACTTTGCCATAAATAGAGCTTCTATGCTGGCTTATTACATCAGGTGTTGTATGAAGACTAATACCCAATTATACAGTCTTTTACTCCTCATCTTATTCTAATGGAGTAGAATAACGTCAGTGGCCTTTCCGTCACATACAGTTCCACAGGAGATACAGGTGTTTGGCAAAGAACCACAGAAATCGTTTAGTCCATGACTCACTAACTGTACTACTCACACATCTGGACCTCTGCCAGTCCCTTAAAAAAAAAAAGTGGTATGTCATTTTTTGCCTAGCATTAGAACAGAAAGATACTGACACCAGAGGTTGGCAAAAAACACCACCAATTGCTCCCTCAAAAATAAAAAGGAAGGGGCAGGATAGTGAATTTGTCAAAAGTATACTCAGATTGAAATGACTTATTATTTTACCCCAGATATATCACAAGGTTCAGGCTAGAGAAAAAACAAAGTGCCTTTTAGAATTGTTTTGCCAAAGGAAGTAGCAATTCATGGATCAAAATTTACAGCTCTACATGTGGTTATGGGAGACCAAGATCCTTTTTACAGCTCAGCCTAAGGGATGAAGAATTCAAAGCTCACACTTTTCATTGCCCAAGAGAGTTGCTTGACCATTTGCTAAGGGGAAGATGAGCTCAATTTCTTGCTGTGAAAGCTAATCCGTTCTGTAAAAGCTTCAATGGCACAAGGAATAGTACCCAAGTGGCACAGCTTCCAAAGAAGTGTCTTACTGAGATATTTTTAGCTCTCAGCACCTGTCAGATTGCATAACACATATTTTCACTATAAAAACCCATAGTTTTGGCCTATGATCTTAGAGCAACAGGATTTTAATTGTCTTGTAAAATTAAATAAGATTAAATTGATTTAAATCAAAATGTCTCCCCTTTTCCCACAAAAATACATAAATTAAACAGTTCAAAGCCTATCGTCTATCATCATGTGCACGAAAAAGGTCATTTTCAAAGTCTTCGCATAGTGTTTTTCAAACATGTTTTCAATTCACTTGGGGGAGGGGTGGGGACTGAAAAAAAAGAAGGAGCACCTAAAAAGGTTAGTCACATGTTATTAACAAGCACTTATATTTGGTTCAGGTGTTTCCACCACACAGGATTTGTAAGGTCAGTATGAACATAGAGCTATCATTCAGTTGATAATAGCATTTCCATGACAGTGTCATTCAGTTCTCCCTAGTGACTTCTTGCAGATCCAGGGCAATATATTAAAATTGTTGCTTCACTGCCTTTAGTTCTGCTTCATGCTAAATTGATCCCACACTGTGGCATTCCTGCCAATAGCACTTTTCTTTACAACAAACATCTCTAAACTTAGGAAATAAAGTCTCTGGTTGCTGTTGTGGTGCTCTCTGAATTTCAGTTTCAGACAAGAAACTTCTGAATCAGCAAGAGGTTTTATATGTAACTAATGGAGTAAAGTTTCAGGGTAATACCTTTATTCCCTTTCACAAAATTATTTCTTGTTTCTTTGATTCTTGCAGCTTGTACCTTCTTTTAAAGATGCAGTTTGCCTAAGATTTAAATTCTCAGAGAAACTCCAGATTATTTTTAACTGAAAACATTTCCATTGTTGAACTTTAAAAAAAAAATTGTCATACATGTACAGTTGTCAGCTTCCTTTTGTTTCTATATTTCCACCCCAGTGAAACTGTGCATATCACCTCATTTCAAGACATGCATACACCTACATTTCATATCCAACATTGACTACCAAATCTGACTAGCATGTTTACAAAAGTGCATGTTTTGAGGATGATTATCTATGCCTTGAAGCAAAGAAGTATAAATGCACTGTACCTATGGCAGATACAAGGGGTAGTAAGTAACAGCATCGTGTGCCTGCCTGGGTACAGGAGTAGTCAGCATGACTTCACCAAGAGGAAGTCATGCTTGAGGAATTTGATTAACTACTAAGATGAAATGAATGACCTGGTAGATGAGGAGAAAGTGGTGGATATCATCTACTTGGACATCAGAAAGGCCTTTGACATTGTCTCCCATAAGATCCTCATAGACAAGCTGCTAATGTATGGTGTGGATGAGCAGACAGTGAAGTGGATTGAAAACTAGCTAAATGGACAGGCCCAGAGGGTGGCAGTCAGTGGTATTAAGTCCTGTTGGATCTCAGTAACTGACAGAGTACCACAGCGGTTAATACTGGGTCTAGTCCTTTTAAACATCTTCATTAATGACCTGGATGATTGGGCAGAGTGTACCCTCAGCAATTTTCCAAGAGGCTGGAGAAATGGGATGACAGGAGCCTCATAAAGTTCAGCAAGGGGAAGTGCAAAGTCCTGCACTTGGGGAAGATCAGTCCCATGCATCACTGTATGCTGGGGGCTGTCCAGCTGGAAAGCAGCTTTGAAGAAAACAACCTGGGTGTCCTGGTGGACACCAAGTTTAATATGAGCCAGCAATGTGCCTTTGCAGCAAAGATTAGGGGTATCCTGGGCTGCATTAAGAGCAGTGCTGCCAGCAGGCTGACGGAGGTGATCCTTCTCCTCTACTCATCACTGCTGAGGCCACACCTGTGTCTTGTGACCATTTTTGGGTTCCCTAGTACAAGAATGACGTGCTGAACTGTATCCCTAGATTTTCTCCTCTTCTGATATACTGCCACCAACCTGGCAAAAAAATCCAGTTCTGGTACATTTTGCTGTCATCATCCCCCTTAAGCCAAGTTGTGCAAACTGTGTCACACAGATCAAGGCAGCAGAGAAGAGATGTAATTAGGTAATGTCTTGACAAATTAAAGCAGATATGTATGAAATGTACATATATGTAGAACCTATCCCAAGAAAAGCATATCCAAAGCTTTCAAAAGAAAAAGTACGGGCCTCAGCTAAGAGGGATGATTACTGTAAGAAGGGTTAAATTTTAAGATCGTATGGAAAAAAGGACATCCAAATTGGTTATCTTAGTTTCAAGAGAGAGTTGAACCAACAGATTTATATGCACAAATGGAATGTTAAATCATCCCTGTTTGGCCACGTTACGTATATTTATGTCTTTTTAATCTGAAATGATAAAGAAATCCCTCTTCATCTTGACACTGATCAAGCGAACAAATATTATTCTAGTATTTATTCTTCATTAATAGATTGCAATGCGAGCATTTATTTTCTGCTTTGTCAGAATCACATCTCAGCTATCATTTTGCACAGTTCTGTGGTGGCTGCCGAGAAATTTTCTACCTGCAGTTCAAAGTCTCAAGAGGTGCTACATTTCCAGACAAAGAATTTTTATAATTAGTGACTATAGATTGTTAGAAACAAATGTGATAGATACCAAATTATATTTAGGCAAAGCACATTTACTGATAAGTGCAAGTTCAATTGCAGTAACCACCAATCCATGTTACAGCCAACTTGTATTATAAGCCAGTGTATGTAAAATATAAAATGCCAGTTTTGTCCAAGCTGCTAATGTCTCAGAAGTAAAAGTGCTTAGATCTGTGCCTCTAGAGAAATAAAAGTTTCTGAGTTTAAAATATCTGCATTTGAGCTCTACAACCTCAGCAAACTTAAAACGAGCTGGGCCCATCTTATGTGTCTTACATAGCTTTCAAATACCACCAGTGTTATGCCAAGGTTTTTAAAATTTCTCAGACAAATGGAAATCATATCAAAAGACAAGACTTTTAGGTAAAAGTTTCAAATACATGCAATTTAATGCCTATTTTACCTCTAAATATATGGCATAATTTTAATTGTTTGATTGTTTTGTTTAAAGTTTCTTTTACTCCTAGAAAGATACTTAAATCTGAAATCATGAAGACATTAATTTCCTATAGCAATAAGGCTTCAAATCATAATGCTTTATAAATCACTTTGACACCAATTAAATGTTTTTTTCCCCATAGCTCATTTCCCTTGTGATTAATATTTCCACTTCTAGCTCACCGTCCCTAAACACCTTACCACTCTTGTGCCACCCTCCTAGTATGCTTACAAAATATCAGTATTAGTAGGAATGTTTTCATGTTCCTTAAGCCCTTAAATCCTCTTGTTTATTAATGCACCAATCTATTGTGGCTGCATACAAAATAAGTCCACAAATGAGTTTTCATTGCAGCGTCAAAAGGAAAAGATTTCCATACAAGGACAGTAAATTTTATTCCTCTTTCCTTCACACAAGGAATAATCACGATTTGAATTTCCCATATTCATATCACATTTAATCAGTATCTAAAAAATAATATGGTAATGACAGCAGGCTTACCTGGCTCTCAGCTTTTAACATTCAGCCGGTACAAAGAACTAAAAATACTGTTAATATGAAAAATTAAAAAGAAATTAACAGAACACTTTGAATCCTAATCCCATGGTTTGTTCCAGCTCCTGCAAGGAAAATACAGTCTCAGGGTTATCCATTATGTGAGTAGCAAAGGAATTAGTAGAATCACAGTATGGTTTGGGTTGGAAGGACCTTAAAGATCATCCAGTTCCAAACCCCTGCCATGGGCAGAGACACCTTCCACTAGACTATGTTGCTCCAAGCCCTGTCCAACCTGGCTTTGAATACTGCCAGGAATGGGGCAGCCACAGCTTCTCTGGGCAAGCTGTTCCAGTGCCTCATCACCCTCATAATAAATTCCTTTCTTATATCTGACCTAAATCTACTCTCTTTCAGATTAAACCCATTCCACCTTGTCCTATGACTGCACACCTTTGTGAAAAGCTACTCAACAAATTTCTTGCAGGCCCTCTTTAGGCACTGGAAGCTGTTCTAAGGTCTTCCTGGAGCCTTCTCTTCTCCAGGGAAGGAGAACAAGCCCAGCTCTCAGACTGTTTTCACAAGAGACATGTTCCAGCCCTCTGATCTGCTTTGTGGCCCGCCTATGGATTTCCTCCAATAGGTTCATCTGCTTCTTATATTTGGGGCCCCAGAGCTGAACAGAGTACAGGTGAGGTCTCATGAGAGTGAAGTAGAGGGGCAGGATCAACTGCCTTGACCCGCTGGTCATGCTCCTTTTGATGCAGCCCAGCACATGATTGGCTTTCTGGGCTGCAAATGCATATCACTGGGTCATGTTGAGCTTCTTATCAACCAACATCCCCAACAGTACTTCATCCTCATGGCTGCTCTCAATCCATTCTCCACCCAGCCTGTATTAATGCTTGTGATTGCCCCAATCCTAGCGTGGGATCTTGCCTTGGCCTTGTTGAACTGCATGAGGTCTGCATGAGCCCATCTCTCAAGCGTGTCAAGGTCCCACTGGATGGCATCCCTTGTCTCCGGTGTGTCAACCACACCATGCAGCTTGGTGGTGTCGGCAAGCTTGCTGAGGGTGTGCTCAATCTCAATCTGTCACAAACAAATATGTTGAACAGCACCAGTCCCAGTTCCAACCCTGAGGAATGCCATTTTTCCCTGGTTTAAGTATAAAACTATGCTTTATATATTTGTTCTTATACATGGCTTCAGTAAATGTGATTTTGTATTTAGTTCTTCATCAGATTTGTAAGATGAGAAAACAAGATTGTTTCACTTTTTTTTTCTAGATAAGGAACATAAGTCTTGGATCAATTAGAAGTATTAATGCAATATAACAAAGGATGTAAGATTTCAGTTAGGCAACAGTTACCATCTCCCTAAATCATGTAAAGAAATGCCAGTACCTGTGGAGAAAGCTGAAGTGTTCATGAATAAAAGGGGCGCACAGTGCAAGGTCTCATACCATCTGAAGTGGAAGGTTTTCAGGAAGGGAATCTGCACAGGAGCTCCATGAAGCTCTGTTAATGAAGGTGACCTGCAGTCTTCGAAACCTCTGTTGCTGGAAAGTCTCCTGACTATTCTTTTGCTCGGTCAAATTTTTAATGCAATAAATGCTTATGATTGCCTGATACCTCTAAGGGTTTCTTACAGGATATGAAAGCCGTATTTGATTATCCTTCTGTATAGAACCATTACTATTTCTGATTCCCTATTCAAATAAGAGATGTATTTTTTATTTTACATGACTGCTTACAGTAAGATACCAAACAAGTGAAATTCTAGTAACAAAAAGATTGGAAATGTTTAGTAACCTCTATCAGCTTTAATCTCATGATTAACTACTTGTGATTACAATCCTTTCTGTCTGGCTACCTACTTGATTTCAGTGACTTCTTAAATTACTTTGGCTAAAAAAAATACTTCTATCAGGTAGCTAATTCAATCTATCTGTAATCTTTTTTATCTCCTTTAACCTTGAGATTCCAAAGATGTCAAGAGAATACAAAAAAATGCAAACAAATTGCATTGTGAAAAAAATTCCCAAATTGACCAAGAGAAAGATACAGTTTGCAGTTCTCTGATGAAGAGATGCGGATGGCTGCAGAAAAAAAAACAAACAAAACAGTCCTGTTAAATGCACTTCAAAATAAAACATTATTCCGGGTTTGCTTGTATCAGAAATAATGTTTTACAGATAATTTAAAGATTATCATCTTTTCATTCTTCTGATAAATGCCTCAAAAATACTGATAATCTTTTTGTACACATTGAGCAAAAGAATAAGCCCTAATACTTTTGAAGTGTCACAGAACTCATGGGCTGGCTACAGGAGCTCTAGTGCATTCTGTTTTGCATATGATCCCAAAGTGAAAAAAATAAAAGTAAGGCACCAACACTGGATTAAACCTAAACATCAGTCTTATTAACTGTCTTGCTCACTTGGGCTAAGAAGCAAATAAGACTCTCTGAACACCAGCTGGAGACTAATTTTTAGCTATTAGCACTTTGGTCTTGGTAGACAAATGTCTGGTATTTGTGGATATGAAACTATTAAAATATTGCAGTATGCCCATACTTCAAATTCACAACTCCCAAAGAGCATGCCATTATGCTCCGACACAAGAAATCATTAACACACCAACAAGGCAGCAAGAATACCACTTGGAAAGTAAAATTTGACTTAGTTATCAGCTTCATAAAACACATAAAAGAGTACAGATAGAGTGGCTCTTCCTGTCAGTGTATTTACATGGCTCAATTTGTCACTCTTTTTCATAGCCTTTCCTACTATATTTCTTATTTAGTCATTAGCATAAATCAAGATCAACGATGAAAGTACACCATGGATTGACAAGTTTATCTATCTGACAATAGATAAAAAGACCGTGGCCTGTGGTGCTGATTTATTCTGAAGGACTGCTTGCAGGTAGGGAAGGACCCACACTGGAGCAGTCCACGAAGGACTGTATTCCCTGGAAGGGATCCCATCCTGGAGCAGTGGAAAAGCATGAGGAGTGGCAGAGAACAGCTGCTATGGACTGACCACAACTTTCATTCCCCATCCACCTGCACTACTTAGGGAGGGTGGCAGTGAAGAAGTGAAGTTCAGCCTGAGAAAAAGGGCAAGGAGCTGGAGGTGTTGTCTTAATTTATATTTGGTAAAACTCTCTTTTAAAGGTCAATACATTAATCTTCCCCAAGTCAAGCCTGTTTTGCCCATGACAGTACCTGGTAAGTGATCTTCCTGTCTTTCTCTCAACCCAAGAGCTTTTCCATCTTACTTTCTTCTTCTGTGCCATTGAGGAGGGGGAGTGAGAGAGAGGCTGGGTGGGCATCTGACAGCAGGCAAAGGTCAGCTCACCACAGCCAGTTTAGGATATGGATTTGTCAATCCCAGATTTGCACTGTGGCCTTAGTCCATGTACCCTGTGTGCATATTATGTCCCTAAGTACCTCTATGAGAAATGTAACAGCAAGAAGTCATTGCCATTCCACATTTATTTCACACTTATAGATTGAATAATCATTTCACTCTGTTGCGAACATACTTTCAAAGGTCTAAATGTCACCAGTAAATCTTCCTTGCAAATACTGATATTGAATTTCAGTGCCTTTCACTTCATCCATCAGTAGAAACCAATATTTTGTCAGTAATCCAAGCAATTCTAATTGACAAGATCTGTGCTTTTAATGCCTGTCATTCAGGCATCATGATTGTAAAGTCAATTTTCACCAGCACCATCAATACAATGTAATGAATATTATCCTAGAAAGACAGCCTAAGACACAGAAGGAAATTAAGCAGCAAAGGTAAGGAAAGTTTTGAGATTCACAGCTAACCACAAGACAGAGAAGTAAACGTTTCGCACCATATAAGTTATGGGGATATTTATGTATATTAAGCATATTTTGCAACCCCATTTTATACTTAATTAAATATCTCTAATAAAGGAGAACTATAAGGACAACAATTTTACTTAAGTTAGTATTACCATTCTGTTTCTAGCCTGTTCATTTTATATTATTATATGATGTATACATGTAATTTATACTCTAAATTATAATGTATAATAGAAACAAGTATCGTAATATACACAATGCAAGAAATATTACTAAGAGGGATCATTACCTTATTCTAAAAAAAAATGTTTAGTTTTTGAACTAAAGTTCAAGAGAATTGTAGACCAGTTCTGGTTCTGGTAATGTGCCAAGCATGTGCAAAATTTTTCAGTGTGTTTTGTGTTAAGGTTATGTGCAGAAAAAGTCACTGAAAAACTGAAAGGTGTTTCTCCCAGACTGAGCTGTTAAATATATACAACTCCTATTTGACTCTACTTGTACTGAGGCAAAATTTGAGTAATATTAGATTGTTTTAAAATGTAATATTACCCTTAAATTGAAAAGAATCTGAAAACAGAGGTGAGGAATATCCACTGCATATTAACAGACTGTCTAAAAAAGGTGAAAAACTCCTTCATGATATTACAGTAGCAAATTTATTTCAGAGAGCTAATAAATCTTGCAAATAGGTGTTTGCTTGCTGTAAACTTCTACCTTAGTAAATGGATAATCTGAAGGTTAAAATGGGGTTTTGCATACATATCTATAGCCTTGCCCTAGGGCTGATCCTAAATCTTACAACTACTTAAAATACTGTGCGTGGCTTTAATAGAAAATTGCCACTTTTACTCCCTTTAATAGCTGACAGATCAGAAAGGTTCTTGGTTATCTCCTGAAATATCTAAACAGTGACAGTGTATGAGAGCTCCTTTTATATATCTCCTAGGTGACACTTAATATGAATTCTATTCAGATAACATCCTGTTGACAGTCAAGCAGAAAAAAGAAAGAAAAAAGAATCCACATTGCCTATACCAAATAAAGTTATACTAAAGCCTCCACAAAAATCAGTAAGCAGCTTCTTTATGTTATGGTAAAACTAAAAAAAAAAAGGAAAAAAAAATTAAAAAAAAAAAAAACAAACCACAAAATGATACACATGCAATATTACATGGTTAGAGGAACATTTCAGCTTTTATTTCAATAGCTAATGCTAATTCAGATAAGCAACAGATACAGTGTCCCTAAACACAGTCTAGTTATAAAACACCATTGCATTCCTAGCTTCATATTACTGCCTGGGCAACACTGCTTGGCAATTCACCTGAACAACATCTTCTGGCAGACAGATCTGGCAGTTTATGACCATGCTTTCCTGAGGCTTTCCCTTTTTAAGACCTCTTTTAAGGCCTGTTCTGTTTTTAAATAAGAGTTCTTCTGCATGCCTCAATTTACAGTATATTACTCTAAAGATATCAAAATATGGTAAATGCACCTTTTTACGTCTTTCAGTTTCACCTTAGACATTATAGTGACAAACTGTCAAAAATATTAATGCGGCATTTCATCCAAGTGAGTTATTGTTGGCTTACACATATTATTATACATGCCTCTATTTTATATCTGTTTAAGTGGATCTTTAAAAGACAGCTATTCTCTGTCTTCACAATTCAAGATAAGTCTTTAAAATGCAGTGCATATTATTAGCCTGCATAGAGCAAAAAGACTAATCTAGAAAACAGTTCTCTTTTGTTTTTCAATTTGACATTTGACACTATATTTTGATCCCAAAAATGGAAAGTTACTGTAACTCCATCAGAGTGTTTTCTCCTCACTCTTTTTTTAAAACCAAAGCCAAAAGTACAATCCTGTAGCAAGAGGGACATCAGGACTACCTCTACATGAACTCTGTCATATATTTTTATCATTTTTTTACCTGTTTAAAAATTGAGGGAGCACCAAAGAACTGAAATTTTCATCACTGAAGAAATCTGCCCTGTAGTCTCTCTCCTTCCAAGACCCTTTTGTCTGCCCTTTATTATTTCCCCCTGAGAAGTTATTCTGTAAGGATGTTGGTATAACAGGCAGCAATTCAATTTTAAAAAAAACAACCCCACATTTCCAAGCACATTATAATGCTATGCATTATTATTAACCTCAGATTTGGTTTTAGGTATCTTTAGCAATTTCCCCTAAAAATTACTCCCAGAATGTATCCACCCTTGTCCTTCCTCCAAACCCTTAAAATGTTTCAAGAGATAAGAAAAATTTATCTATTCCAAAGTGAAAATAACATTGTTTTTAGTTGTAGCTTCTTTCTTATCAATCCTAGATACTGAAATTTTTATAAGAAAATAATAGAAACTTAATGGAGGAAGTACATCAAAGCTATAAATTCTAAGATTTTTCTCCAAGTTTTACAAAATCTTTAAATCTATTTGCAGATTCTCTCCCCTTAAGAAACACATAATTCTTACATTAATATTATCTCTAAATATTAAAAACATCACTAACCAAACAGAGAAAACTTTAGGTGCAATACCCAGTTATTATTTCTTTGATGCTTCCATATGAACCCTGGACTACAGCTTGGACAGGTTGCTCTCACACACAAAAGACCAGAAATAATTTTGAACTGCTAGAGCTAAGCTTTAGGGTATGTTCAGGAGAATGTTTGCACTGACACATATCCTTCGCACATACTCTCCTTCACATGAAATGAGACTCACCTTTGCCTTAGAACACATTGTAGTAGCAGAGTACCACCCTGCTAAAGCTATGAAAAACAGCTTATTAGTTTTTGAATTTTAGAGGCTTAGAGGGAAAACACTGGAATCTAAATGAAAACTCCAGCCACCTTGCTTGAAATCTTGAGTTACCCAACCTACTGAGTAGCTAAAACGTATTGGAACTAAAGCCTTCACAAAAGTCTCAATGTATAAGAACAAAAACATATTTATTTTTCATGACAGAAGAAATTACAACATTCTGTTAAAAACAAGTTTTTTCAGGCAGTGAAATTCTGTTGATGGTTTACTGACAGCTGTACTGAATCAGGACAATGAAAAAATGCTATAGTCATGTGCAGTCTTAAACTAGATTTAATGGGTTATTTTAAATGCATACTGCAACTGGAAAACAAGATTGTCAACTATTTTTGTATGCATTTGAGATAACCTTTTTGTTCCACTTCCGGAATATTGTTGTCCTTCTTGTGGTAACGCAAAATCCCCTATCTTATAATAGGCACTACTGGACAAAAATATTTTATCTTTAAGGACAGAATCTGACAAAAATATTCACAGAATAAATATAGACTATCTCTGGCCCTAAAATATGTATTAGATTGTAAA
The DNA here is from genome assembly GCF_034315485.1 of Pezoporus occidentalis. NCBI lineage: Eukaryota > Metazoa > Chordata > Aves > Psittaciformes > Psittacidae > Pezoporus > Pezoporus occidentalis. Next base: position 28,750,470 of record NW_026915724.1, read on the forward strand.
ATGGTCATTTCTGTCAGGTTGTCTGAAAATATTTGGGTCAAGTGCATTGTGGCAAACTAGGAAATATATTTTCCCCTTTCCTTGTTGTAGCAGAAAGGTGAAAGCTATATTGCTACATTTTACGCCCTAGAACAGGCCTCTTTTCCTATCAATCGTGCGTAAACTAAAGTAGAAAAGAAAACCTAACTACATATTCAAAGGAAAAAAAAAGCCAATGACAGATTTGTTTTGTATGACTTAATTCATGACATGACTGAGTAATTTTTCTCTTTAGTTTCTGTGCATAAATCCCATCATTCAGAGTAAAAACACTACCCTCACCCTGTTTACAGATGTTATTATAATCCAGAAAGTCAGAACCACATGCCTGCAAATCTGTCTTCAAAACATGAACTTCCAAAGAGAGTATATTAATTACACAACTTTCCTTGACAGGACTGGAAGTTTTATCTTTCTCTATTAAGAACAGTTCAATTTTTTTCTTTGGTCTGAAATTTGCTTTATTTTTTCATTAATTAATAATGATGTATAACACTGATGCATCAGAACTGTGTTGTGAAATCTTATTGATGACAAATCAAGGAACTGCAACATTGTATTTTATCTATGTGAAGAGGTATACTATAAAAAACAATTCTGAAATACGTTCACATGCCTCAGAAATGAACAATTAACAACCTATGAATATATTATCTCAAAAGTTTAGTACAGATGCATTTGATAAAGTGCGTTTGCACCTAGCTAATTGGAAAACTATTGCTTAAAGCAGCCCCAAGTTGCTGAGCACCATCAACAAGTGAATATTAAATAGCTAGTTAGGGCACAGCTGGAGTTTTGCACACCAGGCAAGAAAAGCATTTTAATAAAGCAGCTCTGTCTATTCCAGAATGGCCCACAATGATTTCCAAAATGACAGCTTAACCTTCATTAAGTTAAGAAAATACAACTCACAGGTAGAGCGTTGCAGTCTGACATCTTAATACAACTGATTCCCGCAAAATGCTACAACTGCAGCTCCAGGGAGTGAATTCTCTTATTGTTGGCACCAAATCATTTGCTAGACTTGCACAGCACTGGCCATCTGGCGATACAGCAGCTGGACCAAACCCCAAAGGATGCTCCTGGCTGCCAGCTCCTGAGGGGACCAAGCCAGGAGAAAGAGGTTACTACCACAGCCCAGACCCCCAGTCAGTCAATGGCACAGCACGGATTTGGCAGGACCGGCTGCAGCCACCGGCTTCTCCATCCCATCCCCCTTGACAGTAGCAGCCCACCTCACTGTGCCAGCCACAGCATGTGATGACAATTGCTGGCACTGTCAAGGGGCCCTTAAGAGAGGGAAGGGAAAGGAAAGGGGAGCACTAGTGAAGTGGCTCTAGCACTCCTGCAGCAAACAAGGTTGCAGCGGAGGGCAGTAAGATCGAGCATGCCATATGGATAAAGAGAAGTCTGTATCTTCCCTCGCTTACTGTCTTGGGTTCAGCAGTAGCAGCCATTTTTTCTCCTTCTTGGTAGCTGGTGCAGTGTTGTGTTTTGACTTCCAGCCTGGGAACAGTGCTGGTGATACTGATGTTTTTGGTTGTTGCTAAGTGATGTTTACCCTGACCAAGGACTTTGTGAGGCTCATGCTCTGCCAGGGAGGAGGGGAAGCCGGGAGGAAGCAGAGACAGGGTGCCTGACCCAGGCTAGCCAAAGAGGTATTCCATACCACAGCACGTCATGCCCGGGGTGGGAGGGGTAATGGGGAGTTACCCGGAAGGACACGGGCTTCTGGGTCGGATGTGTTTTCAGCAGGTGGTATTGTATTCTCTTCCCTTGTTATTTTCTCTTATCATTGCTGTCGGTGGTGGTAGCGGTGGTGATTTGTGTTATACATTGCTGGACTGTTCTTGTCTCAACCCGTGGGAGTTGCACTCTTTCGGTCCTCCTCCCCGTTCGTCCGGGAGCGGGGAAGGGGAGAGCCCGGGTGCGGGGGGGGACACGGACCTCGATTGCTTTCAGCCCGGCACCGCTCACTGGGAGTGAGTGAACAAGCTGTCTGGCTAGGGTTTAAACCATGACAGAAGGATCCTCTGAGAGACCAGGCAAGGTGGACAGCTGCTCAATTTCCTCAGTCTCCAAAGCAGCAATACCAAAAGCCCATCTGTACCCTTTTGGGTCTTTGAAGTACCCTCTCTTGAGGTAGTCTATGCCGAGGATGCATGGAGCCTCTGGACCAGTCACAATAGGGTGCTTTTGCCACACCCTCCCAGTCAGGCTGATTTCAGCCTCCAGCACAGTCAACTCTTGCGATCCTCCTGTCACTCCAGAAATATAGATGGGTTCCACCCCTTGACAGCTTGATGGCATCAGGGTACACTGTGCACCGGTATCTACTAGAGCCTTATACTTCTGTGGGACTGATGTGCCAGGCCATCTGATCCACACAGTCCAGTAAATCCGATTGTCCCCTACCTCCACCTGGCTGGAGGCAGGGCCCCTCTAATGGTCATCGCAGCGTTGGACACTTAAGTCATGGTGAAAGGGATTATTCTTCGTTATCACAGGAGCTGAAGTAAAATCAGCTCTTCCACTCCATCTGGGAAACTGCTCACCAGAGACTGAAGCCGTAGCTCTCATGGGATGATCAGTCTTGGCCCTTGCTCCCCTCTTCAGTTCACTCACCCGTTCCTCCAAAGCTGAAGTAGGTTTTCCATCCCACTTTGTCATGTCTTCTCCGTGATCCCACAGGTAAAATCATGGGGTACCCCGTGGCGTATACCTCCTGTATCTCCTCTCTCGAACAATAGGACGCCTTTTGTTAATAGCTGAGACGTGTGTTGGTACACGTGAGGAGCTGGATAAATCAGATAGATCGTCCCTCAATTGTTTGAGGTCCTGGGACAGTTCTTCCACAGCTGAGATGATGGAAGGGGTGAGATTGTCTTCAAACTCTCGGAGTTTATGAACCATTTCATCCACTGTTAGTGGTACTATGTCATTCCAGGTTACTGTTGCCAATGAATGGGCATATGATGACGGTGCATTCCGTGTAAGTTTTCGCCACATGTGTCGTGTACATTCAACTTCATCTGGATCTATGGGTGTATCCCCATTATTCGGCTTGATGTGATAGATCATCTCTACGGTGGCTGATTCCCTCAGAGACTGGATGCCTTTGTCTATAGTAGTCCACTTGGCCGAATGACTCATAACATCGTCCTTGTATGGAAACCTTTCTTTCACAGCTGCCAAGAGTCGCCTTCAAAGACTGAGGGACTTTTTCTCTCTTGCAATTGCTTTGTCAATTCCCCCTTCTCTAGCAAGTGATCCCAGCTGCTTGGCTTCTGTACCTTCTAGTTCATGACCATCGGCCCCATTGTCCCAGCATCGGAGTAACCAGGTGATGATGGGCTCCCCTGGTTGACGGGTAAAATCTTTTCGCATATTCCGTAGCTCGGTTGAGGTCCGAGGTCGAGAAGTTACCTCTTCTTCTTCTTCTTGGTCATGTGATGATGACTCCTGATCAGATGCTAGACCAGGTGGTGAATACATTGTTTCTTCATCTTGCTTCACCTTTCTTGCCTCTTTTTTGCTTTTTGTTTTACGTACAGAGGCAACCGATATCGGCACGAATTGGTCCTCTGGTTTGGCTGCAGTGGTTATCACTGTGGTTTGAGTAGCAACTGTACTTGTCGCTGCGGTTGGTGCAGCTGCTGTGCTTGGAGCTGGGGTAACTGCGCTGTCTGTTGCAGTCGAAGTTTGAGCAGCTGCTGTACTTGCCACTGGGGTAGCTGCGCTGGTCATTGCAGCCAAAGTTTGAGTAGCAACTGTACTTGTTGCTGGGAGTGATGTAGCTGCTGTGCTTGGAGCTGGGGTAGCTGTGCTGACTGTTGCTTTGCCCTCAGATCCACAGACATTTTTTTCCTTTTGAAGGTGCTGGATAGTGTTGAACGAGGCCCTGTAAGCATAGGCCAAGCCCCAGCACGTTGCCATGATTTGTCCATCTCTGGTATGGCCAGAATGACCACACACCTTATTTAAGTGTTTTACTAATTCTTCTGGATTTTGCAGTTGTTTGGTGGTGAAATTCCAAAGTACTGGAGGGGCCCACGGATCTAGATACTTGCCCATACTATCCCACACACCCTGCCACTCATGACTATCCAGCCTCTGGGAAAATCTCTTGGTCCTCCTACATTGTTGTTTGACCCCAGACAAAACCCAAACCTGACTCTGCTTAACTCTTGAAATCAGTCGTGGGCAAAACACACTCTGTATGCATGCCAACATGGTGATCCCCATCACGATCAGCAAACAAGTCTCAACAGCATTAAAAGGCCATTCAAAAACTTCAAAACTCTCAAACGTAAATGGCCTGGGGGGAGGACTGGGAGGGTAAAAGGATGTCTCCTTCACAGGTTGAGCACCTGAGAAGGAGAAAAAAGATGGGTAATTGCTAAGCACCTCCATCATATACCTCCCAAAGTATAAAGGTGGTGACCACACTGGGAACATAAGCCAGATCAGTTTCATGACCAATGATTCTATGGTATTACAAGTCATTACCATAAAGTACAATGAGACAAAAACCTTAGCCCAAGCGCCACACTTGAAAAATGCTAACACAGCAAATACCGGATGGAAGTAAGATACGATATACTGAAACTGTGAGATCAAGAGGAACAACTCTGAGAGCCAATAAATCAGCATTGTGACAAGTGACTATTAATCCAGTCAGATCTGTCATTATCTCAACCCCTCGTGCCCCACGTTGGGCGCCAAAAAGAACTGTCGAGGTTTAAACCCTAGCCAGACAGCTTGTTCACTCACTCCCAGTGAGTGGTGCCGGGCTGAATGCAATCGAGGCACCCCCCCGCCCCAGGGTTCTCCCCTTCCCCAGTCCCGGAGAACGGGGAGGAGGACCGAAAGAGTGCAACTCCCACGGGTTGAGACAAGAACAGTCCAGCAAACAATGTACAACACAAATCACCACCGCTACCACCAACAACAATGATAAGAGAAAATAACAAGGGAAGAGAATACAATACCACCCGCCAAAAACACGTCCGACCCAGAAGCCCGTGTCCTTCCGGGTAACTCCCCATTACCCCTCCCACCCCGGGCATGACGTGCTGTGGTATGGAATACCTCTTTGGCTAGCCTGGGTCAGGCACCCTGTCTCTGCTTCCTCCCGGCTTCCCCTCCTCCCTGGCAGAGCATGAGCCTCACAAAGTCCTTGGTCAGGGTAAACATCACTTAGCAACAACCAAAAACATCGGTATCACCAGCACTGTTCCCAGGCTGGAAGTCAAAACACAGCACTGCACCAGCTACCAAGAAGGAGAAAAATTGACTGCTATTGCTGAACCCAGGACAGTATCAATGTAAAACAGACTCTTGCCTGTACATGAAATCTGGTCTTTATTGTGAAATTAGCTTATCATTCCTCATTCCCGAGGCTGTTCATATTTCTGCAGAAACAGGGAGGAAAATACCATTTTTTCATCAGCCAGTGAAAAGGATTATTTGATGTACTTATATTGGATGTATTTACGTTTGTACACACAAATTACCTTTTTTAATCTAACTTCATCTCCCTAAAATACCAGCAACAGCCTTAGAGCAGGGACAGAGCATAACTTCTACATAAAATATCTGAAGAGTTCACCTGAATGGGGAAAGAAGCCAAAGAGTGGGACCAAGCACTGACAGTCTCTCACCATTCAGAAGTCTGAGGCAGTTTGCCTCAGCATCCCAGTCCAGAGTTTATCACCTAGGGCTGACAAGCCCTCTTTTGTCTCCCGATTCTACATAATTTAAGCCTTTTTTACTTGACAGTTTGCTGTTTCCAAACCCAGAATAGATAATAACCAGTGAATCTCAAAAGGTTTCAAGGTTTAATTCAGAGAAATATCTGAAGGGCCTGCAATCTTAATGAGCTGCAGAGCTTATAGGAATCAGGTCTCTGTTGACATTTCCAGTAACTTGTTTTTAACAATGACTAAAACATTACAACTGCCTCTCCTGATGTTTCAAAAATTCTCTATATTTTCCTAAGCAAAACCAGACATAATGGAGTGGTGGGTGGGGGGAGGATGACACCACAACAACAGAGAATGAAATTAAAGAAACATGGTTTAAAAGTGCCTCAAGTTTCAAACAAAATTTTCAGAGCTTCTTAGGTAGCTGGTTGGTTATAGATGGTTTCTACTTTTGCTGTCATTTTTTTTTCCCAAACATTTTAATCAAGACTGAAGAAATAGCCTGACATTCTGTCATAACAGTAACACATCTTTGGCAAAATGAGCTTTTCTTCGTTATTGTTTTACTTGAAATTTGCTAGTTCAGGCTAAAACTGAATCATTATCTTTGGATAATATAATCCGTATCTACAAAGACTATTTCTTTTCCACAGTTCATGGCCTAAGCTTTACTTTAGTCTCAGTGTGGACATAATACAAGTTAGGCGGAGATGTCAATAATTGCTATATGCAGCCTTGAAATTCAGTCACAGATGAGGTTTTTAAAATAAGCAAAACTGATGGCAACATGCCGTTCAAATACACAAGGAAGTTTTTTAGAACAACCTTTTTTAACGTTTTTCTTGAATGATAAATTTAGGTCTTTGCAAAGCGTCAGCCTGCATGATTTCCAAGTTATGTGATAGGACTACTCATTACTGACATACTTGCATCCTTGATAATTCTGCCACCATGGGGTTAACTTCTGTTTAATAACCAGTTTCACTCCTATTCTCCATGCAGTTGCTGTCCTCTGCAGCCACAGCGCTACGTCAACCTATGACAAAATGAAGGTAAAAATGCATTCTGGAACAGGTTGTTCCCTGCTGTAATTCCCATGAAGCCAACTCATTTTCATCAAGGGTAAACTCAGATCACAGACTTAAATCAAACTCCTCACTATTTATTGAAAGTAACCCGAAGAAAAACTCGTTGTTTCAAAAAATTTCTCATTAAACTTTTTCATGTACTACTGTGTACTATTTTAAGGCAGGATTAATTTATTTATAATATTAATCTAAAACGTACAATAGCTCCTGACCTTTTCAAGATACAATTACCTTTTAAGTACCTGAAGTAGAAAAGTCATAGCAAAGATATTCTGAATGGATTTAATAAACTGATGATAAGGCTGGGTCTCCAGTCCTTAAGTAGGGCTTGTCTTTGATTATTTACCTCTAGTTTCAAGAACGCAGAAAACTTTACCAATATTTTTTCATCAGATGTTAAATCAATTATCCTTACTTTTCTCTTAAGCATAATATCTTTCTCCATTTCCTTTCATTTTGCCTTGTGTTGCTCAATCTTTTTGACCTCTGAAAACAGATGTTCAGGAACTATTCTGATTGTATTTAAATATTTTATGGTCTGGAGATTCTTTGTCCATGTCTCAACATGTCTCTAGCAAGGCTAGGAGGTTGCATTCATTTCAGGGATAAAGAAATAGCTAAACTTTTTCAAGTTTTACATCAACTATAATACCAAGAGCAGATAAACAATATTTTATGTAATGTTAAAAATGAACCATGCCGGTCCTCCTGAGTGCATCTTCAGCACATGGACTAGGACAGAATATCACTATGTCAGGCAAGATATGCTTGGCTAGAACAAGCTCCATCTTGCCCACCTTTTCCTGTCTCTAATGATTATCAAGAGTAAACACTTCAATATAAAAAGTGAGCAAACGTATAGCAATACTTTTGCTGAATATCCACCTAGCTCTTGACTTCAGAAAGAATTTCTGTGGAATTTCAGATTCTGCCCAGTGACATAGTATATCCCACTTCTTTCTAAAATAAAGGTACAAAGGAAACTGAATTGTAATAGTTGTTGGTCTGATACAACAGAATTAGGAACTGTGTTGCTGGGGTAATAAAATGTAATGGTCAATGTACCATTTATATCCTACAGTTTCTAACCAATTTTACCATTACTTATGTAGCTCCTAGATGTCAATATCTCATGTTCACAAAAAACAGGAACCTGACAGAATTGCATACCCACTGTAATAATATATTGTTTTATTCATAATTTCTTTATTTCAGTGAAAGAAAACATACTTTTTGGTGCACCTGATCTAAGCTAAACAAATAAAACAATGCATCAAAACATGCTTTATCCTTGTTTTCTTACAAGAGTTCACCATTAATAGAAAACACTATACAATTAGGAATAGATTAGGTATCTAATCACAACCTTAAGCCTGCAGGCTTTCCAGACAGACATATCCTTCCCCAATACAAAATTGCATGCACCTTTGAAATTCAGCTTGAAATTTTACTAAGGTTGCACAAGTAATTAAATATTGTATTTCTTAACAAGGCTACCACTTTCTATGTATAAATAAAACATTGAGACTTGGTATGCATAGCATTATGTGGACGTATGCCAAAGTTCCTGATTGCAGCTGGCTAATTGCTGTATGATTTTAGATACTACAGCATCCGTTTTTAATTTTGTCACTTGTCTGGCATGCTGAAATCACTCACAGAAGCAGAACCTACAATTAAAACCTCTGCAATATTCAAGAGTGTCAAGAATTTGAATAGAACTCGACTAGGTCAGCCTTTGGCCTGTGTGTTTCCTGAATTCAACTGATCTTCAGCAAGGCTTCACTGCATTCCTTCCATCTAAATGCAGTGACATGGAATGAGCTCACTCTCCCAGAAACAAAAGGAAGGAATTAAAATTTAAAGTTACTGCATACACACAACACTTGTACAAAGTCACAAAATCAAGACAATGAAAACACAAAAGCCTGACAGTGTCACTGCCTTGTAATCGTTCTACTGCATGCTATTATATGTCTTCCTCTGAGACCCAGCCTACTAGGAGCTAAGTAACTACATGAGAATATCAACTCTCATTAATTTCGACAGCCTCTGCCTTCATAGCTGAAAAAAAAAAGCCAAAACAAACCCCACTTCAAATTACTACAGGAGTATAGCTTAAGAGCTGAAAGTCAGAATACATATTACACCTTACCACAGACACTAAATTATGCATCCAGCTTCCTCTCTGTATATGTCTTTCAGGGCACTACCACTCCTGAATGGACAAGAGAGGCAATTTGCGAAGACAGGAAGGCTAGAATCTTTATCCTATGTTTCTTCAACATAGTTAGAACTTTGCTCTTGGAAGAAGCTGTAGGGCAGTGCTTATTGTAACTATTGAGAGAAGCCCATAGCTTCAGATCCATTGAAAATATTGGAAGAGCACAGCTTTTTTTGAAAAATTAAAGTTACAATTCATTCAGAGGTGAAGGATGAACATCTCAAACTCTGCCTAGGAAGGTGTCAGTTGAAGAAAATTATACACTCTCCTTAATATTTTTTGGACAATAAGAACACCAGTACATGTCAAACAATAACATTTAAACATACAACTTGAGGATAGTTTGTTCTGCTCAGTCCAGAATCTTATCTGAAGATGTCTCTTTTTCTCCAAGGTTTGCATGCCTAATTGAAATGGCAACAAAAGTTACATGGACAAAATGTGACCAAAGGACTCAGTCTTCAATGGCTTTAATCAGTCACATAGTTTGGAGAAAAAAAATTCCCCAGCCAGTGACCCTCTAGGTATACAATTAGTTGCCTACTGAAATAGAAAACACGCAACAAAGTGCCTCTGAGTGAACTGGTAACAAACAAACAGAACAAAAATGTGTATATGATAAACCCCTCATTTTTAAGACAACTTCAAATGCCCTTTTTTTATTTTGTCATTCTTCACTCTGAAAATAATGCATCTCTACACATCCTAATATATACAGTATACATACTACTTATGCAGTGTTTATCACAAAAACAATTAATAATAAAAGTAATAATAATAATAATAATTCTTTATCTCTTCCAAAACAGTATTTCTAGTATTAAAGTTCATATAATGAACTGAATCGATGGTGGCATCCAATTTCTACAAGCGCTAATTTTCAGGATTCCTAATTCAGATATTTCATACTTAGGTTAACAAAACAAGTGTTGCCCTGGATTTTTTACTTGGCTATTTATGAAATAAAACCAGAAAAGCCATAAAGTCTATCACCAAGGAATTATTTGCTAATCAGATTATAAAGCCACCTTATGTAATTAGTAACAATGGGAGGCACCTCAGTGGTTGTCATTGGACTGCCCGTAATACATTCTTATACAGTGTTCAGGATACCGTCACATTTCTCACATTTTTATTTTCACATCTTAAAAAGGTAAATAACATTTTTTTTTAAATTAAAATCCATTATCACTTATAGAGGTGATTGTCAGCTAACACTACATGAGGAACATAAACTGAACACATAATATATCAATTTCCAACTAAACTAAGAATTACTCTTCCATTGCTGCAACTTCCCAAAGTCAATAAAAGAGAATAGGATCTCAATGCTGAGCTAAAACAAGAAGGCATCCATTAGCAGCAATCTTCTAATTTCAAATTCTGTCTAATTTCCACTAGAGCTTTAACTCCTGAGAAATTCAGTTCTATCCTTATTGTCCTATCAAGCTATGTCCTGAACAGGTTCAACAGATTATTTTGCATAAAAATACCTGTAGATTATTTTATAACCAACTTCTCAGAATTTAATCTAGAAGAATTTAGTCATACACTTACTGGTTTGCAATGAAAAAAAAAAACAACACCTTTTTTTCATTAGATCTTATTATGGCTTTTATACTTACTGCATCTACAAAACAGTAAAATCAGCTTAATTCTCCTTACTCTAAAACTTAACTGTCTGCTAAACCTATTTCAGAGACAACAGTTTGTTAGATTTATAGCGAGTATGTTCTAAATTGATACAATTAGAGTGTCTTGAGGATAAAGGTTGCAAGATCTAGTCTGATTAAAGCACCAATTTTAGCAATTTATGGGTTGGGTTTGTTTGGTTTTTTTTCTGAAACAAACTCCTTTGGGGCTGAGATTGTTTATTGTTTTGCCTCAGCTGTATAGCTTGGAGAGGGTACTGTATCAATAATCCTTATATTTGCCTTTAGAAATTATTAAAACCAGTATATTTTTTTGTGATAATCCTAAGAGCTTTGGAAAATACCATATTTTTCACAGCTACAGGTTGGGCAGAGAAAAGATTCAGAGCAACCCTACAGAGAAGGACTTGGGGGTATTGGTCAATGAGAAAATGAATGTGAGCCATCAGTGTGTGCTTGCAGCCCAGAAAGCCAACCGTATCCTGGGCTGCATCAAAAGAAGCATGACCAGCAGGTCGAAGGAGGTGATCCTGCCCCTCTACTCTGCTCTTGTGAGACCCCACTTGAAGTACTGTGTGCAGTTCTGGTGTCTTCAACATAAAAAGGACATGGAAATCTTGGAACAAGTCCAGAGAAGGGCCATGAGGATAATCAGGGGACTGGAGCACCTCCTGTATGAAGACAGGCTGAGAAAGTTGGGGCTGTTGAGCCTGGAGAAGAGAAGGCTGCATGGAGACCTCATAGCAGCCTTCCAGTATCTGAAGGGGGCCTATAGGAATGCTGGGGAGGGACTCTTCATTGGGGACTGTAGTGACAGGACAAGGGATAACGGGTTAAAACTTAAAGAGGGGAAGTTTAGGTTCGATATAAGGAGGAAATTCTTTCCTGTTAGGGTGGTGAGGCACTGGAATGGGTTGCCCCGGGAGATTGTGAATGCTCCATCCCTGGCAGTGTCAAGGCCAGGTTGGACAGAGCCTTGAGTGACATGGTCTAGTGTAAAGCGTCCCTGCCCAAGGGAGGGGGGTTTTAACTAGATGATCTTAAGGTCCTTTCCAACCCAAACCATTCTATGACTCTAAGTTTAATATCAGATAGCATGTGAAGGTTGGTTTAAAGGTTCTTGTTTATTCTTGTTTTTAAGAAAGAGACATCTGAAGTACACAAAAACTGCTAAAAATTAGTACTTTTTCAAGTTTGGAAACAATGGCTTTTTTGTTGTTGTTGTTTTAGAGTGACAACTAAACTGACATGATGACAGGTGCCCATATTATGGTCAAGAGGAGCTTTTTGGGAGGAGGTGAATCAAGAGGGGAATGATACTAGATGAGATCTCACTCTGAAGTGGATTATCTTCCCAGGATTGCTGTGGAGTCTCACTTTGCCAAGCACTTAACTCTGCAAGGTACTGGGGCTTTGGGGATTGATTCAGCTAAATACCCTAACATCAAATAGGTCCTTAAATGTATTCACACAAAATGCTCTAGGGTAATATTACACACACCTTTAATCCATCTTAATCACCAGGAACCCTCTACAAAAATTATAATGTTGTGCATAACCTCAGTACAGAAAAGCACCAGACTACAAGTTTATGCCACCCGCCCCAGTACTCAGAAATACACTCTGCAGAGTATATTGATCTGAACTATTTGCCACACTGCCATTGATAAGATCAGCACAATGAGATTATTTCTATACTATATTCCTGTTTTAACTATTTAGACACAAGGTAACATCCCTCATAAAGTGAATTAGTCAAGAAAAAAAACAAACCAAACCAAACTCAAACACATATGTACACACACACAAAAAAAACAACACCCTAGAGAGGCTTTCAAGTGTGCAACCAACACTGCCTCCTCTAGGTGTTTAGGTGGTTATGACACAACCACACTCATATTCCAGTTTAAGGATGCCTGTAGGCCTCTTAACCATGCCCCTGAGCATGTCAGTATCACCGACCATTAAAATCTGGCAGGCTGCATCAGTGTGCTGAATGCTGACTGTATAAAGTCTTGATGACATACAGAAACTCAAAAAAAAGGCAAACATTTTGTGTTTTCTGTGTCAACAGCCACACAAGGCTACTCTTGAGAATGTACACGGCTCAGTATTTAGTAACACAGACAATAATATTCTGCAGTACTAGCAGTACCAAATTATCTCATTTGAAACCATCTGAGGCATATACCTACATGAGCTCCAGCCACACCTTAGAACCTGAGCAGTGAAGGATTATTTATCCTCAAAATAACCCTCAGGATTGTCTATATTTTGTGTCCCCTTATAGTAACTTCTATACACTGTAGTTTCAGCTAGGCATTATTTTGAAATATGAACATAACATTAGAATATTTCTTCATATGACCTCTAAACAATAGACTTTACACCAGGTATTAGAGAAGTATTTCTACCAAGGTCTTTCAAGAAGTATTCTATTTCAAGTACAAGAAAGATCTATCATGACAATGACAGTGCATCTCAAATAATGCAAAGCATTACCATTTTTATTTCATTAGATAAACAGGTGCAGTAATTTCTAATATCAAACTGCTCAGCACATCTTATACAGGTTCCATTACTGTTGTTTACAGTCAGTATTTTAAAAAAGTTAAACAAATCCACATACTACAAGTCTACACAGGACTAAGAAAATAGGTATCTCACAACAGCTTATGAACCAGTTTTTAAAAGAGTTCATGCCATCTTCACTCACCTTCCAACATCAACAGTAGTACACCTGAAGACAGCAAACACAGGTGCATACTTTTAGGAGCCATATTCTAGGCATTTATTTTTTTTCTAGAGTATAGCTCATAAGAAGCTTTACTAATAAATAACAACTTGGGGCTGAATTTGCCTCCAGTGAAAACAGTTGTCTGAATACAGTGGACATACAGCATGTTTAAAATTTAGATTTATTTCTTTTCACTTAAGAATCATTGTATTTTTGAAGGTCAAAGTTCATCTCTACAGTTTATTTTTATAAAAAAAAACAGAAGAACACAGAGAAGAAGGGAAATCCTCTTGGGTGACCTCACAGTCTGGTGCATTAACAGTGAACATAGCTATTACTAGTTAGCAAAAATTTGCAAGCACCAGCTTGGAAACAAGGTGACATGCTCCACTTTAAATAGAACTGAGGCACTAATTGGAACAAAATATCACTTTGCTTGAAGAAAAATCATAGGTTATGGTTGCATTACTCTTTTTAAACACCAGTTAGACCCACCCTAATGAAAAGGGTGAGTTTTAGACCCAGATTGATTTCTGGGTGCTATGATGAAAAGAAAGTATAGGAGCACAGTCCACCCACAGTACACTTAAAGTAATTCAGAACTGACAGGCAATAAAAGAAATATGGTTCCTCTTCTCATTTAGAAGAACAAGAATAGCTATATGCAATTTTATTTCTGAATTTGATAAGTGAAAAATGACTCATCTTATTAGACAAAGACCATTTAAAGTGTTAAAAGTGCCTGCTGCTATAATTTGCATATTTTGAAAACGAAATTGGTTCATCACAGAACATTTAAATATAGCATTCTCAGATATGTGAAAGCCTGTAGATACAGAGAATGGTTTACATCATATTGCTTTTCATTTATGTTAATAGTCATGGAAAATACACAATGACAATATTATGTAGGTGTTCATATATCATTTGACATTTTGAACTGTCAAAGTAGGTACGATTGGAAGACCAAAATCAAATTGCTCTGCTCACACTCAGCAATAAAGCAAAAAGGAATGAATTGAAAGGGAAAACCTGTTTTGAATTGTATGCCTCTTTCGTGCATTTACAAGCAGATGTGCCTATTTAAAACCACAACAGCAAGTCAAGTTTATCACAGATGTGACTCACAGAGTATATAAACAAATGACCTTCTAACTCTGCTGCATTGCTAGTCCAGTACCTCAAATAAGGCAGGTAATGAAGATTTCAAATGGACATCCCATCATCTTTCTCACATACACGCACACTTTTACTTAAGGTATAGCTTTATAGCTGCCTTTCCATCCTCTATTCTTTTCCCATCTGGGCCATCGAAAAAGAGTGAGTGGTGAGGAGGCAAGATATTGTTATACACCTGACTGAAGTGTTTCCTAATACAGAAAACACTTCACCCAGTCTGCCTAGATAGATGCTAATATATACATATATATTAAATAATATATAAATAAATATATATTAACATCATATATATACACTATATATTTTACATCTATATATAAGCAAAATCTCAAGATATGTTTATAAAAATCATGTTGACACTATTGGAAACTCACAATAGAATTATTCCTTTCTAGTGTAGTCAAAATATTAATATCCTCTATGCTGCCAATTGTGTGATTTTAGAAAATTAATTTAAGAGGAATTCTGGGGAGTAAAAAGCTCTAGGAGTCAGAATAGGAGTTAGAAAGATTATTTAGTTTTTAAGTCACTGGGCTGTAATTCAGGACACACAGTTCAACCAAGTTCACTGCAGACTTTTTTGCGTTATTTTAAGGACCCCTGATTGAATCCCCCCATAAATCTCTTTTGCCTACAGTTTATTCAGGCTATGAACTCTTTGGGGAAAGAAGCAAGGTTTTTATGTGCATGAATGTTGCACCTTCTTCACAGGTCCCTGCAATGGTCACTCATACCTGAAAAATGGATAACGAGGTTGTATAACCTTTGTGTTTCCCTCATCACTCACACCTGAGAGAACCCCCCCAGTGAACATCTGAAGAGGAAATTGATTATTCTCTTCCCAAAACCTTCCTTCCTTCAGATGGCTACAAATAAACTCAACAGCAACTACAAATTGTGTGCTCAGAGACCAGTGTTACATCAGAGTATTGTCTCGGTTTTTTTCACTCTCATTTTCCCTTCTGCTTTTACAAGTGGATATTGTCTCTTTGTCTTTTGTTTTTACACCATCTGCAACACAGAAAGTCCTGAACCATGACTTGGGATTATGGCGCTCTTGTGCTTACAAAAAAACCCACTTCCAATACACTGCTCTGACAGTCCCTATGGAGCCTCTGCTCCTCTCAGACCAAGCAGCACACTGCAAACATTTTGGTGCATCATTTTTACTCATTTGAAAAATAACAGTGCAGTGGAATTGTGTTTAAGCCACATAGTTTTTATGGGTTTTTATTTTATAGCAAAGTAATTTTCTATTTTATATAAAATTGGTAATAAAAAGCACTGCAACCAGAAGTCTTCAGCTAAAAACTATTTGATAGCTTTATTTCTCTGAATTTTGCTTGGCCTGTGGTCATCTATCAATTCCCTCACTGAAACTGGGGTTAAAGTGCAGGTATCTCCACTTCTTAGCAGGGTGTGGGAGGGAGAAAGGGAATTGTAATCAGAAGTGTTACAACAGTTTTGCATTTCTTTTAATTTTACTTTTTAAGTAAAAATCATTTCCATGCTATTTAACCTAACTGACTAAACAGTAGAATTAGTGTAAAAGCAGAAAGGGAGAAATGAGTACATCTAGAAATGAGAAAAGGCAAATTTGGAAAAAAAAGAAAAAGTCATGAGCAAGGTCTGAAATTAAATTGATTCATTTCTTTGAAGCAAGCTCACTTTTTAAAAAAATTTTGAATCATTGTCATGTCATGAATCATTTTTGGAATATTAATATCTCACATAGCTTTTTTATTTACTAGGTGATGCAGCATTGCAAACTTTAAATTCTGGAAAAAGGAAATTGGTGTTAATAACTAGGTAATATAAAATCCTTCACTTAAAGAATTAACTTGTCACAAACACTAATAAGGTTTTCTCTTTTATTTTTGCTTTTTGTCTGGGAAAAGTTGCATATATTATACCAGACCAGTGGCCCAAATGTTTTTAAAAGTCTAGGAAGGAAAGAGCAGAACCCAATGTCCTAAGAGCCAATCCAGCATTTCCTCATGAAATCTTCCTGATTTCAATAACTTTGGGCATATGCTTGACATATCTGGCCTATCTCTGGGACAAGAGTGTAATTTCACATGCGATCTCCTACATTCACTTCATGACATGTAAACCATGCAAATTTGTACACTGACACCCAGAGTGTGTCTAACATATGCACAATAGTCCACATGTTAAAGGTTCTGTTCAGGAAAATTATTTCCCTATGACATTTACAGAAAGTACATCAGATCTGAAAATAGTCACATCTAAATTTGGAGTACAAATGTTTTGTGGTTTAGGTTCTGTCAGTACAATTTCCATTTTAAAGGTTGGAAATCGAGAGAGGTTGTGATTTGCACCAATTACTTGAGTAGTGTAACAAGTAATTCTGATTTTGAATTCCTGTTAAGCAAACAAGTTTGCCTTAAAACATCATGCAAGGATTGCAAGTGGTCAGCAGATAATGAGACACTGTTTAAAGAAGCTAAACTATATTAATTTTGAGGAAGTGATCATTACCTTGAGTTGAGAAGCAGTGAAGTAGTCCTAGATTTCATGATCGTTCAGAGAACTACATTG
Source organism: Pezoporus occidentalis (assembly GCF_034315485.1). Lineage (NCBI taxonomy): Eukaryota > Metazoa > Chordata > Aves > Psittaciformes > Psittacidae > Pezoporus > Pezoporus occidentalis. The sequence goes on from NW_026915724.1 coordinate 28,767,656, forward strand.
TGATGTTTTACATTAGAGTAGCCCAAGAAGAAAATTGTGATTTGAGTGATACCAAGAAGAGACCTGAATGGAGGTTCCTCACTGTTCAGTGTGAGTCTAGCTATTCCTTTTTCTCTGTCAGTGAGCTCTGATTTAGTCTGAAAGGTTGTAACTGGAAAAAGAACAAAACAAACTAAAACCAAACTCATCACCACGTTGGAAACATTGCAGAGCAAAGCTTGAAGGAACCATGAAAGTTATTCTGGAAATGCATAGCCATGTTTTCTGCAGCCTTGCTCTGGGTATTTTAATGTTGTCAAGGACAGCTCTAGACACAAAGTCACTAGCTGCCTGAAACAGGACACTGCAGAAGGCAGCAAGAGAGCCATGGGTACTCTGTCTTGTCAGTCTGTGTCAGTTCCCTGAAATACCAGGTTTGCTATCCTAGTTGTTAGACAGAGAGCAGGTCTTTATTTGGGTAATAAATAAACAAATAAATACTTCTTACTCATTCTTCACCTTGACAGTCAGTTTATGTCAAAGGAAAAAGCGGAAAGATAAAATATGTGCTCTTCAAAGTTAAATAATCAAAAGCTTACAAATTACCAGATCCAGTTTTGGATATCCAAAATAGAGTCCTAAACAATTGTCAGCACTCATCAGCTAGGGAGATGTTAAAACACCTGACTTGATCATAAAACAGTGACATTTATATGTATATGTCCAACATACAGAGCACATGTACTTTTTTGTTTGTTTTTTAATATAGGAAAAATGTTTTTGAACTTCTAAGTTCTATGGAAAATTCTCCAGCAAACGGCATCTCATTTTTGATTAAACAAACCTTTATTAAATCAAGTCCTGTTAAGCATAAATTGTTCACTATTGACCCAATTATCTAACTTGTGTGTGTACTTACTTGCCCACATGTACTCTGGTAAATGCTATAATTACACTAATGAATCACAAATAGAATTTTCATTTTACCTTGCAAGTACCGGAAAGCAGTGGCTAAAGCATTACTTGATTATATAAATGCTACCTTATTTCCAGGAATGACGACAGAGCTGGTGAAAAGTGTTGTTAAATATAGCTCTAATTGAGCTACTCCGTTCAGTAGACAAAGAAAACAAAAATCAGTAAAACACAGTGAAAGAAAATAGCAGAAGAGGAAAAAAAAAAAAAAGGAAAAAGTATCCCCATAGTCTGATGTAAAAGGTGGAAGATAATAAAACATCAATAAACTGAAATTAAAAGCCTTAATAGGAAGGATTTTGAAGTGGGAAGATGGAAAACAAATTACATAATGTAATAATCAAAAGGCAGAAAAACACACAGCTGTGATTCTTCTCCTCCAGTTTTCCAACATATACGTAATGTAAGCCACTTATTACCTCATGGACATTACAAATGAAGCCACCAAAAATCCCTAGGTAGTTCTCCCAGTGATCATGGTAACTTACACTCAGCAGATCACCTCCAGATGCGTTTTCTGAAGGGCAGTTATTTCACATGCTGTGACTGAAGGATGCAAACTTTTTTTTTAAAGATATGTAATGCCATGGAAAAGTCCAGCTATGTTCTGCCTTCTGGTAACTCTTCAAAACATGGAGATCAGAAGGTGAGAAGTCCATGAGAACATTTGTAAAGCTATTAAGAGTACTAGATGAGAGTGTCCTTGTGCTCTGCACAGTAGGACCTAACAGATATCACCAGCTTTGGTTTGCTGCAGTTTACTTTGGCTTTTCTTTTTTTAAAGAAATATTAGAAAATACTTCCTATATTTGCTTAGAAATTGATCGGTGAACTTCCAGCTATTTTAGCTACATCTCCATATACTGGCATCATGATTTATGTAGGCATCTTTAGAAAAACGTTTAAGCAAATACTTCATGGGAATTTTCTTGGGACATAAACGTGTGCCTTCTGAAACAAGTCCTGATGATCACAGTGACTTCTAATCCACCTAAGAGTTATTAGGTCACAACACCATCTTGCTCTGCAGAGGTCTGTTTTGCATGATGAAAACTGCATTACAGCCAGGTAAAATTAGCTACTTCCCCCACTAACCTTTTGAAGTACACCTAAATGACAGCTATGCTACTTGAATATGTACATTTATTTTTTTTAAATCTGTTAACTCATTGTGGAAAGGCTTGATTGCTAGGAACATAGCAGTCACATCTTATACCTCTGCATTAGTAAGCATAAATTCCTTCAAAACATCCCTTGGACACAGTATTAATGACACTGCCTTTAACAAGTGCTTAGCCCTATGTAGAATCATAGAATAGTTAGGGTTGGAAAGGACCTTAAGATCATCTAGTTAAAACCTACCTACCTGCCATGGGCAAGGACACCTCACACAAAACCATCTAACCCAAGGCCTCATCCAACCTGGCCTTGAACACTGCCAGGGATGGAGCATTCACAACGTCCCTGGGCAACCCATTCCAGTGCTTCACCACCCTAACAGGAAAGAATTTCCTCCTTATATCCAACCTAAACTTCCCCTCTTTAAGTTTTAACCCGTTATCCCTTGTCCTGTCACTACAGTCCCCAATGAAGAGTCCCTCCCCAGCATTCCTATAGGGCCCCTTCAGATACTGGAAGGCTGCTATGAGGTCTCCATGCAGCCTTCTCTTCTCCAGGCTGAACAGCCCCAACTTTCTCAGCCTATCTTCATACGGGAGATGCTCCAGTCCCCTGATCATCCTCATGGCCCTTCTCTGGACTTGTTCCAATAGTTCCATGTCCTTTTTATGTTGAGGACACCAGAACTGCACACAATACTCTGGCGTATCTGCAATGGATGGCACCGTTCTGCAGAATCCATTCTAAATAAAGTACATGATGTGCTTCCTACATGCATTTCAGCTGTGATACATTACCAGAGCAGGACATCCCCTCTAGACAGTGCAGGCAAGGACAGTGTTCAGTCATTTCCCTTGTACTGAACTCTGAGAGAAATTAAAACCACAAAAAGATAAACCAACAAACCCATCCAGCATGGCTTTTGAAAAACCATTTGAAAAAGCAGTCTTCAACCTCTTTCAATGCTGCATCTTTGGTTTGTACAATTTGGAGGTGAAAAAATTTTGTTCCCTAAGTAATGATTTTACAATCTATTTCAAATGGAATCTAGGACCATACTACCTAGGAATGTGGCAAGTAGGCAAATTGGTATGAGCAACTCTGCATATTCACAGTACGTAATTCTATTTTAAGAAAATTATTTAGGTCTTAATCATGGTATAAACTTGTCAAAGTCTTTACCCACTAACAATGACCTGCCATAAAATAAATTAGGTGCTTTTGTATCCAGCCCAGACTTGTACAAGAAAGGACATAATAATATGTGTTTTCCAAAGTAGACTGTATCTGCATATTCAAAGATATTTCTACAAATATATAAAATCTTACTCATTTCCTACCTTTGTCTAAAAACTTGAAACTCATGAAGACTTGATAAAATGATTCTCCCTACCCTGCCCTACAATTACATATTCTGCAGTTGTAATGAAGTCACTTTTCTGTAAGGAAAATAGTTTTGATTGTATGTATTAGAAAAATCCGACACTTGCTAAGTGCAAAACAGACCTAAACCCAACAGTCTCTTGAATTTTAACAACAAGGAAAAAAAAAATGGTTGCTTGAAAGTATTTATCCACAAACTGTAACAGAAAAGTTCAGCTAAATGTAAAAAAAATTGTAGTTTAATCAGATTTCTATTCAACAGTGAGAACAATACATGCAAAAATAAAAATCCGAAACTCTCATGCTAATTACATTTATAACAGCCAAATGTTCTAGCTTTCTTTCAAAATCAGGAGAGATTTTACTTAGACTCAAAGCCAATGAAACACTTTGTCATCATCTGATGTTAATTAATGGCTTTGTGCTGACCTCAGTGAGCACAGATGTTTTGCAAGGTGCATTTTGTTAAAAGCTATTGATAGCCTAAATGATTGCTAGTAACTAACTTTGTCTTCCTTCTCCTTGCATTTCTCATACCTTGAACTAATTAAAATAGGAATAATTACTAGTAATTTAACGAAAAAGGCAATAATCTTCACCCTTACTGAAATTGTTTTGACTTGGTACAACACGTTTTCCAAACTAATCTGTAAACTAAACATTAAAAAGCGCTAGATGTAAAGATGTGAAATGTGAAATCCAGAGAGAAGACAATCAGTGAAGATGCAATCATTCATGGGAATGCAGAGTGGCTGTGGGAAGTCGAGATTAATTTACTAGTTAGGCAGTGCAATTAATTTGGCAACTCAGAAAAAGCAATGTTTTGCTGAATCAAGATATTACTTTACTTTGATGCTAATATGTAGGCAGGCATTTGACCCAAACTGGATACACACTAACTGCTGTCCCAGTGTGGGCCGTGACATTTTCAACTATTTATGTCCAGGTACTAGTTCAGAATTATGAACGCCAGTGCCTGGCAACCTTCCTAGGGAATAAGTTAAAAGTACAGCTGTAGATACAGAATCCTTTTTGGTACTGTCAAAATCCAGATTACAGATGCACTGGTTGGCATTCAGATGGTGCTAGTGCCAACTTCTTTTCCTCATGCCATTAAGGTGTCAAGATGCAAGAGATTTCTGCCAGTTTCTGATGTAATAATGTATCATAACATTTTATTTTTTAGGATAGGATATTTGAACGTATCATCATACATCATAATATATCAAAATACACCTTTTTGGTCCTTTTCATTCTTACACTTGTAAGACCAAACATCGGAGCCATAAAATAATATAAACATTTCATTCAACATCCTAAAATGGCAAAGCTTAGTGTGTTTACTCTTAAGACTTCAAAACATCAGACACTCCTTACATACTTTTTTCCATAGCTCAAGTTTTTACTTTTAAGAATACTTGGATCAATTGGCGTCATATAAAGCAAACAAGTCCAGTAAATCAAAACCAGGTCAAAGGACTAGTACTATGTTCCCATCAACGGAGATATAGCAAAACATAGCCATCTGGTGTCACAGAACTCTTCCTGGGATCTAATCACAGGAGGTATTGAAAACGGCACAAACAAGAGCAAGAGATAACTGGAAATTTCCACAGGGACGTGTTCATGAGTTTTCTAACTTGACTATAGTTAGATTTTTTTTCTTTCTCCATATTATATTTTGATCCCTGGCTAGAATGAGTCTCAAGCTGATGCACTGTGCCCATACCTTTTCAATCTTTCAGTAAGCTTGTGAACAGCTTAAGGAAAACCACCTGTATTTATGCCAACATTGTTCTAAAAGGATAGCCAGCTTTGGCAGTCAGGCAGCTGAGACAGATGCTCCAATGCAATTTCTGGAAACCGAAAGTAAAAATACAACAATTCAGAATCCTGAAAGGGAAGGACTAGTACTAAAATGTACCTTATCTGATCTCCAGAGCACACAGTGGAAGAAGACTCTGGGTTTGGAGGAGGTCAGGCAGAGGAGCATAGAGCTACTTCAGCATATACTGATTATGCTGGTTTTCCCAAGTTCCCAAGCAAGTTTCACACACAGTGAAACTTCAGCTAAGCTAGCTGAAGCAGGTTGCTGGCAGTCTTCAAGTTAGCTAACATAAAGCCTATCTCAGGCATGTATAGATTGCACTGGAGTTTGGATACTTTTTTTCCACAGAATAAGCATTAGTATATTCTATCATAGCAGTGCTTTTCGAGGCTTTTTTTCACATGGGCTTTACCTTTTCCATTCCCACCAGCGCAGGAGAATTCATTTAGCCCACTCTACCCATGGATCTCCCCCAAAGAAAAGGCTCAGGAAGATATACTTTCCAACACCCATATTGAAGTGTGAGGACACAATAAATATTCTAATAAATCATCTTTCTTATTAATGCCTCCACCTCCACAAAGACACTGAAATTTGAATTTCCTGCACTAATGTGGTGGTTTTAGCTTTAATATTTTGAAGAATGAATAATTTCCTTTTAAAAAATTTACACAGTGATATTCAGTCAAGTATTTAAATCATTCCACTAATTCTACAAGCTTCTCAGCCTCAACATAGGCTCAGGTTTTCACTTAAGCTGCAACAAATTAAATAGAACTCTTCATTATACAGCATCGATTAGATACTCCCAGAGTATGCAACAAACTCAGGATGTATCACACAGGTTTGCTCTGGAGAGAGGTCTTAGATTTTCTTTAAACCAGGATTATATCAATGTTCCTGTTTACTGGTGGAGTCCACACATAGATGTATCTGCACAGCTCAAAAGATAATGAACCACAGCAACAGAGCAAGCCCCTGACAGAAGAGGAATATTTTATAGATGAAGACCAGCTCACCACAAAACTATGCCCTGAAACTGGGCTCAGGGTATTTCTGTTATTTCCTCTCATTTACCTTAGAGACAACTTGTTAAAAACATGCATACAAAATATTTATCTTTTTGCAATAAATTAAACAAAATGCTATCTATTCTCTAGACTACAAAAACTTTAGCATCCACTAAACATTAAACAAGCTTCCATCAGTCAGTGGAAAGTCTTTTATTAATGCTAATGAGCTTTCTATCAAACCCAGTAAAGGTTCCTGTCATTATCACTTGTTGTCACCTTATATTTAGAGAGCTACATTCACACATTTATAATACAAGTATAATTAGCTGCTAGATTTGCTTGTGATCAACATCACCTTAGGGAGTTATAAGAAATATGATTTGATTAGCTTGGTGGGTTTTTTCTTCTCTCCCCTATCTTTTGTGTCCTCTGCTTTTTTTTTTTTTTTTTGGTCATTCATTTAATAAAAGGCATGTAATTAAAATTTATATAGAAAAATGTTAAGGTTTCTGTAGCGTGTCATGTTTGCCCTTGGTTCTGCAGGGAAAGAGTGTTGATTTCACCATATGTGGTTTCCATCCTGTCTCTCAGCAACAGGTAGTAATCTCATCCCTTGTTGCCTGTACCTGAATAACCAGCTTTTTAACAACTGAGCTTCTGTTGGAGACAGAATAGAAGGATTAGCTATTCACATGCACACCTTTAGTGCAAATATTGCCTCTGGTGAATATTACATCTATGTCCTTAGCACAGCTAGACAGAAAGGTAAGCATCAAGCAGAGCATTTTGCTGGCTATCAAAATAAGACCAAATGCAGCAAACACATCTTAAACCATTGTCTCATCAGGGTGGGGGGCCTCTGTTTTGGAGGGTTTTAATTTTATTTCTTTTTTATAAAAGCTTATCAATGGAGAATAAAGAAGTAGAGGATAGTGAACAATGATGTCAGATATGAGACATCAAATCAGATATATTTTTTCCCTCCTCTGAGGGACTGCAGCCATGGGCAACACTCTCCAGAGCAGAGTAAAACCAGTGAGAAGGGCAAAGGAGCAACAGACAGAAAGTGTTAACACAAGGTCCTCAGCCTCCTGCGCTGCCTCACCAAAGGGACTAGGAGGCACTGAGTGCTATGCACAGCAAAAGAGGACGTGAGGCCACAATGGGAGAGGAGTGTTGGAATGAAATTGAACTAGAGAGATGGGGAGGGGTTCTTTCCCAAGGCGCTTGATTGATTGTTTATTTTCTGTACCTTATACTCTGAACCAGTGATGACAAATTTGTGTTAATTAGCAATTAAAATTCCAAGTTGAGCGACATTTGCCTGTAACAATGGGTAATATAGGAATTCTGCCTATATCTACCTGTCAGCTACATACAAATTTTGTATGACTTTGAGTTTGAGGCAAGTTTTTATTGCCTTTCGTGCCCATTTCCCATCACTACCATTAGCAACTGAGAAGCACCCTACTTCTGTTCATATTTCACTCAAATGAAGAAGAACCTACAAACTCTAAGTGGGAAAGAAGTCACCAATCCTACTTCACCAGTATTTAGAGATAAGGACAGTTCCACACAATCCTCAAGTCACTAATATCACGGTCCTTTGATTATTTTTTTTTAATATAATTCTTGTAACATGAGTTTATGTGTAAAATTTCACTTGTTTGAAACTTATTAGAATGCCAACATACAAAGATAATAACAGAAACCAACACTCTGAGAATTAAATGAGAAAAAAATACATTATCCCACCTCTCAAAAATTCTATTTTCACTTGCTTTTCTGGGCTTAGATTTTTGACATGTATTTGAATACAAGATTGCAATCATAATATGAAAACAATGAAAACATGAAATTTGAAAGTACTATAGAATTAAATGTCAGCAAGAATGAAAACCTGAGTGGTTTATTTTTCATTTGCATATAATTTTGGATTCAGAAATCAACTTCTATAATTTACTTGCATGAAGATCATTAGGGATTTAAGAGCTATCTTTAGTGCAGTTGCACATTTGTTGTGTGTACATTTTGCTAACATCCTACAAGCAGCTGCAACTAAAACAATACAGAGCTGCTACATATTTTCGTGGACCCAGACATAAACTCCTGGGAACTGGTAAACACTGACATGAAGAAAAACATGAATTTTAGAGGAGCTTCTTCTACTTTTCATACTAAGCATACCCTAACAATGTCCATATTAGGGAGACAGGTACTGCATAGTCATCTCATGACTACATTCACCGGAGACTTCAACACAGGTTGGGATTCACCTTAATCTGCATCTTAAAAAGTTCAGGATCTACTCAAGATGTGTTTACTATGAGACGTATAGTTGTGTGGTGAGTACTCAGAAACCATCCTTTATCCTGAGCCACACTGGGAACATGATTAAATTCAGCATAAATGTTTGCAACCATTATGTATTAGAGCTACATTATGATGAAGTCTGTAACAGTCCCAAAGGTTTACCATTAGGTTTACATTAATTTCAGAATCAGCTCCTTCATCTCCCATGGTGGTACTTCAGACAGTTTCAGATGTCACATAAGGATAATGATAGCTCTCTCACATGTGTATGGGTCTCTGATAATGAATTAATTCTATATAAAATGTTTACTAAAAATGAGTTAAAGTCACTACAATACAAGTGGGATTTTGGCTACTTCCTTAAAAAAAAACAAACAAAAAAAAAAAAAAAAAAAAAAAAAAAAAAACAAAAAACAAAAAAAAAAAAAAACCCAAATAATTTAATCATTCCCTCTCCCTTCCCCTCCTCCCAGGTCTTTAGAAAGTATTTACTATTACAGCATATATAGTCTAAGAAATCTTTGTCATATCAAAAACTCAAATCATACACAGGCAAAATTCAGAAGCAAAGTTAAAATAACAGGACTGGGCAGATAAAGAAATTGTAATGGAAATGCAGAACTGTAAAAAATGGATGTAGAAATTATGATTCTATTATATTTGTCATAGGCAGGAGGGGAGGAGGAGGTAAAGTACTTTGATACTAGCTAAATTTAGTGCCAGATTCAAAAGCCATGAAGATAATATTGCTGCATTTGAAATAATGAAAACTTCAGTTTCCTACCCCACAATACTGATGTTCAATGTTACAGCCAACTTACTTAACTTTAAATTTATTTTTATCCACATCATACCTTGTTATTTCCTTGCCAGAGTTATTCTCCTTTTAGTAAGAAAAAAAAATAATATATATATATATAAAAATAGGCTTTTCACTGTAGGTCAAAAAAATAAATAAAAAATATCAGGGATTAAAAAAATAGGCTCTAAAAATTGAATTCACAAGATAACAATTGGCTGAATGTTTTAAAAGACTATCCTGGTGACTTCAACGATAAAAGTAACTGCGTGCGTCATTCTATTTAAGGCTGACAATTACAATCATAAGATTGAATTGTAAAAATCAAAGTGTTTAAGAAGTGAAAGATATTTATATTGTTAAGAAAAACACTGGTAAATATGGCCTGGCAGAGATTTTGCTTCAGGAGAATGTTTTGATGCCTGTTGGGGGTTTAGTAGCAATGTAAGGGATAAAGCTAAAATAGACAGAAGAGAAAGCTGGGTTCTCCAGTGCAGCAAGTCCAGAAAGGGCCTGCCAAAACCTAGTATGAGCTGCAAAAATTCTTCTCCCCCAACCTCCCGAAGAAAATCTACGGTTACTGTTAAGGTAGAGAGATGGAAAAGGTAAGACCTGCAGGTGCAGTGGGGCTGAAAAGCAGCGGCACAGGGAAAGAGCAGGCTGCGAAGGGACCTGTCCTCGGATCAAGTTTGCAGCAGGGCCATGCCTCCAGGGTGCTGCAGATATTTTAGGATTATTTTTAGAACATGGGTTAAGGCAAAGAGGAAGCCTGGATTTTCCTGTGAGTGGGGCTATCAAACTCCTGTGTTTTACCATGTATGCTTCCAATGCTTCTGAGCAGGGGGAGGATTTCTTCACTTTCTCAAGTGTGTGTGGGAGGTGTCTGAGTTTCTTTAAGGTGAGGCTGTTCTCATGTTTCATTAAGTCAAGCTCAGGTACATCAGCTGTATTCTCAGAACAGTGAAGTCATCACTATCTTGGTGAACTCGACCTCTTCCTCTGGTGCCTTTTCATATCAGTGTCCAGCTGTCAGCAAGAAAAGGCCACTGGCCATTTGCCTTAATATTCATCCATCTATTCTGCATTTTCATCAGCTTAACTCATTGCCTTTGATAATTTAGTTTTATAAATTTTGCCCTAGGAAAGACATAGAAAGGGGGCTAGGAAGCCCTATTTCTGCTTTGCAGTTAAATTCTCACTTTACTTACACTGGCATCAATCTGGTAAGTAAAATTACTAAAGATTTACAGTGAGTAATGGGTGAAAACTGTTTCTTGTGTCCTGAATTATAGTTCTTAAATAAACTGTCTTCTGTCCTGAGAGGCATCTTTATCATTATCACACCACTTATTAATTGGTTTAGTACCGCCAAGAAACAGTGCTGTTGGAAGATCTCCAAGCATTATGAACCCAGAGCCATTATGCCTGGCTCTTTTCAATACTGATTTTCCTTTTGCCTCTTCTCAGGGTTCACCTTGCTCTGAGCTGGATGCTACAAAAGCACTCCCTTCAGGGTAACCATAGGAACAAAACTCAGAGCATGATATGGGATGCAGTATCAATATGCAAAACCAATGTTTTTAACTCACAGTGATGCTTTGTTATAAGGATCTAGGCCTCTTAGTATATAGGTTTTACAGAATAGTGCTTTCTCTACCTCAAAAACACAGTGAAGGTCAGCTGCTGAAAATATTAATTTTGCATTTCAAGCAGAGATTTATAGTTCTGCATAGAAAACTGTCCTTCTGAGTGAGTAAGTGCAGCAATAAGAAAATAAAACCATCTATCATGAGCACATGAGTTCTTAGTAATCCCATGACCAATTTAAACAATGCACCCATGAAACTGGAAATCTTGAATTATCTTTCTGTGTAACCCACTGGCTGTTAATCTTGTTCAAGTCAGTCAAACCACCTGTGCCTCAGTCTCTGTGCATCAGTCTCTGTGCGTTGACTTACATCAAGTACGTAAGTAACTGCTTTCTGAGCCGTTTCATTCATTTAAGATTGTTAAGCTGATTTCACAGACAGAGGTAGTTCAGAAAACCTTAATATTAAAAGTTAAGATTGGTCACAGTGAGACAGCACGGCCAAGACAACTTGAACATGAAAAAACCCTATAACCTCTGGTGTAGACAAAACTGAACTGGATATCTAAGAAAAACATGGCATCATCTGAAATGTCTTCCGTATTCTTTGTTTGGTTTGGACCATAAATATTCCGAGACAGTTTCTTCTGTTTCTTGACTGGTAAAAGTGTTAGATTTTTTTTTTTTTCCCATTTAATAGGCTGCATTTTAGTGACTGACCCACTCAACACAATAATTTACCCTCCTCTTGTTTTGCACCTTGGCCCTAATCCTCTCTCCACCTCCCTTACCCTTTCCTCTCTAATAAACATTCACTTTCAGATCTGCACACAGAGCAACTTATTACATGCTCACAGTGATGCCCATGCTAGAGAGGCAGTCTAAAGGTGGAAACACACCTTTTTAATAACACACCAAGTGCATATAAATTAATATTTTAATTGCAAGAGGTTTATGTTAATAGGAGCATAACAAGTTATTTGCCCTTTCAACCTTCATGCCATAGAAGTTTCTACTGTGTTCATCTTTAACCTTTACAGCTGTCCTCTATTCAGTACCTGTAACAGTAATCCCAGGTTTCTATTTGCCTCAAACACTACTGCAGTACCACACTAGGACATACCAGCAAGTTTAATGGGTCCCTGACTCTTCAAATCTCCTGACTAACTGAATACACAAAGCACTCACTCTCAAATAAAAACAGCATCTGTAATGATTCAACCTAAAGGAATCTTATTATAATTTTCACTGCCTAAGGCTCCATTTAACAGTCATCTGTCATTCTGTGGACAAACATTACACGGAAGCTTTCACCAACACGAGCAGAATATATTAAGTGAAGTCTGAGGTCAGTTAGGCAAAATTCTAGTTTATCTGCATGATTCTTTTATGTTTTCCAGTAAATGCTTAACTTAGAAAATATGACATACAACGTAAACACCTTTGCAGTAACATAAAGCATACTCTTGCTGTCACCACAAACCATAAATTTATTTGTAATCGTGCTAATATCCTGATTTTATTCTGTGAAAAAGAATAGCATTATATCACTATGTATTTATTGCATAGATTTTTATAAGTGTTGATGCTGTTACAATGTCAAGGATAATTTCTTACAGGCCAGTAGCTGTCAAGCCTGAATTTACACTGATTTTAATGCTGCCTTCTCAACAAGAAGCCAAATCAAGTTTCACAAGGCAAAGTTAAGAATTCAGACGTCAAGTATTTCAAATTAAATCGATGTGGTGAAAATGCAAGCTCTGATATGACAGAATTTACCCTAGAGGAGGACCTGTTATATTTGAGCTTCTTACCATTCCACAACTCACAAAGCATTTCAGAGATGGTCTTGTTATTTTCCTAAAATCAAAACTACTGAATATATCTTTATCCAAATGCTGGGACTGAATAAATAGAAGGAACACAAATATCAAGTACTCTGTTTCTGAAAGCCGACTTCATCTTATTTCTATCATGTTTTAGGACACCATCATTGTTTGCTTGTTTGAATCTCTCAACACCCCCAGTCATTACCCACCCCACCAGAGCAAATCTTTATAAGCAGATACAGCTGACAAAAAATTCTTCCCATTGTTGAGATAAGTATTACTAAAATCATAAGCGTTACTGTAAAGAAATGCATGGCACAAAAAAGTGCATCAGATATTAGCTGTGGAAAACAGTGTGTTGGAAAAAAAGTCTCCATTACTTTGTGAAAAACTTTCCTGAATGCATCCTTGTGTTACCTCTAGAATATCCAGAATCTGTGTATAAAGCACAAACTACACTTTTGAGAATACAAGGTAACAAATGAGGTATCAGTAGACTGCACCTTCTAGCACAAGAGAAGGGAGGACAAAAAAAATAAAATACTTCCTAGATTCAGATTCCAAAACTGAGTCTAGGAATCCAGCCCTAACCCCAACACTTGTGTCTAAATTACAGACAGACATATTATGGGACATATGTTATGGGATGATGTACCACAGCCTCCCATGCAGTCCTGTCTCCAGCTAGATACTTCAGCCAACATAAAGAAAACCAAGGATCGTAGAATCATAGAATGGTTTGGGTTGGAAGGGATCTTAAAGTTCCAACCCCCTGCTATGGGCAGGAACACCTTCCACTAGACCAGGTTGCTCAAAGTCACATTCAGCCTGGTTTTGAACACTTCCAAGGAGTATCCACAAACCATGCCATATGCCTTGAGTTTTTCTCCAGAAGAAAACCAAGCAGACAAGAAGCCATACTGCTTTTCCAAAAACCCTCCAGTGCAGACACAGGATTCATGCATTTTGTCAGGCAGACATGGCCAGGGGTAGCTCTCAGGAAGCACTGCCAAAACATAGCACCCTGTAATGACAGAGCATCAAGGTCATGAAGGCTGTTTGATTTCTTTACTCATTATTTACTTATTATTATTCCAATTATTATACTGTCATTATTCCAGTACTGTTACCAACCTTTTGGTAACAGACACCTATCCTTTGCTTTGTATTTTTGGATTCATACAGACCTGATGAAATATTTTTCTTTCCAGAGAGGAGTTCTTAGAGCATCTTTCCTCCACACAGAGTCTGGACATCCAAAGACAGCCTCTCACAGTCTTTGTGTCCAAAGCAGCTCTTGAGAACTAGACATCATGTAAGTATGAACTACATAAGTCTCTGCAGAAAATAGAGCCAGGTTCACTTGGACATTTTTTTCCATGTACCCCCTCCCCCCCCCCAGTGAAAAAAATAGACATTTGACTGCAACCATTGCTAAGAGTTTTTTCTGTGCTTTTCCTTCTTTTTCTGTCACAGACCTACTTATGCTCCACACATTTATTCTGTTAACAGCAATTCACCTCCAAGCAATGCACAGGAAGACCCAGGAGAACAGTTTACAGACTGCAAGCAAGGTCAGCAATAAAAGATCTGAACACAAAGCAGTGCTTGAAGGGAATAATATTTATCCCATTTGTCATTTGATTATTACCATCATTTAAGCCATTTTGTTTTGTGAGCTGTTGTCCAAAGGAACCATTTTCTTCCGCACAGGATGGCATATTCAACTTTTGCTGCTCTCATTGTACCAGTGCATTCTCTTTCACATGGTAAGTGCCATCACCTGTTACCATCAGCAGTTTCAACTAGCTCCCTCAATAACTTCAAACAAAACTATATTTTTATTATATACAGACATTAAATTCATTAGCTTATCATGAATGTCACTAGAAGAGAATATTTCCAAAATAAGACAGGTAAACCCAATATAAACGAAAGTAAAGCAACCCAGCTGTCACTTCACCTTTGTGATAAAATATTAATTTAAATGACAATAAAATTGTTTTTTTACTACCTTATCTATAACATTTGTGTTGCACTTTAAGATTCTTCCACTGCTACAGATTCACACAATGGTGTATGCAGACATTTAAATCTGTCCCATATACAAACTCTGAACACCACAATTCGCATGCTTAGTTGCACAAAACAAGTCATGCCAACATACACGCTGCTAATTGTTGGCTCGATCCAATATATAATAAGCTGGCATCAGGACATCAAAACCTCAAGCAGCCGAGGAGCTGACAAACCAAAAGCTCTTTCCTTATTTGAACATACTGTGGGTTTTTTCTAACGGATCATACCTCTTCTAACATTCTGTGGTGATTCAAACCCTGCCTCATCCTCAAAAATTAGGTCCTTATGTTCATGTCTCTCCATTTATTTTTATAACACTTGGAAACTACAATACAGATAATACATGCAAAATAACCATTTGCATGGAATTATTCTGGAAGTGTGTGAAAAAAAAAGGTGAATATTTGCAGGTGAATTATGTATTTAGATCAATAAAATTCATTATTTTTTCAACAGCGTGAATTTCCTTTCACCTATGATAAGTGTGGGATAATCAATAGGTTTTCCTCAGATTTTGCATTTCAACCCCTGGTTTAAGTATAATATTTCTAAAACTTCATTTAGTAACCCAGCTTTCAGTTGCACTCATAACTGGTATGTAAGGATTAGATTTTAAAAGACCTTTACTGCTACTTTTGACAGTCATTCAGTACTTAAAAGCTGAAGTTTATTTTGAGTGTCCGGTATTTAAAATATCCCCCAAAAAAGGGCAGAACTTATGAAATCTGGCATGAAATCTGGCATGTATGAGAGCATATTAATAACTCTTCAGGTTTATTAGTTCAAAATGCTGTTAAATACCAGACATGTCTTTCTTCTTAAGGATACCCAGCACTGACAACACAATGTGCTGGTTTTGGCTGGGGTAGAGTTAATATTCTTCACAGTAGCTAGTATGGGGCAATGGTTTGGATTTGCTCTGGAAGCAGTGTTGATAACACAGAGATGTTTTAGTTTTTGCTGAGCAGTGATTACAGAGAGGCAAGGCCTTTTCTTCTCCTCACACCACCTCACTGGTTGGGAAGAAGCTGTTAGGAGACACAGCTGGAACAGCTGATCCCAACTGACACAAGGGATATTCCAAACCATATAGCATCATGCTCAGCATATATTGCTGGGGAAAGAAGAAGGAAGGGGAGGGCATTCAGAGAGATTGTGGTTGTCTTGTGATGGATCCCTGCTTTCTTGGGAATGATGGAACACTCGCCTGATCTTTGCTCTATCCCTTCTGGCGCTGACCAGTAGATTTTACAGCAAGGAAAAGATGGTTGCAATACAGACTAAAATTGTAATGCTCTAACATACAGGAAGATGTGGGATGTTTTAGGCCTAAAGAAGTCAAAGAAAATTAACAGAAAAGAAGTAATAATTCTAAAGGAAAATAAAGGTCAGCATATGACTGCATTTATTTGCTGGTGCTGAACTTTTCACTGCTTACCAAACAGAAATGTGGGGTTTGTTTTCCAAAGAAGAAAATATATTTTACAAAAATAAATGGCAGCCTTTTAGCATATGTCATGTTAGCTTGATATACCCTGGTCATAAAGACAACAAAATAAATAATTGTGTATCAACAGTCCTCACACTGCTAAGAGTCTGCAGGAAAATGTGCACACACAAAATGATTCAGCACATTCATTGCCAGGTTTTTAAATGGCTTTACATAATTTAATAAAATTTAAATACAGTAAAAGGGTAAAGCTTTTATGCCCAGACTCTCATTTCAGTATTTTCTTTTTCATGAAATAAGCAGAAAAACCCAAAAAAGACCAGCTTCAATTAGCTTTGTGCTAATCAGATTTAGAAATTTGACAAATTGGTGGCTCAGAATATATATACTTTGTTTAGAATAAAAATAATTCCCAAGAGAACTGGAGATTGCAGCATCTCTTGTAACTTAAGTATTGAATTCTGTGTGAAAGGAGGCCTTATATCAATATAATTTTGTAAAGATTACCATAACAGAGATGTTTAGGTTTTTACATTTTTCTCACATCCCACACCTTTTATTTTTTTTTTAATGTTTTCCCTTCATATTTGAATGAGTCAAATAATGCAGATCTCCTCTCAGTGCCAAACAAATTTGGTTCTTTTGAAAAACACTATTTGCATAAGCCCATTTATGCACTCGAGCTTCTCTCCCCAAGTAGCTCTTTAGCTCCATGCTGTGCTGCTTTTTTAATGGGAAACCTGAGTAACGTTAAGCAAACCTGGGACAGGAAAACACATTTTTATATCTAAATCAAAGCCCTAAGTATCACACAGTTCTAATTCTGGTTCAGAGTTACTTGAACGTAGTAAACAGCTCCATGTTCACTCTTATTTTAGGAATGGAAGCAGCAGTTCTTCCAATCTCCATACAGGGAAAAGACACAGACAACTTTGTGAAGTTTCTCAGTATCAACTGCCCACACACTGAAGGTGTGTGTTCCTGGCTATGTTTCCACAATACATTCCCTATTCAGGTCCACCAGCAAACATTCTGAAGCATGTCCCTCAGTATCATTCCTCAGAACTAACTTGGGCTGAAGCTGCCCACCACATTAACGCGGACATAGCTGCTAAGAGAGTTTAGCATCTGAGGAATGCACAGAAGCAGAGAGCACAGGGTGCTGGGGGCAGGGGGCCTTTGGCCTGGATTTGGCATTATTGAAACAATTCAACTCACTTTACTTGCATTAGAATTATCAGCACCAATTTTAGCTAATGAAATCAGGTATTTCCTTTCCTGAGCTTTTCAAGGCAACATGTGGCTCTGCTCCCTAGTTGCTAAACTCTTCAAGGTCATAGATTGACTATACAGTGGGGTTTTCAAAATTTTCTAATATTTTTTGTGTACACTGACAATGATTAACAAGACTTAGTTATCGTGCTAATCTTGGTCCTGAAGAGCACTTAAGCACCTGCAAAATTTCAATTTCATTTAATCTGACAGGACCAGCTTGAAGTTAAAAGCATGTTCCACTGCTTTGCTATTTGTAAGTGACAATGTTTACCACTATGCAAGTTGAAACACAACCTGGTAAAACATATCCCTGCTTTGGGATGCATAAATTTACTTATAATTTTAATATCATCCCTGAAAATGTTCTTCAGATCTTATTCTCAACTGCACAGGGGAAAATCAAGTTAAAGATTTCTTAGGCAGCTCTTCATAGTTATTTCTTTGTGTTTAAGTATACAGGACACAGCAGTTTCACTTAAATCAGTTGTTGTCTCTAATATCCTAAAATCCACTAACCTCATTCTTCTGCCTCTCAATTTTAGCAGCAATTTTGTTCCACATCTCCTTATGCTAATAAAGGGGAAAACTTGATTAACCTAGGAGAATTTAGACTTATCAATTACTTCAACTGAAAGTAAATTGGTATTGCAATAAAATGCTTGAAAAAATCTTCCACATCAAAAGCTTACCAAAGGCAACACTTAGAAAACTAGATTTTGACAAAAGAAGTAAAATGCAGGTAGCTTACAAGGCACGTAACAATTAAATTCTGTTTGTCTGCTTGTTACATGGATAAACCCAAACTGTTTTTGTGAGAGTTATGCATATAAAGGGGTTTTATGCAAGGGACATCATGTAAACAGCCAACCAATTCTTTTTATTAAAGATTGGTATTTCTTAGTAGGGCCTGTTTATGAAATTTTTGATATTAAACAGATATCCTATGCCTGCGATTCAAAAACTTCTTGAAGAGAGATCCCAGAAGTGATATTGCAGACTAGAACAGAACATTGTTAGATGTCATAAAAAAACAGGAAAGTGATAATGACAAGCACCAAATACCACACAATTTCACAGATCACTAGTAACCACATTGGTAACTTGAATCTCCACCTAAACAGATAGTTTTAAAGTACCTGGAAACAACCTGACACATCTGGGAATGGTTTTGCCTACCTCCCAGTTTCTTCCTCCCAGCCATGCATTACAGATCCTAGCTAAAAAAAGGAAATATTAATTTAATAAATACAGTGAAAAAAATGCTGTTCTAAACTGGACAGCATCAACTCAACAAGTTGAAGTATCTGCAAAGTTTGTATGCTTTCTAGGTATAGCTAACTAAGATCTCCAACCACTATCTCAATAGAGTAATAAATAACATTAATATGTGTCAAGGTACACTGCATTCTATATGACTGTACCAGTGTGTGATAGCCTTATTCTGTAAATATTCATCTTTTGCGACAAAGGGATCACTTGGTTCTCTGCACTGTGCCTTCTGTGGTCACTGAACTGACCATATTGACAGAAAGATACCAAATGAGCCTAGCAGATGATTTACACTAAACTGACGAAAGAACGCTCTGCTTACCACACTTCCTCCCTCATTCCACTAATAGGATACTTTCATGGAAGATACTTGACAGTAATTTTTATTTTCAGCTGATGCAAGTAGGCTCAAATGGAGAGGAACTTATTGTGTAAAGCAGGAAGAAACTAGAATAATTTGAAAAGTAAAGGTTCTTATGCCTATCTTTATGCTTATCTTTATGTTTACTAGCTTTAGAGGAAATATGAGAAGGCAGAAAACAGAGCAGGAGTTAGACACAGAGGTGTAAGAGTTTCATCTAGTCACTAATGGCTCTAGAAAGAATATGCCAGCTACCAGTCAGCACCAGCCTCTGCACCTGCCCCTCTCCCTTACACTGCCCGCAACAGGAGGACAGAGAACTAAAGGAAGAGGTGAGAAACCAAGCGCAGTAACCAAGCTTCCACAAAAAGCAAACACAGTTTCACTCCTCACACTGAGCTACACCTTCTAGAAAATTCACCAAACTCTCCTGGTTGCCAGCTAACTGAGATGTCTTTGCTCAGGACAAACAAAGGACAAGTTGCTCAGGATGCTTTTAAGATTATTATTGTTGCTTTCTCTTTTCCCCTGCCTGCCAAACTTCACCATCTTATGAGACAGTACGTAACCATGGAAAATGCAAGGAATTTATTTTGCTTGCTTTTGGCTTTCCTGGTTTTTCCTGTTTTGTTTTTTGTTTTGTTTTGATTGGTTGGTTTTTTTTTTTTACCGAGAAAGTAAAGACTGGCTGAGAAAGCTGAGGCTGTTGAACCTGGAGAAGAGAAGGCTGTGTGGAGACCTCATAGCAGTCTTCCAGCATCTGATGAGGGCCTACAAGGATGCTGGGGAGGGACTCTTCATTAGGGACTGTAGTGATAGGACAAGGGGTAACAGGTTCAAACTTAAACAGGGGAAGTTCAGGCTGGATATAAGGAAGAAGTTCTTTACTGTAAGGGTGGTGAAGCACTGGAATGGGTTGCCCAGGGAGGTTGTGAATGATCCATCCCTGGCAGTGTCCAAGGCCAGGTGGGACAGAGCCTTGGGTGACATGGTTTTGTGTGAGGTGTCCCTGCCCATGGCAGGAAGGTTGGAACTTGATGATCTTAAGGCCCTTTCCAATCCTAACCAGTCTATGATTCTACGATTCCTGTCTAAAGCATAAAAAAAAAAAAAAAAAACAAAAAAAAACACATTATCAGTTTGTCTTTCTAGCATACAGCTTTTAAAGTGATTACAGAGACAGAGAAAAATCTATGGAAAAAAAAATGTAGAAAATTGTATACTTCCAAGTAAAAAGAGAAAATATTCAGCTGTATACTTTAAAGTCACTGTACTTTAAAAGCACCATTCTAATTACCTGGGGTTGGGGAATTGTGCCAGCGCTAGCTGGAAAAAGACACTCTTATCTAGCCATCAGCTACAAAATAGAAAAATAAATTGGAAGAATTATTGAGCTTTTGGAATTTGGAATGATTGAAACCTAGCTAAAGAAACATATGCTCTTCTGATTACATAGCAGCTTCTATTTCATGTGTTTAAAAAAGAATATACTATAAAACAAGACTTCAAACAATATACTGAAAAATTTAGCACAATAAATAAATGTGTCCTTGTATCCTTTGTGGTAAGGTTGCTTTAACTCATAGAATCATAAAACAATTAGGGTTGGAAAGGACCTTAAGATCATCTAGTTCCAACCCTCCATATTATGGTTTATGGAATTTTCATGCTTTCTTTTGTCATCTATAGAAAATTGATGATACCTGACACATCATAAAGACAGAGCAGCATGGAAAAATGATAGCAGACCCATTGTAAAGCTTCCAGTGCATAGTTAGCTCATCTAAGTATTTTTAACAAATGTGAAACACCACAGTAAGTTATCAGGTTTTTAGCTCTTCACAGCATACAGTCATGGGTTTTTTTGATGTGATCAGAGGGGCCTTAAAGCCCTATTAGCTCACTACGCGGTCAAGCCACAGCCTCACCACCTCCTTGGATCCAGGCCAGACTGCTTGGTTAGAAGGAGCATTAAGCAACAACAGCCTTGAAATAGGAAGGGGGTATAAGGTTTTGCCATGCCTAACTGAGAAAACCTGGTCTCCAGGCAGATTCATAGAGCTCTTTTTAGTATCATTACATGCATGTAGAGTAATTATGTTAATTCTGCTAATTAGTCAGTGTGGGTAAAACCAAGGCCAAGCTCCAGTTTCCCAGCCCTTTCCCCATTATAAGCTGTCAGAAACTCCAGAAAAAGACTCAACTACTCTTGGTAATATTTGTTCCCATTTGGATTTGATCCAAGCAGTTTTACACAATTCCATTAAAGCATGGCAGACAAGGCTAGGCATTAATGCATAACTGAAGTAGGCTTTATACTGTCAACATGGATCAAATTCAGACTGGCTGCTTTCCAGAATTATGCTTTTAAAAGCTTATTTAGTAACAAATTACATAGAAGATAAACAAGCAATTAACCAATCTCCCAAGAAGCTAACAATCAAAATAGTCTGTGCTGAAGCATTAAACATATTAGGTTGTTGCTTTCATGTATCACTTGGTTCCACAGTACCTATGCTAGGTGACTTTCAGCCAGAGCACGGCCATAATTACTTGGTTTAAGTGCATGCCACCATTTCTTAATTTGAAATTTCATGTTTTAAGTACACAACAATATAGAATCACAGAATAGTTAGGGTTGGAAAGGACCTTAAGATCATCTAGTTCCACCCCCCCTGCCATGGGCAGGGACACCTCACACTAAACCATACCACCCAAGGCCTCGTCCACTCTGGCCTTGAACACTGCCAGGGATGGAGCATTCACAGCCTCCCTGGGCAACCCATTCTAGTGCCTCACCACCCTAACAGGAAACAATTTCCTCCTTATATCCAATCTAAACTTCCCCTGTTGAAGTTTTAATCCGTTACCCCTTGTCACAGTATCACAGTATCACAGTATGCTGGAGATTGGAAGGGACCTCAAAAGATCATCTAGTCCAATCCCCCTGCCAGAGCAGGAACACCTAGATAACGTTACACAGGAATGTGTCCAGGCGGGCTTTGAATGTCTCCAGGGAAGGAGACTCCACAACCTCCCTGGGCAGCCTGTTCCAGTGTTCCGTCACCCTCACTGAGAAGAAGTTCCTTCTCAAGTTTAAGTGGAACCTCTTGTGTTCCAGTTTGCACCCATTACCCCTTGTCCTATCATTGTTTGCCACTGAGTAGAGCCTGGCTCCATCCTCGTGACATTCCCCCTTTATATATTTATAGACACTTATAAGGTCACCCCTCAGTCTCCTCTTCTCTAAACTATAGAGACCCAGCTCCCTCAGTCTTTCCTCATAAGGGAGATGCTCCACTCCCTTAATCATCTTGGTTGCCCTGCGCTGGACTCTCTCCAGCAGCTCCCTGTCCTTCTTGAACTGAGGGGCCCAGAACTGGACACAATATTCCAGATGGGGTCTCACCAGGTGTCCTGGGTTCAGCAGTAGCAGTCATGTTTTTCCTTTGTGTTAACTGGTACAGTGCTGTGTTTTGACTTCCAGTTTGAGAACAGTGTTGGTGAAGCCAATGTTCTCGGTTGTTGCTAAGTGATGTTTACCCTGACCAAGGACTCTGTGAGGCTCATGCTCTGCCAGGGAGGAGGGGAGGCTGTGAGGAAGCAGAGACGGGGCGCCTGACCCGGGCTAGCCGGGGAGGTATTCCATACCACAGCACGTCATGCCCGGGGTGAGGGGTAACTGGGAGTGACCCGGAAGGACAGGGGTTCCGGGTGGAGCTCGTTTCTCTTGGCCGGTGGTATCGTATTCTCTTCCCTTGTTATTTTCCCTTATCATTGTTGTAGCTGATAGTAGCGGTGGTGATTTGTTGCTGGACTGTTTTTGTCTCAACCCGTAGGAGTTGCACTCTCTCGATCCTCCTCCCCGTTCCTCCGGGAGCGGGGAAGGGGAGAGCCCCGGTGCGGGGAGGCAGGGGGGGGAGACGGACACGGACCTCGATTGTTGTCAGCTCGGCACCACTCACTGGAAGTGAGCGAACGAATTACCTGGCTGGGTTTAAACCACGACACCAGGGCAGAGTAGAGGGGAAGGAGGACCTCTCTCGACCTACTAACCACCGCCCTTCTAACACATCCCAGGATGCCATTGGCCTTCTTAGCCACAAGGGCACAGTGTTGGCTCATGGTCATCCTGTCGTCCACTAGGACCCCCAGGTCCCTCTCCCCTACACTGCTCTCTAACAGGTCGTTCCCCAACCTATACTGGAACCTGGGGTTGTTCCTGCCCAGATGCAGGACTCTACACTTTCCCTTGTTATATTTCATCAAGTTATTCCCTGCCCAACTCTCCAGCCTGTCCAGGTCTCGCTGGATGGCAGCACAGCCTTCTGGCGTGTCAGCCACTCCTCCCAGCTTAGTGTCATCAGCAAACTTGCTGATAGTACACTCAATTCCCTCATCTAAATCATTGATGAATATATTAAATAATACCGGTCCCAGTACTGACCCTTGCGGCACTCCACTAGTTACAGGCCTCCAACTAGACTCAGCCCCATAGACTACAACTCTCTGGCTTCTCTCCTTCAGCCAGTTCGCAGTCCACCTCACTACCTGATCATCCAGTCCACACTTCCTCAATTTAGCCGTGAGGATGCTGTGGGAGACTGTGTCAAAGGCTTTGCTGAAGTCAAGGTAGACCACATCCACCGCTCTGCCATCATCCATCCACCGTGTTATTTCCTCATAAAAGGCTAAGAGATTGGTCAAACATGATTTCCCCCTGGTGAAACCATGTTGACTGCCCCTCATAACCCTCTTATCCTTGATATGCTTTAAGATGGCACCAAGGACAAGGTGTTCCATCACTTTCCCAGGGATGGAGGTGAGGCTGACCGGTCTATAGTTACCCGGGTCCTCCTTCTTGCCCTTTTTGAAGACCGGAGTGACATTTGCCTACCTCCAGTCCTCAGGCACCTCTCCCGTTTCCCAGGACTTGGTAAAGATGATGGCAAGTGGTCTAGCAATGACTTCCGCCAGTTCCCTCAGCACCCGCGGGTGCATCCCATCTGGACCCATGGATTTATGGATGTCCAGATTGCTCAACTGATCTCTAACCCATTCCTCATCGACTAAGGCAAGTCGCTCCGTCGACCTGACTTCATTTAAGGTCTCAGGGGTATAGGGCTCTTCAGGACTGCCTGCAGCAGAGTAGACAGAGACAAAGAAGGCATTCAGTAACTCTGCCATCTCTGCATCTTCTGTCACCAGGGCACCCATCCCGTTCATCAGTGGGCCTACATTGCCTCTGGTGTTAGTTTTGTCTGCCATGTACTTGAAAAAGCTCTTTTTGCTGTCCTTGACCCTTCTTGCCAGGTTTAATTCTAAGGAAGCCTTAGTCCTCCTAGCTGCCTTCCTACATCCCCTAGCAGCAGCCTTATATTCCTCCCAAGTGGCCAGCCCCTCCTTCCATGACCTGTAAACTCTCCTCTTCCACTTGAGCATACCCAGCAATTCCCTATTTAGCCACACAGGTCTCTTGGCCCTCTTCCTTGACTTCCTACGTGTCGGGATGCTCCGATCTTGAGCACGGAAAAAGCAGTCCTTGAATGTCAACCAACTATCTTGGGCCCCTTTACCTTCAAGCAGCCTTGCCCATGGGATTTCCCCTAGCAATTGCTTGAAAAGGCCAAAGTTTGCCCTGCTAAAGTCCAGGGTTGCAATTCTACTTGGTATTCTACTAGTCCTACCACACAAGATCCTGAACTTCACCATCTTGTGGTCGCTGCAACCAAGGCAGTCCTCTACCCTTACTGCTTCAACCAGACCCTCCTTGTTAGTGAGGATGAGATCCAGCAGCGCTCCTCTCCTGGTCGGCTCATCCACCATTTGCAGGAGGAAGTTATCATCCACACACTGGAGGAACCTCCTGGACTGCGGCTGGGTTGCCGAGTGGTCCTTCCAGCAAACATCAGGGAAGTTAAAATCCCCCACGACGACCACGGCCTGTGACTGTGAGGCCGCTCTCAGCTGCCTGTAGAAGGCCTCGTCAACTTCCTCACCCTGATCTGGTGGTCTGTAACAGACACCTACAACAGTATCCCCCCTGCCAGCCTGCCCCTTAATTCTCACCCACAGACTCTCAACTCGCTCATCATCTGTCCCCGGACAGAACTCGGTGCATTGTAGTTGCTCCCGCACATAAAGAGCAACCCCACCACCCCACCTGGCTGGCCTGTCTTTCCTGAAAAGGACATAGCCCTCCATGACTATATTCCAGTCATGTGAGCTGTCCCACCACGTCTCTGCAATAGCCACCAGATCATAGTCTCCTGACTTAACACAGGTTTCCAACTCCTCCTGTTTATTTCCCATGCTGCGCGCATTGGTGTACAGACATTTCAGGGAGCGAGCTGAGCACACCGATTTCACCCTAGGATTATAGGAGGCCTCCCAGTCTTCATTAATTCTGGAGCGCTGCCCCACTGGGGCAAGCCCAGCAACAACCCCATCCCCCTTCGAATCTAGTTTAAAGCTCTCCAAATGAGCCCTGCTAATTCGTGCCCCAGCATCCTTTTGCCTCTGTGAGACAAACCTTTCTCACTTGTCATTGTCCAGACTGGTGCCCTATAAAACCAGCCGTTATCAAAGAATCCAAAGCCCTGCCTGTAGCACCAGTCTCTAAGCCAATTGTTCGTGAACTGAATCTTCCCATTCCTTCCCACATCATCAGTGGAAGATGGAAGGAGTGAGGAGAAGATCACTTGAGCCCCAGACTCTTTCACCATCTGCCCCAAGGCCCTGTAGTCTTTCTTCATCCCCCTCAGACTGCGGGAAGCAGCTTCCCCCCCCACCTGTCTGGAAGATCAGCAGCGGGTAGTAGTCTGTCAGGTGCACCAGGCTGGGGAGCGCCCTAGTGATATCCCTGATCCGGGCTCCAGGCAGACTACACACTTCCCTATGATGAGGGTCAACTCTGCATATCGGGCCCTCTGTTCCTCTCAGAAGGGAATCCCCTACTACAATGACCCTTCTTTCTTTCTTAACAGAGGCAGTCCTGAGGTGCAAAGTCGACCCCCTTTTCCTATGTGGCCTTGTGGGCTGGCCTTGCCCCACATTCTCACCTACCTCTCCTTCAAGATCCAGGGCCTCGAACCTATTACGGAGGGACACCTGGGGAAGCAGGGCAGGAAGGGGGGAGGGTTTCCCCCGACGTCGAACTGGAACTCACTTCCAACCCTCGTCGTCTTTTTGGTCCCCTACCTCTGCGCTACAGCTACAGGGCAGGGGCTGTCTCGGGCCATCCCCCTCTGCCTGAGAAGGCAGGGGGTCCTTCCCCTTTTGGGGGGTATCTCCCTGGAACCGTTCCGACCGGCACGCCAGGGAATTACTCCACCAGTCGATCTCCCTTTCACACTCCCTGATAGTCCTCAGAGTTTCAACCTCCTCCTTAAGTCTTGCCACCAGGCTAAGCAGATCTTCTACCTGTTCACACCTCACGCAGGTGGAATGCTGTCCTCCCTCCCCCGGCAGCAGCAGGCTCTGGCACTCCCTGCACCCAGAGACCTGAACAGCCACGGTTTGGGACGGGGTCTCTGTCTGAGTTGCTGCAGTCGTCTTACTGCAAGCTCTCTTTCTGGAGACAACCATATTGGTCCGCACTCTGGGACACCAGCAACACGACCTGCTTGTTCCTCCCTGCGCCCGGTGGGCAGCGACCACTCAAAGGCTTTTTCAAGGCAAGCAGTAGGGAGTGGTCACCGTCACCGTGGGAACGCCCCCCGCCACGTCAGCCTCTCTCTCGCAAGGGCTGCTGGGGCTTCGGGGATCGGGAGATGTCGGGAATCGCGATGTCTCTGCGCTCTCCTCTCTGATTTTCCTAATCTCCGTTGACCCTCGCGGTCGCTGAAGCGTGCCGGCTGTGGCTCTAGCTAGGCTAGCTCCGATCAGCTGACTGGATCTGTCCTATCACTACAGTCCCTAATGAAGAGTCCCTCCTCAGCATCCCTATAGGCCCCTTTCAGATATGATGGAATACAGGTCAAGGAAAACTTACAGATTCCAAATGTACATTGTCATTTTCAGAGTGCTCAGAAGGTGGGTCCACAAATAAGTTGTTCACCAGTCTGAATGCTGTGTGGATTTACAACTCTGTGAGATGAGAAACTTCCAGTGTTACTACCTGTATGTCGTCTTCATGCTGATATTAGTTTTCACTACTTCAAAATTAATACAATGCCAAACCCCAATCACTTTATTCATATAGTTACATTAAAATTGAACAACAGATGAGGCAACACAGAGTTCAGCCACATCTCTGCACACTGTAGATTTTCATTACATCAGATAGGTTGGAGCCTACTTCCTTGTTTCTGCTGTAATTTAGGAACTAAATAGGCAGAGTTTAAGAGAGTCACTTCTTGGAACGCTCAGGAACAGGGCTTTATAAACTCAAGGTCATTGGGAAAATCTGAAGCAATTGCTCAAAGTCCTTACTTTACATGCTTTTCACGTTAGCAAGAATGCAGCTAGGAAAAGCAATGACAGACAAGAGTCGGAATAAGTGACATAATTCTGTCTACATACCCACGTAAGAAAGATTTCATGACTTTGGGCTCAGCTGTTTCAGGTTAAGATTAACAGGTAAGTGCCCTAGTCAGAAAATACATTTGTCATATAGTGCCCAGGAGGTGAGGCATCATACATCCCTGACTTTTCCTTACAAAGGATTGGCTATCTTAGCCTATATCCCTCCAACACTTTTTTGTACATCTTGCTCCTGCTACTGGACATCTCTCTTCCTCCTTTCCACACCTGTGCCATGATTAAACATTATCATTTTCAAAAATCCCTCATGAATCACTTCCAGATATGAGCTTGTCTTCTCTTCCTGTTTCAAAGTCATATGGCATTGAACTATCTGAATTATTCTAATACCTGCTGTTTTGATCAAGCTGTTGTTCATAGGCACATGCTATTATAGCTCTTGATTGTCAATTCATCATCAAATTCTACAGCTCTACTTATTAAAAAAAATAGTAGATGACTGGTTAACATGTCCTTTCTTACATTAACATGACATTGTTTCTATTCCTCCTATGCAATTTATGTGCATAATTAGTTATAGCTATTGAGAGTGCAGTCAACAAACTACAGCTACACGTTTTGGTATGAATGATGCACTGCTTATGGGTAGAACCCTATTCGAGGGGTGTCCAAACATCTAACTGAGCAAATGCCACTGTCAGAGAATAGTCAAGACTTATATTCACCCACAGCAGTTCCTCTTATTCTTCCCTGACAAGACACACCCCTCCAAGCGTATTTTTTTCCCACTTTACTTTTCATGCTTTTCCAATTTCTGAAAAAACACCAACAGAGAACACTGAGAGGTAAAAAAAAAAAGCATGTAGTCTTAAACTACTAAGAAAATTAATTTAAATTTGTTTCAATTTAATATTGCATGTACTTAATTTGGGAGGGGAAGAGCTTACTAGAGGGCTAGAATAATAATAATAGTCAGAACAAGACATAGAAAATAACAAATGGCTCTTACAATGAGACTTCACTTTAAACACTTGAGTTTTGCATTCTTATACTGGGGAAGCTTTGGAGGAAAGATTCAAAACAGCTTCAAGACCCAGAAAATGTGACTGGATTTACAGGACTTGAGGAGAGAAAAGACAACACATGGACTTAAATATGTATACCACTGCAGAAGTGAGAAATCCCTAAAAAACCTTGATCCTGAAAGTGTACTCAGTACACTCCTCCTGCTCAGTACACTCCTCAGTACTCCTCCCACCTGTACCTATTGTATAGGGGCTCATACAGTGTTCCCATCAGCTTCTTTCAAGCTAAGGTTTCTGTTCATCCACAAGCTACTCATCCAGTGTCTGATCTTCAGAAGCTTTCTGAGGTTCCTTGACAGAGTCCTCTCTGAAATACCTGTGTAAAAAAATCATCACTCCACACTGAAGAAAGAAACCAGAATTTGGACAGGAAGGATGCAGTCCATTCCTGCATCAAGGCATCCTCTGGTTTTCATGCAAAAATACCTCCTTTCAACTCTCATTTGACATTGCAAATAATAGAGGCCAATATCAGCAGTGAAACCAAACCTGCTTTGCATGTGCTTCCCATCCAAATAAAGCCATACTTCATATAAACAGCTGCCACCCTACCAGTGTCTCACATATTTGTCACTCCGCAGATAAATTTGATTACAGACAAAATTTGCTGGAAAGCAGTTAAATTCAGGTTTGGAGATGACCAAACTGACCATTTGTTGTACTCAGCACAGACATAAATCAGACAATGCATACACACACACAACTTCCAAGTCAGCTTCCTCCAGAGATTGTCCAAGAGCTCCAGTCTTGAAAACAATTACCGGGAAAGTGGAGCCACAGGGGGAGTCTGGATACAGCATTGTTTCTTTGGGGCTTCCCTTTTTGTGCTCCACATAGTTTCCTCCCGGTCAGCTGTTCGATCTCTCACTTTACCTGACAGCCATTCTGGATGAAGAGATTTCCCTGTCGTCTTTGTCAGGGCTCTGAACCGAGGTAATCTCATCTTCCTACCTAAATCTCTCAGTTCAGGCAGAGACAATCTGTTGTAAGGCCAAGCAACCCCACTGACTGTGCCTTCTGACCCATACAGAAGGTATGTGTCCCTGTGTCCTGAGGAGAAGCTTAACCCCACACACTTCCAAACATATGAACCAGTTCCAGGATGGGTTCATACTCAGTTCTAGGCATTTCATGCAGTAGAACTAGAAACTAGTGATCTTTGTCAAGAAGTCTCGAAGCTGTCTTCATAAAGCAGGAATGCAGACTTTAGTGATAAAGAAGAGGT
Organism: Pezoporus occidentalis; assembly: GCF_034315485.1. Taxonomy (NCBI): domain Eukaryota; kingdom Metazoa; phylum Chordata; class Aves; order Psittaciformes; family Psittacidae; genus Pezoporus; species Pezoporus occidentalis. The sequence goes on from NW_026915724.1 coordinate 28,797,710, forward strand.
AGGGGCAACAAGGCAGGGATAATAGTACATCTTAGCCCTAGGTGTTGGAAAGAGAGCACCCTGCTCTGTGCAAGCTTTTAGCTGAACTAAGAAGCTAGGAACTAATGCTGACTGGCATGGTTTGAGTTTTCGAGTTCAACAGCAAATTTATGTTTTTGGGAAGAATTATGAAGACTGCCAACTGACACCTTGTGCTGTCTCACGGACAGCTTTCTGCTAAACAGGGATAGTTCAGAATAACAGAAGTCCTGCAGCGCAATAAACAGTAGTGGGTACATCACAACATGCCCATGGTACAAAACTCAAAAGCAAAACAAGAGCAGAAAGGCCTTGTAAACACCTTGTGAAAGTCTGTGATATATAGGTTGGGTGTTTTGGGTCTGACCATATCTGAGGTGGCTGGCAGAGTGAGTCATGTACACATTCAATTTTGTTACTATTTTTTTCATTGACCTATTCTTTCCTGCCTGCAAAATCCTTAGAAAGCAACCAGAAGCACCATGAATACACTACAGTTATTAGGAATATTCCAGCTATTCAGCTTATATACTAAATGGATGAGGTACAAAGGCTCATCGCTCAGGTGGGATGCAGACAACCACGTCTTCATCTCCCTGTTCAGCCACAGACTTCATACATGTCCTAGGACAATGCAATCATTCTTGAAAGTGGGACTACATCTATCTGCAAAGTCAGAATAGTAGTACTTCTGTACACGTACTACAACCATAATGATCTGATGGGTATGCAGAACAACTAAAGCTCTGCAATAAGGGGGTCATATCTTAAAGTAAATGGGAAGGCAGTGCATACACATCCAAGTGAATGATACCACACTGTTCAGCAGCTCTATGGCAGTGCCACTCACCCATGTTTTCCTCACATATATCTTCACCCTACATTATTTGCTGACAAGCATGTAGCTGAAGAAACAGCTTAGGTGCAGCAAACTCAAGAGAACATCTCCGAGAAGCTGAAGGACTACAACAGAGCAACACCACAGCAGTCATTCAAGAGTCTGTTACACTCACTTTTCTGCATTTCTTCTGCCAAGTAGTAGCAGGAGTACAGTTATGCAAGTCTTTCAATGTGTGCTTTTCATGGCTACCTGGAGCCAACTGTCGTGGTTTAAACCCAGCCAGACAGCTTGTTCACTCACTTCTCCCCCCCACTTCTTGCCCTCCCCCTACTCCAGGAGGGATGGAGAGGAGAGTCAGAAAGAATGCAACACCCACGGGCTGAGATAAGAACAGTTCAGTAACTAAGGTATAACACAAATCACTACTGCTACCACCAATAATAACAATAATAAAGGAAATAACAAGGGAAGAGAATACAACACCTCACCACCAGCCAACCGATAACTCGCCCCCCCAGCCCGACCAAGCTCTGACTGATACCTCCTCCAACCCTGCAGACTCCCAGCCCTTCCGGCTAACTCCCAGTTACATCCTGGGCATGACATGCTGTGGTATGGAATACCTCTTTGGCTAGCTTGGATCAGGTGTCCCGTCTCTGCTTCTTCCCTGCTTCCCCTCCTCCCTGGCAGAGCATGAGGCTCACAAAGTCCTTGGCCAAACCAAAACATCCTTGTTATCAGCTCTGTTCCCGAGCCAAAAGTCAAAACACAGCACTGCACCAGCTACCAAGAAGGAGAAAAATGACTGCTACTGCTGAACCCAGGACACCAATACACACAAAGCATTCCTGTTCTCTCACTACTAAGTATTTGCAGAACTTTCTGCAAAAACAACACATCATGCCCAAGTGTCAGAACTCAGTGGGATAACATAGACAAGCACAAACAATGAAAACTTTGAAACTTTACAACTGTGTGAAAGTTTCCCACATGTTAATGTTGGTCTCAGCAGCAGGAAGGGAGCAATTTTTACATGGTAATGAATTGTTCCTCTGTTGCAAAGCACGAAGTTCAAAAGCAGGCATGTAACTCATATCTTCATCTCACTAACCTTTTCCTCGGGAAAATGCACACTGTTTTCTATAACTGCATAACTGAAAATCCTAGATTTAGGACAAAAATCTTTTTAAGCACTTACTCTGTAACCCAGCACAGCACCACAGTGCCTTATGCAAATCTGTTTCTCTCCTCTTATTAAGTAAAGTGGCATAGAGCACTTGACCAAGTATCATATAAAAGTGACACCTTCTAAACATACCCACAAGAAGTAGTGGAACACCAGCTTCCCATCTTTTAGAACAGAAGACAGATAAGGGCACGCAGGCTGCAGGAAAGCACAATTCACCAGAATCATCAGTAAATCCTTGACTATATATACATAGGGCTTGAATTTCCACACTGCAGCAGAATCATTTCCGTAAACAGGTGTTCTGACATCAGTCTAACCTACTAAAAGGGGGCTATTCATGTCATTACCAAGTACAAAACAGAATAACACAATCTATCTGTGCAGGGCAATTTCAAAGATGAAAAGCCTGCTCTCGTATCCTTGCAGTTTTATATCATTAGATTGTGCACCACAGTGGTCGTATTTCTACAGCTCCCAAATTGGAGTGATAGAAATTTTTCAAAAATCTGTCAAAATATTTTATCTTAATGCTTTTTCGTGCATCTGTTTGGCCATCTTTCAAACAGCTCTACCACATTACACAGTACAAACAGAGCTAAAATACGGACCCAATCCTGCAACTCTTACTTGTTTGTATAATTCCTCAAACTACCCCACTACAGAAACTGAATCTCTCCTGCTCCTAACCACATCTGTTCTAGATTCCCTGTGCTGCTCACGTCCTCAAACATTGCCCCAGATGTTGCTCAATCCTATTGTTCCTTAGTCTCATTCTAACAGGAAAAAATACGTATTTTCATAATAACACATGTAAATGAGCAAGTATACCTATGTTAATATTTGTAACAAATTCTGTACACACTCTCACTAGTATCAAGAACAGAATTCTTGCAGCTAAATGCATTTCATCTTAAATATCATCACTACGTTACCTATAATTTATCTAGATAATGAATCTCCTAAAACAAATAAATACATTTTGTTTCCGTGTTTAATTTCACAGGAGAGACATACTCAAATGTTAGGTCCTCTTCCCATTAATAGTTACCATCACTCTGTGCTTCAAGAGCACAGCCACCTTTAAAAGTGTTCTTGCCACAACAATTGTGTGAAACTGCCTTTTGATGACTAGGGAAGGGACTGAATACATTGCACAGTCAGAGTTAACTCTTACACACAATTTCACCCACATAATTAATAGCTACTTATTTTGGACTTGGCTTTTTTATAAAATTACAGAAAGTTATTTCTAAACTTTTAGATACTATTTTCACCAAAACAGGAATCCTACAAAAATAAGTTTTGTATGCAGCTGGCTTGAATAAACAAGTCTGTATAAAACCAGTAGAAGAAAAGCACTTTTCAGGAAAGAAGTATCAGTTGGAAATAGGATGTGGGAATAGAGATGTATATGCATCTCTTTGTTGCCAATTACATACAAAATTTTCTATAAAATTACTGTCTTTGCACACAAATGAGTATGTATATGATAATGACACTATTTCTCAAACACCTGAATTATACATTCAGATACCCATTTCCATAGTTAGAGGTAATGAGCTTCACCAAGCAATAATATTGCTGTAACTTGCCTTTTATTACCTTTGGACTGGCAAACAGATAAGCAGAGTTTTCACCTTCTACTAACTTACTGTAGCAAATACTTTCCCTCTCCTATTCTGCTACACTTATGCTCAGGCATTGCTCCCAGTTGCTAACAACTTCATTTTTTAAAGAAGTAATAAAATAAGGGGTTTTATACTTGCAAATTCTCCATATTTCTAAACAACGTATTTATAAAACATATGTTGTACACACACGAAAAAGAAACAAATAACACTGACAAATACATTTTGAATTCCAGAACATTAAAGTGAGATTTAAAACAGTGTAAGAGAATCTAGAAGGAAGTAAATCACAACAGCCTTTTAAAATATTTTAAACTTATGTTTCATATTGCATGTTCAAACCTGACCGGTTTTCATAATCTATGGATTTTCAGAACTGCTACTGATCTGCAGAGAAAATGCTCAAGTGGCAGACCAGTTTTGTTGAAAAGGCTCTTTCCTCAGTACACAGGTCAAAATGCTGTTATTGCTGATAAGGGGTAGCCTGATCTATCAAACCTCCTAGCAAGCAAAGCCAAGTCTTTCCTTTCCTCCTCTCATCCAGAAGGTTAAAATCCTTTGATCTCAAAGCTGGGAAAATGTTTACTACTTTTTCCAGGCAGCCTATTTCTCCCACCACTCTTTCCTGTGCCTACAGCCAACTGCCACCCCAGAGACTAAACAGCGAGGCTGAGATCACAAATCCTAGCCACCTTCTCCACCAAGAAACTATCCTACTCCCAACCACATCAGCTTTCACAGTCTCCGTGCTGCTCCTGTCCTCATGCATTGCCTCAGTTTTCACTAAATCCTGTTGCTTCTTAGATGTCACTGCCTCCTTTCCCTTTCTTTATCACCACAACTCCCAAGGCCCGAGACCCAAGTTTTACTGGTGACTTCTGAGGATGTGAGCAGGCAATACTGGGATATTTCTATCTCCATTCCCTCTATCATACTCCCTCCCTTATCTTAGGCCTGGCTGAATGTTCCTCTGCAATTCCCCAGCACTAGTAGCTCACCTGCTGACAGGAAAAAATTAGTCTGAGTACAGGTTTCAGTGTGAGTAAGGTCTGTGTTTAATAGGGATATTTTTCCTAGTTTTAGTGACACTGCCAATGTCAAAGCCCCAAATTCAATGAATAACAAATGGCTACAGATTTTGAGACAAGCTTTCTTTCCCTTCATGCACATACACTTTCCCCTTTCTTCCTTGGCTGAAACAAGAGGTTTTGAAATGGACTTTGTGAATGATGGGAGGATTTCAACTACCAAAAAAAAATTATGTATACATGGACCAATGAAAATCAACACCACTGCAATTAAAAAAAGAAATGTAGGCATACCTTTTGGCAATAAAAAGTTAGCTGTTTGGATATCATTAGAATTAACATCAAGTGAAACCACTATGGTTAAAGAAATACTACCAACTCAGCACCTTTCATCCTGAGAAATGCCAACTCTGTAATACTGTCAACAGAAGCCAAAATACAATGCCAAGACTAAAGCACTGTTGGATGATTGTCTATGGAAAGAAAGCATTTAATAATACACAGAAAATTCACTGCTGTGCTTGAAGTAAATAATAGTTCAGTAAAGAATAACGTAGCAAAAGAGCAATGTAACTCCTCACATTGGAAATTAAGATACAAGGACAAGCACCTTATTTTCAGCAGGTTTTCAACAGACTCTGAAATGCTTTGAAGTATTTAAAATACAGTTTTCTTGACTGAAAACAAGGCCTTCTGAACTTCTAACGTTTTATCCCTGTGATAAAAAGCTACCTGTGTTTATATTTAGAACTGTGAAAATCAAATGGTCTAGATCCCATGAAAAGTGGTTCGTTGTTTTAATCTAGTAATTGGGACAAAAAATTGTATTTAAATTTAGAACTCTAAATGTGAAGATCCAGTTCTCAGAATTATTAAAAATGACAACTGTCACTGAAGTAAAAACCCAGTTTACAGGGTCATGGGGCAGGGGGCAGTGTGCCACGTTATAGTAAGTTAACGTTGGCTTCCTCTCACTCAGACTGAACTAAACACATCATTCGTCTTTAAAGCAAAGTAAGTTCAGAAAAGTGAGGGCACAAAGGGGGGGAAAGCAGGAAAGAAAAAAAAAAAACAAACTCCACAGTTCTTTTCTCATGACATCGCTTGAAAATATTTTTATGTCAACAGAGAAGATGGTTTTATTTTCTGAAAAGACGACTTCCAACTCCTGTGTTATCTATACCATTAATACACAGTTCTCACTAGGTAACACCAACTCAAGAAGAAACCATATTTTAAGTTATCATTTGCTACATTCCTGAAGATTTGTCAGAAGATCTATAGAAATTTGCATTGCATACGAATAACGTGATATTTAAATGAAATTTTAATACAGAAGAGAAAATACTACGACCACTACGCTCCAGAACACCTTTGAGGCCTGTCTGTCTCAAACACTGGTAGAACCTTAAGGGTATTCCAAATCATTCCATTTAATGTAATCACTTCCACTTGGTTCTGCTCTGTTCTATTAGAATCTTCACAGTTTCCATGGGAGCAGCCAAATGATAGAATAGCCTTGGGCACATCAAGACATGTTTTTCCATCAGTGCTGCAGAGTACTCACTTGCTACTGCAAATGTGTAAACATTTCTTTGCCAAATTATAACGGAATAACCAGTATGGAATTACTGAATTAACAGAGGAGAGTTATTATAAAGGAGCTCAGCTTCCTAGAAAGTTGTCTAGAAGTGTCTTGCTGGTTCAGATGAGGCAAATATTACTGATTTTTCAACATGCATTAATTCAGAAGAATAACTATCCAGAACATCCCACTAATTGTAACCAGAAGCCACAAATAAAATTCCTATTCAAAAGTAAAGGACTTCATTTCACTGACCAGGTAATGTTTTACTTGACAGTATATTCACACAATTGTGCAGGTCATACAACCATAGAATAGTTTGGGTTGAAAGGGACCTTCAAAGATCGTCTAGTCCAACTCCCTGCAATGAGCAGAGACATCTTCAACTAGATCAGGTTGCCCAGAACCACATCCAGCCTGGCCTTGAATGTCTCCAGAGATGGCGCATCCGCCACCTCTCTGGGCAACCTGTGCCAGTATTTTACCCCCCTCATTGTAAAGAATTTCTTCCTCACATTCAGCCTGAATCTCCTCTCTTTTACTTTAAAACCATTGCTTCTTGTCCTACTGCTTGATCTCAGCAGCTATAAGAGTAATTATTGCAACAGAAAGCCTTCTTGGTAAATATAAATAGAACAAAGCATGCATACAGTATATATGCAAGATTAAAGCCCACAGCCTTGTAGCTTCAAGTTTTATGTTTTATTTCAAGCAATAGCACAGTAGTCCTGTTCCAACACCCATGCTGTTTATGCAAGTCTAAGTTACTTGCTTCAGATTTTTACACTAAAATATAAACTGCACAACAGACTGCCCAAAAGATTAATATGCAAGAAGCAGTTTGATGCATGTGTTCTTTTGTGGTTTTTTTTTGGGGGGGGGAATAGAGGGAGAATAACAGATGTACATGTACAGATGACAATTTTGAGAATCTTGTCAAGAAGCTACTGAAAAAGCTTTTATTCCAAGGTTTACATACAAAACACAACTTTTCTCAAACTGAGCTTAAAGCAGGCTGTAGCCACACAATCGTTCTCTGTTTTACTACATTTGGTATTGAACAATTGGATTCTTCAGAGATCCCACTACAAAATCACATGTGCAAATTAAACACAGAGTTTCATCGTTCACTAAAGAATAATTAAAATCTAAGACTTAGATCTAACTATGCACTTGTGTGTATGAATGTATCAAACAACCCAGATAAAATTCTGACTTCAATAATAGCTACATCCATGCTATTCTCTTCTATTTGAGACTAGACTCCGGATAGTATATTTATGTCATTCAGAACTAGTTCTAGTAACTTAGTTCCACACAAACACATCCAGCTGAAAACCCACCATTAAAAATATGCTAAAGGAATAAGCAGAATTGAAAGACCTCATAAAAAGCCAACAAGGTAGGAAGATTTTATCATGTTCCATTTATTAGGTGTCAGTTCAGTACTTGCAGCATAACAATCTTTACTTGCAAGTCAGGCAAAATGCAGAGGAAATGAGGTATATTCTCAGAATTACTGATTAGTTATTTCAAATTTGAAGATGTGCCACCTTGGCTGAGCAATTTTTTGTTAACGATATTGACAAGAAAAACTGTTCCTAGCTGTGTAACACCAGAAGCAGTTTTCTGGACTTTCATTTTAGTGACGGTTTATGACCTTAGCCAGTTCAAAAGATGCTGTTTATGGGAGAAGTCAGCCACCTGTAAAAATGGTAACAGCTCATGTCTCAGTGCAAATACTAAGTTAAAAAAGAACAAATTTCTTGAACAGCTTTGTAGTTGAGCTCTGATTCTGATTTATGCTTTCCATTTCTCTGGTTTTAGTCTTACCAGAAATCAGCTTGTCGGGCCTGGCACATAAGCATTAATATATGTTGGCACTGGAGGTGGTTTTGATAGAGATGGGGATGCATGGGGATATGGGTGAAAGGATTAATGATAGCCAAGAATCAAAAGTCTTGAAGAATCAGATAAGGATTTTTTTTATAAAATTAGCTTCAACCTAAGTCAAGTTTCAAAACAAAAAATATAGTCCAAAGTAACAAAGCTTTTAAAATCTGGATACTTACTGGTGTTATACTATCTTTCTGCATGCAATCCATTAAGTGTTTGAATAAAAGAGATGTAAAGAGAGATTTTTATTTTACCAATAAATTCCAAGAAGTTTTTAAAAGGTTTATAGGGAAAATCTTATATCACACAAAGGTTATCGATACACTACTAAATATAACAGGCCAGGGACTCCCCTTACCTTAGGAACCAAGTGCAGCATAGCTCAGATTATACCCACATGGCTGCACTGTCATCTGTTCAAAATACCTCACAACATCCAGAGAGCAGCTTTCCACTGGAAATAACCCTCACAAGAACTGTGCCCAGTCAGCAGCTGGATGAGTGCTAGTTGGCAGATGAACAATATAAATGCTGGTCCTCAAAGCCAATTCTTTTCTTTACTAGTGAAGGCATAATTAAATATTCTTTCCACCATTCAGTATTAATGCAAAACTCCAAATAATGCTAATACAATCAATGCAATGAGTTGAGAATAATGTCCATTACCAGCTTATTCATCTACTTATTTTCTTAAAGCTACTTGATGTTTAAAAACAATACACCAAATTACATTTTACTAGTTTCATTAGATGTTCTTTTGGCACATCAAAAATCCAGATGATGATAAATTTTATGTTTTAAATGTACTTATTTCATGAAGAGTCTCTTAATCTTTTTCACTTTTAATCAGTCATTCTATATTATCATCTCCAGCTTGATTTTTTTCAATTCATAATTAGCATGGCATAAACTCTCCATAACTGAACAGAATTTCAATGAAAATGAAGATTCCTTCAGTGAAAACATTTTTAAGAGTAAACAGTGAATTCAGATGATCATCATTACATTACTTCTGCACTAAGCATAGAACACTGCCATAAGTGAAGCATTCACCTAATTCTGAAATTAAGCAGAGTGGGGCAAGGGGGAAGAGAAGCGGTAACAAACCGAAAGCTGAAAAATTCTTTGTAAGAGCAAAGTGCTGGTCAACAATATGCTTTTGTCATCCTTTGTTAACATTATTTTGATGCCCTATTGCTGAGGATTCACACTTAAATCAGCAGGGGGAGGAAATCAGTAAAAAGTAAACCAGTTGTGGACTAGCTAAATATTTTCTTTTTTCTCTTTCCCATGAACTGCAACCATTTGAAAATACTAAGAAGCACCAGCGGCAGTAATTTTTAGCATGTCGCAACAAGGTCAATATGGTACTAACTTTACAATTCTTTGGGTAATAGATGAGACATGAAGCAGCTTTTGGTTCATTTGGTATTATCCTCATTATGGCTTTAGCTGGCACAGGGGATCAATATTTCTGAACATTACACTACTCCTGAACAGACAGAAGGACATATTGTTTATTTGGCTGCCTAGTGATTTCTGACACAGGAGCCTATCAATTATATTATGGTATGAAAACCAGTGTCAACTAAGAGGACTCCTAACAGAACTATGATATGGTTATTCAAGAGCTATTAGTCAAAAGCAATCAAAATATCAAACCTAGCAAAATAATATTTAATCTGAGGCTGTCTTTATAACAATCTCTGCTTTTTTTTAACTTTATGAGATTGCTTGTCACTGACTTGAGGTGGCGCAGGATTCCCCAGAATCCACTTGATTTCAGTTGCCAACAGTTAAAGCCTACAGCAAAAATTACCCATTTAAGCAAATTCAACAGCTAAGCAGGAGATGGAATTACATTACTTTCCCACAGTTAACTAACTGTTATGTTCTTGCCTAGCGTGTCCATTATTGTCCAGAAGCTTTTACAAGCACCATTACCCTAGACCCTTTAAAAGCTGTTTGTAATACAAGGTTGAATCTCTCAGCTATGTTAAATCTCATTTCAAACAACCTAATTGTTATTATATGTGCATCAGTATTACAAATACTTGTTTGTGCATCTATAGTTAAAACTAAGTTGTGAGGTTATAGCATATATCAGATGCAGAAATTTGATCCAAGTCCATAAATGTCTACTGGGATCATCTGGATTCCTCTGTCCAGTCAGGAGCAGCCACAAAAATCATTAAAACAAAGGGACGGTTTGCAAATGTATGCTTTTCCCTGTTGCCCCATCCCTTGCAATCAAAACCATGTTCACCCACCAGCTGAGATAGGGAGAATATTCTGAAGGCAGATGAAAAAAAAACCTTACATGTTCATAAGGTAGAAGTGATAGGATGAAAGAGCCCAATGCATGTCATGTGTGTCTAGGAGTAAGGCCATCTGTATTGCCATACTTTTCTTAATATCAAGGCCTTCTTCTACATCTCTTGTGACATTTGAAGATCTTTTAATACACTTATGATATATAATGAGCCGCATCTTCTGCATTCTAACAAATGCTTCAAAGGCCAATTAAGGCTTCTTACATACAGAAAAAGTGTAAAATTTAATTAAGACATCTGTTTCTAGAATACAGAAACACCGTCAGGAAATCAATACAATGGATAGCATCTGTTTTGTTTCTCAACTTGAAACTAATATTCACTCAAAGTGGGACCAAAAGGATCACAGAGAATCCTCTGAAAAGAGGAGCAGATTACTCCTGCTCTAGAGAATATGCTGATGAATAAAAGCTTTTTAGATTAGGATGAGGCACACAGAGTTTGAGATGGGAAGAGTCAGAGAACAAGATTAAAGATGAAAAAAGCCCCCAGCATAGTAAAGGGACTATGACCTTTCTAAGAGGAACAGGAAAGAAACAAAACCAGGTTTTTCCTGGTGGGCTGCACATCAGAAGAACACATAGACTTCGTGCAACAAAAAAAGACATCAAATCTCATACGTAGGTCTGGAAATAGGAGAGGACAGAGGGGAAGTTATTTATAAACCTTTTTGGGTTTCTTACCTATTCTTTCATTTTAAAGTTAGCTATTAATTTTTTCCTCCTAATAAAATATTTTCTAAAAGTTATTTTTAGAATCATATAATTCAGGTTGAAAGGGCCATAGGTATTTTTTGAGAATTTTCACTATAAAGAAAAATAGACCCAGCTCATATCAACGGCTTAATGTGGATTCCTAGTCAGAAAAATCAACCAAAACATATTTTAAACAATGCAAGCGTATGATTCAGATACTCTAACCTGACACTTGATTAGGATGCACTAACTTGAACTCTCTAACTTTGTTTACCAGATAGTTTGAAGGAAAACTATTAAGGAAATGTCACAATCATTAAATTCTGGACTTAATGCAAGGAAGTCAATTTTCTTGCAAAAGCAATAAACACAGTTATTAGATAAGGTTTCCTTATTCTTGGGATAAGCTTATTTTCCTCCTCTCGTTGTACCATAACAGAATTTTTTATCACCTATTAGCTAATCTAACTCAAGCCTTCCTGTTTCTGCCTGAGAACTCTCCATTTGGCCATGATTCTTACCAATCAGACCAGAAGAGTAGCTAAGGATCCACTGTTGTTTCATTATAATTTTACTGTTTAGAACCAGATGGATCAATATACTTTATAACTGAATCTATATACTTTATAACTGCTTTCTTTTACACACCCTTTTGTTGGAACACATTTACAATTTTGGCCAAAATTGACAGATTTTTTTCTTTCAACAATAAAAGGTTAAAGGACCTTATCAAGGGGTTTTCAAGTTAGAAGTTCTGACTTACAATAGTTTGCAAGATTAGCCTTTTTATCCATACCTAAAAATCAAGTGTTATGAATTTAAATGCTTATCAAATGTTTGAATGTATCTTCAAAGTAGCCATGAATGGATGCATAAAGCATTTTAAGATAAAGGGCATTACTCCTTGATACACAGCAGCAGTCAGCATTGCACATTAGCAAAAGTGAAGAATCTTTCTAAATAAGCCACGAGTGCAAGTTTTCCACAGGGGTGCTTTATGCTACAATCACATTCATCAGCTTTCATCTGCACTATTAAGAAAGAATATCTATCAAGGTTTGTTTGTTAGTCATTATGTGTCAAGAATAGAAAAAATAAGCAGCAGCAGAAATGCACGGGAGCAGCTTTTACTCCCATTCTTTTGTCAGCACAGTAACAGTTAACCAGGTGCAAAAACCTTCTTAAAAATTGTTGTATCTGCATGTCCTGGAATCACAGGAGGAGGTTTTGTTTAGGTGATGCCCTTCAAACCAAAGTTTTCAGACAATTGATCTGTCATGTTGCTTACTTTAGACAGGCAAGTAACACAGCTGCCAAACAACTAGAATATGCAGCCTTTGGGGGACCAAGTGCAAGCTCTGAGTTTTGTTAGTTTTGCAACTGATTTTGGTTATCTTGGAAACCACCAGGAGTACTGAAAACTACACAGACAAATTTTGTTGTCTTATTTTCTTGCATAGTACTTCACTGAACAAGCACCCCTTCTCTCAGTTACAGTATTTATGGAGTAAGGCAAAACACACGGTAAGGGTGGCAAAATGTGCTTGTTGGTGATCAGAATAAACAAGCACTCCCACAAGTGCAGGAAAACCTTGCCTGTTTCTGAAGAAATCAGCCAGGATTTGCTAATTGTTTCCACAAGACCTTCTATTCTGGTTGCCACAACCTTCTGTTCTTTTCCATTGCCAGGAAGCTCATTCTGTGGATTCCTAGGGTTCGTTCCTTTTTCTCTCATTGCATATCTTAAGGACAGCAGAAGCAGAGCAGCTGGGAGATTAATGGAGCGCTAAGTAAAACAGTGGGAAGGTAAATGGAGCAGTAGCCAGCAAACAACCAAAAACTGAGGGAAGAAGCTTGGTGAATCACTTCTTTCCCTGCTTAGTACTGAACTATGTGAAGGTGAATTGCAAAAAGCTTATTTATTAAAACCCACATGACATTCTGGATTTCATGTCATTATTACATATCTGAGCTTCTTTTGGCATTGCACCAGCACTCTGATGGATACCTTTCTTCCTCCTCCTGTTCCACTTTCAAAGAGACAAAAATGCATGTAAAGTTTTCCAGGTGCTACTATTATGTTAGATTTTGCTTTATCTTTAAGTGTGCAGTGAATTGAAATGCGTAAAGTAATATCAGCATTCAATGGAAGGCCTTACAGGAGGAGGTGTTTTAAGAACTATTTTGCTCGCACACTCATTCTTTCATAATTAAATGCTCACAAGAATGAAGACGCACGTATCCAAGTAGTTTGTGCAAGATGACTTGTAGTGAACATGGAGATTAAGGAATACCAACAGTCACTGAATTATTATGTCTTCTGGGTCTCTCACAGGCTGGCAATATGCTGGCTTTTGGATGTAACTTTTATACAGTTTATGACTTCACAATGACTGTAAAGTTTTAATCCTCTGCCACCTCTATGGCTTATTAAACAACACTTGTATTTTCTTTGCCACCTATAACCTATCCTTTGGTCTAGACTTGCTTTTGTTTTCCTAAACTGAACATTACTGAGAAAATGCATACATATGTGCTATGATTTTATTAAAATACTAATCTAAATGCTATCAACATATGTAATTCTTTTCTCTCTCCTTTCACCACTTCCTCTGGTGGCTTCACACTTAAAAATTGCCGTTTAATTCTTTCCTTATACCAGCAGTAACATTTCTATTGCATATCTCTATAATCCTTTCACATGAATCTTAGCCTAATCACATCATGTAACTTCTGCTTCAGTCATATGACTCCTCTGAAACCAATGTCATCCTTTCCAGATTGAAGCCTTAAAGCAAAGATTAGAATCTGTAACACCTAATACAAATATGAGCTGTCTAGACTTTCACTTCCTCAGAATGATACCAAAACTGACTGTAGTTCTTTATGTAATCACCTCATTCAAGAGCAAGAAAGCACTCTCACGAAGTTCATGAATGATACTGAGTGGAGGGCAGCAGCTGACATACTGGAGGGCAGGGCTTCCTTTCAGAGACCCTGAATACACCCACATGCTGAAAAAATGACCCTCCATGAAGTTCAACAACAAATGCAAAATGCTGCACCTGGAAGAAACAGAACAGGCTAGAAGATGTCTGCTTGGGAGCAGCTTTGCAGAAAAGGACCTGGGTATCTTGGTGGACAGTAAGTTGAGCACGGCCCTATAGCATGGCTTTGCAGCAGAGGGCCAAACACATACTGAACTGCCTCAGCAAGAATATAGCCAGCAGATCAAGGAAATCCCCCTCAATTCAGCAGCTGTGAGACTGTGTCCAGAGCTCTGTGTCCACTTTTAGGTTTCGCAATCAAGAAAGTCATTGGCATGCTGTAGCATGTTCATCTGCAGAGAACTGTAGAGAGGAAAGTCAACACAATTACGAGGCTGGAGCATGCTACTTGCAAGAAGGGGTTCTCAGAGCTGAAGTTGTTCAATCTGAAAAAGACACTGGTATGGGTATATCTTACCACATATGAGGTATGTGCATATATCTTACTTCCCTCTTCAGTCACACCCTCATGGAAAGTATAGGTGAAGATAGATAGATAGATTAGATAGATAGATAGATAGATAGATAGATAGATAGATAGATAGATAGATAGATAGATAGATAGATAGAATATAGATAGAAGACAGATAGAGCCAGACTCCTCTGGCTGTCACTACCTGGTGCAGGTAGTGACAAGATGCAACACACACACACGTTGCAGCATGGAAAATTCCAAGCAGGTTTCAGGTAAGAGATTTTTAACTGTGAGAGTGCTCAAACACTGAATAGGAGTTCAGAGTGGTGGTGTCATTTTCATCCTTGGAGACAGTCAGCATTCAACTGGACAGTGCAGCAAGCAGCCTAATATAACTTGATCCTCTTCCATCCCTCCCAACATAAATTATCCTATGTATAATAAAGAAGTCTCTTCAATCAAATTGTTCCCTGTTCCATGCAGTCTTATTCATGTGAATGAAAATCTGGTGTGAGAACATAAGTATAAAACTTTAGTTAAAACAGTAATAATTTGCTAATGGAAAAAAAAAGTATCAAGCTACCTAATTTGTGTCAAACACATCTGCATTCATGGCCATACTACTTTTAAAGTCATTTAGCACTTTCCCAGATATTTTCCAAAGTCTGCATGTCAATTTCTACTGTCTAACTTCTGCCACACACCTGTAAGATACTTACCTTTAAATGAAAAATTTGGAGAGAAATAAAGTGCCATGTTCAATGAAGTCTTCATAGGTAAATCGAGTTTCCAGGGGAGGGAGGGATATTCTCTGCTTTTCACCAATATCCAGTCCATTTTAAATTCTGGAGATGTATCTGAGTGTCCCCATGCACCTGTAGCAGGTTCCAGGAGGGGGAATTACAAAATTATTACCTTACTGCTTTAGTCTCAAATCTGTTTTCTAAACATTCTCTAATTTCTAGATTGGTATCTTCTGTGAATGCTGACTAGATGCCTATTTAGCTAAAATGGCAAAAGGCCTTATTACAAAAATCTAAAAGTGTGTATTTTCCCAGTGGTATAACAGTTACTCATAAAAAATAGATTTCATACTCTAATAACCTTGCTTTTATCAGACAGCATTGGGAAACAACCAATTCCGACTTCTCTGTTTTGTTTTGGAATTGTAATACCCCAGACTCTGGTTTAAAATAGTGTGGCTTCAGTGGCTATATTAATTTATGCATCTCATACTTGTTCTAAGAGTAAAATTGCTTTCCCCTGTTTTTAAGCAATCAAATCAAGGGTGTCAGTCAGTCAGTCAGTCAGTCATTTAGTATCTTTTCCTACTCAATGGGGGAATATTATAATCCCAGAGGGTTATTCATCCTCTTACATAGAGATACTTATTCAAGAGTTGCCAGATGCTGTTATAGAAGAAACCTGGATGGCTAGATCTTCTCAAATAGATAACACTAAATGATGGTGTATTCTCTTGGGCCTACATGGAGTGAGAACGTGCAGAATACTAACTGCCTGAATTGGTGTTGGGGCAGGAATTGGATACGATATCTCTCACCAAAGTGAGCTCATATACCGTACCTCAATCTCAGCAGAACCCATTCCTGAGACTTTTCCATGTGCGTTTTGACATAGATTAGTTTTCCCTTATGTTTTAATGAGTTAAATATCACTTCAAATATATTATATTCATCTAACTTCATGCTAATTTTCACAGTCATGATAGTCTCATGCTGCTTTTCCTTTAAGTCACTATCATTAAACTGAAGCAAAAGTTAAAATCACTATTTTTTTTTATTTTTTTAATAAAAGTGTTTTCACTCATGGGTCAAAGTCTTAACTACAGTATGTTTTCAGTTCTGTGGTTGCAAATATTAACATGTTAAGCAAAATCAATACAGGTTGTCATGTACCGTCAACTACAGCCAACATATACTTATTATTGCCCCTATTTTGATGGTTCTATATAGCAAGATCTATTCTGTGTTAGGTACCTACACTGAGACTATCCAATTTGTTGTGAAATATTTTACTTGAATAAGCACATAAAATGTATGAAAAAGCATTTCTAAAGCCTTCTAAAAGTTAAGACACAGTAACAAAGTTAAAATGCTTGAAGTCTTACAGAAGAATTTTAAAATAGTAAATTAAATACCTGTTTGTCCCTGCAATTCACTGAAGTTAGGAACCTCTTTCACACTTTCTGAAAAATCAGATGTGCCCCCTATACAAAAAGAGAGGAAAAATAAGGCAATATGCAGTTTCTTCTTCACCCTCTCTCTTCTCATTTTGTCTGTTATATGGGTAATTTTTCAGCTGTCATTACGTGTTCTAACTGTAAGGCTCTGTCAAAGGCTGCCATCCAACTCCCTAAGCAAAGGTCACTCAGTGACAGGGATTGGGAAGTATTAGAGAGCTTACAAGGAGGAAGAGATAATGACAAAAATCCAGTGTTTTAAGCCCCCCGCCATACCCCCCCACAAAATCCTCATAATGAACTTTCTATGCTCTGAGGTTGGGTTTTTTTTAATCAACACTATGCTGTAAGTTTCACTGAAATAAATTATATATTTTCCTACATCTCTTCCTAACCTGGTCCAACCTCTTGGGTTTCAGAATGTACAGAATGTACAGAACAGATTAAAAAATAAGCAAACACCAGTCTCTAGAATAATCTCAATGCAGGCCACCTGATTCACAAACATCTCTTATCCTCAGAATGCAAAATAGGTCAATAGTGAATTATGTTTTAACCTATTAGCAACCCAACACACCTAATAACCAACAGAGTTTCAAATGAACCTACAGCCATATGTGTGGTCAGAAGTTTGAACAGCCTCTCACAGTGCACTGCAACAAGCACACTTAAGGGCTTCACAATAGGAACAAAGCTGAGGAAAAAGCAAAGAGGCAAATGCTAAATTATAAGATTGAAACTTCCAGAATTTAACATGTTAGGAAAGAAACCACAGCAGCATTTCATAAAAAGCTTCTTGGTTGAGTCAACAGATTAATTATTGTGAAAAATATTCAGATCATGTGCTGGTTTTGTACTAGTCACAATTCAGTTTTATAATAGTGACAAATAATTATTACATGTAGTTATGACACTTGAACTCTATGATACCAAAGCAGAAACCTGCATCTTGGCAATTTCCTTGGGAAAAACAGCTGAATCATTATGGTGAAGATAACATTGATGAGCAGTAACCCAAAGTGCAGAGCTGAAGCCTTCAAAATTCTAGATGGGAGTCCGCATCACTGAGAATATGCTCTGGAGCACCAGGATGGCTGACAGAGCCACTAGCAAGAATATAACATGCTTTTAGGAAATCGAAGTGTGAAAGACGTATATGGACCAGGCTTGATTGCTTTTGAGATTTTCTTGAAAGACATTCTGAATCTCAGCCAGCTCTTCCATTTATTATTTTCATACAATTCTCACAGTTATTTTGCTAGAAGAAAACAAATTCATGCAAATTCCTTCAATCTTAGAGCTAACAGTTGTATATAGAATATGTTACGCAAAAATTATTTATATTGATATTTTAAATTGACTGTTCAGGGGGACAAGAACTTTAGATGGATGATCTGACCTTGGCTTCCAGAAACTTGCTATACAGCAAGTCAAATTTGCTCCTTTATGAATATTAAGTGGACACATTGAATAAACTGAAGTACTTTTTAGCGTATTAATTACATCTCTGCAAACAAGTGCTGAGCTTGCTGGATCCTAGACTCTGCTAGTTCTGAAAATGTGTTTCTACGATGTTATTAGAGAGTCATTTGGGTAGGAAGGTATCTTCAAAAGACATCTAGTTCAACCTCCCTGCAATGAACAGGGGTGTCTTAAACTATATCAGGTTGCCCAGAATCACATCCAGCCTGGCCTGAATGTCTCTCTGGGCAGCCTGTTCCACTATTTTATTACCCTCATTGTAAAGAATTTCTTCCTCACATCCAGCCTGACTCTCCCCTCTTTTAGTTTAAAATCATTACCCCTCAACCTATTGCAACAGGCGCTGCTAAAAAGTCTTTCCCTATCTTTCTTACTTTCAAGAACTGAAAGATCACAATAAGGTCTCCCTGGATCTTTCTCTTCTCCAGGAGCACAATCCCATCTCTTTCAGCCTTTTCTCACAGGAGAGGTACTCCATCACTGTGGTCATTTTTATGGCCCTTCTCTGAACCCACTCCAACAAGTCCATATCTTTCCTGTGCTAAAATTCTCATTGAAAGAGTACACTCTTCCTCTATCAAGGCCAATTCATAACTTATGGAATATAATTTTAAAAGGATAGCATTTTTCCTGTATAAAAAATAATAATCCTTAAATTAAGCTGAACAAAGACCTAGAGAGTTATAAGAGTTTCTGGTACTCCATTAAGATCACTAGGGACATAAAAATGTGTGACAAATACTAATGTTCCAAAGGGACTGTGGTTAAATTGATTTTAAGTCAAAATAATAAATGACTTTTTTTGTACATTCTAGGAAAGCTCGTGCATTTAGGAGTGCGCATTATGTAATCTTGGGTAGGAAATATCTCATTCTTTGAATGTGAAAAAAAAAAAGAAAAAGAATCCCTGATTAGAGGGGTTTGGAGTATATTATTGCAACACCAAGAATAAAATTATTCAGTTTGGGTTTACATGATTTTCTCCTTGATATTATGATAACATCAGGCTCCATTTTGAAATTACAGAATTAATCTAGACAACAGGTAATTACAAAAACAAAAGCAAGAGATAGAAAAGAAGGGACCAAACACCAGAACTTTCAAATTTCTTTTTTCCAGAAATGTTTTTGCTATTTGTCTATATTTTTATGGTTCTTGTCAGTGCAGTTTTCAAACTTCTTGCATATACTAATGGATTTGTTCTTCTTTAATAGCTCTGAGACATAAACTGCAGCTTTACAGAGAATACAAATAATGCTGCTTTTGCCTAAAATGACACAAAAATACATTGAGCAACACTGGAAACTGAACACACATTTAGATGTACATGCCTCATTTATGAAGTCAGTTTTCCTTCCTAAGGAAGGATGTGACAGTAACTCGTGCAATAAGGAACACCTCACATGTGTTAAATCTCTGTAATAGGAAAAGAATGGCCCCAAGAGAGATTGAATCCACACCCAGCCAGGCACTTACATTGCCAGTAGAACTGGAAACAAACTCCCTGAATTTGCATCTATGATACTGGAAAAGCATTTACTATATTTATGCATTTTGCACTATAATTGTCAAGAAAAAAACCTAAAGGATATATATATACAGCAAGAAAGATATTGTGCTTCCATTTGAAATAGAAGATTACCCCAAAAGAAAGAAAGTAGATGGAAGTGGCAGCCATGTTTGCATGCCCATCAAATATAGGTTTCTGCTGTTGCAGAAATCAGCAAATTAACAGATGAGCCCAGAAGACAATGTATCCTACAAAAAAAGTATGCCACATTTTTTTTCTGCTGGCTAGTATGCTTAAAATGCTTTTTCTCCTGAATTTAAGAAGTTCCAACAGCAACAAAACTGTTCAAAAATGAAAACCTGTTTGTATTACTGCCTTTGTGAACATCAGCAATGCCTGCTTTAGAGAAATATCCTTTTAACCTTGAAAAGGATTGATGTCTTCATGCAGTGATGTATGGGGATATCTGTTCAGTAGTTATGAACAAGCACTTCACCTTGCAGGCCATAGCTATCAGTGGAGATCTATGCAGTTGCAGGAACTAGTTAATCACTGCATAGTACGGGCATTGGCTGGATTTATAACCACAGCTCTAACAGTGCATTTGAATCCAGTGTTAACGTTTGAGGAAACTGTATCACAGCTGTGACAAAATCAGAAGTTTCGAGAAAAAAAAAAGGGGGGGGGAAGGAACCCAGTCAAAGACAAGAAAACAGGTTATATTAATTTATGGAATCCTGATGCCATATCAATTTTTGTTGCATGCAATTTTAATTCAAATAATGTTTAAAACCCACTACTGTAAGACTAAAAAACGAATACCTAACAAACTCAATTATATCCATTACTCAGATGTAAAACATCAGACTGACTTTCCATCCAGCGATCCCTCAAATTACTCAAAATGTCATTTTGATTCCCTTTTAGGAGCTTCTTACTTTGTATGCAACCTAATAATCAGCTATTCAGGACAGCAAGTGTGGGCTGCAGGCATAATACACATGTCTCTAGCAATGAAAAAAGCAATAGAAATTATATAAGTGCCCTAAGATGTCCCTGATATATTTTCCTTTATTCAGAATATCAAATGTTTAAGTCTTTGAGTTTTTCAGCTAACAAGTTGCGAAGTGTTCTTATAAAATGAAAACCACTAAGAACAACAGCAAAAAAAAAGCACCAAAAAAAACCCCAAAACAAAACACAAACACAAAATAACACTCTAATACCCACCTTACATTTTCTGTAACAAATGACAGGGTTAAGCCAGTTCATACTCTCTCTTCAAATACTGATGTAGTAATTCCTTCCTCCCCTACCTACCCAATACAAAATTCAAGCTATGGATTGAGTAACCTTTACCTTTTACTGATTTATTCAACAGTCTTAAAGCTTATTGTCACACTTCAGGAGGAGTGCCCACATATTTGGAATTTCCTGGGTTTATCTTCTTTTCCACTTGTGCATTTCTACTCATGTACTACAGGTACACATCATGTCTGGTGTTTCTGAAACATGAAAATATCATGGCACATCATAAAAATATGAATGTGTATGCATTTCCAACCAAGAAATCCTGAAGAACGAGATGCTGTTGTAGGGAATTAGAAATGGCCGAAGATTTTTTTTGCTACACAACACCATATTTACAGAGCAGCACATTACGTTTGATCTCAAAATAACACCAGCAGAGAATTGAGCCACTCTTAATCAAGCAATTCTGCAGCAGTGAAGACAATGGTGCCACCTTCTATCTAGAGAGACTTCAGAGAGGAGCATAAGTATAGATTGCACTGAATGTTAAGGTTCCAAGTAACAGGCACAACAACAGTGTAAGTGGAAGGGACAGGATAGAAAGAAAACATGCAACAAAGCCAATTTGGTGATACTCAAAAGTAGTCTGTGTCCATGTGCATGTGTTTATCTACACATTGTATATGATACTCTCTGCTGGAAAGAATAACTCCACAAGCATAAGGAAGATCAGTCAAACAGTAAGGGGAAGACATCACTTTTCACCACTATAGATGGCACCATCATCTTTAAGGAAAGCAATATTTTTGTCATTACCTCTGCAGAAACCCAACTTTCCTCCAACTCGCTGTACAGTCAGCAACTGCCTTAATATCTGTGCCTAAAGAATGTAAGAGAAGCTATAATTATGGCCATCATATCTGAGAAATCATGGCAGTCAGGTGAAGTTCCCGATGACTGCAAAAAGGGAAATATAACCCCCATTTTCAAGAAGAGGAAAATGGATGACCTGGGGAATTACAGACCAGTCAGTGTCACCTCTGTGCCTAGCAAAATCTTGGAGCAGATTCTCCTGGAAGGCATGCTGAGGCACATGAAAATCAACAAGGTGCTTGGTGACAGCCAGCATGGCTTCACTAAGGGGAAATCCTACCTGACCAATCTGGTGGCCTTCTATGATGGGGCTACAGAACTGATGGACAGGGATAGAGCAGTTGATGTCATCTACCTGGACTTGTGCAAAGCATTCGACACTGTCCCACACAACATCCTTGTCTCTAAATTGGAGAGACATCAATTTGATGGATGGACCACTCAGTGGATAAAGAGCTGGCTGGATGGCTGCATGCAAAGAGTTGTGGTCAATGGCTCAATATCCAGCTGGAGACCAGTAACAAGTGGTGTCCCTCAGGGATCGGTGTTGGCACCGGTCTTGTTTAACGTCTTCGTCGCTGACATGGACAGTGGGATTGAGTGCGCCCTCAGCAAGTTTGCCAATGACACCAAGCTCTGTGGTTCTGTTGATAATGCTGGAGGGAAGGAATGCCATCCAGAGGGACCTTGACACACTTGTGAGGTGGGCAAATGCCAACCTGATGAAGTTTAACCATGCCAAGTGCAAGGTCCTACACCTGGGTCAGAGCAATCCCAGGCACAGCTACAGGTTGGGCAGAGAAGAGATTCAGAGCAGCCCTGTGGAGAAGGACTTGGGGGTGTTGGTCGACAAGAAAATGAACATGATCTAGCAATATGCACTTGCAGCCCAGAAAGCCAACCGTATCCTGGGCTGCATCAAAAGGAGCATGACCAGCAGGTCAAAGGAGGTGATCCTGCCCCTCTACTCTGCTCTTGTGAGACCTCACCTGGAGTATTGTGTGCAGTTCTGGTGTCCTCAACATAAAAAGGACATGGAACTGTTGGAACAAGTCCAGAGGAGGGCCACGAGGATGATCAGGGGACTGGAGCACCTCCTGTATGAAGACAGGCTGAGAAAACTGGGGCTGTTGAGCCTGGAGAAGGCTGCATGGAGACCTCATAGCAGCCTTCCAGTATCTGAAGGGCACCTATAGGGATGCTGGGGAGGGACTCTTCATTAGGGACTGTAGTGATAAGACAAGGGATGACGGGTTCAAACTTAAACAGGGGAAGTTTAGATTGGAGATAAGGAGGAAATTCTTTCCTTTTAGGGTGGTGAGGCACTGGAATGGGTTGCCCAGGGAGGTTGTGAATGCTCCATCCCTGGCAGTGTTCAAGACCAGGTTGGATGAGGCCTTGGGTGATATGGTTTAGTGTGAGGTGTCCCTGCCCATGGCAGGGGGGTTTTAACTAGATGATCTTAAGGTCCTTTCCAACCCTAACTATTCTATGATTCTATGACTCTATAATGCTGTTGAAAACAGACAAGCCAGAGACAGGGACCAAATGAATGAGTTCTATGTATAACGCCTAAGATTTGACAGATTTGTAGTAGCTGCTGCTAAACGATTCATAGCCCTAAGAGAACCAAGCTGATAACTTCAGGAATCTTTCAGAAAAAAAATACTTTTGTCAGCCAAATCACAAGAATTTCTAAAGCCTTCCAAAAGAAAATGAGTAGAGTTCCTCAAGACCAAGCAATGGTAAGAGCAATATGAGTGACACTTGAGGATTGAACAGGTAAAATGAAATTAAGAGGTAAAACTTTAAACACAATAGATTTAAATCAACTTCTTAGCAGTTAAACAGAGGGCAATCATAAACATAAATGTAAACATAAAAGCAGTAAAATAACCTCCATCTCTATGTTTTTTTGTCATAATAAAACTGAGATAACAGCAGAACTGGAGGTGTTACTCTGTGCTAAGAAAAGCGAAGTTATGTATGTTAAAACCACCGTCAAAACATCGTCACCTAAAATGTGTCACAAAGTTCCTCCGCAACCAATTTTCTAATTCACACTACTGAAAGGACCTTCTCTGAATTCAGCACTGTATAAAATCTCTTCTAAATTCCTGGGTAATGAGACAACTTTGTCACACAGGATTTTTTTTAATATAAGGGAATGGGGCTGTACCTGTTGAAACACACAGTTCTTCAGATACCTGCTGTTGAAAGAATCTTTCAATCACTTGTCTCAGGGCAGAAAGGATCAGTAACAGATTGGTCAGGGAAGGGATATAAATAAATAAATAAATAAATTAATAAAGTCTTTCACTCCATATATAGCTACAGTTAACTTACCCTAAACCAAAATAGATTGGGCAGGGAAGGGATATAAATAAATAAATAAATAAGCAAATAAATTACCTTTCCTTCCTGCAACATCAGAAACATTGTATTTGATGGATTAGATGCAACATTCATATTCCCTGTTCACAGGAATCAATATGTCACTGCCTCAGCTAGCCAAATATCCAAGCCACTTCTCAGTGTAATCTTCCTGCCACAATTCAACTGACAAGTACACAGCTGCATTCAAATTTAAGGGACTTCCTATATAAACACTTCCTTGAAGACCTGTGCATAGACCTGGGGAAATTATACTGATTATACTCAAAGCAACCA
This sequence comes from Pezoporus occidentalis, assembly GCF_034315485.1. Lineage (NCBI taxonomy): Eukaryota > Metazoa > Chordata > Aves > Psittaciformes > Psittacidae > Pezoporus > Pezoporus occidentalis. Next base: position 28,822,371 of record NW_026915724.1, read on the forward strand.
CTCCTGCCCATCTAAAAATCTAAGCAAAACACTTAAACATTTTCATTAAAAAGGAAAAAAAAAAAAACAAGATAAGCAAGCAGAATAACAAGGATTAATTCCTAGAGTATAACTAAAGCCATAAAATTTTAGTCTTTCACTCTGGGGAAGCAACTGTTCAGCCAGCTGGTTGCTTTCCCTTCACTCCAGTAAGCACCATTCACAGTTTGAGGCTGAAATCTTACAGCTAGCAAGGGCTGATTTAGTCTGCTCTGGCCTGTTAGAGCGAATCATCTCAGCCAGGTGCCCATCAGTCTGCAAATCATGCTGCCTTTCCCACCAGCAGCTTCCACCAGCCATGCCTTACATCCAAAGCTCCTATAATTTTTTTTAATTTATCAACAATTAATTTGCTATTTGGGATCTCAGAAACACATTTACTGTGTTAAGAAAGAAAGTGTCTCAGCTCACTGGAAACCTCAGCAATATCTTGTGTCTCACGTGGCCCAGAAGAGACACACACTTCCTTTTGCCTTTCTTTCTTTTCTAGATTGCTTCCTTTCTGTGTTTAGACGAATGTCCTACAATTTCTGTCCTTAGACGAGTGTCCTACAATTTCTATCCTTGCTATTAGAAATGCTTCTTCAACATACCACTATATCTTGAGTGATACAATCATGTTTCAAGTCTGTTCACTAATCCTTTCCTTGTGTTTCCTCCTCTCCACCAGGTACAAATCAACAAACTATCTTGCAGCTCTATTCCCCTTCCAGTTCCTAGGGAGTGTTGAAGACAGGGATTTTGCTTTAGCAGCTTGGTTCTAAATCTTTCAATCACTGTTCTTAAAACACTCATCCTACTTTTTGTTACCTGGGGCTTTCACATGAAGAAGACCAATGCACTGCAGAGCAAGCATCTGATTCAACAATCCATAGGCATTTGCACTCACACCCAAATTCCTGAGTAAGTTTTCTAAAACAAAAGATTATTTTCATTAGTTGTGGACAGAGTAATTCCTGCTTGGCCCATACTGCCTTTGAAATTATCCTCTTTCACCCTTTAAGTGTTTTTTTCAGATTTGTCAAAGTTAAAAAGTTATATAAAAATGTCTTCAAAGCTTCAAATGACTCGTTTGGTATGATGACTGGTTAGAATGCCAACATCTGTTTCTAGCACCATTATGCTCATTCCTGCTTTATGGAGGTGGAAGAAACAGAAATATATTTCTTTGAAGTCCTATTGCAAAAACCACTTGAGAAAAGTTGTGAAAGATAAAGCAGCAGTACTGCCACAAACAGTAAAAATATTTAGGATGGGTATAAGATATTTTTTGCATAATACCCTTCCAGCTTGGTATAAGGAAAAAGCAAATATTTCAGTGAACTTTAAAATTGTCATACAGCAGTATGTTCCAGGTATCACGTAAATAGGGTAGCAAGGTTTCTAATTGAGAAAATTGTGTACTAACTGCAAACAGGCATGCAAGGTAAAAGTGGGAAACAGAATGGAGTAAAGAAAAAAAGAGATAGACTCCAAAAGCAGCAAGTTAAGCCAAAAGAGAGGAGTTGGGGGAGAAAAAAAAACAGTAAGATACTTTTACCTACACTGCTGTAAGAAAGCAAGCATGCTCTGGTACTTGTTGACCCTGTGATGATATGGAACAGCCTGTTTGGTAAACAGCATTTGATATTTACCAGGAGACTCTCAAAGGGAAAATCTCCATGGGTATTTGAATATCCTTTTGCTTTTCCTAAGCTTGTCAGCAAAGAAAGATATCTCACTCTTTCAGCCACCATCAACATAAAAAAGATAAAATTGAATCCATCAAACCCATTCTTACTGAATGCAATCTTAAGAACAAATGTTTCTTCTCTCCCGCACACACACGCATATATCCCTGGTGACAGCAATACAAAAAAATTTGAGCATGCTTACGTGAGCCAGAAGAACAAATTGTTTAGTAAGCAAAATTAAAAGTAATCGCATGTGTAAAATGGCCTTGTCTGAATCACACCCTTAAGCCTCTTAAAAAGAAACTACTTATGTAAAATATGATTAAATCTCCACATTCAAGTATGCACAGGAGCATTTCATACGCACATATTTATCTTGGCATTTGGAAGTTTTTTCTGAGTTTTCTTTTCCTGCCACTAGTTTAAACATGTCACACTATGGCATATTTGATAACAAGGACTACTGTAGAGTTCTGTCTTGTACACTGAAGTTATGACTAACACAAGATACCAATTTAATGAGCTGAAAAAGGCATAGCAAGTCTATTTTTATTCTACAGCAAGTCAGTATTTGTTACAGATAAAATGTTGTAAAGGAATAAGTGAATATATATAGACTGCTGCGAGAAAGAGAGTGTTGACTTAAAGAATAAAATCACTAATAGTGATCATTCCTTTTTCCTAGGCAATGCCAGAATTTCAAACCCTTAGTAGGGCACAAAGCCTAGGAAGCAACCCTGTTCCTAAAATTGTTTATTCCAAATAGAAGAGTGCTCCAATACAGACAAATCTCACAAAAATGGAAAATTTAAAATCATAAATTTGAGATGTACATTTTTCAATAAAATAATCTGACATGTTAAAAATGGGGGGGGGGGGGGTGTATATATATAGTGTGTGTTGACAGAAACATTTGGTTTGTTGCAGAAATGCAAGATAAAATAAGGTCTGTTTCCTGTTTTCCCAGTTGGAAAATTACAAGCAAAATACATATATATATCTGTGAAAGGCTAATGCGCATTTCACATTTTCTAGTTAGATTTAAGACAAACTCTTTGCACGAACCTCTGTCTCCCAGTTTATTCTTTCATTTTTTACCCCAAAATTTAAACCAATTTTCTTGCTGTTACTGGTTAAGTCCCCTCCAGTTTCCTAAGCCAGTTATCTGGAACTGAGGATCTGGATCCTTACTTTTGTCTTAACTTCCTAAGGTGAAGTAAGTGTCAAGTTATTAGTAATTCATTAGGTGAGTTACTCCCACACTTTATAGAAATGTATTGTAAGAACCTTATAAATTGTGTTCCCACAGAAATTAATGCATTTCTTCATGGTTTTAATGCTTCTCAGCTGACACTGAGAAACATGAACATGGACCCTGGATTTTGGGGCAACACAGTTCAAGTGTCCTTGCAGGACTAAATGTTCTTCCCAGCTCCCTAGACGGATTTAATCTGAGAGACATGCACAGTGCATGCTTCCCACACACTTCTAGAATTAGGCATTACAAACATTATAGCCAAGTACTTCTGCTTCTCAGAGGCTGGAGTACTTCTTTTACCCAGTAGCTCAGTGGCTAAATCACTTGCTCAGGAAAGCACTATGCAATGTAGCTTCTTCAGCCTGAGGGGCTGAAATCTATAGATTTCCCCCGCAGGAAGAACACCCTCGCCATGCACAGGCTGTCTGGTTTGACATAATTTACACTCCTGTTGAAGCTGTACCACTTCGGAAAATGTGATTCGTGATTTACTGGACCAAAAAGAGGACTGACTCATTGCATGAGTATGACCCCCTCCTCTACCGATAAAGACGTTTTCTTGAGAGAATACCTTAACCCCTTCACAGAGACTATGTGCAGAATCTCAGTCAGTTGAATGAACATATGACGGTCTGCTGTCGATAAATACTTGACCTTACTGCGACTTGTATGAGGCCAAAAGCTACCTAAGCTTGACTTTACCAGCCAAAATATGAGTACTAAGCTAATACAGTTATGAGAAAGAAAAATATAGAAAGTGATTTATACAACGATACTGCCTACTGAGCATTAAATATAACGAATCCTCACTAGTTCACTCTCATTCAAAAGCCACAGTGCTTGTGAAAGATTGACCTAGAATGACAGGTAAGATCCCACCAAGTCACTCACCCCTGAACAGGACTGGGGAGAACTGGAAGGGCAAAACGCAGGTAAACTTGTGGATCAAGATAAAGACAGTTTAGTAAATGATGGAAAAGAAAGAAAAAAGTGGTTGTCCAGCAGAGTGACGCCCCGCTATTCCCCAAGCCTTAGAAAAAAATCCCTCCACTTTTTATTGCTACAAGGCTGACATTCTATGCAATGGGATCCATTTGGTCGACTGCAGTCAGATGTCCTGGCTGCATCCCCTCCCAGTCTCTTGCCTACCCCCAGCCTACTCAGTAATGGGGCAAAGAGAAACAGCAAAAGCCTTAGAGCTGTACAAGGACTGTTTGGCAACAGCTAAAACATCAGTGTGTTACCAACACCGTTTTAGTCACCAGTCTAAAACAAAGCACTGTGTGGGCTGCTATGAAGTAAATTTGGCTACTTTTCCACCCCCAGCTAAATCCAGTACACGCTGAATCAGCTCAAACCAATTTCACTCTTCTTTTGAATATCTGTGTCCCTACTTTTGGCTTCTTTCACAGAACTACATGCATAAACAGGCAGAACTCACCTCAGGACTTTCAGTTCAGGAAACCAACTTTTCTCTCCCACTTGTGAAGACTTGGATGTTCAGGTGCTGGATTGAGATACTGTACCTAGCTGCTATAAATCAGGATTTTATTTTAGTAGAAGCTTTGCCATTCAGCTGGTACCCCTGGGAGGACAGGGATGCTATGAGAGAAAAATACCAACACGAGGAATGGCTGAAGGCATATTAGCACATCTGCTACTAGGACTGCAGCCCACAGAGGGCAAATGAACTTAATTCTTCACTTTCTGTATGCCTACAAATAGTTCATTCTTAAAATGATGCAGATTCATCTAAAAATAAATATATTACAGGGAAACTGTACATTATGGTAGAAAGAAGGAAAGATCTCAGTCTGAATCAAATCAATGCCTACACCAAAAATCACTCCTTACCTCCAAAGTTTGAGAGAATTTACAGTTGGAGACAAATGCCACACCTTCCAGAGTCTGACTTACTTGTAACGTGCACCAAGATCTTGGTAACTGGAGCTCTACAGCTGTACAATATTACAGGATCATTACATGATTACAAAATGATCAGCAATTGCAGCTTAACAGCAGTGATACAAAGCTGTCAGTGCAGGCTGCAGACCAAATGCTTAGCCCAGTTCGGTTCCTTCAGTGGTATTTTGGCATTGCAGTGACTTGGAAGTCAGGTCTGGCTGGTGCTTTGTAGCTCATGAAGAAGTCTTGAGTGGGACCAGCCCAACTTGAGCAGGGACAGCTCTCCTCCCTAGGGGAATGAGGAGAGCATGTTGTGCATTTCTGCATTTCATAGAATCAGCTAGGTTGGAAAAGACCTCTAAGAACATCAAGTCCAACCTTTACCCCAGCACTGCCAAGTCCACCACTAAACCATGTCATTACGAGCCTCATCCATATGTTTTCTGAACAACTCCAGGGATGGTGATTCCACCACTATCCTGGGAAGCCTGTTTCAGCTGACCTCTGCTTGCTCCACCAGCTCTGTGGAGGTTTTACACCCTGAGAGAGAGGTGCCTTAGGCCATGACACATAATTAATTACAGTAGTAGTTTGCCATGGCTGCAGCCAACCATGGGAAAGCATCTCATAGGCCTGCTGTTTGCTTATTGTCCCTGGGCAAGTTAGGTCTGGATTAGGCCTGCAGGTGTTCTCTGACTCCATAAATAAGCTCATTTTCAGCTCCTGCCAAACAAAAAGACCAGGAAGACTGAAGTTGTTAATATTAATTCTGGCACACATCTGCAGAAGGCACTTGTCCTTTCAGCTTAGCAACCTTGCCTGCATTCCAGTATCTTTCTATAGAAGACATTACATAACCTGCATCCCATGTGATGATACTCTCCTAATTCAAGCCAATCTGAATTTTTCAAATTGGGTCTCCTGCTACATGCTACCACATATTTTAAGATATACTGAGAATGTTCCCATCGTTCATCATTGAATGTCATCAGGAAAACCAAATCTTTCTAGTCAAACAATTGTGTATATTATGGTATATATTGATTATAAAAATGTTTTAGAAAATTAAATGGGCAATGGAACAATAAATAGCTTTTTTCTAGGATGAGATCTTCTCAACAAAAATTCTATTGTGATTTAACATAGTTACAAATCTCCAAGACAAAAACTTACATTTTTTTTTATTAGTATGTTAATGAAGACATTTTTTTCTTTGTTACTTCTGGGACGTGACTGTGGACATAAGGTATGATGCACAAAACACCCTCAGTGAGATTATATCTTCTTAGCTGAGTGAAGTTTAATTAAAGAATATTGCTTTTTTTTCTGACTATAGAAGCAAGCCTAAGTTGGTTTTCCTGAGCACATGTCTAGATCCACCCTTCTGCCCTTCTTTGGTTGCATTCTCATACCAGGTGCCCAGTTCCCTCCTGTGCTGTACCCTTTAGAAAGTGAATACCAGGTGTCTGTACGTGGCATACAGCAGGAGATACAGCCAGTCATGACAGTGCACACCTTGCAGAGGTGTTTGTGAAAGGAACACGTAGTTCCTTTTTGTCGTGGTTTAAACCACTTCTTACTGCAAAGCACAACAGAGAGCTGACTGTGCATCCACCATGCCTAGAGCCTAATTCTCCACTCCATCTCACGTGTCATGACTGTGCAATGGAAATCAATGAAGTTACACAGCCAGAAAATTGGTGAAACAGAGACCGGCCTTCGCTCCCTGAAGCAGCTTCAGTTAACTGGTGAGAGAAACAATCCCTCTACATACATTTGTCAATCTGGCTCCGTTTATGTCAATTAAAAGCATTGCTTTTGACTTCAAGGGAGTCTAGTCACATTTGTATACTGTTCAGAAAGTGCTCTAGAGACTCTTCAAGAGAAAGGTCTTTTTATCAGGTAGAGGGCAAAAACCTGTACACACTGATGATGCATAGTATTTAAACGAAGTTAGCAATATTCTCTACATTTGAAGATAAAGGTATCAAACATTGTGATGAAAACCACAAATTTTTAAATGGCTATTATTAATTCTCTACATCTGACAGAAGTAAAGAGAAGATCCTCCATGGATGTAAATTTAATCTAATGTTGACAATTTACACAAGGCAGATTTTAAGTTGTGTACAAGTTTGCACATTCTCTTTTAGAAAAGTCCATTAATTCACATCATAGCATCATAAACCAGAAGAAGCCATGCAGTGAACTGCAGTTTACCAGCAAAGAGTGGGACACAACATAATGACAGCTGGTGACTCACACAGTAAACTTCACTTTCAGTCTCACCAAATAATCACAACTGATGTCTGTTAAATAAAGGACAGATTAACAATATGGCACAACCTAGGCAAGATGGTAACCTCTCCCTCCAGCTGAAGTTGTTTTCAAGTTTTTCACATTGATGCTACCAAAAACTTCATAAACTGTGGACTAATTTTTTCATACAGAAGAGGAAATGGCATGTAACATGAATAAAGAAATTGATCATAAACATTATCTTTTAGCCTCTTGACTTAACATAGAGAAGGTCATGTGGCATCAGGCATGTAAACTGAACCTGTTAACTGAGGAGCACAGCATAGGAGTAATATTAAACATACATACAGTTTTTCACCACACCCCTAAAAAAAGACATTTAAAATATTGGGGGGGGGGGGTGTAAGAAAAATAAACCAAATGAACCAAAGAAGCTAAAAGGGAGAGATGGACATAGAATGAAATTAAGTTCTGAATTATGAAAAGGTATGAGAAATAAACAGTAGTTAGAGCACATATTGCTTTTTTATAACAAATAACAGAAAGAACTAAGAACAAATCCACAGGGGTTTTCATTATGTTATTATTTCAGAGTCTTCCTAAAAGAAGAATCAGTCCTGTCGAAAGATAGGTGGGAGGGTTGCTTCTAAAAAACAAAAACCTGCTACAACAGTATCATAAATCTTTTAAAATGGAAGTATGCTAAGCGTGATGTGTGCCAACTATGCCGAAAATCTTTCTGCGAAGTCCAAAAATAATTATTTCACTTACACAGAGAGTTTAAATGAATCAGGGTACTACAGCATTCTCATTTTGAAGTATGAGGAATCCTTCTATATCAAAACATATAGCTTTGACTATTCTTCCTTTGCAAAGTATTAGTGTGCACTTTTTCTTTGTAGGAAGAAAACTAACTCTACCCCAGCTGAAACCAGGACAGTATTAAACAACATTTTAAAGTTATAAGAGTATAGAGAACACCGTATGATTTTTTTACACTCACCTCATTCAAAGATGTTATCTAAAAAGATTGAACTGATTGTTCAGATGCCTGCGTGTTTTACCCCCTATTAACAAGATCCAGCCTGAAGCAAGGTTAGACCTAAGATGAAAATCTTGACAAATTGAAAAGGCTTTTGAATGGGAATTGAATCTTTATTTTTTCAAGTGTATATATATTTTGCAAGAGCCCAAAATATTCCAGACTTGTTAGAAACAAACATTTAAGAGCTATAATCATTAACCATAGCAAACAATTTAACACTTTTCAGGAGGACAGAGCATCTGCTCAGCAGTACAGGTAGTTTACAACAAGCATGATGAAAATACACCAGAGTGCAATACAGGCAGAGAGAAGCCACATCCACTTACACAAATTAGCATGTAGTATTGCTATGGGCTTTTTTATTATTATTATTTTTATGTAGGATGCTGTTCTACATTGCAGCATACATTCATTGGGATACCAAATGCCCTCTGCTTCCCTGACCTGAACAGCAGTGGCACGCAGCCTGCATCCTGAAAGTTCAGTGTAGGTCTGAGTGCCTAGTGAGTTACTGGCTTCATCTAACAAAGCACAGCCACTTCACAATCTGTTTATATATGCATCATGGTGATGCATAGACCTTGCCAAAGGGAAACTTATATAGCAACCCTCTCTGCAGTTAAAGAAGCTTAGCTGAAAATACAGATTTATAGCAAATTGGACTACTGTTTCCTTGTGATTCTTCCACTAAACTGACTCAACTAAAAGTAGGGTTTTACTAAAAATAAGGTGTTATTAGTTCAGATATAGTGTGGCTCTTGAAATAAATCTTTATATGCCTCTATTCAGCTTCACAAATGAAATAAAAATTTTGATTAATTTTAAGAAATGCAGTTATATGAAACAGGTTTTCACACCTGTCACACAGGAAGGATTGCAGACAGGTTGGAGCTGAGGTTGCACTGCAACCTCTCACCCTTGTGCACCACCTCAGGGAACTGTCCGCCATTACAACCACTGCCCTCGTTTGAGTATGAAGGGAGATCAGGGCTAGCACACCACAGTGAGTCTTCTCCTATGATCATTGAACTCAAAATGTTTTGGTCAGACATGGAAGAAGTGAAATGGATGAAAAACAGCCTGATCTCCTGTCCTGGGTTAAGCCGTAGAAGTCATTTTTCTCTTTGTTAGTAGCCGGTGCAGTGCTGTTTTTGACTTTCAGCCTGGGAACAGCACTAGTAACACCGATGGTTTTAGTTGCTGCTCAGTAATGTTCACTCTGACCAAGGACTTTCTGAGCCTCATGCTCTGCCAGGGAGGAGGAGAAGCAGGGGGGAAGCAGAAACAGGACACCTGACCCAAACTAGCCAAAGAGGTATTCCATACCACAGCATGTCATGCCCAGGATGTAAACTGGGGCAGTTACCCAGAAGGGCAAGATCACTGCCCTGTTGGGCTAGGTATAGGTTGGCAGGTGGTGAGCAGTTGTATTCTCTTCCCTTGTTATTTCCCTTATCATTATTATTATTGGTGGTAGCAGTAGTGATTTATGTTATACTTTAGTTACTGGGCTGTTCTTATCTCAACCCGTGGGAGTTACATTCTTTTGATTCTCCTCCCCATCCCTCTGGGAGCTGGGGGAGAAAGAAGAAGGGAAAGTGAGCAAGCAGCTGCATGATTCTGAGTTACTAGCTGGGCTTAAACCTTCACATCTCAGCACCCATAGGGAGACCAAGAAGCTGCTCACAGAAAGTGCATGGGCAAGACTACGATATGGATGCTGTCATGAAACTTCACAGCTGTTGGCACAGTCTCAACCTGATTTTTGATGCAGTCTATTAACAGTGTCTGGAAAAGAGAAAGCAGAGATGAGTCGAGCTGTTTATGTCATATTTCTCTTCACATTTTGTCAGGGCAAAGGGCACAGTCCATTTTCACTCCTAATGCTATCCTGTTAACTGAGAGGAAAAGAGGTTGCATAGGACCTGGCGTCAGTTTTTCCCATGTAAAAGGATTCAAATTTCTCTTTATTGTAAGTGAGCACAAGTTGGTTTGTTAGGAATGCTGGAAAAGTGACAATGACCTGCTGGAGTATGCTGCTCATGCTAGGAAATGCCCACTTGTCAATGCTGGGAATTTTCATGGCTGCACTGATTCCAGTCAAGTTTATGGGAAAAGAATTGCACTTCCTCTGCAGTAATGCGAAAGAAAACCACAGTAAAAACTAAATTTGCCAATAGAATTCACAGAACTTCTGAAAGCCCTTTCTAACTCACTGTGGAACAAAAATAAATTTGAAACTTATGAAAGTGTTCAGAACATGGAGTATTGTCCATCTGCCCAAGACTTCAAACTCTGCAAAGTGGTTCCACCTTTTGGAAATGCATATGCATCCCTGCTTCCTTCCACTACAGTAAGCAATTGCTTTGTTTCAAAGATTTTCACAGAACTCCCTTTTTCATTTCCTTCTAAACAAAGCATTTCTATTCAAAATACTGATTAATACTCTCCTTTTAAACAATAAAACTCCACTCTACCTTGAAGCAACCCAGTGGTTTATCTTGCAGACCTACAATCCACCTCATTCTTTGAGCTTCTTTGCTCTAAGGCAGTTTCAGCCTGAAGTACTTAAAGACTATACAGATAGAAGACTAAAAATATACATACTACAGATAAAAGACTGCCAGGGTATAATGATGCTACCACAATAAACAGTGGGCAGGCAGTATCATCATCTCAGCATCAGCATTTAGCAAGCATCATGCTACACTGTAATGAGGTGACTGGGCTGCAGAAGATGATTCCATGAACTGAAGTTTTGAATGCTTACTGGATTGGAAATCCTTCTAAGTGTAAACACACTTCATTGCTATGCTGTTACAAGCATTTCTATATTTTCTCTCCCCATTCATCCTCACTATCAGTTACCATTTGCACCATCCTATGGGCATGACCTGGTACTGATTCAGGGGGAATTAGTCTTGATTGCCCCACTGTACATAACCTATGTTAGCTCTTCCTTAAGGGGTTCCCACTCAGACCCTGCTGTTTTATAGTTCAACTTAGATCCTGCTGTTTTATTGTTCAGATACAGCAGACGGAAGGGTTTGGTCTTACTTCGAGGTATGTTTTACATAAATGCACTTAAAACCAGCACTCACTTTTACTGAAATCATTCATGCTGAAAGTTATAGTCTGCTTGAGTGAAAAGAAGCATAACATTTCTACAGTGCTGAAATACAGGAATTTTTTCTACACAGGAAAAAGAAATGTTGTTCCACAATAAAGACTTAGTATTTAAATCCTTGTTTTATTCTTTATCTGAAGTTCAATATACATGGGGTATGTTGTAAAACTTAAGTCTTACTCAGACCCCTTTCACACAAATAAATGTTACCCAACAGTACACATAAGCCATAATCCTTCACTTTCTTTGCTCAGCTCCTTTATACATGCTCTAGACATGGGATTTACAGGCTCTAAGACATAGCTTCAAGAATGGCCTTCACTAAATGGAGTTAAGAGCTGTCAAAAAAAAAAATATCCATGTGTTATTATAACATTTCATCTTGTGTTCTCCACAGCATTTCGGCCAGTCCATTTGAGGTCCTGAACATTCTGATCCACAGCCTACTGCAGGTCAGATCAACATTTACCAAGGTCTGCAAAGGAAAGGTACTGGCTCTGCCTCTGCCGGTCCATCCAGGCACAGCTGGGCCATGAAGCGGCGCTACAGTTCACCCCAGGAACCTCAGGCTGCATCTCTCTGTGCTTCTCGCGCCATCTAATTCTCTGCCAAGAAAAGGCCAGTTGAGGGAAATCTAAATGCCTTCTGCTATTTCTGGCACAGGGAAGGACTGCAAGGCATTGTTGCATCCATCTGCATTTTCAGCATCGAACAGCCATTGTTTATTCCATATCAAGCATCAGATTTCCCCGTATGAAAGGCAGAAATACATACATAGCCACAGAAACCCTTTTAGGTTAAGGAAAGTAAAACAAAAATCACAGTAAGAACCTCAAGAGGAATTATACAAGGTCATGTCTCTTACAGTTGTCTAAAATGAGCTGATCACAGAGTGGCTGCATGCCTGCTACCACAGAAAATTTTATAAAACTAAAGGAAAAAAACAATTACAATAATACTGATAAATCCATTAGCCTCTTACCTATTTACTATACCTGTGAAGCACTGAGGTACTTGATGAAGACACTGTCTCTGCCATCAGGAATTTGTGCCTGAAATAAGGCATGAATTAAAAGAATTCTTGAGATGTGATGCAAATATCAAGGTATGTCTAGCACTGACATTGCTTTTGCTAACTCATATGATTTCATCAATTTTATAACTACATTTCAGCTCACAGTAATTTCTGAATGACCAGCTGGCTATCTGATTCTCAATCTTATAACATTAGCAAATTCTGCAAAATCCTGTTTTCCAAAATCCTGAACTTATACCCAAACAATCAATAATGGTCACTTTACATTAGTCTTCCTAGTCTACAGTTAGTGGATCCTGCTCCACAGGTTTAAAATCAAACGTGATAATTATTCTAGTTTCCTGCTGAAGAAGCCAGAAAGAAATCCTTTGAGACTTTAACTACCCAATATCCTACTTGAATCCAAAGGACATATACATTTAACATTGCTACATACCTAGAGATCATATACATACAGTGCATGTTTTGTGCATATATATGTGCATATATACACAGAGAACATATGTATGCAGTAAATAAAAGTCAGTTCAGTGGACAACCTACTTATATATTTTATTGCTCCTTTCCATTTATCAAGTTTATTATTCATGAAAATCCAGAGCTTAAATAGAGATAATCTGGCCCTCATGCAGAGATGGCTGAGCCAAAATCCATTCAACCACTTCATGCCTCTGTCACTTCTGCCTTCACTGGCATTCACTGAGACATAAAGGAGGATGTATCCAAACAAAGTGGCTTATAACTAATTGCACCAGCTTCATTAATACTGCATTATGTGTCTCTTGACTATAGAGAACTGACAATGCAAAAGATGTCAAGAGCTTATAAAAATGTACATATAAATATTTGGTCCAATATTCAACATGAATATACTAGCAGCTTCTGCTTCAACAGCACAAACCGGGGAAAGGGTCTTTTAACAGTTGCTAACTGGAAACAAAAGGGAAATAGCTTTAACTTCCCAAACACTCAGAGATATTTACATCATTTCTGTGCCTTTTAAGTAATTAGGTGTCACTTCAGAATAAGAAATCCCCACTGTGGTGTAAAGATATCTGGCTGTAAACAGAGCTATCTATGGCATTTCCATTTGCAGAGAAGTCCTAACAACAAAAAAGACAGATGAGAGGTTTTTAATCAAAGGCATCCGGAGTTTAGGGGAAATCACTCCATAATGACCACAGGCACTTCAAACTCAGAAGAAAGAATTTTAGACAACAAATACCAAGACAAATAGGAGGGCATCTTTTTGCTCAGGTGTAAGAGGAGGCCTGTGTCTTACATTTGCTTTGCTTGTAACTGTTTACAAATGTCTAAATAGCAATCTGACCTCAGTCACAATGATACAGCGAAGGCATGACATTAAAGAGTGTGTCCACAATCCAACATGGATTCACATGAAACCACCAGTTGTGGCTTGCTTTCACAAGGGCAACAGATATCAGGAATAAATTAGGACAAAGCAAGGAGGTATTCCAGCAACTGCCATGGCACACCACCTCTGAGATGTGTTCCCATGCAGCAGCTGATATGCACCAAGAGCATTTCAGAGTCTGCAAAGGCTCACTTTTCAGAGTGCATTACTTGCTGTGAGGTAGAACTCATTTCAGCAAGTGCAAGCTGGCAAGCTCCTCACCCATGAGCTGATTAAGGGGCTAACACTCTCTATCTGAGCAGCTTTGTGTTCTTAGCAATGGATAGCCAAAAGAAGACACATACATGGAGAACATGCTTTATCTCTTTTGTACTTTCCACCTTTCTCTGCTCCTCCAGGAGACTCTGGAAATTAGCACTGGAGCTCTGGCAGAGCGTACATTATTACAAGCAGTACGTACAACTGTGACCAGCTACAATGAACAAAACAAGTAAACTTCCAACTAAATACGCTATTCTTCATTCATGTTGAATTCTACAACTGTATCAAAACAGAATCAGCTGTTCCTGAAATAGAGATGAAAAGCTTTCTCATGAACATCACGAACATGATGCTCATGAGAACATGATGGGCACAAAAATTTCATGAACAGATTTTTGGATTTCAGACCTTTCTTTCACTTTTTCTTTACTGAACAATATATTTTAATGCCACTGAGGGAGAAGCCTCACTGAGCACTTCTTACATGCAACTGAGATCCCAGATGGTATCCTACGGTACTTTAGGTAATCCTTTTGTCAGAGCTACAGTCAGTAATAACTAAAAATTAATTGTTCATGGCACATACTGTCTTGAGAATCAAGCTATTTTTTGATCTTGTAATTAAAGTTCACTTTCCATCATGCAAAAATCTATGCAATCTAGGAAATAGTTCAGTCATTAATAATTTCATTCATTTATGACCTGCTGTATACTAATTAAAGTCAAAATGGAATTTGGAGATGACATAGTAGATTTCTTCTTTTTCACTTAGTCTCTCATGGTTATCTTTTATATTGTTAAGATACAAATACAGATACATGCAACTAAAAAATATGTTTCCTAAAATCTGTTTGTTTTTATGGAGTCTGTTGGGAATGGAGTTAACTGTCTTCATAGCAGCCGGTATAGTGCTGTGCTTTGCATTTGTGGCTAAACCAGTGCCAGTGCACCAGTGGCCAGTGGTCTGGGGATGGGCAAAGGGCAGGGAGGGGACACAGCTGGGACAGCTGACCCACACTGTAAAAAGAAATGTTACCTACCATATGACACTGTGCACAGCAATAAAAGCTCAGGGATAAGGGCAGGATACAAGACATTTGTCTTACCAAGAAATCATTATGCATATTTGAGAGGGGAGTGAGAGGTACAGTGGGTATTTTGCTGCTGGCTGGGGTCAACACACCACATTGCTCTTTCTGAACATTTGCTATAGTTGAATATCTCCCTTGCCTCCTGTGCATTCCATTCACTGCATCCAAATTACCACTTAAGTGATAGAGCAAGAGCAATTCTCTGCATAGCTTATCCAGCTGAAAATAGGCCACCTTTGATTTCAAGCTGCTCTTGGAACAAAACAAAGGCATGAAAATCTCAGAACAAAAACTAAGCTAATAATCTGAAAAAGGGAGTTAATTTAATGTGATATATACATACAGACAAAACGCTTCCCAAATATTGAGCTTTAAGGGTTCTCATTTTTAAACAAATAATACATGAGAAAAATTATGCGTTTCGATTGAGGGTACCAAACATCACCCTCCAATCTTGGTTCAAACTGATCTGCTGATCGCAAATTGATCAATATTTAGTAGAATAATATGAAGTACTGAAGAATTTCAGGAAACTGTTCTTTTACATAGACAAGGCTTTCACAGTACAACTGTTTAATATTCCAGAAATACCCATGCAGTGATAATTCTGTTTAAACGTTTACACAAGTGAGGCCCCACTTCCCTCAGAATCCACTATTATCTCAGGTGATAATAGTCTGCTTCTGCCCTACACCCTTGCGACACAGGGACACCATGTTTCTCTGCTGATAAGGCACCAATGCAACTAGGCATGATCTTTAGTCCCAGTGCCCTGCTTACTCTTCTGACCTTGCAAATTTGATAGGCAGACTGTAAGAAGAGAGCAACCAACTTCCATGTGTATGCAAGCAAACAGGGAAGAGAACAGTCTGCCCATATCTAAGCAGAATGCACCAAATACTGAGTTGACACTAATTGAAGGCAAGTCTTAAAATGTTTTAAAATTTCAAGCCTTCCATTTTAACACCTGCAAATAAACTGTTATCTCCCAGTTCCACACCAACACTAATACTGATGAAAAACCAGTACCTATATTTCAACAGCCAAAGTTATAAAAATTCACAGAAAGAGGTGGATACTATTACAAAGCTCTCATGGAAAGGAAATAAGTGGGCTCGGAACTATTTAAATGAAAAACTTGCAACTATTATTGAGGAAAATTGACAACATGAGTAATGTTCCTTTGAAAATGAAATGAGGTATCAGAAAAGGAGTTGTTCCAAACAAATGAAAGCAAGTTCATTCTGATTTGGTCAGTCTTTACCATCATGTCTTCGTTTTCTTGCTTTATACTTCAGGTCTCAAGGCCTAAACAAAGATTAATGAAACCTATTTAATGTGTCCCCATCAGAGAAAGACTGTAGAATATATATAGAAATAGTTGTGAATAGCATTGCACTGTATTGTCTTCTATCAATATGTAATATGACATACTAAATCCAATACATGTGAACAATAAAGTGAATTCAATTTCCATGCAAAAAAAAAAAAAGGCAATTCATTATGCTTACTACAAATGGTGTGGGGGTTGTTGTCAATGAAAAACATGATTATTTCTTTATATGGTTTAACTGCTGACACAAAAAAGTGTAATCTTCAAAGTCAGGAGTAAATTCCATGAATGCTTTCTTTTAATGGCTAATAACAATGAAAGCAACACTAACTGCCTGGCTACATATACAATATAAACCTACAAACATTATCATTTTAAGATAAAAGAAAATGTTTTCAGTATCTCTTTACTAGCAAAGAACACAGAAATTAAAATGACAAAGATCTTCACATAACTGGACTGTATTACATTTGATGGCAACAGACTCCATCTTCACCACACATCTTCAACAGTTCTTAGAAGACAGTGATGGTCTAATGTACTATATATGGGACAGAGACAAATTATACACACTTGTCATTTATATCCATTTATTGCTGCAGTAATGTAAGAAAGGACACCACACAAAAAATAACGCTGTAAGATCTCCAGGAAAAAATGAATAATGGCATAGGAACACTCATTCACAGTATACCATTCACAGCTCAGTTATTCTTACAAGCCTCCAAACACCACCAGTTCAGGCACTGCAGAAGCGCATAGCTGGACACCGACCTGGTGAATGGTGGAAAGGGAACAGTAACACCTGTATTGTCTTCTACTAGTGGAAAAGACTCTTCACCCTAAAATAAATAAATAAATAAATAAATAAAATCCTAAAAAAAGGCCACTCTCTTCCAGCATATCCACGCCTGCTTAGAGAAAAGAGCATCAAACTAAAACATCTTCAGTCTAAATAGCATCTCTTGTCTTCCACCTTAGTCTTACAAGGACAACAGCATCAGAGAGATGAAAAACCAGGAGAACATAGACAAAAACCCTCAAATTACACTTTTATCAAATATCACCCTCCTCTTCCCTCAGCCTTCAAGTGGAGAAAAATTGAAAGCTCACACGAATAAGCATTGGCTTGAAAGTAAGGGGCTGAGGTGACAAATAAGGCTTCATTTTCTCCTAAGATTTCCCTCCCAAACAGCAACAGAGACTCCACTGAAGAACAGTCATCATTTTGTAAACAGAAACAGCCAAAGACATTGAAAAAGGTTACTTTTGCGGCTGGTCCTTTTTGAAAAAACAAACCCATCAACTGACAACAAAATTCAGCATCTCATTCACGTTTCCCGATGCTTTGTACCTAATACTGAAATATCTTCCCTCCCATTAAAATCTGAATAAAACTATATCAAACAAATCAGCTGCAGAATTATTTTCAGATGGGCTTCAGCTCAGCAGAAACACTTAGTGAAAAAGCCATGCAGAAGAACAATTGATGGAGAAGTTTCCAGTAATAAATAATACCACAGTACTTTGAGTTTGAGAGGGAATTCCTAGGCAAGCAACTAAGAACAACCGAAAAATGCCTTGGTCAAACCAACAGAACTTCTAAGCTAAACTGGCTCTGGTTTAAATCCTGGCTACACTCTTGCTTCCTAGGGTCCTTGTGTCTAATCCTTTGCACACTGTCTTTATTGGCTCAGATTTGCTAGCAGTTTGCAGCTTTGCTCTGGTTTTAAAAGACTGTGAATCTGTAATGAGAACTGATTAGAGCATTTCCAGTGAAACAGGTCAAAGTTTTTACCTGGAAGACATCCAAGATGTGGTGGGATCAAATCAGTTTCCATCTAAAGCAGCTGGAATTCCAATCCTGACCTGAAAATAGACAACTTCTGTGCAATTTTGTTGTGCAGTATCATCCAAACAGTCCAGTTTTGTTCTAATGAGGAAAAAAGGCCAGAACCAGAATTCTCAAAAAACTGATGAGAAACAGAACTGTTTCTGACTCTGTGATTATTTTTAGTAAAATACTGGAGATACACCCTGTGGTGTATAAAATTGAACTGCTTTGTTATCATAATTTTGGGGAGAAAAAGAGTGAAGGAACTTACTAAATCATTACATTATCGCTTATTTTTCACTACAAGTATAGAAACAAAGTTACTTTCAGTAGCTCTTAAACTCTACAATCTTTACGTAACATTTTGGAGGAGAACCTCCAGGCCTACATTACATGATCTCATTTGAAAGCATGAAACCAGCACGTTCTGAGGATGTAGAAATAGATGTGGGCTCAGAGCAGAACACAGATGCTCTTATGCTAGAGACATACCAGACACATGTGCTGTAACAAAATAAGTACGAAAGAAAGTATCAACTTGGGATCTTCCTTTTTTTCCTGCTTCACCATGATATCTTCCTTTATAATCTCTATAAAACTCATTATGGGCTTCTTGAAGTAAAAGGTTTTGAATCAGTTCTTCTGGGCTTTGCCTTATATCTATTACTTCAGACTCTAAGCTTATCTTCACATTAGCTTAGTCACCAATTAAATGTAATTGCCTAATGATCTAGAACAGCATCAACTATATGCAAAAAAGCACAACCATAAGAAATATTATGTAATTCTAAAAAATCAAATGCCAGCAGTAATTCCCCATAGTGCTGAAAGTGTATAAGAAAAAATTTCATATTCCTTAAAAATTACTGTCTTCCTTTATTAAATCCTCCAGATATATTTCACAGATCATGTCTGTCCCTAATCATGTCATTTTATGTTCCTTAATGTAACATTGCCAGGTAGTCAATGCTTCCTTCACAGCTTACAGTGGGAAGACTGGAGTGTTTTTTACTTAATGTACCAAACCACATTCCCATCACAGATTCACAAATCCTACAGAGGCACTTGCATTTGAAAACCAAAATCAAACCTGGAGAACAAAATAAGCAATGAGCACATATGCAGCCTCTTTGTCATATTCAGTGAATTTGTCATGTTCTGTGATTAAAAAAATAAAATGATGTCATCTGCATGGTGACACTGCAGGTATTTTACAGTATTTCACATCCAGAAAATGGTTTATGGAGCTGGACTTAGAAAAAAACCACAGATTTTGCAACTTTTTTGAACTGCTGATGCTTCTGGAATTTCTTTATCATATATACCTATAGGTAATACTATATACATGGATGGGAATGGGTCATGACATCTAGCCCATCTGTTTAAGCAATACAGTGCAACAGCCACTCAGTCCAGCAGATTGCTTTGATGCCTACTCCTTGCACATCCTTGTTCAGAACAGCCACAAAGAACTTGCTCAAACTTTGCAACATACTTGAGGCTTGCAATAAAAGGGCCAAAGACACAACTGCAATTTGACACAAGAAAAAACAATTCTTAGCATTACCGATGCCTTGGCCCCACAGGAGCACAAAGAACTTGTTACTTTGAACCTCAGATGCTCCCAAGCAGCTAACTATGTTGTACATTACAACATAAACTACAACTTCCCCACCGTCTCCTCCATACTTGGCAAACAGTACAGGGAAGGAAGAAGAATTTTCCCTCCTGATCCCCAGATCTTGTAGAACAGATTAACACACCAGTCAGCCCCCCAGACAAACCGTTCTCTACTAATAGACAGTTTTGAAGCTTCACAAAAATAACACTAACCTTCCTTCCTGTGCCTGAAGGCAGGGAAACCCCATTCTAGTTGGATACAGGGGTTAGGACTCATACTGTTGTGCTTTTATTCCATTACTGGTGTGTTGTATGATGAACATATAGACACATCAGAGTTGAGGTGAGGATTTCACTGCTTTTCAGCTCTCTTTTGCCATCAACCCCTCACCTCCTTAGATTATTGTCACTGCTGGCAAGCCCCTACTGTTTTGCAGTTTCTACTACATGTAGATATTTCATTAAATGTTTGTATATTCTCAGGCCTTTATTCTCCTGTTTGAGCCTATTGATTTCAATCCCTCTCCGCTATTATTGTCTTCTCACAAATGAGTTATTGGCACGAAGTATTTTAAACTCATCTGTGTGAAAGGCAGCCAAAGACAAAGCAAATTGCATTGCTATAAAGGTTTCTTTTCATAGTTCAATATAATCACAAATTAATTTTCTGCAAAATAAAATATGAAAAGCCTCCACTATAAATAAAGTTCCTGTGAAAAGTCACTGTATTCTGCTGAAAATACCATATTCAAAAGTTAAAAATAAAGTCTTTCAAGAAAAAGAGTCTGTGTGGGGGTAAAACTTCTCCCTCTCTTTTGTATTCATAAAGTTTAAACTTTCGCTGTAGGTTTAAATCTCTTCCCACCTCCTCTTTTCTTTTTCAGCCAGAAAACCTACGGCATTGAAGTCCCAGGGATGAGGAATGACTCACCCTCAAGTGCTGAGTCACAATCACACCAAATAAACTCTTACATCTTGATGGAGCACCAAATCCAATAGCTTTGCTTAGTCACTTGACTTTGCCGTAATTCCTATGATTCACTCAAACCCAAAACTTTGATTTCTTATTTCTTATTTTTGCTTGCAATATATATATTCAGTTAGATAACCCTTATACAACTCTTAAAGCTGAATTTTTTCAAGCCACCGCTAACCTTAAATCAGATCCCAAGTTTTAGACATAAGGTGTGTCACTTATTAAATCCAAGAGGCCAATGCGCCAAACTGCACATCGGCTTGAATTTGAACTGCTGATCTCCCAATCCTTGGGCACCTACAGAGAATGCCAACTGACATCTAAAGACACGTACATTAGGACTTCATCCTGCCCTGACTCATGCCACCAACAACCTACCATCGGCTTAACAGCCTGGCCATTCTCTCAGCCTGACAAGGTCAGACACAAGAAGTGAGTGCTCAGCAGTTTGCACAGAGGATCACGTATGTAATCCTGATTAAAAAGTCAGTGTTGGAGCAACAGAATTTCCATTCCTTCATCATTTCAGTTTGTTAACTTTTGTCCTATCTGGAGGTAGATAAAGCAAAATTACTTCACCCAGCTGTTTATCACTTCATCCAATTATTTATATTCGGAAGAAGTTAACTCAACTAAGGTAATTCATGTATTTCTTTCCACAGGAATTTACAGCAATGTTTCATCTAATTACTCTTAACATTGCAGCCATAATCCTGAGAACTTCTCTAAAAGGTTGCAGGCAGGCTAGCATGGGGGGAGGTGCGGACGTGTGAAGGAAACTCATCACTGACAGAGGTTAATGCAGATAGAGTAAGTAAGATTCTGATGACTGTCACAATGTAATACCTACAGAGGGTAATTATCATCATACTGTTATTTATTCTTCTGTCTTGAGGCACAGTTTTTGTGTTTCATCACTGTCTATTTCTGCAGCAGCTGCATTTACAAGTTTTATGCTGCCGTAGTGGTCAGGAAATCCATTGTGCTGAAGGCACCCGGGCACCCGGTTGGTTAAGTGCATCTGGAAAATTTTCCCTTATGAAAAGATACTGTGAGAAGGCAGGGGTCAACTCTGCAGATTTCTAGGCATAAAACAGACTGCACACACTGAGATATAGTTCACAGAAATCCTACAATAAAGGTTGGATGTCTAGCCTCGCTAAGGGGTAAATACAGCTTTGAAGCTTCTTTGACCAGTTATTATGACCTTAGCAAGATTCAATAATAACATAAAAAAAAACAAAAAAGGCAACTGAAAAAAAGTAAATATTTGGCCTTTGATCATAAGAAATTAAGTTGCAGGACCTATGTTCTCCATAGGCTGTAGGTTCTCGAGTCCTTCTCCAAGCATTTACACAATGATATTTTTTTTAATGCAAATCCTAGCCAAGCTTAGTTACAAGCCATTTTCTATAAAGCACTGTCCTTCTCCATTATCCATGCATAGTATAAGTAAGTTAGAAAGAGATCCTGATCCCAGTGAAAAGCCTAAAGAACTCTGCAAGTATTCTTTCCTACAGGCACCTGAGATTCAGCAAGCTATCCTGATATTATTGCTTTAGCCATTCAAGACCAACTCTGAAAACATGAAGCAAGCACAGCCACAGGTCTATTGATTCTACCTCTTTCTTCCTGCCTCCACCCAGGCTTGATTACTGAATATGTGCATTCGTGTGAGTATGAAGTAAAATGTTTCAAGAGAAGAATTAAGAGATCCACCCCAAAACAGTTCATATTTTGTTTTCTCAACATTCATCTTGTTTAGATGCATGGCTGATGCATGTAGAGGATAAACCTGAATCCAGGCCTTGCCCTAAGGTGGAGAGAGTGGTGGGCACAGTAAAAACCATGTGGGCACCTGCACCTCCTTTTTAACCCAGAAATTCCAGTTTACTCAAGAGCTGAAAAAGTTTAGTGTAACACATAACTACCACAAAGCTTTAGACACAGAGGAGCCAATTTTTGACATGCTGATTTTGTTTCTGGTGAGAACAATTACCAGAAAAATATTACCCACCTTTATCAAAGACTACCATCTCCTTTGCATACAAATCCCACCCAAAAGATACACACTTCAAATTATCAGTGCCAGAAACTGGGGGGCAACCAGTAACTTCCTTCTCTTCAGAGCTTTGATGTGACAAATGTTGGAAAGCTGCTATCAATAACTAACTAGCAGGAGCATGGCTGAAGAGAATAAAAGGCAGCAGATAAGGACAAAAGGAATAAATTCTATGCCTGTAGTATATTTTTATAAGACTCCCACTTATTTATTGAAACTATAAAAAGACACATTTTAAAATATTCAAATCCTGTTTTTAACAGGGCTGCCCGCTCATGCAGTGACCTTGGTTCATAGTAAAAGCCAATGCAGTTACCAAAGACTGATTTCAATAACTTTCTGGAAAATGTCCAAAGCAGCTTTTCATTCTGCAGTCTCTGCATTAAAAACAACACCCTAACATAGCAAAAGGAAGACAGAACGTAGCTGCTCTTGAACCTAGTGTGGTTTTCTGCTACCACCTCAAACTTCATCACAAAAGATTTCCTATGGGAGGTGCCAGATGACAACACCCTACATACCACTTACCATGGCTCCACACTGGGCCTAGCAATGAACTACCACATTGCCATTCTTGCATTAAATAGTGCAAAATGCTTGCTTAAATAAAAACTTTTTTTAGCAGCAGAACTGCATGGTTTTGGCCATTATAGGCAAGGGAAAGTGCTGCAATGATGCAGGTTTGCCTTTTTAAAGCATTTCATTACTAATACTAAATATCCATTAGTTTAAATATACTTAACCAGTCAGCTATCAAAATATAGTATTCTAAAACTGGACCCATCAAAACAAAACAAAAAAGCCCCAACAACCAGCACTGATAATCTCTGCAGTAGCCAAATGTATCATGATATTAGTCTATACACATGCAAATGAGGATCATCTTATTCAGAATACAAAGCTCTCCAATCCTTAAGTGCTCCATCAGGGAGTCTTGGACTGCACCTCTCTGCACACAATTTCAGCTGCTTCCAGCAAGATGCCAAAGTAATATATTCAGACAAGAATAAGGACAGAGCAGTAAGGACAGAGCATTACTAAAACAAATATCAAGACATGAACAGAACCAGTTCAGTCTATCTTCAGTGACAGAGCTGCTCATGATTACACATCTCCTGGGAAACTATTTAAACAATGGTCTTTTACATCTTTGTTCACACAGATCTTTCTGTGAAATATTTATTCATGGCCAAGTGGACTATATTGTTTATATAGAAAATGGTCAAGTAGAGCTTTTTTGTTCACTGGATGTGCAATGCTTGCAATATGCTTAAAGTAAGCTTGCCAAAACTCTAGAGAGTAAAGCCTGGAAAGATCAAGTTGCACCACCTATGTGGTTACAGATAAAGCCTCTAGTGAAGTCCCTTAAAAACTGCCAGAATTGCAAGAACACTAAGTACTCATCATTACTCCTGAGGGAGTAAACAAAACCCCAAAAATCCCAAAACAAAGAAAGTAATTTAAGGGGTAACTTGTATTTCTGAATACACAAGTTTAAAGGCTGCATAAAGGCACTCATGGAGGTCCTTTTGTCTTTTTCCTTTTCAAGCTTGCACGGGCAAAGGGAAAAGAGGTTTCTCAGAGAGAGCAATGTCTAACATGTCAACTGATCGGCAGAGCTCAGACGTCACACACAGAGTAGCAGGTATGAAATCAAAATTAGGAAAAAAAATAAAAATGTCAAGATGTTCTTGTTCAAGTAACTGCCAAGCACACTGCAGCCAAAACTAACATTTTCTTACCTGTCAATATATCACCTCCCTTAAGCTTCCTATCAAGACAGACATTGCCGCACACGTTGCAAATTTGCAGTTTGGTCTACTTTAAGTTCGTGGTAAGCAAGCACCACACTCAAAAGATAGCACGTTAAAATAGACAAGATGTCTCTACTCTTTTATTCTTGAAGGTGTATCTTGACTATCTTCTTTCTCTTGACTTGTTAATATGAGACAGAGAAAAGTAATCTGTGAAGTATGTAAGCTTTGCCACAAAAATCAGGTTTTAGAAAAGTTAGCGTAGCTGCATTGCTGATTAGACAAGTATATTATCAATTCCAAGTCTATAGCTTCTTTTCCCATGCACCCATCTTTTTCAAATAATAATGAATATTAAGTAATCATAACTACAACTCTTGCACAATCACAGAAGAGAAAATATATTAAAGTCTCAAAAGATATGTTTAGTGACATGCTGCAAATAAAAAGTAGCCAAGTACTTTCTTCATGAGTCTATTTTGCAAGTATAATATTTCGTATAGCCTTCATCACATTTGCTCATGCAGTCTCGTCTTTCCTAACAAGTATCTTTGAGATCAGCATTTAACTCCTCAAACATTACTACATCTTCAATCAAGAACTCCATTATTTCTGATAACATTAAACAAACATCCTGCCATCCTCTTTAAGATCAAAAATAAAGTAGTATTGCTCCTATTTTCTGCTACAATGATCAAATCTTATTTCTTTGGTTCTGTGCTTGTTCCCTTTTATGCTCCAGATAACTCACTAACTTAACACACTCTGCCCCCATTTTAAACCTAAAAGTCCAACTTTTCTTTTTTTCCTACTTTCATTGTCAATTAAAATACTACGCAGTTAAACTCCTGAATACTCTCTGGGCACTGCCTAACTCATTTTTTACAACAGTGCCAAGGAATCCTCCAAGTGTAACCAGCTACAAGTTTGGAATCCTTCAAATCCATCAAATAAAAAGGGTGATTTTCCTCAAATAGTTCTAGACAGGAGGCTAAGGACCCCAAAACTTACATCCTCACCACCATGAAACCACTTTTTTCCAGCACCAGCTTCAAGCTCCTCAAGCAGTATCTAGTGGGCATATGATAGCATGCCACAGAATGCATTTGTACAATCTTATTTTCAGAACTGTAACAATATGCAGTGTCTTTGGCATCTGAAAACTTCAGTCTAGCAATACTGTACCACAACAACAACGGGGCCAATCAGCTATTCTCACAGCTGCTTTGCAACCTGAAAGAAGAGGATTAATGATGACAATTCTGCTGACAAGGAGATACCACTGGCAGCAAGAAATGTGCCATCACATTACTTTCTAACTGGGCTCCACAGACAGTGATGCTCCTTTACTTTGGTATGTGTACAAGGTGCCATTGACTTCCCTGATACAATTGCTTAACCAGAATAAAAAAGCTGATGGCTTTTTCTGTTATCCAGTTTGTTACTGAAGCCTCTTTCGTGTTATTACTTGTGCTATTACCCCTCTATACATAACTGTTAGTCAGACAAATTTCTGTTGTAATTACTAACAACTAGCCCAGTTACAAAAGCTCCTACCATACTATAGTCAGAAGGGAGCAAAAAATGGCATCTTTATCTGGATACTGCTGCAAACAGCAGTATTGCATATGAGAAATTCATATATATTAGAGATCCCTCCAGATAAACATACACATTGCCTTCTCATTACTTTCACCACCATCTTCCCCACTGGATTTTTACTTTTTTGTGCACAGCATCCCTCAGTCAGTTACAGCAGGTAGCAGAAGATTTTTGTCATTCATGGACAAGTATCAGGCGCAAGGAAATTTGGGGCAGAAATAACTGCTGGCAAAAACAAGCTTTTTGTTCAAAGGGAAAGCCTATCTTCCACATTGGGTAAAACAACCTGACACTGTCTCATCATGTCTATAACATAATCAAAATGCCGGAAAAGCTTCAAGAAATCATCTAGCCTAGCTTATTTATGTCTAAAGTAGTACGTATTGCACAGCTAATTCAACCCACTTGTAATAAGTAAGCATTTCACATAACTCAGAACTTAGTCGTATAGCATATGTGATACTGAGAGGAAGGCAGGAAGCCCCAGTGGAAGTAGCGGCTTGTTATTCTAACTCTGGGACAAGATTCATGCTTGCATTTCTGGAGGCCCAACAGAAGAGCTGATAGAGGTGAGAGGTATTTTTCATTCTGAAATAGCCCTCCTTCCCTTTTTTTTCCCTTCCAGTATTGCTCCTTTTTTTCTCAAACCTACTTCTTGAAGAGCAGAACTTGTCTTTCTGAGGTGGTTAGAAGATGCAATCTGACCACTAAGGACACTTCCAGCACTCTAACCCATCTTAGGTTTTTCTCTTGAGTAGGAGGGGCAACTTGGGACCATGATAAGGAAGACAACCAGAGGTAGCTCTTTGGATATAAAAAGTTCTGTTGAGATAAGAAGTCTGTGTGGAAAACTTGTTTCATTTTTTGTAGAAATGAAAATCCTCAAGGAAAAACAGAAAATCTATTTACTTTAGACCCTTGTAAATGAAATGCAATAATTTTTGGAAAATATACAGACCTGAAAGCTGCAAGTTTTCTCTCAGACAGTTGGTATAGAAAAAGACAGAAAGAAAGAGGCAGAAGGAAAAGGATTTTTCCTCCTCACAAGATTTTTCCCTCAACTTTCCCTATCCCTACGAACAAAATCTAGAGCCAGAGAAGCTGTATTTAGATCAGCTCTAACACTGCCACATGCAATCACATAAGAGGCTCGGTTCACACCAGCTTATAGATACACATTAAGCCACCGTAGCTATCATGCTGTTTATCACAACACCAGTGGAAAGTGGGACTGGCTTTGGAGAAGAATCAAACCAGCATAAACATTCCTGCAGAGGTGGGGTCCTGCAGGTAAATCCCATTTTTTCAGCACTACAAAAAAGAATTCTCATAGCTGCTAAAGATGGATCCCTCCTCATTTTGTGTTACAGAAGGACCAGCTGTTGAAACTCAACCTATGCCAGTCCAGCCTGTCTGCTCAACACTCATTACAGAAGAGCACGCACAGTGTAATACAGAGAGGGGAAACGGGATCCACACAGGACATCCCTTTCAAGAATAGTAAGATAAAGATTTTTTGTATGTCTCTAGGTCACAAAACAAGTCAGAATTTGCTTCTGATCCTTTACTTATCACTTTTGTCATACAGGTCTTAGAGACATTTTGCAGTGTATGCATGCCCAGCCTAAAGCAAATCCTTAACAAATGGCACTTGTTATCCGAGGTCCAGACAGCATCGAAGCTTGGATGAGAACACAGCAAATGCAAACAGACTTGTCTGCATTTACTTTCCCAAGACTATACATACGTCTCACCAGGATCAGCAGGGTCCTTCAGCTGATATCTGTGGATATCCACGTGGAGCTCTGGGTCCTCAGCGACCTCTCCCCTAACTCCTCCTTCAGGCTCTGGCCACCATCCAGCATCTTCCTTGAGGTGTGCAGCAAGCATCCCAGAAGAGATGACCCAGTTCTCAGATACGCAGGATGACAGTCCAACCCTTCCTCTAGAAAGGTGCCATGGAGTGCACTACTCCAGTAAGACAAACCCTGATAGCTTTCCCCGGAGGGGATGTTCCTGCAAACACCACCTCAGGAAACAGTAATTACTGCTGCACAGGCTGTCATTCAGGTGGTCTACAGGCTTAGTTTGCAGATGAATGCACTACTACAAAAACATACTTCGATCTCTTGTCTACACACATTGAATTAACTCTTCCCATTGCCAGGCAGCTCAGCCTAATAGCTCATAAACAACAAACAGGATTTATTTAATCTTTTTGTTTAGCTTGTTTGTGAAGCTGCAAACTAGCCAAGCAACTTTACAAGTAACTGGTTGTAATGGAACGCTTTAATGTTAATTTAACTGTGCACAGTACAAGTACTACAGCTTCCCTTCTTTGTCTCTAATGTCTCCTCTCAGAAATATTGGGGTTGGGGGGAAAGGGTGTTAAATCTTACTTCTAAAATATACAAACCGTTTTGTAAGCCAAACACAATGTATTTTTTTTTCTCCCCAGCCCCAATGAATTTAGCTTCTATCAGATAAAGAAGACTTTTTGAGAAGAGTCCTATCTTCGAGCCTGAGCAATTAATCATCTTACTAGCAGTAGACTATGGAAAAAGTCAAAGAATGCACATATTGCATTTTACTGGTTTTCTCTTTAGAAAATAAAGAAAAAAGCTAAAAACCCCTCACCCCCAAACTGATGAACTCGGAAACAATGCAGCTTCAAAGCTTTTCCCAACTTGCAAAACACACTGGATGATGAACAAATATGTTCTGTAAGTAGAAGGAGGAGCTGTTAATGGCAGGTCACAGTTTGTGCATCAGTTTCTTAAAAAGCCATGCTGATTAAGGCCATATTTTTGAACAAATACACTTACATAAAGATACCACTATTGCTTGAGCTGATAGTGAATACTGAAAAGCATTTTTGAAAAATAATCAAGAACTCCAACCAGCAACCAAAAAAACCTTCACTCTACGATATAACAGTTGCACTACGCAAGTTAACTGAAATAAGCTGAACAGTTGCACTATGCAAGTTAACTGAAATAAGCTGTTTGGTAAAAGGCTATTCAGAGAAGAGCATTGTCAGTACTTAATAGCTGACATGGATCATTGAGTAGGCAAAGCATCTATGTTCTGCAGAGTGAAAACTGCTTACCTGGGACAGATCTAGTAGGCTGTGTAGCTTCATTGATAGGAACAGAATTATAGACATGACAGTACCACTGAGGATATTAGATCATAAAGGAATGAGACTAAAAGATTACAGTAGTAACTGATGGACTGTTAAGGTCTCGCAAGTCTATTATTTTTTCCACTCCTGATTTCTTAGCATTGTCATTCCACTGCTAATTACCTAATTAAAGAAGCTGTGTGATATTAACAGCACATCTATTTCTTGTGGAGAGCTGAGAAGACGGAAGATTAAGAACGCATGGTCTCTTGCCACCTTTGGAACAATGATAGAAGCAACATTAGCAGAAGGAAATTACATGCTTTTTGTTAAAAAGTCCCTAAATTCTCCAAGAACATCAAGTTCATAATCTGCTGACAAAAGGAGAGCACCTGGAAATTACCCCCAGCCTCAGAACACCAAGCGAATGCCACATACAGTGAAATGCACAGTTTATAACCCCAGTATAAGAGGACAGGAGCTAGCACTTAACGGAGAAACAGATAATTTTTGTGTCATTTTAGATATTGCCTACCATGCTTCACAGCATCAGCATGCAGCTGAAAGTTTTTACTCTGCAGCTTGCAAAGACTGTCATGGAAGTCTTGGGGTGGTTTGATTTGCTGATAGGTTTGGGGTCTATCACTAGGAAGCAGGGCCAAGAATCCCTGAAGCAAGATTAGTTCGCAAATATAACATGGCAAGAGAACTTTGCGTTCTGCTTGGACTTTAAACACAGCATTTACTAACTGAAGAGCTTGGACTTTAACGTTCTGGTTTAAACCTCTTCTCTCCAGCAGTCAAAATGGGGGATGACTCTTCTAAAATAGCTTGACTTTCTAAAAAACAAAACATTGATCAATAGCTTTACAAGTACTTTATTCTTATCTACTTTATGCCAAAATGATCAATATCAGTTTATTCCTCAACCTTGGACTAATTCACAATATTCTATGAGTGGTACTGAGTTTAGTTGTTTGATTAGTAGCATCTTAAAAGAATAGGTCTCCTTTTGAAAGGCAAAGCAGTAATTCAGAATTTCTAGAGAGCAAAGAGTGCAATAGAGGTGCTTCGCCTGGTGCATAGAATTAATGCATGCAACTGTTCTAATTGCTTTTGATAAAAAACACAACACTGGCCTTAGGGTTGAACAGAAGAAGCAATCCATCAGGACAGTTCTTTTAGCCAAACTTACAAAAATTCACCCCATTTTACATCCTACTATTCCCTTATGTTCCCAGTTTCTTCTCCTGTCTTTTTCTGCAGCCCTTCAAATTATATAGTCAGCACTACTCACAGAGTTATTCAATCAAACAAAACCTCAGTAGAAGCACAGCTATTGACCCCATCCCTATAATTTTTAGATTGTGCTCAAGAACAGAAAAAAAAAAAAGGTTTTCACTTTTATTGCTCCATGGCCAATGGCACACTTCACAGGCTGAAAGACTGATGCAGGTCATCGTAACACATTTCCCTGAATTTCTTAAGCTCTGTCAAGTTTTTCATTGTGTTATCAAAAAGTCATTAATTTGAGTACATATCCATTTAAATAAATATCAATTCATACTTGAGAACTATACTTTCACTTTTATATAGAGTCAGAGGTATACATTCTACCTTTAGTTCTGTCAACTTAAAACTTTAAAGTAAATCCTTCCAACAACTTCAATTTAATGATGCTCATTATTACTATCAGTACAACCTCAGATTCTGGAATACTGACAAAGTTTTAGCTCTTCGTAGTGCTCTCTAATATTCCCTAAACATACTGCAGAAACAGATCCTTCACACCAAACGTTTTCAAGCATAGCCTCTAGAAGCTGCATTAGAAATCTGTGCCTTATCAAGTTAGCCATGCTGCAGGATGGTTTTACAGGAATTTTTCATAGTACCGCCAAGTAACATAGCATTTCTGAGGAAACATTCAAATTAACAATAGTCTGCTAGTATTTAAAGTATGGGAACCTCCAATTTAAAAGACAACCAAGTTGCAGCATGCTGCTGTCTCAAAAAGGTCCAGCTGCAAGTGGCTTTGGAAAGCTCCAAAATGTTTTGTCCAAGCATGAAAAACTAGACTGGTCATAGTATTAGTCTGCACTGTATATGGTAGAGGGATTTAACCTAACAGCATATTCAATCACTGAGCAGAATAGCTTCAAATTCACTTCCTAAATCATCACTTTGAGTACTATAGCAGTTACATTCCATAGTTGAGGTTACCAGGTTGCAATATTTAACATAGGAAAATATAAATCAAACCTACCAGTTAATTTGTCTCACGAGCCAAAGATCTTGTTTGAAGTCACAAAGCCCCAAATTTGTTCCTTCATGCTGAGGTCTTCTCAGTATATTTTTACTAACTGCACCATCTGCTGGCAGAATCTTACAACGGCTTTCGATCCATTCCCCCTACATACAAATTTTGATACTTCAGTGGTGCTCAATCATCCAAAACCCCTTGAAAGATAACAGGCAATTTCTGTGAAGTTCATAAAAGGCAATAAGAAAAGAAAATCCATTTTCAGACTTAAATTAGCTATTAGTGTACCTTTACCTCAACTGGAAAAGGGGATGTAAATCAAAGGAAACCGCAATTACTGTCTTAGCTCAACTATTAAAACAGTCATGCTGCTTACCCCTAGCTTACCCCTTCAGAAAACCCAAACCTAACAAAAAAAACCACCCATAAGACACCTAAATATTTGCACAGATCTGGTTAGCGTAACATCCTGGGTAGACATACAACACAGGCCAAAAAAAAACCATATCCAAAACAGGCAGGACAGCAATAACTACATTTTGGAAAACAACTGCATGAGAAGACAATTCTAGATGGTGTGCATGGTAAATGGGATAGCCAAGGAAAATATCATTCTTATTTTTACTTTTTCATGCATTTGAACCATAGAACTCTTACTCATGCCAAAGCAAGGAAAATAAAAGCAAATAAGTCATCTGTATACCACCTGGCCTATAAACATCAAGAGGTACATACATTACATCAGTAACACCAGTAACTGATTACTGGAGCATCACAGCAGTAACAGATCATCGGTAGGCTTTCCCCGAACAAAACACTATTTATCTACAAGTATATTGCATTTGTCAAAAAAGTTTTGTGATGCAGACTGGATCTGCCTTAATCTGTATAAAAACAGGAACAGCAAAAAATATACACTTCATCTTCAGAAACAGTTACTGAACACAGTAATCTTCTCCTTTCGTTTTTACCAGGTCATTTACACCCACTTTTGTCCTTGGCTATAACTGACTGGGCTCAAAGTATTCCCCTATTCTTGCCTGCAGTGCCCCTGCCATTCTTCACTGGTAAGAAAGAAACCAAAGCACTTAGCCAGTTCTCTGCCTGCTGCTTCTCTCTGACACATCACAAGATGTTATCACTTCTACATGGAAGGGACATTTGTCCAAAAGGGACAACTTTGGTAACATGAGGTGAAGCTTCTCAAAATAAAAACTTTGGTGTACGCTTTGATATTAAAAAGCAAACCTGCATCTCTTGCACATATCAGAGTTTGGTTTCTAATTTCTAGAGAGAAAAAGACCTGTGAGAGAACAAGACCAAGGGGGGTTCACTGCTCACTCACCTTTGATCCTTGTTTTTCTTATGATGATAATCAGGAATTAGATCTACCATATGTTCCGGCCAAGCCCTTGATCTGGAGGAGTCTGGATCAGAGATCAAGAGCATGTCACAGGACAAGGGTACTGTGAAGTTCCACTGCAGCACAAGGATGTGCAGGGAGGAGAACAGAGAACACAGACATGCTACCCAGAAAGATCACCCAGCTACCTGCTCATGTATAAGAAATGAAGGCTTCTGAAGGTTAGTGTGCTGCATTGCTAGGTACCAAACACAAGCTCTGTGAATACTTTCCTGACTCTCCCACAAAGCATCCATACCAGCAGTTGATCACAGGGACCATACCTTTGTACATTTTAAAGGGCCAAAAATAACCGTCATATGCAGATATAGAGAAGCTAGTCTAGGCCATCCAGAAGAGCTCAAATTAAGAAATGGTTGCATCTTCCTCTGAAGTTTTGGCCACTGATCTAAGCAAAATGCATCTTAGTTCTACATTACCAATGGACTGTTTTTACTTCAGAACAAGGGATTAAATAGTCTTCCTACACACACCAATTGCCACTAAATTACCATGAGATCTACTCCAACCCACACAAGAATCTATTTGTATCCTGACTGCAATTTTGGCAGTACATCAATTACTTTGACAACCCTCACAACTGTAAGAAAACCTACAAACCTTGATCCAAAGATGAAATACTGCTTTCATTAGCTTAAAATAGCATTAGATAAGCAAACCTGCCAGCCATATTAGTTCCAGGGGAACCATTCCTCCTCCCTTTTACTTCTGTCTTTCTGGTAGTTTGCAGCAATACACCATGGAATAAAAATGGCTCAAAACCTGCAGCTGACTCCCATGTGTCAGCCATGCTATTTACTCTAAGTGGCTTTTATTCAAATTTAGAGGCTTGCAAACATTCACTGTCCATTTGTTAGGTGAAGATAAAATGGAGGTTTTTTGTTCTGCACAGTTTTAAAAGACAGATAATGGCAGATACATAATCATGAGTATAGACTGCAGCCTACCATCACTCCAGAAGGACACTCTACTGATCTGTAAAGAGACAGGAATCAGTGTCAGAAAGATGCTGCCTTATGAATTTAAAAGGCTCCAGGGGAGAAGGAAAGGAAGCACTATGTACCTCTCCATTTTTACTTATTCTTATTAGAGATTATTTCTGATACTTCTCTGCTTTGAAAGCCTCAGTCAATAATATATGCTTATGCTCCTCGCCCTTGCCCCTCCTACTTGTACAGCTCAGTAGTTTGTCCCCCTACAAAAAGCTGTCTTAAGCTATAAATTATACACATCCAACTACTCATCCACTAGATGACTTCAGGTGCCCTGACAATGCAGCTCAGAGTTTGGCTTGGTAGCTTCTGTCCACTGCCACCTTTCCCAAACTTTCCAAAGTTATCCATACTAGGGGCAAAGAGGCTGTTCAACCTTGGTCACAGTCCTTCAGCTCCCACTACTCTGAAAAAGGCTCTTCTCGTAAGGAGTAGCAAAGCTTCATAACAGGGTGACACTCAACTCTTCAACACTGCTGACTGGGGAACCATTATCTTAAAGGCTGAAGTACTGCGTCTTTCTCTGTTTCCAGCTCTGTATCTCCACCACCACCTGGTCTTTCTTTCGCCTGGGATCTTCAATTGTCTCCCTGCTTCTCCAGCCTTTTCTATTACCAGAGCTGTTTCCCCCTTCACAATACATCTGCCTAGAGTATATCAAAGTTAAGTGGAATGTGAGAAAAAAAACAAAACAAAACACATGGTCAAACAGAAGTCAAGGATTACAGAAAGTGGGAATTTTCTCTCTCACATATTCAAACAGTCTAATATGGAAGGCAGGTGAACATAGCAGCTGCGAAATGGCATTTTAAAAAATGGCGAATCACCTTGCAAATTAAAAAGGTTTTTATCCCTCTTTCTATTGATATTACATCTTGAATACCATAAAGTGAATTATATTACTGATATTGCAGTAAGATTGTTAAAGAAAATATACCACCCAGCAACCTCTGTACAGCTAGGAAACAATCAAAGATTATTTAAGAATAAAAGGTAAATGGAATGAAAGAGGGAATGGAAAAAGAGAAGGGAAAAATTACTTTTGGCAATTCTTGTGATTCAAAAGTATTTCATTATACTGTTAAAATAAAGTAGTATTTTCACATTGCAGTAATGCCACAGAGTAGGAATGATTTCACCAGAAATTCACAAGCTTGGCTTGCTAGGCTTCAGCAGGCAGAAAGAACTTTTATGTCAACGGTCCCTAACACAACACTGCTAAATGAAGATAATATCTTTTAACTTTTTAATTAGTTCCACGTGCAACTCCATAAACTTTTGGAAATTAGGAACTGGAAGAATGCATTTTCCCCTAAAGTCATGAAAGAAGAAACTACACTCGTCTCAGGCAGCGGACAATCTACCTTCCTACACATAAAAATCAAGCAATAGGGAGAATTATAGAAAAAAAACAAAACAAAAACTAGGAGGCCTATCTAGATTTAAGTTACACTAAAACATTATCAGCCACTCACTATACCCTATAGATGTGTAAATTATGAGCATAATGAGCCTTTTGCCACTTGCTCTGCCATTATGGCTCCATTAGGATGCAAAGTTCTTCCTGGATCCAGACAGGTATGTTCAAGCAGCAGGTTAAGACTGCTAGACACAGGTCTACCCATCTGGCCTGAGCTCTGACCAGAGCTCCTTGCTGCAGACAAAGGTCTCTGGTACAACTCATCAGGGCAATTAAAGCTCTCAACCAATTAAGGTTCCCAGCACTCTCTGGGCCATGAGACTAGGCACTCATTGAAATGGCATGATGACATGACAGGCTTTTGTTGGTTTGTTTTCTGAGGTTCTACTTTGCCTTTCTCAGTATAAGTGCCTTATAAAAAGCATTGTCTCTTTACTCTGAGATATACATGCTAGCTATTATGTACTCCAAAATGTTTTCCATTTTCCTGCAGAAAAGGAACTCTCCTCACAGAACTACCTGCTTGCCTCTCCTGGAACTAATAGCTTGTGTTCTTTACAGGAGATGTGGAAAAATAAGGCCACTTATTTCAGCCTCAATAGCAATGCTCTTTTTTCTTCTTCAGCTATAGTCATCGCCTTATCTCTGATCAAAATATGCAGGCCATAACAATTAATGATGGTCCTTTACAATTAGTCACTGGTTTCTTCTCTACCCTTCAATCTTGCTGACATGTTCTTCTCTCATCAAGCTGCAAAGCTATAAGATGGAAGCCAGACAGCTATTTTAACTAGGATAGTTGCCCTCCCTTATTCCAGAAAGACCCAAAACTGTCTTGACCTTAACCAACACGGAGCGATGCAAACTCCATTCTGCATACAGAAAAAACACAGGGAGGATACCTTTATTTCTTAAAATTCACATTTATATATATATTTAGATAAAGAAATAATGTATGCTTCAGAATAGCTAACACCACGTATATTTAAATAATGCCATATATATTGAATCCAGAAACACAATGTATAAATAAGATTTTCAGGGACACCTGGAAAGGAAACACATCTTCCAGTGGGCTCGTTATAAAGAACTTTACTTTAGCCAATTTTATAGTTACTTTGAAAATGCCTCACCTATTTGCCATAATGGCAGTATCAAAAACTACTTTGTGAAGGCAAAGTGATGTACTTCTATTCTATTAGGCAGAACTATTTTTTGTTTGTTTAAATGGAATTTATAGGTGATGAAGGTGAGCAGATGTGTTTGCAGCTGCCTTAGGTCCTTTCTAGCTCAACTGAGGAGTTTTTAAACAGAATCCAGTAAGCGAGTACTGCACAATCACACAAACTCATGAATGCATATATATATACATATACATGCTTTCTATACAATGCCAGCACCATCAGGCAAATAGAGCAGAAAATTTTAAACATGTTAGGAGGGGGAATAAAAGAGTTCTTTGGGTTTTGAACTGACATTTGAGTTCCTGATGTCCAAGAAATTTGAAGAAAAGCCTATTTAAGCAACATCTAGTCGATATTCATCTCATTGACCAAGTTGTGCAAGGATCTAAAAGCAAAAGTTAGCTGCAAATTCAAGGGCATAAAGAGCAACTTCTTCACCTACACGATTTAGCTTGGCGAATTCCAGCCCACAGCCATCATACTGACCAAGCACCTTCTAAGAAATACATGGAAAGCAGACTGCCCAGAATTTTTATTTGACAATACAAAAAGCATTTTAAGAGCTATTATTTCATGGTGTGAAATAATTACTTGGTGTCTGTCAAAATGAACTGATATTCAGGGAGATTAACACAGCCCTGCCAACTGTATGAATCACAAGCTTCTTTGTCTTATTCAGCCCCTGTGCCTTATTTTGAGCGCAACTCTAACTGTAACAGCCATGTAAACTTGGAATAAATCCAGCAAAGTTAATGAACACAATTCAAATTTGAGAGTAGCTTGGACCATCAGTAGATAAATGGACCACAGGCTGTGAAACAAGTATATTGAGAATGAGAAAGTCCATTTGTTTAAGGACAAGGATAAAAATAAACATGAACAGCTGCCTCCATCACTTGCCAGTCCATCTAAATGAGGCAAGGTTCCAACAGGAAAGAGTTTGACAAATATATTGCAGATCATAAGAAAACACCAAAGGCTGAAGAGGCAGCTTTACTTTAGATGTTTCTTGAACTATAGAGTCTACTTTGCAAAACCTGTTTTCAAAATAAAATTCTTAACTTTATAGTTATTTGAGTGAGTACTTAAGTTTTGAAAACTTCTTCCTTGTCTCTCTTTCCTCTCCCTACTTAAGTAAATCAACAGAAATTAACTTAAAGCATATCTGGGGGTTGGGGGGGGTGTTTCTATTAGATTGCATTCAGCTTTAATTTTCTTCAAATACATAGATATATTTATATGTGTGTATTACCCTATATAGGGGCAAGGATCCATTTTTTGTGAGCACTTAAGAGAAGACTCAATGTTATCTAGCACCTACCACCCACAGAGACCCTGGTGCCCAGCTAGAGTTCCTAAACAAGTGGATAGTATAAGTATAAAAATAATTAATTATAAAAATATCACTTCTATACAAGAAGTTTTCACAGTTAGCCATCTAATTTAGCATTATTCCTATCATATTCAGAGCTGTCTATATATTCTACCATCCTCTTCAGTTAGGTAGACACACTAGCACAAAAACACTTTCCAGTGGGACTATACAGTAACACCTGCTTCAATTTTCAGTTTCTAGAAAAATTTTTAGCAGCTATAGCTGATACATGTTTCCAGTGATAACCTGTGAAAAGCCTTGAGCTCAAATATCTCCAAAGAAAAAAAAATCTCTTGTGCCCTGATAAGTGACTTTACAGCAGAAACAGAATTACTCACATGAAATGTAAGCATTGCCACTTCTAACACGTAGTCTTCTGTCCTCATGCTCCCATCACTAAGCCTGCTTGCTCTCTGCCAATTTTAAATCCAGAGGAGCAAAGCAGTAACTCACTTCAGTTATGATCCACAAATGTTGTAACACAAGTGATCTATATCCAGCCTGTAAAACCAAGCTGGAACAGCAGTTAGCAGTAATTTTAACAGTCTCTCAAAAATGCACATTAAATGCTGAGAAGCTTATTTATCACAGCAGTTTTCCTTTGAGGTTGAAGTATTCTGTCTGTAGGAAGTAACTGTCCTGTTTGGGCATTTTAGCAGCTTAAATACCCTGAATCTGTGTCTGTATGTGGAAACTAAAAAAAAAAACATATTTAAAATCTGGGAACTTTCTCTTACTCGTGCACCATTAGTTAAGTGCCAAGCCTTTATAAAACCAGTCTACATTACTACATCCAGAGGGGCATACTGCAGTAACTAAGCATGGGGAGCAATATCCTTTATTCTTTGAATCATTAAATCAGAAAACTGCAGTATGTATTAGCAATGCCCAGGGAGCAGAAGCAGAGTACAAGCAAGAAACAAAGCTCTTTTCTGGCACATGTTGTCAAATTTCAAAGAACGTACATGAAATACCAGTGTACCTACAGTAATGCAGCTTACTGCATTAATTGCTAGAAATTGCTGAATTTCAGTTAATTTCAGAAACTATGAAGAAAGCAAGAGACTCTCACACCAACTCAATAACTTCAGAGCAAGTTCCAAGATAATTGTTACAACCTGGGAAATTTATTTACGCTCAATCACTCCTATTTAATTACTCAGAATTCAGAAGCTGCATCAAGAAAAAAGTATCTATAGCAGCAAAACTCAGTGCAAGGGTTTGCTCTGCAGTCCATGCTATACTTGTTCAGTTTGCTGGGTAACAAGTGCAGCAGCTTGGGTCATTCAATATAGCAAGTTCTCTAAGCCAGACTGATGCTTAATGAAGTTTTTCAGTAAAAACAGTGAGTTCCTTAAAAAACATGCAGAGGCATATTCATGCCTCCCACCAAGAAAGCACTGAGGTTTTGCAGTAAAGGAAAAATGGCTGCATAAGGAAAGATTAATTTTGTATGCTTGCAGTGCCTTCTGCAGGTATTGTAGATTTGAAACATTGATACCCCGTTGGAAGCAATTTGACAAGCCATGAGAAGGCAAAAAAGGAGCCATAAACCAAGCACTGTAATCTGTTGACAAAACGGATAATAGCTGCTCTGGATAATAATAAACTTACCAGCACATTATCAGATCATCTTTCATCCAAAGGATCTTCAGTCAGCCACAGACAAGCTACAACCCACACCTCTGCATCAAACTATACACACAAATTATACACACAAATTATGCATCTCTACACCATGTGCATATGCACACAGATACTCCTTTCATTAAATTACAACTGCTGAAACAGTCACCAGCATAGCAAGTGCTTAATGGTGCACTTTTTTCTTGCATATTGAATATACAGACATCCTTCAGCAGCTGCCAGATTCACCCCATGTTCACTCAGCAGGATGTAAACCTTGCTGTTTAAATGGTTTTGAGCGAGTCAGAAAATAATCTGTCTGGTTACAGCTCTGCTCCATAAATAGCACCAAGTTCATTCCCAAACATTTCAGCTAGAAATGGGCCAGGTATCTTGTCTTAGCCAAGAAATTAACTGCATTAAGAAGCCATTTTAATTGGTATTTACCATATTCAATTCATTCTAGTTTTGGGGAGATACAGACCAAACCAAAAAGAGACAGTTCCACTGAGTAGCACCGTCCTCTCCAACGCCTGGAGAGTTCTGGTATCTTAATAGCCACAGGTGATCTCTTAATAGCCACAGCTATATAAATCAGCTAAGGCATGTATTTACTCTATTAGTTCAGCTCTAAAGGTCTAATTTAACCTTACCTTCTAGAACAAGGCTACATTCAAGTATTCTCAGTTCTTTCTAAAAAATTAGATGTAGTTCCTTTCTTTCCCCATAGAAATACCACATATGCAATGGTTTAACACCTGAAAAGTCTCCCACACGGTTTTGAACAAGTTCAATTAGATTGAGTTTCAGAGCACTTAAAAATTCTTATTCTTTATATTATGTAATTTAGTCTTTAAAAGCTTGTGAGTATTCTTAGATATTTGACCAAGGGGAAGAGCAAGATTTGCAAGGAATCTTACTATTCCAGGGCTGATAAAGTTTTCTGTAATAGAAATAGGTGGACTGGAAATATTTATCAAGTGTAGAACACCTAAGCAAAGATCTGTTGTCAAACTTCTGCTCTCCAAGCAGTCAGAGTAAGCCAAAAGCAGCAATGAAAATGTTCTCCTGAACTCAGTTAATTCCAGTTATGTTGTTCTCTTTCTTTCATGACAGGCTAACACTGAATAAAACTTTTCAGTTTTCCAAGAAATATCTTACAAAA
Source organism: Pezoporus occidentalis (assembly GCF_034315485.1). NCBI lineage: Eukaryota > Metazoa > Chordata > Aves > Psittaciformes > Psittacidae > Pezoporus > Pezoporus occidentalis. Next base: position 28,863,190 of record NW_026915724.1, read on the forward strand.
GGACTGGCTGACAAAAATAAAGACTTTCACTGCAGTAAATCAATACATAAAAATTACTGAAATCCAAGCTCAAGGTGCATAGAAGTCTCAATCTGTGCACCTATAAGGACTGAAAATACACAAAAGTAGGTAAGGCACAAATTTAGGTACAAAAGCAGGTAGTTTTGCATTCAAAAAGCAAAATCACTGTAATTTAGTGAGATAAAAGGGGACAAAAAAAATTATTTTTGAGCTTTAAAAAGAAAAAATAATAATAATTTTTGAAATACAAATAAGATAATCTTTCCTAAACAGCTGAACATCTTTATTATGTGCTGGACAAAAGAGGGTAATACTAAGGGTAATGCTCTGCTGGATAATAGTAAACTTACCGGCACATTAACAGATCATCTTTCAATGGAAGGATCTTCAGTCAGCCACAAGCAAACTATAACCCACACCTCTGTTTTAAAATATATACACAACTGTGCACGTACTTATGGTAGGGACTGGATGATGCAACATATCACAGCATGCCTGACTGTGCAGTAGGTCAACAATGGCAAAATAACCTTCTTGCTTCTTCTGTAACAGTCAGTCATTATTATAAATCAAAACCACATCTGACAAAAACCTCACTGAAGAGGATGGCTGATGCCTTTATATATATTCTAAATGAGAAAGCTGAGCTGTAGAGGCAATCTCTAGTTGAGCTGAGCCACACGCAAGAATAATTCCACTGAAGTCAAGTGATTGATAGGCTTTTCTTTTTTAAAGTAATAATTAAATGACAAATGTATTCAGCAAAACCCCTTCTACGGTCACACAATGAGTGACACATGCGACCAACACTCAGGAAACCCTAAAGACAGTGCACTACCTAACTATTCCTTAAATTTCATATTATTCCAATGTCCTCCATTCAATATATCAGGATGGCTAATATGAAGCATGTCTCCCTTGCTTAACACAAAATAAAAACCACAGATATTCAATAGGTATATAAGGAGTCACAGGCATCGCTGGCAATAAAGGTTCTGGCATGCCAGCTCCATTTGGAAAGCAATTTGTTGTAGGAGGCACATCAGTCTTGCAACTGAGAGACAGTGGAAATGAATTTCCCCACACAAAAGCAAAAAAAAACCAGCCCTCCCAACTATTACATTGTCTTTTTTTTTTTTAGTGACAGATCTCCTTTCAGAGAACCTCATTTTTGCTTTACCGTTTTGACGTGAAGTTCAAGGTAAGGCAGCACAGTACACCTTGGTCTGGTACAAGATTGAATGCAATGCAGCATTTACAGATTTGTTGGAATTTAGCACTGCTTAGGGGAACATTTCACTTTAGCACCTACTACTAATTCTGAGAGACTGGTGGGACTACATGATCCTGCTCACCAGACAAGGCCATGTGCCTTGGAATTCCCAGACTTGTCCAAGGATGTATGACATTATTCCCTTGTATAAAACCTAGTGGATGACTCTTGCCCAAAATGCCCACAACTGAACCTTGGGCAATTTGCTATACAACATTCAGAACTCCGCCAGAACACTGGCACTAAGACATCAGAATCTTGATCGTAAAAGTGTCAACATGACTTTCTATAGCTAACCAACTGAGCTCTTCACAGGTCTTTCAACTAACCTTCAAACAGCAGAGGTAGGGAGGAAGGAACAGTTAATTAAGAAGTCTCTCTTAGAGAAAGAAGCAGAATGACGTTCAGTCTCCAAGACTCATGCCTGCGTTCTAGCCACTGGGGGCATCCTTCCTTTCTATGTTCCCTGTTGCTGAAAACTCTTGCCCTAGAAGAAAGTCTTTCCCTAGCAGTTAGTTTACTTGCCTTAAATTACACTGTTTTGAAATGTTATCGTCACACAAAAGAAAGCATTACGAAGCCACTCATAAATATATATATATTTATATATATAAAACTTCTGTACTTCTGTACTTCTCACTCTGAAAGTCTGTCTGCCTCACTGGGATACTGCCATAGGGGCACGCTATGATACAACATTGAATCCAGTGCTGAATGTCACTTACTCCCTCGGCAAGGACAACTGCAAATGCAAAAAAGGCCAACTGTATGTTGACATTTTTTATCCAATTCACACATTTATACACCTCATTTGCTGGACTCACTATTTGTACTCTTTCAAAATGAGATTGGAAAAGGGTTGTTTCATTTAGGGAAAAAGGAATTAAAAATGAGTGCAGCTGACTCAAGAAGAAAAAGCTGGGAAAAGAGCTTATTCTCAAAGTGTCAAGACTATTTCTCTGCTTTTAAACTTCTTATGATTTTCACATAAGATTAAGTCAAAACTCGTATTAACACTCTTGTCAAGTGATATATTTTATGGAAGCAAAAGTTACTTCATATCATGCTCACTAATGTTGCTCATGAAAACTAATTAAAAGCCATTTGGTCTCCTGGCAGGCCTATAATGGTATTGGAGAGATTAGTAAACTTGCAGGAGTGTTGAAATTCTGGCCTGGCCCATGAGAAACTAAAGTTCCAACAGTGTCTCTTTGCCAGAGGCAGGAAAATCTACACCAAAAACCTTTGAAGCTGAGCAAAAGCTTGAGTCTGTGTAAACCAAACTCCAATATCCAACCACCAGACTACCGTTTCCATCTCTATTTATTGAAATGCCTACTCTTCATGTTTTCCTGATACTGCCTTTTAGTTCTACTCAGATCAAGCTCAACTTCAAGATCTCAGAGGTAAATATAATTCCTTGGCATCTCTGTTTTATGCAATACTCCTTACGCAGAACTGTGTGTAAAAGTAACAGAACATAAGCACACAGTTGTATGCTAGGCACAGAAAGAAAATCCCAGAATATAATACTACATTTCATGAGCAGGGACCTAAACAGGGAACTAGAACATCAAATCAGGATGCAAAGAAGAAATGCTACTGAAGAGTCTGGCAGCTTAGCATTTAATTCCCATCTAATCAGCAGCCACCAGTAACAGTGAAACCCTATGTTCTTTCATCAGGCCCTAACTACAGTCAGCCCACAAAGCATAGAAAAATATATGAACATAATTCTCCCTGGTTTCAGTTTCCTAAGGACACCGATCATACAGTTCCAATACCATGCAATTGGAACTACATTGATGTATTTTTCCAATTTAACAATTCAGTAGTCTTTGGGGAATAGAAACACTACCTAAAATCCAAGATGTAGTGAAAATTCTTGTTGGAAACACAAACTGTATTTTAAATTATGTTGGGGGCTTGGGGGGTTTTGTTTGCTTGTATGTTTTGTTGTTATGGTTTTGTGGATTTGTTATGGTTTTGGTTTGATTTGGGTTTTTTTAATAGAAGAAATCTACTTTGGAGGTGAAGTTTTGAAAGGAAATAAACGGATACAGAAATAAAAAATAAATAAAAAGGTAAGCTTTCAATCATCCCTACAGTCCCTGCATCCCTTTAATGCTTTCCCCACCAACTGCTAGTTTTCTAAACCTGATTTCCTGTGATTTAGAAACTATGGTTTCCCACAGTAGGAAAAATATGAGGATTTCTTCTAATATAACACTGACTTCTGCTTGCTCTGCAAGCAACTTAGTATGGAGATAGAATAAAATCTATTAACTAGTTAAGGAACAAAATACCTTTATTTCCTCTAATCAGTGTGTATCTCCATTTGATAGACTATCACATTTTTATTGAAGATGGACTATGCTGTTTGTTTTTTAATAAAGATACAGCATAAAAAATTTAACTTTTAAAGAAATATCAATGCAGTCTCTTTTTCAACATAATTAAGAAGCTATTTAAGCCCCCATTTCAAGCAGGGCTAGATGATCTTCATTGGTCCCTTCCAACATTATCATTCTATAATGTAAGGGTTTCCAGTCTTTATTTTTAAATATGATTGCCCAATATTATACTCTACATAAAGCTAAACAAGTTTCTCTTTCATGCTAGAAAGTACTAAGAATTATTCTACACAAGTCAAACACCCAGTGGGTATGAAGAAAATAAAGGTACTTCCCACCCAAGGACTCACATTCTGGTGTGCTGGTGAACTAGAGCAATGTAAAAGATAGTACTGATAGCTGTCACACAAACAGGTGGAAGAAATGGAGCAACATCACCTGCCAGTCAAAAAAAAACCTTTACATAAACAGTTTTTGGAAAATGCTTCCTGTCATTGTAGACTCAGCTTTGCAGCTGAATTTAAAAGGATTTTATTTTTCACTTCAGATTAGTGAAGACTGTGTCCTCCGATGCCAGCCATGTACACATTCTCATCATGAGCTATCACAAACAATACAAACATCAGCCTGAACCATCAACTCAACCATTCTATAGGTTTCAGTTAACTGCACCTACCAAACAGTTTTAACAGAGAAGTTCAGCATCCCCAGTACCCCTTGAAGTGTGTGATATAACTTTAAAAGACAGTTTTTGTTTGAAAGCCAGTAAGAGAGTACAGTGGTTTCTATTTGGTGTCCTCAACATAAAAAGGACATGGAACTGTTGGAACAAGCCCAGAGAAGGGCCACGAGGATGATCAGGGGACTGGAGCACCTCCTGTATGAAGACAGGCTGAGAAAGTTGGGGCTGTTCAGCCTGGAGAAGAGAAGGCTGCATGGAGACCTCATAGCAGCCTTCCAGTATCTGAAGGGGGCCTATAGGGATGCTGAGGAGGGGCTCTTCATTAGGGACTGTAGTGACAGGACAAGGGGTAACAGATTAAAACTTAAACAGGGGAAGTTTAGGTTGGATATAAGAAGGAAATTCTTTCCTGTTAGGGTGGTGAGGCACTGGAATAGGTTGCCCAGGGAGGTTGTGAATGCTCCATCCCTGGCAATGTTCAAGGCCAAGTTGGACGAGGCCTTGGGTGATATGATTTAGCGTAAGGTGTCCCTGCCCACGGCAGGGGTTTTGGAACTAGATGATCTTAAGGTCCTTTCCAACCCTAACAATTCTATGATTCTATGATTTCAGTAAAATGAGAATTTAATTATTTCAAGAGAAAAAAAAAAAGAAACGGAGGCCATAGAAGAATTTGTGGGAAATGCCTTTTGCAGCAATGATCTTCCATACCTTCTAAATTCAGTCTGTCTGTTCCAGTATGATACTAAATATTTCATATCTCCAAAGAGTATGCTTTGGGAAGGTTTCAGAGTATTTTGATTCCTTCAAACGAAATGAGTCTTTTCATTAATTAAAAACAAAGAGGTCGAACTAAACTTATTGTCTAGTGACAAAGGTACCATATCTTAAAAATAGCTATTAGGATTCTGTGTCATTATCTAATTACATCAATACTCAGGCAAGTGGAAACAATGCCCTGAGGGAATAATAAAATTGCCTGAAAAACTCATTTATCTAAGATAGTAAGAAATATGTGTATTAATGGATTTAGTCATCAGGATTAAACATTAATCCAGTGTTTCACCAGGGTATTAAAAAAAAAAACCTTGAGTTTGCATTTGCACCCAAATAACATTTATCCTATTTAACATGGTATTGGGTCACACTTCCTCTTCACATCTATAAAGAAAATCACATTTATTGCTAGAAATTTATTTATGAAAATGTAACCCTCTCTTTTCCTACTCAGGTCAATCTACTTCTTGTGAAAACTTACACCTTCCAAAGTATTTCTTGTCTCATTAAAAGGCAATGCACACCTAGCAGTCACAGCAACCCCTCTTTTTCCCCAACCACTCTTGGGGTTGTTTCACAGATTTCTTCCTATCCTTCAGCTGATTAAAGAAATGTTCTGATAGCACTCTACTGGGAGAAAAAACACTCACCAGCCCTCTGTAGAAAAAAAATGTCATTATCTGGAAAGTAATGAACAAGCAGGAGACCAGTTCTTCAGCCTCAAGATCAAGTGATCTTTAAAAAGGAAGCCAGAGCTCCAGTCCATGTACTCAGGATGTTACTGTTTTGATTATTATACACATACAACTTACTCCCTGGCCATTGCTGCTTATTAGTAAAAATCAGGTGACATTTATCTTGCCCCCTGACCACATTCACAGTAATATGATAAAAGTCCAAATGAGAAAGAAACAATTGACCCTCATCTCTATGCAATAATTCATTACTCACTGATCTAAAGAGATGAAGACTGATTTTCAACTCCCTCTGCAGTTCACAGGAAGCATGCCTTCTCCTGTGCTAGACAAAGAAAGAACAGAATTACAAACTGCATTTTTCCAACTATTTTTGACATAATGACCCAAATCAGGTACAACAGGTATAACATTAGACTGAGCTTTTATGGAAATAAGCTGCTACGTACAGGACCTACCATTGAGCTCCCAGAAAAAATGAAGGAAGCAAAGATCTTCACTTTAGGGTGGATCCTGGCATGAATAGTTAAAAAAGAAAGGTAAATTTCCTAGAAATAACTAGATTTCAAGTCAGAAAAAGTCAAGATGCAGAAAAAAAACAACAGGCCCGGAACGCTTTAGGTTATCACTTGAATGGTAATGAAGGAAAGGCTTGTCTTGTTCCTACCTAAGCACCAAAAAAACATATAATTTTGATGTCTGATCCCTTTTTCATGTAGAACTGCAGAACCAGTAATATCACAGACTAACCTCTGACTATTTCATAATAGGCAGAAAGTCCAGAGAAAATTCACTGTAGTAAGACTGATGTTCCTCATCTTTCAAGTTTGCAATACTTCTCCACAGACAGGAAAAAAACAACTTGAAAAATCAGCTGCCAGAGCACTGAACACACCACTGTTCCCCACATCCAAAGGCCTTCATCTTGGGAAGGCTCATCCAGCAGAATATTTCACTAAGGTCCTCACAGACTCAGGAATTTATGTGCCAGTACTTCCACTATCAATTTCCATTAGCTAAAGAGATAATAAAAAGATAAACACTCTATGATTCCCTAAGGCAGAAGAAAAACTTAAATCAATACTTATGTCTCTGAAAGCGTCATCATTTCCATGGAGAATCGGCTGCTGGTGGTCATCAGGTTCTCACCACTGCTGTTCAGCAAATAGTTCATTACCTAGTAATAGGGCAGAGAACAGACAAGAAGCATACTTCCTCGTGACTTCCAATCCCCATTTACAAACAAACATACACCAAATGTTGCACTATCAGGTTTCTCTACAATTCATTAATGGCCATTCTCTTAATCAAGTAAAGTATTCTGCAGTCAGGCAGCAAATTCTTAAACAGAGAGCTTGTCCAGCTTTCCTTAGAAGCCTTTACTTTTATCTCTGAGCAGAAGCCACAAGTGCTTTTAGTTGTTGTTGTTAAGATATAGGAAGTAACCAGTTGCTATTCCCAATGCTTTTCCCTTAACAGCAAGGCAAGTGTTATTTCTTACATAGCTATTATTATGCCTGCACTCAGGGATACTCACCAGTACATTACAGAACCTTGTTTATTGTTCTCAGTTTTTCCACAGGCTCTTCCCTGCCACATCAGTTTACAAAGAGAGAGGAGCTGAAGTCATGTCCTTGGCCACCAGATTCCATGCAATACCACCTTTTACAGTCATAATCAAAAGTCATCCTATTTTCATAGGAATCAAACAGCTGCAAGAGAACAGACATATATGCCTTTACCTATAACAATTTGGCAACAAGCACATTAAACGTATTTAAATATAATTTCAAAGGTTTCATACCATGAAGTACAAGTGTATTTGGACACCTTGTACAGAAGCTATTTTCAAATGACAACTCAATCACATGTTGAAATTTGGAATAGGAACTCCACAAAAGTGCTGATGAGAAAGGGCCAAGTACAGCTTCATCATATTCATAAGTTTAATTCAATGTTTGTGGCAAATGCAAGTTTTTCAACCGATATGTGTTTTCATATTGGAAGAAGTCTACTTTTCGGTATACTGTGTCATGCTTCCTTTGGATGCAATGCTTCAATTCTGATTTTGTCTGTTTCACAGAATCTACTTCTCTATTTCAAATATTTCCCTTTAATGGGGATTAAATAATGATTCAAATGAAAAAGAAGATGACTACAATGGACTGCCACGTATACCCAACATATCCTCACATTCAGAATCACTAAGTAATGGCGGTGATTATTCTGACCTTGTAATTCAACTTAGCAAGGATGCTAACAGAACAAAAAGGCTTGGCAACTTATCCTTCTAGATAACTTGATATTTTGGAACAATGATTTAGTGCTTATTTACATGTTCTCTAATCAAATATAGTAGACAGAACTACACCAGTGTTAGTTCTTCTGGCTTTTTTTCACAACTGTTGACTGAATCAAGTGGTGGTGGTAAAACAGCACAGTACTGGCCACATTTGGCATAGTTTTATTGAAGACCATAAACCAAATAGGTCTGACCAATTTAGTCAGTGGGCCTCTATTGCAGGCATTGATGAAACCTAGTCCAAAAATATGTATGCCTTCAGCTTACCGCAGGAATGAACACAACACACTGTAAAGAAAACAGGAATTTACTACCACCTCTGTCGTGGTTTAAACCCAGTCAGGTAACTCATTCACTCACTCCCCCCCCTTCTTTCCCTCCCCCTACTCCCAGAGCGACGGAGAGGAGAATCAAAAAGAATGCAACTCCCACGGGTTGAGATAAGAACAGTTCAGTAACTAAGGTATAACACAAATCACTACTGCTACCACCAATAATAACAATGATAAAGGAAATAACAAGGGAAGAGAATACATCACCTCACCACCAGCCAACCGATAACTCACCCCCCCCAGCCCGACCAAGCTCTGACCGATACCTCCTCCAACCCTGCAGTCTCCCAGCCCTTCCGGCTAACTCCCAGTTACCTCCTGGGCATGACGTGCTGTGGTATGGAATACCTCTTTGGTCAGTTTGGGTCAGGTGTCCTGTCTCTGCTTCCTCCTGGCTTCCCCTCCTCCCTGGCAGAGCATGAGGCTCACAAAGTCCTTGTCCAAACCAAAACATCCTTGTTATCAGCTCTGTTCCTGAGGCGAAAGTCAAAACACTGCACCAGCTACCAAGAAGGAGAAAAATGACTGCTACTGCTGAACCCAGGACAACCTCCTGAGCATCACATCACACTATGATTATACAGCAAATTTCAAGCAGTCACATTGCAGAGTCTGTTTTCAATGTCACTACCTATAGAAAGCCCTACATTTGATATTGTATAATTTCGCAAGACGTCTCCACATTAGTGAGCAACGAGATCTCAGAAGGAAATGTTCAAGGGATTTTTCCAGTTGGGGAAACATTAATACATACTCACAGGCTGTCACTTATTTTCTGCACAGCTTCAATGCTTCTATACATGACAACTAAACCATTTTTGTGTTTAAAATTAGTAACATGCACAAGTATCTGTCTGGATCAGACCAAAAATATGGGCAGCACAGTGACCCTGTTAAATGGTTTAACACACACATTCACAAAAGCCACCAAGGCCTTTGGGAAAGTTGCAGGGCTCCCAAGTTACTGTTATTGCAGCTGCCATCACATTTTTTATTTTACAGAAGATACACTGACATCAATTATATCATTTAGTCAGTTTATGTGATTACTTAACTCCACACATTTAACACTCTGCTGGCATATTCAAATGGCTAAGATAATTTTACTCCTAAAAAAATAAGTAAAAAAATGTTGATGGCGTCCAGTTCAACATAAACCCATCATCTTCCTCTCCAGAGATACTTCTACATCAATGACAAATAATGAGTTTTATTATATCCTAGGTCACTGGTTTTGTGCTCTAGGGTGATGTTCATGAGCTGCTTTTAAAAGGACCATCAAAGACAAGAAAATCTTATTTCTACTAGAATTTTATGTACAAACCCATAGGATAGAATTTTGAAATAAATGCAAGAACGGTCAAGCAGACAATAAATGCAATGCTCTGCACACCACCTTGATCTAAGTTGGTATAACACTAAAACATATAGTTTTACTGCTGAAGGAAAACATCTTCAGAAATGGAAGACCACATTCTCATTTGCACAATTTTCCATTTGTAATACAGCCGTGTTCTGCAATTCATATGTTTTGAACACTTTCCCATAGCTGTATCTTCATCAGAGTCAAACATGACCTTCTAAATATGCTCTAACTCTTCAAACATTATTCAGAAACAACTCAATTTAAATCAGCAGAGCTGTCTGCAGATCAACATGCAGCTGAGCTGGATAAAAGAAACAGGTCTTTGCATATCTAATTGTTTAGTACCTCATAGCTTAGAATGAAAATAGGATAGAGGCTCATGTATGAATTATTCCTTCCAACAGGAAAAGAACTAAAAGAACACACACACGCTTGCTTCATTCTTTCTTTCCTTTTCTCTTTCTTCCTTACTTTCTTTCTTCCTTCCTTACTTTCTTCCTTCTGCTAAGAACACTATAATTTCAAGGAATGCATTATTGTTTCCTTTTCACGTTTCTCCTCTGCATGTAGAAAGATGCAGTACAGATGGACTAAACATGAAAAAACTTGAGCCACTGAACTCAAGCAATCTATAAATTCTTGTGGAAACTAAAATCATAGAATCATAGCATAGTTAGGGTTGGAAAGGACCTTAAGATCATCTAGTTCCAAAACCCCCTTACCATCTCACTCAAGGCTTCATACAACCTGATCTTGAACACTGCCAGGGATGGAGCATTCCTCCCTGGGCAACCCATTCCAGTGCCTCACCACCCTAACAGGAAAGAATTTCCTCTTTATATCCAATCTAAACTTCCCCTGTTTAAGTTTTAACCCGTTACCCCTTGTCCTGTCACTACATTCCCTAATGGAGAGTCCCTCCTCAGCATCCCTATAGGCCCCCTTCAGATACTGGAAGGCTGCTATGAGGTCTCCACGCAGCCTTCTCTTCTCCAGGCTGAACAGCCCCAACTTTCTCAGCCTGTCTTCATACGGGAGGTGCTCCAGTCCCCTGATCATCCTCGTGGCCCTTCTCTGGGCTTGTTCCAACAGTTCCATGTCCTTTTTATGTTGAGGACACCAGAACTGCACACAATACTCCAGGTGAGGTCTCACAAGAGCAGAGCAGAGAGGCAGGATCACCTCCTTTGACCTGCTGGTCACACTACTTTTGATGCAGCCCAGGATACAGTTGGCTTTCTGGGCTGCTGCCTGCTCATGTTCATTTTCTCATTGACCAGCACCCCTAAGTCGTTCTCCACAGGGCTGCTCTGAATCTGTTCTTTGCCCAACCTGTAGCTATGCCTGGATTGCTCCAACCCAGGTGTAGGACCTTGCACTTGTCATGGTTAAACTTCATGAGGTTGGCATCAGCCCACCTCACAAGTGTGTCAAGGTCCCTCTGGATGGCATTCCTAAAAAATCATTAATTACTTCAAAGGCTTCCTTTTCCCTCTACCCCTTCGTATTACAAATTGAGAATAACACAGAGCTTGCTCTCATAAATGACAACATGTCAAAAATCCTAAAGAAAGACTGGTCAAAAGACAGCCCAAAACTCTAATTCAGCTTATAGTTAAGAAAATTATACAACCCGACTTCCAGAAGGAGGAAGCAGAATTGATTCACACACTTCCCAAAAGTTAGGGAGTGAGATACAAAATCTAGAAGCATGTCTAAAGATTTTGCAAAACCATTTGCAATGCAAGGATTTACTGCTATTACACATTCTACCAAAGCTCACCAGTTCAGAAATTTATTAGAAACTGAAAAACTTGTTGGACAACAAAAAGAAAACACAGTTTCAGTAAGGAGGAAATCGCTATAAAAATAGCTTATAAAGGATCATATTTTAATGAAACAATGAATTTAGTCTTTTCTTAGACTTTACATAAGCAAAATTGAAAGTTCAGATGAGACACAGGCAGTGAGTTCTCCCACATGAAGAAGGCACAACCCAACCTAGGTGCAATGTCAGTGCACATTGCCCAGGGAGGACTCACAAGCCTGTAAATTGTTTTTAATCACTGCTAAATTAATTTGTTGGAATTCTGCAACTATTTTACTTACACACATACACCCCCTTCCAAGTTCATTGATGCAGAGCAGCTTCTGCAGGCTGAGCAGCTGAGAGTCAGAGGAAGAGAAACAATGACCTGAAGTTTTTCTTATTTTGTTTCAAATGACACACTGAGGGTGTGGAGTGGGTTAAATGTATCAATATCATGAAGAGCAATAGTCTGCCAATCTGATTAAAAGCATTAGTTTTGGATTTGAAGCCTTGCAAAAGGCTATAACTTACACAGTAAGAAAACTGACAAAATACTTCTATTTGGTTCTTACAAGATAATGGAAGCAGTAATTTGTTTACCAAGATACATACAGTGTTGCAACTCCTGCACCAAGAAGTAGTTTGTTTCCAGGACTTAAATTTCACTACCTGGCAAAGAAAAAGAGATGTGGAGGCTTCTCCAGTACATATCCTCTACCTTTAAAAAAAAACAAAAATGCAAGGTTGTTTATTCTTAGGTATACACACATAAAATGGTTTCAGATTCTATTTGCTCTATTCTGTTTCACCCTTATCTCTCCCATCTCTCAGAAATTTCTGCCCAAACACCAACATGAAGCAAGGAACTGTCTAGTCAACCAACGTAGGCCACGTGATAAAGCAGAAAGAAAAACAGTTTTCCTGCTATTTGCTATGGCTGCTCCATTTCTACCTGTCTAGACACCATTCCAAATACACCCATATAATCCATACCCTGCTCCCATCCCCCCAGGAAAAATCAATAACACCTCCAATATCCCATACAACAAGAAAATAACGAAACATTCTTGAAAATCTCTGAAAGCACCGGTGTGCGTTGCAAGGCTATCTCTGAATCCATGCAGAAATACCTAAATTTTGACACTTAAAAATTTGTTTTCATTGCATACAAGTGGTCTGGTCAATGACTAAACTTCAAGGTCATCATAGTATTGAGTTATCCTCTTGATGGCTCCTAATTCAAAGACAAGCAGAATTACACAAGGAGCTTGTAATCAAGAGCTGCATTACATGGGATGATGATGATCATTTCATCCACTATTGCACTTTTCCTAAAGTGCAGGACTGGAAATAAAAAAGAAAAAGCCATTTTCCCAGTTCTGTTCCATCTTATATAGATTGTAATCACCAATCAGAAAGATGCACCTTTTACCATTTCTTTTTCTCAATACTATTCTGAATAATCAGTAGACATTGTCAACTGCTAAATGCTCCTGAAGGCATAACTGAGGACAGGAAAAATAATCTTGATTAACTGCATGGTCGCATCTGTCTCCCCCAGACATCCAAAGCAGGCAATTCTGTCATGCAATGTGATAAGCAGCATCTTGTAAAAGAAAATAAAAGAAAAAAAAATCAAAAAATACCAACAAACAAAAAATAGAATATTATCTAATTGGACACAAGCTTTCATCCGTCAAATGTGGAGACAGTTGAGAAAGAGTCAAGACTTGAAGTTAATTTGTCCATTCCTTTCGTAGTGTGAGAGACAATCACAAACTATCTACATCATTATAAAAGTATGAAATATAGCAGACAACAGCTTATTGGTTTAAGAGTAGGTAAAATAAATAACAATAGCAGCTTAATTCCTAGTTCCACAGTTACCATTGCCCCTTATTTTCCCTTCTCATGACTTTTATAAGATGCTTCATTTAGAAAAGATTACATCTAAGCCAGCTCTCTTCCCACTATCAAGCAGGAAGGAAAAGAGCACAGTCGCTGCATTAGCATCTACCAAGTTCCTGCAGGCAGCTTCAGGTAGAACAGATTAAAGGCAAACACTTGCACAAAGATTTGTCAGCAAGAAGTTCTTAAACAACATGAATTAAAATGACTGCTTGGTAGATGGGATAGCAGTCTTAAACCCAAAAACCACAAATCTGAGACATCACCCAGTTATGAAATATTTATCCCTGCTACACCTCGGTGAAGTTACCCATCACTGAAAATGGTCCCAGCTATCCATCAGCCAGATTCTTGCACTTCAAAAGCAACTTGCTGATCATCAAATGACTTCTTGCCGCCTGTCCGGCAGACCCTGGAACATCCCGCACAGCAACACACCAGCTTTCCTCCTTTTGCTGAAGAGGCTGGGGATGTTCAAAAAGCAGGATTACCAGAAACTTCCCCCTGATCACTTCCTCTTCCCAATCACATTCCTTCCAAAAAATTGTCACTGAAACAACCAATCAGCCGTTCCACAGAGTTCTCATTTTCCTGCAGAGATTTGAGTTTTTCAGTCATTCTTCTCACCAAGTCAACTCTAACATAACATTTTAACTCTGAACTCAGCACTTGGCTTCAATTTAAAACAGTGATTGATCCTAAAAATGTCACAATGCAAAAACATGAATTTACAAAACAAATGGTTTCAAATTGTGATGAGATTCAGACTTTAAAAAAGTTTAATTTCTCACAAGAGCACATCTTTCCAGACCACGCAACTTCAGTGGCTTCAGTGCTGTTCTAACTATCTCAAGGAAGCCTGAATAAACTCTGGAAACCCTTGACTGTTCCATAAGCACTAACTTAATTCTTAAGATATTCTCAAATAAAAGTATGAAAACAAGGATGATGAGAAGGTTAAACTCATGCAGTGTCACAGAAAAGCCTCTGTGAAGATGAAAAGTTCAGAGAAATACCTGCTTGCTCTCCATCTCTTTCTCCAGATCAGCTTTTCAGAAAGCAGTCTGCATACCCCTAGGAAACACTGCACTACACTGTCAATGTCACCACTGAGTTCATATGAGAAATTCACTTTTGAACAGGATATCCCAGTGATCCCCACTTTTTATGCCTTGATTTAATTCTTAAAGTGGTTGTAGAGCACATGAGCTCATTTCCTCTCAGGTGAATTTAAACCAGAGGTGCAACAACTGCTTATGGGTGCTCAGTCCACAGGATCAGACTAGAATAGTCTCAGGTGAACTCACTACACATGCAGCACAGGTATTGGACCCTCTCCACCAAATGTTTGCCTTCAAGATCACCTGAAAATGAGCTCCAGTACTCCCCAACATATACACAGGCAGTAAGGGTTCCTCCAGAGGCAAGATACCTGTTAGCGCTCAACCACCAACATAAATGAAATTTTTGAAATGCTCTCACTGGAGAATTTCATTCTTCCTAGTTCTATAAATCAATAAGGTCAAACCCAACTGCCCTGGATAGTTATTACAAAGAATAGCTATTCATATATATATTTTTTGAGAAGCAGAAAACTGCACTTGTTCTTTTTGCCTCTCTGCCAGAGGCAAAAAATAAGGTTAACTTCACAGTCCTGCTCCAAAAGCCACTCTGAATTCTTTGCAAGCTCTGCATCCCTCACCAGTGAGCATAGCATAAGCACAATAGTTTGTGCTTATTTTTTCAAGGCAAATGAAATACAACACTGCAAAGGGAAACATATTTAAGAAACTTACAGTAGTAGAAATTGAAGGGTATCTGCAAGTCCACAGAGAAAGTGCTGAAAGTGCAATTTTCATTTTGACTGTCCTACATAAATGATTAATCTTATGTCAACTATAGTAATTGCTGCTCAGCTTCTCACATCATCACAGCTGCAGGAGAACAAATTCAGAATTAAATATTTACATGAAACAATCAAAACCTGCTTTAGATTGCTATACCTACCAGCTACTAATTCAATCACATTTGATTCAATCACCTTGAACTAAACTTAAAGCTTTCAGCCATTCCGTACTCACATGTATTCTCAAAATATGACAACCTTGCACTTTTAAAATTTTATCATACCAAAAATCCTCTTTGCTTCATTTCTAAAAGTGCAGCTATTTAAATCAAATATCTATCTTAATTTTCTAACAAAGGGAAGAAAACAACCTCGCCTAACCTTGCCTTTCAATAAACATGCCTGTGTTTTACAAAGCCTTCATTGAACAAAAATGCGTCTAGTCCCAGACACTATAGTTGCCTAAAAGCCATCTTGCTTCCTTAAAAATAGGTAACTGGTTAACAGTCGCTTAAAATTCCTTATTACATGCCCATTTTGAAACATGCAGGAGCAAGCTAAAATTGTAACTGAATACAGAATCAAACAAGGACAGGCTTAGTATTGCAGCACTAATACACTATTTCAAAGACTTTAGTACTTCTGTGATGCAGCAGCCTTCCTATATTCAAAGAAGAGAATGGCAATGTACCATGATTTGTCCCCTGGTCTCTCAATGTGGTATTAGCAGCTTAGTAGCCTTGAGAAAAGCTAAACACACTGATTGAAGGCAAGTCCTTCCCTCCGATGAAACCAGCATTCACAGAACTTCCAGCGTTCAGAAAAATGCATGAGCCAGAAGTGTGGTATCTTCACAGCTTCTCCAAGCCAGCCTTTGCACATGATAGTACAGAACACGGAACTATTTTATAAAAGCTAAATTACTGCAAAACACAAAAAAAGTGCCAGCTTCAACAAGAAGAAAAACGTTCATTTATCTTAAGTTTCTGGTCCCTCTTAAGGGGTCTGCCCCTTTAGCTTCCTGCTTAAAAACAAAGAACAAGAGAATTATAGGAGCAGGGACAAACACAGCACAATGCTAGTTCAGGATAGCACATTCTCTCTGTCTTTTGCATGAATTTTATTATCCAATCATACAGGTCACAAAAAAGCTGCTGCACGCTCTAGCCCAGCTGTAAAGGGAGTATCCCTGAGGCATCTACCCAGAGACAGACAACCTGCAGGCAGCCCTAAGGCACACACTCCAGCTCTTTGCAGATCCAAAAGCATCGCACTTTGCCAGATGAGGGCCGGGTGTTTGGAGGATTCGTGCAGAACACAGCTGGTCAGAGGTGTGATCTTTCCCTCAAGAGGAAATTCTGAGGGAAATAGTTTCTAAACTGTTCTAAACTTTGTCATCTGGTGAAACTTGAGACACCAACTGCACTGCTTCCTGGCTGCACGGCAAGAACCAGGCAACAGAAGGTGATATATCAGAGGTAACAGAAAGTTAGAGGTAGCAACAGAAATAACTCCAGCCATTGCCAGCCAGGGATTTCTTTTCCATGAGAAAGTAAAAACCAAATCAGTCAGTAGTGACAAAATGCTGGTTAACAGGCTGTGGCAGATGACTGATCACCAGGCGCCCACCAAAGCTGCTCCATTGCTCTCCTTAGGGGTACAGGGGAAAGAAAATATAATGAAAGGCTCATGGGTCGAGAAAAGGATAGGGAGAGACCACTCACCAGTTTCTGTCATGGGCAAAACAGACTTGACTTGAAGAAATAAGTTTATTACCAATAATATCAGCATAGGATAATGAGAAATAAAACGAAATTTTAAAAACACCTTCCCCTCTCTTCTCCCTGGGCTTAACATCACTCCTGATTTTCTCTGCCTCTACCCTCCAGCAGCACAGGGGGACAGGGAATGGGGTTGTGGTCAGTTTATCACACATCCCTGCTGCTCTTTCTTCTTGAGGAGTGGGACACCTCACACTCTTCCCCTGCTCCAGCATGGGATCCCTCCACAGCCGACAGTCCTCCATGAACTTCCCCAGTGGCAGTCCTTGCCACAGGCTGCAGTTCTTCATGAACTGCTGAAGCATGGGCTCCTCTCTCCACAGGGCCACAGGTCCTGCCAGGAGTCTGCTCTAGGTCTTCACAAGGTCAGAGCCTTCTTTGTGCATCCCCCTGCTCTGGTGTGGGGTTCTCCATGGGCTGCAGGTGGACACCCGCTCCCTCATGGAACTCCATATGCTGTAGGGACACAGCAGCCTCACTATGGTTTGCACCATGGGCTGCAGGGGAATCTGCTCTGGCACCTGGAGCACCTCCTGCTCTCCTTCTGCACTGACCCTGATGTTTGCAGGGCTGCTTCTCACATATTTTCACACTGCTTTTCAGATGCATTTCTTCCTGCCCAATAACTTTTTCCCTTTCATAAATCTGTTACTCCAGAAGTGCTACAATCATTGCTGATGGGCTTGGCCTTGGCCAGTGGTGTCCATCTTGGAGCCGGCTGGTTTTGGCTCCATCAGACACAGGCAAAGCTTCTGGCAGCTTCTCACAGAAGCCACCCCTGTAGCCCCCCTGCTACCAAAGCCTTTCCACACAAACCCAATACACAGGCATATAATTCTGCAACGCAAGGTGTGTTACTTGCCAATAACATATTAAATCAATAGTTAAATGGCTCAGTCACAAATCAATATAACTAACTCAGTTTTCTTACTTATACATAAACATCCCAGATGATTTAAGATACAGCACTAGGTTTACCTTGTCAGGGCAGAGTCTGGGAGCAGATGACGTCTGCGCAGTCACACTCTCAGAGCTCCATCTGCAGATCTGGAAAGCAAAATGTTAGGTGGCCTATGCCAAAGTCATCAGGCTACTCCCACGTAAGAAATACTGCATTTTACCATCCAAAGCTGCTTATCTAAAGGTCTTTATATGCCACAGTATGGCAGATTTAATGTTCCTCACTTTATCAGGCAAACTGCCATCATCCTAGAAACTGAAGATCATTTTGCTCTGTGCAGGTAAAAAAAAGAAATTGATCAAGGACCAAAAGGTGGTTCACATTTTGCTGCAATTGCAGAAGTTATTCAAGAACATGCTTAATCTGTCAGCAGTCCTAACAAAACAAAACAAAGACACTCATGCCAACCCAATTCAGCAAGGTACATGTCCATGTTTATGTTCACACCAAAAACATTTTCAGCCCACTAATTAAAACGTCAAGATGGTTGAAAGAACAAAATGAGATGGCAAAATCTAGCAAAATACTGATCTTAGATACTGATTCAAATATTTAAACTAAGTTTCCATTAAGCTTCAGATAAGAAAAAAAAATCATCTATTATGCATAACACTTAAGTGATTGCACATTCCAGTAAGAATAGTACAGATGTTTAAACTCATGAAGCCAAAATATGCTCATAGAGTTCCAAATTCTTTTAGGGAACAAAGATTTTAATGCACTTTGATTACACAAAGGTTGGGTTGACTTGTCACTGGGTCTTCTAACATTCTCATTACATCAGCTCTTCTTGTCCTCCAAAGCCTTTGCGTTACATTTACCAGATACAAGCCTGAAATGTTGAAGCCAAAATTACTGAGGATCTGACAGAATTCTTTCATCTCCAGGGGTGCCTGAGCAGGGTAGAAGAAAGAGACCCAAAACAGCTCTTCAGCCTTTTGCCCACAGTGTTCACTGCAGCTTCAGCTTTTCAGGCACCTCTATGCTTCAGTTTTTAATTCCTTAGCCACATGTTGTAGCTTAATGAAGAGACCATCTCACAGGTAAAACCTTACCGCTTGTGACATTTCCTATGCTGCAGCAAGGAAAAGGTAAAGTATCTTTAGCTGAGTACCATAATCTGGTTCCTAGGGCCCGTTTCCCTAAACTACATACAGTTTCTATGTAAACTGCCTATGCATGGATAGGCAGCTTTCGTAACAAAAATTAAAATATAAACCAAGTCTAAATCCCAAATAGATTTATAAAAGAAATTATGTGTGAACCACTGTGTGAATCCCTTTAACAGCAGTAGTCACCTACAAGTAATTCTATGGAGAGTACAGCAACAGTCACCACATATAACACGTGACTTAAAGACAGCCATAAGGAATGGAAAAATACAGCACAAATTCTTCTGACAAATCAGGAAAAATGTACAGGTAAGTGCAAGCTATACAAAAGGAGTGCTGAAATATTCCACAAGTCTGCTCCAGATTTTTCCAACAACTGATACTGTACTGTAGAGAAAACATTAGAATACACAGAAAAATGTTCACCAGCAAAATTATATGCCATTTTTTTGAGATTAACTGAATCAGCATTCAGTTACACTAACTTTACTACAGGGAAACAGATGAACCTCGACTGCATCCCCTGGCTCACTGGCTGGTGTAACCCAAAACGTCCCAGGTGGATTAATCAGTATGGGCAGCAGCAAAATTTATTTGTTATTTATTATCCAGGGTGAAGCTGTTTCTGAAGTCTCTACTCCTCTGAAAGGAGAAAGTAAACTTGAATATATACTTGAGAAGAGCAAGAACTGCACAAGGGCTGGATATGGTTGGAACAGTCTTTGATATCCATCCTATAATCTCATATATTAAATGCCCTATGTAGCTTCTACAAATGGACTGAGCTGAAACATCACAAGCTCTTAAATTAGAGCTTTAGGCACAGACCTAAAGCCAGACTGACAGAGTCTATCTATCTGTACTGAAGTTTTGGTTTAGTTAGAACTGTCGCATGTCTAATGTTAAAATGAAGTTGTTTAACTAATTTACAACATGCTAAGTGTGTGAAGTGCATGATTGAGGCACTGTTTCCAGAACAGGAATATAGGTGTCACTTATGGAGAAATCAAAATATCTTTTTCTTTTGAAAGGTAAAATTCTCTGCATATGCAGATTCAGCTATAACTTCAGCCAAATGAATTCCTATATCCTACAGTTACAGTTAATACACAGTAAAGACTAGCTTTAGTAACAAAATTATAACTGCAGGGAGCTGTACACTGAACCACCTTCTGCAGACTCCTACAAGCATATGGACACCTATAATCCTCTCTCTAAAAATAGAAAACTCTACTACTTCTAAGGAATTAACAGAGGCCAACACATCTCCTGGATTTGTGAATGGAAATAACATGGCTTCAGAAAGACCAGCATTACATTCCCTGGCAATTCCATATATTAATAAGAAACTAGCAGCAGTCATAAAGCATTTGTGATGTTATCCCTCAAGGCCCATGAGATGACACTCCATGTTTAACACACACACGAAGACAGGATCAGCTAGGTACATTCAAGTCATTCCTGGCTCTCCTTAGATTGCCAAGGTAGAAATGTGATAGATTGCTGCAACTCCAATTTTTGTTGACTAAAACATACCAAAGCGAGGGCAGACTGCCCCACTGCTGGGCTGTCCTCCCTCCCCTGCCCCAGTCGCAGCCCAACCTCCAGGGCTCTGCTGAAGGCCCATGCTGTACCAGGGCAGCTGCTGCAGAGACTGTGCCCTGCAGAGCCCCACCGCTTGATGGCAGACACTGAGCAGACATCCACCATCTTTAGCAGAGTTTGGCTGATCTCTAATTGTTTACAGATTTACACAATTTCCTTAACAGATTCTTCCTCCAAAAGTAACCAATGCCTGTCCGCTCATAGAAACAGCCCCTGGAATAGATGGGGCCCATCCTGATCCAACACAGCAATCCCCCCCAGGTGTCATTTTGGTTAAAGGAAGGCTACTAAATAAATTAGGAAAGTCCTGACCCTTTATACAGTTGCCTATTCAAGACACTGTCACTATCCAGCTCGTATTCTGCACCTAGCCACAACAGTCCCCTAACATTTTACAGCTTCTCAGTCTAATAATAACTAATAAGAGGGAAGCCCAAACAACTTGCAGGGTGCTCAGAACAGCACCATGGGCAGTGAGCCATAAACAGAGCACAGGCGTACAACAGTTGCACTTGTCATAGCCACTGAAAGTAATTAGTATGTAAAATTATTCAAGGGTATCAAGCAAAAAAATAGACTTCTTATAAAGTAAAATTTCTCACTGCCAGTGGTGACTATCAGTGCTGTTGAGTTGTAATAGCTCCCAAGAGATGGCAAATATATACATGCACTTTTAATCACTGCAGAATGCTGACACCTGGTTCCATCCCTAATCATATTGAAAGGCCTTTTTCATATACTGAATCTAATAGTCACTCTCTCATACACATATTTTCGACACAAACTCTTTTTATATATCAATGCTAACATAATGACTGTTAGTTATCAAAAAGTTTTTCAGAAAAAGCTTCCTGCAAAGTACTTCAAATTGAACTTGAATAAGCACTTCTCTGCAGAAAAGTGCTCTACTGGGACTTTAAAAGCAACTCTAAAATCAGTTTCTCTCTTAACCTGAGAAAGCTAATGTTCTCTGCTCCCTGACTTTGCTCAGCTCCCTTGTAGACATTTTGGTTATTTGCTCCTGCACCTTTCACAAGCCCTGACCATTCAAAATATTAGCATTGGGGCAGAACTCGTAACAGAAAAACTGTTTGCATTTTGGAGCTGTCAATGCAAACAAAACTAGACTGTGGCCTTAGTCCAAGGAAGCTTATTTTCTAGGTAAATCCTTCAGTTGATAAGCTTTGTTGGAGAGTCTTTCCATGATGCAAAGTAGAAGCTCACTCTGAGGTACCCTCTGTATTCTCTGGGAAGCTGGAAAGGCAGGCTGGAGGCCAGTAAGTATGATCAAAGGGACTTGCATGCTTGAATTTCTCCTTGAGTTTTCCTGCTTAAGAATGCCAAGGTAAAACTGAGTTTCTATGTCTTTGGTATGAAATCAGATCCTAGAAGTCCTCAAAACCAGAACTGAATTAATCAAAATTACTTGCAAATCAGAGAACTTTGCTTTATGTGGCTTAAGATGAGAAACTATGAGAGACAGTGGCCTTCTGCAGTAATGGAGCAGAATATTAAAAGACCTTTGAAAAGTCCCACCAACAGGTTGAGGAAGGTGATTCTTTTCCTCTACCCAGCACTGTTGAGGCCACACCTGGAGTGCTGGGCCCAGTTCTAGACTCTCAAGTACAAGAGACACATGGAAATAACAGAGAGAGTCCAGAAAAGGGTCACAGATATGATGAAGGGATGGGAGGATCCCTCTTATGAGAGAAGGCTGAGAGCTGGGACTGTTCACCCTGGAGAAGAGAAGGTATAGGGGGGTGCACAAATACCTGAACACAGAGTGCGAAGAGGATAGAGCCAGATTCTTTTCAGTGGTGCACAGTGATAGGACAAGAGGGAATGGGCATAAACTGAAACACAGGTGGCTCCATCTGAAGATAAAGAAACAGTGCTTTGCTGTGAATGTGAAGGAGCACAGGTTGCCCAGAGAAGCTGTGGAGTCTCCTTTGTTGGAGACATTCAAAAGCCATCTGGAAATGGTCCTGGGCAACTGACTCTAGCTGGCCTTGCTTAAGCAGAGGCAGGTTGGACCAGATCACCTCCAGAGGTGCTTTCTAACCTCTATCACTCTGATTCTGTACTGACATGATGTTATAATTCCAAGCCCTAATCCAGTAGGCCAGGGGGTGGGGATGATGGGGAAGACACACACAAGAAAACAAAACAAAACCCCATGCTAAATTAAGCTACCCACTTTGCACTATATACAAAGGAAGACCAGGCTCAGTGCCTATGAGATGATTTTGCTATTCTGTTTACACCATTACCATAGTTTAAAAAAACAGAATACTAAACTTTTCTATCTCATGGTCTGCATGAGCTCCATATTCCTACCCTACCTTCCCCCTTTAAAAAGAGAAAAAAGAGTGCCAGCCTTTACCTCTTCAAGATGTCATAACTGTGCTTAACAGTTACAATCAGTACGTAACGGTAACTAATATTACTGTGCTGCACAGTAATATAGAATCATAGAATAGTTAGGGTTCGAAAGGGCCTTAAGATCACCTAGTTCCAACCCCCCTGCCATGGGCAGGGACACCTCACACTAAACCATGCCACCCAAGGCTCTGTCCAACCTGGCCTTGAACACTGCCAGGGATGGAGCATTCACAGCTTCCTTGGGCAACCCATTCCAGTGCCTCACCACCCTCACAGTAAAGAATTTCTTCCTTATATCCAAACTGAACTTCTCCTGTTTGAGTTTAAACTCACTCTTCCTTGTCCTATCATTACAGTCCCTGATGAAGAGTCCCTCTCCAGTGTCGTTGTAGGCCCTCTTCAGACACTGCGAGGCTGCCATAAGGTCTCCACTCAGCCTTCTCTTCTGCAGGCTGAACAGCCCCAACTTTCTTAGCCTGTCAAATATTAGTTACTGACAGCCACAGAAAACTTTTACAAAGTCTCAGGGTGAAGTCTCAGGTAATTGTTATGACAATGACATCTTGAAAAGTACAAAAAGGCAGTTAGAACGTAGGAAGTCTCTCTTAAATTAAAAGTCTTATTTAATTCTGTACTTAAATCCTCAGTTCTGGCTGCTCTCCAAGTGCACAAAACAAGCTAGCAGTTTGCAAGTGTGAGTATAACATGGATAATCACAGGTGAATGTCACATACAGTCCAAGTAATTCCATTTACCACTCAATAAATAAGAGATTAATAATTTATTCTTACAAGAAAGTGAATTTCGAGAAATCATATTATTTTTTTCTCTTATTTACACCCAATGCAGTAGAATTGGGTGTAAATAGGAACACTTAAATATTTAACTGAAAAATATTGATCCCTTTTATTAGGCATGAAAAGCATTTCACTTCATGCTGGAAGCGAGGGCAAACATAAACATTTTAAAACAGTGGGATTTAAAATATTTACTCTGAATAAAGAATAGTAGCAAGCTGTGAATACATAATTAAATCAAAGTAACAGTATGCTATCCTACTACTCTGGTAATACATTTCACTCCCATCAAACACCACCACTGATTTAAAACACTTCCATTACATAGCATTTTCCTTGTACCTTTTTCCTTCACAATCCCCGTTTTCCCCATTTTAAGTGAAACTGAGTTTTGCATGAGCTTAAGAAACAAAAGAATACAAGACCAAAAACAAAGAAAATCAAGAATAACTTTCAAACCTACAAACTGTTATAATTATTATTATGATTAGTCACATTGGATTTAAGAAGGCTGATACTTGGTGAAAGAAAGACTGCAAGAGTTTAAAAATATATTTTTAAAAAGATACCAAACAAAGTAAAACAATTGTTTATTCCGGTTTTAAAATTCATACACTCAAGTTTCAATTTGTAGCTGCAGAGACTAGCGTATCAATACAAATCAACTTTACATATTTCACCTAGATACTTCTGGAAAGGCAGTCAAAACAAGTAAGAAAATCACACACATATCTGAAGGTACAGACCACAGGTAACAGAGTTATAGGAAAACTTGATCTTACAGAAACAAGAATTCCTAAGGCATTTTCCCAGTTTACTAGAAAGATTTTTCCAACACATTCAGTATGGGAGAGGAGGGGAGGAAATCAAAGAAAAATTGTGGTTTGCGTCAGTAAGTTTTAGGACCACATAAGATAAGGACACTAATTTGATCTTTGAATGCTACAGTGAAAGAAAACAAGATCAATCCAGAGGTCAGAATTATGAGCTAGATTTTCAGCTCATTCGTGGTTACTGAGAATCATAGTCATATATTTGTGCAGCCACTACATACAGCTGTTGCTTTACTGCCATGGTGCTATGCAAGAGTAATAAACACCTCTATTTGGAGCTCTCAATTATAGATGACAAACTATAAATCACTAGCTTGTTGCAGCATCAGAAGCCTCAAGATGCAATCCATCATGTCTAGATCCCAAGAAATAAATTAATCCCTCTGTTTTGTTTAGCAGAAGACATGGATTTATTACATTTATTTATGAGCATGATACTATAGCAAGAAACAATTAGGGCCATACTTATCTTGAGTATTGCATTCTTCTGCCATTACCTATACTGTTTTGCACTGATACCTTTCGATACCCATCCTATGCAAGCATAAAACAATGGATGGTACAAGGCAGTGAAGAAGCAATTACTGTATCTTAATATAAAATGAATCCCATGGGATATTTACTCACATGGAGAAAAGTCCTATTCATGAATTCCATGAACTAAAAAAAAAAAACAAAAACAATATAATCCAGTCACATAAGATTATTAAATGCTCACTGAAAAGCATCAACTACTTACATACATATGTGTGTTAACTGCAGATATGCACAAATATATTTTATGCAAATACCTAGCTATTGGAATCTAGGCAGAAATGGTTCTTCAGATGCTCAGTGTTATGAATAATACTACAAAAAGTACTGAAACACATTTGGAAACTTAAGATCTCAAATGAACAGTGAGAAGCACCCTTCAGTGTCAGTAAGAAGACAACCAGAATTTGACAGAGGTAAAAAACACCCTGGGGTACTGAAGAAGGGTTTCCCACAATTACTGTATTTCACTATTCTCAACGCTCACCCATGTTGTTTTACAATATAATGGTAATAGAAGTCAGGCATGCAGGCATGAATTTTTTTAATGGAAGACAAAACTGGCTGGGCTATGGAGACACTCTGCCAGGAAGAACAGCAGGTGAACATATTAGTCATTTGTGTATCATAAGTAACCATATCCACAGCAGGACTAAATTACTCTTCAAACAAACTTCCTTGACCATCATTACTGTGATCACCAATAGTCCAGCTGAGCAGATAAAGTTCCAGACTGTCTATGCATGTTAAAAAGGCAATGAAAAATGTTTTGTTGTTTCCCATGAGAAAGGCTCTGTGATGGTCTAGGAACACCATCTCAAAACTCTCAGAAGGAGATGAGAGGCTGAGCCCCTGTTTGCAGTGAGCACCCTGTTGTCACTTCAGATAACGTTGGGGAGTCAGAGCAGAGACTGTGCTGTCTGCCTTGAGGCCTCAAAGATCAGCTGCACGGAGACTGTAACAAACTGTCTGGAGACAGTGACACAAACACTGTGTCGCCCATCAGGGCACAATGTGAACCGTGCCTGGGCCGGATCCCCTGCCAATGAGTCTGATATGTGGGAGAGTTCCAAGAGAGCCTGACTTTATAAAAAGTGCTGCACACCCCTCCTCCCTGGACCACAGCAGGATCACTGACTACAAGGACTGCAACTGAAAGGACTACCATTGAAAGGATTTTAACTCACTGACCAAGGAGATAGAATCATAGAATCATAGAATAGTTAGGGTTGGAAAGGACCTTTTTTCCAGTCATTGGGAACTTCACCTGACTGCCACGATTTCTCAAATATGATGGCCAGCAGTTTCGCAACTTCATTTGCCAGCTCCTTCAGGACCTGCAGATGGATCTCATCAGGACCCATGGACTTGTGCACGTTCAGATTTTTAAGATGGTCTCGAATCAGTTCCTCTCCTACAGTGGGCGCAAGGTCTTCATTCTCACAGTCCCTGCATCTGCCTTCCAAGACTTGGGTGGTTTGGCCAGAGCCTTTGCCAGTGAAGACCGAGTTCTGAAGTCATTCAGAACCTCAGCCTTCTCCAAATCCTGTGTAGCCAGTTCTCCCGAGAGCTTCCTGAGGGGGCCTACATTCTCCCTAGTCTGTTTTTTATTTGCTATGTACCTGTAGAATCCCTTCCTGTTATCTTTAATACCTCTAGCTAAGTTTAATTCTAACTAGGCCTTAGCTTTCCTAACCTGGTCCCTAGCTTCCCGGACAACATCCCTGTACTCTTCCCATGCCACCTGCCCTTGCTTTCACTTATTATAAGCCTCTTTTTTCAATTGAAGTTTCCTCAGGAGCTCCTTATCCATCCAAGGAGGTCTCCTGGCCCTCCTCCTGCACTTCCTCCTAGTTGGGATGCAACACTCCTGAGCTTGCAGCAGGTGATACTTGAATATCAACCAACAGTCTTGGGCCCCTCTGCTCTCTAGGGCTGTATCCCATGGAACCTTCCGAAGCAGGTTCCTGAAGAGGCCAAAGTCTGCTCTTTTGAAGTCCAGGGCAGTGAGCTTGCTGCAGGCTCTTCCCACTGTCCTGAGGATCTCAAATTCGAGCATCTCATGATCACTGCATCCAAGGCTGCCCTGGAGAGTCACATTTCCAATGAGCCCTTCCCTGTTGGTGAGCACGAGGTCAAGCATGGCACCTCTCCTTGTCGGCTCCTCTATTACTTGCAGAAGGAAGTTGTCTTCTACACAATCGAGGAACTTCCTGGATTGCTTGTGCCGGGCCGTACCGTCCTTCCAACAGATGTCAGGGTGGTTGAAGTCACCCGTGAGAACAAGGGCCTGCGAGCGTGAGGCTTTTCCTATCTGTCTATGGAGTGCTTCATCCACAGGTTCTCCTTGATCAGGCGGTCTGTAACAGATCCCCACAGTAATGTCTCCCATAGCTATATTCCCTTTAACCCTGACCCACAAACTCTCTGTGGACTGCTCACCTGTCCCCAGACAGAGTTCCATACTCTCCAGCCTATCCCTAACATAAAGGACAACTCCCCCTCCCCGCCTGCCAGGCCTGTCTTTCCTAAAGAGCCTGTAACCTTCCATTCCAACGCTCCAGTCATAGAAGCCATCCCACCATGTTTCTGTGATGCCTATTATATCATACCCCCCTAGACGTGCCCACATCTCTAATTCCTCTTGTTTGTTCCCCATGTTATGGGCACTTGTATAGAGGCATCTGAGCCGAGCTCCAACTGAAGCTGGCTCATTGGCTGCAGCAGCTGGGATATCTCTACATTGCTCCAAGCATTTATTATAGGTTCTGGCAACTGACTGGGTGTGCTGGAATGGAATGATGCCCCCCTCCCCCAACACATCTAGCTTAAAGCCTCCTTGACCAGTCTGGCAAGCCTCCTACCAAAACTGCTCTTTCCCTCGCTTTATCATCAGACCAGCTCCACCAGCCCCCACTAGACCTGGCCTACAAGCTTGGGTCCCGTGTTCAAGACACCCAAACCCCTGACTATGACACCACCCTTTTAACCAGTTATTAACCTGGCTAATCCTCCTAGCTTTTTTTAGGTCCTCCCCTGCATCCTGGAGGATGAAAAGACCACCTGAGCTCCAGAGCCCCTAACCACCTCCCCCAGGGCTCTGTAGTCCTTCTTTATGTTCCCCAAGACTACTCCTATCTATATCCCTAGCACCCACGTGTATCACCAGGAGTGGGTAATAATCCGTGGGACTTACTAGAGCAGGCAGCCTCTCTGCCACATCCCTGATCCGTGCCCCCGGTAGGCAACACACCTCCCTTGAGACGGGGTCTGGCCGGCAGACGAGTGCTTCTGTCCCTTTCAGTGTAGAGTCCCCTACTACTATGACCCGCCGCTTTTTCCTAGCAGCACCAGTAGAGATCTTTACCAGGGCACCAGCCGGCTGTTTCTGGCTCGAGTGAGTTTCCTCATTAGCCCCCTGCAGGACAGCAAAGCGGTTCTGTGTGGGGACAGGGGATTTAGGGGGAAGCCCCTTGCTTTTGGTTGACCTTTTCTTTTTTTTTTTTTTTTTTTTTTTTGTTGTTTTTGTTTTTTTTTCACTAATTCCCAGGTTCCCAGGTTAACGGCCTCCTTCTTTCCTTCATGAGGCAGAGGTGAAGCTCGAGGCCCCTGCACAGTTTGGGCCTGGAGCAAGCATTCCTGCTTCCTCCCAGCTTCCCTGACATCCCACAGTCCATTAACAGCATCCAGCAGCTCAGCCCCTGCTGCAGGAGGACCTCCACCAGGGAGCACCGAGTGCAGCCCTGCCCATTGTGCACCCTCCCCTCACCAGACCAGTGCAGGCACTCTCTACACCCCGAGCTCTGCACTGCAGCCTCCCCTCTCATCGGCTCTGTCTGGGTGCCTACGCTGGCCACCGCCGGGGCAGCCAGAGCAGAGCTCCCGGACCGGGCCCTCATCATACGACGAGTGCTCACCATACCGCTCGCCTGCCCGCACGAACTGCCTCACCGCGCTCCCTGGGGCAGGTTTTTACCCACTCGGGGCTGGTGCCGCTGCTCCAGGCTCCGCCCCGTGTGAGTCAGCTGCTCGCTCTCGCCAGCTGAGCTGCCGGCTCCTGGGCAGGTCCTGTCGAGGACTTGAGGCTCCCTCGGTGGGAGGCTCTCGTCGCTCTGAGTTGAGGCTCCTGGACGCTGATCTCCCCCCCGCTCTGGTGTTGAAGGCGTCCTCTCTCGAGCTACTCACCTCAGCAATTGATGTTGCTGGATCCACAGATCAGTGATCCTATTTCTTTGTTTTGTTTCCTTCTCTCCTTCCTTTCTCCCTTTCTCCCTCTATTTCTTATCTTCTACAAGAATAACAGCTTGTCAAGACTTTTGTTTCCCCTGACACAGCTTTAGGGAAGTTTATAACAAAATTAATGGTTAATTTTCAACATCTGGAGGGCCTGTGTTTCTCCTGCTAGCTGCACAGAGTATGGTAAAAGATCAGCTCCCCACACACCCACCAAGCAGGCAGGACATCGAAATTGGAGTAGCTGGCAGGATCCTCTGTGAGGATTGGTTCGGAGGTTTTTGTTTCAGGGATAATAACAGTGAAGTGCTGAACAAAGGAGGGCTGACTTTCAGTCAAAGCTGAAATCTTCAGCAGAGGGTCTTTGCAACCCAGGAAATGCCTGATTTTGACTGGTCCCCGTTATTGGAGGTGGCTGGTCTTTTCTCCCAGGTGACAAGTGATGGGACAAGAGGTAATGGTCCCAAGCAGTGTCAGGGGAGGTTTGAGATTGGGTATTAGAAAAACTTTCTTCACAGAGAGGGTGATCAGGCATTGCGATCACACACTAGGCCGTGTCACCGAAGGCTCCAGCCTGGCCTTGAACACTGCCAGGAATGGAGCACTCACAACTTCCTTGGGCAATCCATTCCGGTGCCTCACCACCCTCACAGTAAAGAACATCTTCCTTATACCTAACCTGAACTTCCTCTGTTTAAGTTTGAACCCATTACCCCTTGTCCTATCACTACAGTCCATAATGAAGAGGAAAAAAAAAACAACAAAACAAAACAACAGAAAAAAAAACAAAACAAAACAAACAAAAAAAAAACAACAAAAAAACCCACAGCAGAGAGGGTCCGCCTTCAGCCCCGGGGGTGCTCCTTCTCCGCGGAGCGACCAGGGCGCGGGGTCGCTCTCACCATCCTGCGCTCTCCCGGCCGCCGCGGAGGCCTGGGGACCGGGTAGCCGTCACCTCCTTTTCGTCCGCTGCCGTTTCCAACCGGACACGGCCCAGGGCCGCCGCTGTCTCTGCCACAGCCCGAGCTCCAGCTGAGCCTAGCAGCGCCTCCCGCCGCACTTGTGAATGCACAGGGGAGGCTGCGGCGGCGGCAGCGGCAGCGCGGACACCCGCCGACACGACAGTCCCGCCGTGGGGGAAGCGGCTGTACTGGGGTTCCTGCTCCCCTCGCAGCGCCACCGTCGCTCACCCTCCAGGGATAACGGTTGGACTTGATCTTAAAGGTCTTTTCCAACCTGATTCTATGATAAGCCAAAAGCCCTGCAAACACAAGCATGGATATATTCTGTATGTTAACGTTTTGACCAAAAGAAGCAGCACACAAGTATGACATATCCAAACAAAGCTGTCATAGCACCAGACTACTGAGAAGAGCAACCAACAATAACACATCTGTCTAAAAACCAACCAACCCAAAACCTTTCCAGTCTGTAACAGGATGTATATTCTCACAAGAAACCCGAGACTGCTATTGGTAGTAGAGGTTCTTCACTGAAAAGGATCAGTAGGATTATGCAATTTAGGAAATGAATCCCCCATAAGGTTCCAGGAAGTGGTTGTGTTTTCTCATATATTTTGTATATAGGCTGATAAAAAAGCCTAGAACCAATTACAACAGTAGCAACACTTACCTTCCCTCCCCACCCCATGAAGAACCATCATCTACTGGGTAGCTCAAAGGATAAATATTCACAGTGCTGCTCTAGCTACATCCATTTGCAACAGACTTGTATTACCAGTTAAGGCTTGCCCCATCCTGTACGAAAGAAGCAGCAGACCCACTCCCTTCATTACACACACCAACACTTTTAAGATTAGTACTACAGAAGACACAAACACCTTTGTGTCTTGATCCTTGCAGTAATGCAGTGAAGAGTAGCATGGATACAAGACCTAATGCAGTATGCAAGAGTTGTCAATAGCTTATCCACTGCATTAAACTCTGTAAACAGGCAATGTACTAAAAGCTGGTTTAGTTTTCCTCAAATTCTCTGCACAATTGATCCGTAATCGTCTGAGTGCTCACTGAAGCTTAGTATCCTACTTTTTTCCACTGATTGTGGATGGCCTGTTCAGTTCCCTAACCAGTGTTTCAGCCAACATTGTGCTCAGTGGAAAAGGCTGTTTGGAACGTGTTTGAAGAAAGAGTAATGCAATCACACACAGTATGCTGGTTCTGTGTTTGATTCCTTTGAGAGATACCTTTGTTGTTTTCTTTCAAACCTTGGGGGATATATAAATGGAAAGTTTAAATTGAGCCCCTGTCATATGCTCCCAAACGTCTGTATGAGATAGCAGGAGAGCTTGAAAGCCTATTTGAAACAATATCGCTGAACTCACTACAATTAAATACCCATGTAAAAGTACTACCATGATAAAAATCATCATCAAACTTGGAAATAATTGGCAAACCAGCTGGCAAACTTGCTAAAAATTGCCACAAATGGGAAACCCAAAGAGACACCTAGTTTCTCCTTCAAATAGTGATAAGGCCAAAGGCAGAGGCGGGCCACTGTGGAGAAATATATGACTGCCACTGCCACCAATGTCTGGGCTTTGTTAATTAGCTTCTAGGACTAATTAGTTAATTTAGGTTTTAGGACTGCCAAATACTTTATCTTTAGGAGGCAACAAAAATAGTGGGTGCAAGTTAGTAATTCAAGTTGTGAAGAGCATATCCAGGGAGAAAAAAAAATCTGTAAGCAAATCAGTAAGCAAGTAAGCAGCTGTGTAGCCTTTGGGTAGGATTTTAGTTTATTTTAAACAAAAAAGATCTAGAAACTATTAATTCCTCTCAAATAAGAGGTTTCAGAACACAGGGATCTGCACCGATTTCCTTATAGATGGGCCTAAACAAAGACTGGCCAGAATTCACCATGATGAATGTTGTCCTTCGAACTATTTGAACTCAAAATACTTTAAGTTAAATTTGCATGTTGATTTAAAGAAATAAACACAGCACCCTAGCAAGCCAGTGATAATAAGAAAATCAACCTAGCCTAGTCTAAAAAAAATAACTGATTCAGAGGTATTTTTGTCAGTTGGAAAGTGCATTGGTGTTTTGGATCTTCCCTCCCAATTGCAGTGATCTGCAGGATAATGAATCCAAGTGAAAGACAGTTCATTTATTTCTTCACTAGCAAATTCACAGCTGCTTTGAGCTCACACAAAATGGTTTTCAAAGGAAACCCCATTAAACTGAAACGTGTTAGTTGTTCTTACATTGTTTCTAGCAGAACAGCGACATGAAATTCTGAGTTTAATTAAGCTTAACAATATGACAGTCTTTAAAACAATGTAGCTATTTTTCTTATGCTTCCTTCATCTCTCACAGCTTGTTTTTTAAGGCTCAGAAGATTCTATGCTCAGAGAAGACAGGAAACTTGTCAGTTATTGCTAACGTGTGAGATTAGCTACAAATGCTTTCAAAAGATGCTAAATACATTTACAGTGCTCTATTTTAAACTTTTTGCAAAGAATCCATTTCATTGTTTAACCCTAATGATACATAGGGCCTGCATCTGCTGGTAGATGCCAGGTTGAGGCTGTCTTCCTCACCCCACACCACTTTCCTGATTCCACTGAGCAGACTATCCAACCACTCAGCAAAGAGCATGCATGTAACTTCAGAAAATGAGTAGTGCCATTAACCTTAACAGATAGCTTGTATGCTTAGACACAGGCATGCATATGTTGTAAAATCAGATCACTAGTATACTGTTATCATTTAAAAGTTTATAACCATTCCCACAGGGCAAAGGAATAAAAAATCACCACCACCCTCACACTGCAGTATTGAACATATTAATGGCACTTATTACTTAGAAAAAATGGAAGACTTCAGAACCAAAGAAATTCATGTACTTGTTCACCTTCCTACATTAAAGCATTTTTGTCATTCTTTTTCCATCAGAAACAGAATTAAGTTCATTAACTTGACATAGGGTTCATATCCCCCCCATGCTTGTGGCAGGGGAGCTGGAACTAGATGATCTTTAAGGTCCCTTCCAACCCAAACCTTTCAATGATCCTGTGGTTCTGTGAAAATACACATAAAGTACACCTAGTATTTCAACCTTCCTTTACTTGCACATGCACACAATCATCTGCTACAGTAAAGAACATAAGCAGGATATACCACTGTGCTCCATGCGCTGCATAACTATTGTTTCACTGTTCATTCACTGGAAAGATGCTTTTGAGTAGTTTTATTGTTATCTGTCTTTTCATCCATTCACTCATGTTTGTAGTGATATCAGAGGACTTATAAGAGAAGCTTTAAATATTGGAGGCAATCAGTTAGTGTTGTTTTCCTCAGAGAAGCCCTGAAATCAGAGGTGGTGGGAAGTACTGCTTGAGCAATTACTCCCAGCTTTGCACTGCAGCAAGAGACTCTTAAGAAATCTGCAACAGAAGGCACAATGACAGTAGATCCTCCACAGACACTTCTCTAACAACAAGATGATCTATTAAATTAATAGAAACTAAATTCAGCCTTAGAAGTCCTACAGAGAAAGCAGTTAGCGAGTGAGAGAATAGCCTACCAGATAATCATTACAGGCTTGCTCTAGCCTTCTGCTCTCTTGCTTTAGTCACTGTTGAGGGGGGGGGGGGGAACACAAAAGAGAAAAAGTCTTCTCAAAGACAACCTACTGAAAAAGACTTGGATTGTAGGCAAACAATGCCCCCCATGACCACCACCCTAATGTCTTTAAATTTACTTCTAGTTCCATTTTCTTACTGCCAGATATTCTGACTTCTGTTCTGTAATAAATGCTGTGCAGGAATACAAATCCTGCCTTTTGCTACCACCTTCTAAGATGTTAGACTTCTGCCTTAAATATCATGGCACAAGTTTACTGAAGAGAAAATGTTATGTTAACAGAGTTTGCTGCTACAATTTAACAGGTATTATAGTAAAAGCTGATAAAACAAGTTACTCTAACACAGGTTGCATAGGTACTGCATAATACAACACTGTGATGCATGAACAAGACGCTAATAATAAAGCATTTTGCCTTTAACTCTTTAAAAAATACAAACCCCACCCTAAATTGTTTAGTTCAAGTTTCTGATGGAAAAAAAAACCAAATTGAACAGGAAAGGAAAAAATCAAGAAGCAGCAATGCAATTTATGCAGGTCTGACAGAAATCACCAGAAAACAAGTATTTACAGGCTCTAATTATTACAGGCTCTAAACTAAGTCTAAGATCAGGTCAGACTCAGACTGAAATTCAGCCCAAAGCGACTTTCTGCAGCAAATGTCTGCGCTGCCAAAGGCAGGTTTTATTGGTGAGAGCAGCTGACAGTCTCTCACCTCCAACTTTACAAATGGTATGACTGTAGTCCTCTTTCACCTCCAAATGAAGTCCCACCACACTGTCAGACAAACTTCAGAGCTGTCAGTCTACTTACATACCCTTTTCACCGAGATGTGCCTCCTGCGTTTGAGCAGTGCTTGAGGACTCTAAACCCTCCAGAAATACTGCCATTACAGTGAGTACTTTACAAGGACTGCAGGAGGTAACGATTCAGGATAAGGCCATTAATTGATTATTTTACATTTAGCTCCAAAGGCCATCATAGCTACATGCTGAGCCATGGCAGTTACTTTCCAAGCAAACGCTTTCTTAACTGAATGCTCTTGTACTTTCAAAACAGCTGTTTTTTCTAAAAAAAACCCCAACTTTCAAAAGAAAAAAACATATCCTGCAGAAAATTGTTTATTCTTTCAAAAACTACTTCCAAATGTGAGGATTTGACAAGAACCTAGTACAGTTACAGCATACAAGCCATCCCATATATATCCTTTCCATTCTTGTTTTAAAATCTTCATTACAGTTTCTCTGTAGACGCCTTCCAATTTAGTGCCTGCTCTCCTGTTTCCCAGTACTAAAACAGATTCAAAAGATAAATATTTTGTGCTATGAGAAAACTTCACCTTGCTTAGAAGTCTAAGTCCAGCCTTCTCCTTGCAGTTCAGTAAGGGCTCATTGCAGCAGGCCAAGATTTTTCTAAGTTCATTTAACTTACAAAGAGTGTAATACTACATTCCCATGATAGAAACCTTAGTAGATCAATATAGACAAAGTGTTCATAACAAAAAAAAACCCTAAAACACATCCTGCAGGCTATTATTTTGGTTTTCATATTTTAAATCCAGCTCTGATAATCTTGAGAGGACCTTTAACATCTCACGAGAGCTTATGACAAATTTGCATTTTTAGACTTTGGAATTAACAAAGGATATAAATAGTACATTTCCACTAGCTGATCTCCAGAGATCTCTTCCAACCCTAACATTTCTGTAACTCTATGATCACCTTGACATCTCCAGCATCCTGGCAAGCCCAAATTATGTGTCACTCAGAATGCCTTCACTTTTAATTAATTTTACTCTGAAAAAAAGCAAAGTCAATGGAAAGTCAACTGGTCAAGTTCACAGAAGCAAAACATGCATGTCTATGTAGCCAGCATATCGCTGGGCATGTAGAATATTGCTAAGGCTTAGAAGTTTTAAATTAACTCTTAACACCAGTGCCTTCACCTAATACAGAAAATAACAGGATACAGACATTTCACAGAATTATTGTACCAGTGAAGTTTGGACAAGGATTGAGAGTTTGAGGACTATAAACTCTAAGTACTAGCTCTCGTGTAATTTATATCATTGGGTAGCAAACAGGTGAGTGAAAACAAGGCCTTTACTGCTTGTATTCCCCTGCTTGCCCAACAGAAGATAAGAAAAGTTCTGATTCTCATGAACAAATAGAAAATTTGTGCTCTTTTAAAATCTGATTTATCCATGGTATTGACTCAGTGACCCACTGAAGCAACACAGAAAAACCTCCTGAAATTTCAGGTAAACTTCTTAGGTGTGAGCCCGCTTCTAGACAATGCCCACTTCTGGTATTTCTCTGATACAGAGTCATTTAAAACTTTGAATGTTAAATCCATTCCTTTTCCTAATATCCCCTCTTTCCTCCCTAACTAAAATGCTGGAATAGAAGATTGCTGCCCTTCCTAATTTGATGTTCATTATTTCTATAATTTAAGGTTATAGCACATTTCAAAGTGTCTCCTTTGTGAAGAGCTGTTTGTCCAAGTGCTAGCTTTTATACTTGGTTGATAATACAACGTATCTGATCTCACTTGAAGGATGATTTTGTAGTTCACAGAAGAGCTGATGTGAAACCTCACAAGTAACAATTAGCTGGGATTTGAAAAAAGCTGTACTGAACCCAGGCTCTGCAAGGCCATGGTACTTGCAACCTTCCTACTAAATTAGGCTGTCTAAACAACAGGGTCCAGTCACACCTGATACTATAGAAGCTGCAGTTGTTTCCTTCGGACTTGCTAGATAATGTTAGCTAACAAAGTTGGGGCAGGAAACAAACACCATGTGCCTTCAAGAAAATATTAAGCTTTGCTCTGTGAAAACAAAATTGAAAGAACTTTGATTTTTAAACAGGAAAAATATCAAACATAGGCTTTCTTATAGACTTCCTGTTTTATATAGTTTATAAAGGTGATTACACAATGTTCTTATGAAAGCAATGTACTGTAGTTGCCATTAAGCACTTACTATTTTGCTTGTAATCTTTCATTCTTTGTAATGAAAGCATAAGAAACATTCCAGGTCTTTTTGACAAAATTCTTCGAGAAATTTCGTTGAGAAAGTTGGGGCTGTTCAGCCTGGAGAAGAGAAGGCTGTGTGGAGACCTCAGAACAGCCTTCCAGTGTCTGAAGGGGGCCCACAAGGATGCTGAGGAGGGACTCTTCATTAGGGACTGTAGCGATAGGACAAGGGGTAACAGCTTCAAACTTAAAAGGGGAAGTTCAGGCTAGATATAAGGAAGAAGTTCTTTACTGTGAGGGTGGTGAGGCATCGCAACAGGTTGCCCAAGGAAGTGGTAAATGCTCCATCTCTGGCAGTGTTCAACACCAGGTTAGACAGAGCCCTGGGTGACATGGTCTAGGGTGAGGTGTCCCTGACAATGGCAGGGGGGTTAGAACTAGATGATCTTAAGGTCTTTTCCATCCCTAACTGTTTTATGATTCTATATCAGCACCACCTTACAGTTTTATATTCAAATTATTATATCCTCATAATAAGCATAAGAATTATTTATTGTCATGGTTTAAGTCCAGTCAGTAACTCAGAACCATGTAGTCGCTCTCTCAGACCCCCCCCCCCTTCTTCCTCCCCCTGTTCCCAGAGAGATGGGGAGGAGAATTGAAAGAATGTAACTCGACGGGTTGTGATAAGAGCAGTCCAGTAACTAAGGTATAACACAAACCACTGCTGCTACCACCAATAATGATAATGATAGGGGAAATAACAAGGGGAGAGAATACAACCACTCACCACCTGCCGACCGATACACAGCCCGACCGAGCAGTGATCTTGCCCTTCTGGGTAATTGCCCTAGTTTACATCCTGGGCATGACATGCTGTGGTATGGAATACCTCTTTGGCTAGTTTGGGTCAGGTGTCCTGTCTCTGCTTCCTCCTGGCTTCCCCTCCTCCCTGGCAGAGCATGAGGCTCAGAAAGTCCTTGGTCAGATAAACATTGCTAAGCAGCAACTAAAACCATTGGTGTTATCAGCACTGTTCCCAGGCTGAAAGTCGAAAACACAGCACTGCACCAGCTACTAAGAAGGAGAAAAAAATGACTGTTACTGCTTGAACCCAGGACATTGATAAGAAAATCCATGTTACATAAATAATAAACCTGCTCAGAAATCCTAACTTGTAGAATTGGACCAGAAGTTTTGGAGACTAATATTCTGCTTGTCATTGTAAGAATTTGATTCCTAAACTACAAAAATTTATTCTATTTGCCTTGTTGAAGAGGTGATTTCAAGTAGACCTTCACTTGTTGCTGATATCAAGAAGTTCTGTTTGTTAAACATCAAAGCTTCTTCAGATTTCAGTGATATAAGTGAGCAGAGTAATATTATCATAAATTGAAAGAACTGCAAAAAAAAAAAAACAAACCAATCCTACTAAAAATACTGAAGGAAACACAATTTGCATATAATAAGATAGTGCAGGGACATATTTCAGTATTGAGAACAAACTTCTAGTTCTGCAGGAAGATTCTGCTGAAATAACATCTGACAGAAAAGGTCAGAGCGTTAATAAAATAATGCCTTATGATTGAAATAATAAATAATGCCATTTTATACCTTATTATGCAATTCTGTACAATAAGGTACTTTGTAGTGTCATAACCAATCCTCCTACATGAGAAAGTCATAAGTCATCAATCTGGCATCAAAATGACAGACTGACTTATTTTGAGAATATTCAGATGTCAGCTATATAAGTGTTCTGGGAAATGTAGTATAAAACATTCCTCAGTTAAAGTATTAACACTGAGGTGAAAGTAATGAAGTCATCCTGAAAAAGTGAGTAACTGCCATAAAGAGGAAGAGGATTTGCACAACAATCTCTGATCACTGCAGTTACTTCTAATATTTTTGCATTCCAAAAGGATTCACACACACACAAAAAAAATGGACTGAAACACAAGACATATTCATCACTAAGAGAATCTCTTTCAATACAAAGACTTCACTCCCTGCTTCTCCTAAAACACTCATTCTAATTGCAGAGAAATACTGCCAATGCAAATACAAGCAGTAAGAAAAGATCAGTGGCACTGATGTCATGTACATTGTACTAGATATAGATGATGTCATAGATTCTATTTTTTTCTCCTCCAAGTCAGACTTAGAACAAATTCATCTTACCAGGGCAGTTTTTAACAGCTGAACCATTTGAAAGCCTTAATTAAGTTGATCTACTTAAAGTATTTTTCTGCTCTGGCCACCCACATTTTACGGCTGTATACA
Organism: Pezoporus occidentalis; assembly: GCF_034315485.1. Classification (NCBI taxonomy): domain Eukaryota; kingdom Metazoa; phylum Chordata; class Aves; order Psittaciformes; family Psittacidae; genus Pezoporus; species Pezoporus occidentalis. The sequence goes on from NW_026915724.1 coordinate 28,902,657, forward strand.
CTACAGATTTTCAAAATGTCACAAAGTACCTGCTTGACAGTGACTTTCTTTTTCTTGGATGGATGAGAGAGCAATCATCTTAGTCATTTTACTGTAAAACACCTCGCAAAAACAAAAAGGTGGGGTTGAAAAATGTTAACCGAAACTGTGTAATATAAACTTCTCGACATTTCAGAAAATGGTAAATCTAAAAAAGAGAAAGTGGCAACCACCACCAACTACTCTTCAGAAAGCTACCCATTTGGAAGATTTACAGTAATTCAGTGCTTTATGTGAGGACACCAGAACACCTTGAAAGCATCAGTATCAAATGCTGTAACACAGGAAGCGTTAGCCTACAACAGAGCCAGGCCACCTGACAGTGATCAGATTCAAACACTGCAGTTATCAGCGCTCTGAACCAGTTGCTTTCCACAACCATGTATTACTACCTTCTTTAGGAGTTTACTTCAGATCAGCTTTTACAAAATAATTTCCAGTCATCTCCAGTTTCATCATTCCTCTCACATGCGTTCTTTCCTCCCATAGGTCCCAGAACAGAGATTGATCACAGGCGAGTGGCAAAATGAAGCATAACTTGTACTCAGTGTGTGAGATAACAGCACGTATACTATTCTTTTAGAGGTAAACATTCTTAAACACAGCTACTTACAGAAATACAACCTTAAAAACAGTGGAAATGGGATATTAAGTCTAAAGAAGGCAGTTCCCCTGTCTAGTTTTTGCCAGGCAGGGAAAAAGACTACAAAGGACACTGGGGAAGATACTGTATGCATTCATGCATTCATACAGAGTCTTCATAAGAGGCTTATATTATTAGATTCACCCCTTTACAGCATTCATTTTGATTTTCAGATTATTGTATTTCCATTGAGTGATCCCCCTATCTCTGATGCAATTTTTTGCTCTCCACAAATACACCTCTTCCTATTGACCAAAGGCAGTCTGCTTTGTGCTGTGGCTTTATTTCTATTCCCATGTGCTACAATGCCTGACAATGGGGTTCCGAGACAATCTTGTTTACAACGTCTCATGTAGTGCAGATAATTATGAGTTTACATGAGTCTGTATTGCCCATATCAATCCATTTATTCAAATACATTCCAAAACCAGTAGGGTGCACTAAAGAGATCCAACTGAGTTTAAAACGAAAATATTGTTCTACCTCCCCTAGAAGGAACATCTACCACTGTGAACAATTCAGAGCCTTTAAATGCCATCAGCATGCAAGAAAACAGAAAATTACATATCAGTGTATAACACAGACTCAAGTGCATTTTCCAGCTGCTAAAATAAATTACTCTTACATGCATGGCAGATAACATTTGAAACAAATCATGCCATGAAAATGCTCTATTAAAACCATCTCCACTGAGTAGTATACGGCATGCAATGAGTCCCTAATGCTACAACACTGAATGTGTCATTCTGGGGGAAATACAGCAGCAAAAAGTTTATCATAATTTCCTAACAACAATAATAAATTTCATAAACTATTCAGCAATCACAGCATTTTCCATAGCACTATAATGAATTATCCTCAGTTTCCGTCTTATTACAAGTTTGCTGTTAAAATGCACTCTTGTTTCTTGCCTCAGAAAAGTGTTCATTTCTTGCTACCTGCTAGAATCATCTTTCAGCTGTCACTGTGGCATTACATATTACTTAAGGTGAATCTACTTACTGCAAACAACATCTACTTTCCATACTATTTGGCTTCAACACAACCTGAACTATACTTGCCCATCAGATATAAGAAATATTGTACAGCTGTGTCACATTACAGTTCTGTCTATTTCATTTAGCCTCCTCACATACATAACAGACTGGATCTTGGCTACCTCCAGATGCTGCACGTCAGTTCCAAAAGCAATATAGCCTGTAGATTTAATATTTATTTTTTTTAAATCTGGAGTGAGACTTTCTAGTAACTCAGCCCACAGTTTTTCAGCCTTGGGGCTGCTCTTTTAAAATCATCAAATCATTTAACATTTTGATACATGTTGCATGGAAGAATTAAGAAGAATTCCCAGGCTAACACTATGCTTCCAGTTCCATAACTGTATCAACACAGTCCTATATGAACATATTTACCTTGTGTTGCCATAGCATTCTTTGAACCTGCACAGAGATCTACAGATCAACACTAAAGAACCACATTACCAAAGGCTGCACTGCCAAAGGCATAATACAAATTAACATATCTTCCAAATTCTATTATAAAAATAATACTTAGGATTATTCCCTAAAAATTTTGCTGCTTGTGGTTTCTAGGTAAAGTAGAACATGGTCTGAATCTATACAACTTTGTGCTGTGCAGAAGACTAAGTAGTTCGAAGGGAGTACTAGACAAAAACATTTTTATGGTATCAAATTCATACAAAAGTGGTTTTCAGAGCATGGGTATTGAAGAATTTTAAAATCTATTCAAGCTGTTGGTTCTTGGTTCACTGATCAAAGATCTGCTGGCATAAGAAACATTTCAAAGGAATCTCTTGCTTCAGCTTAGATGAACAATTATGTTTCAACCATATACACTAACTAAAAGGAAGTGAAATATAACCCATTTTCTATGCAAACCTTAGCAGCAAAGTTCAACTCTGACCCCACTTGCACATTTTACAGTGGAACCATCCTAACTCTTTCAAGAAAAGTGACTTCATATATATAGAAATTAGCACAGCAGGATACAGAAACACTAGGATTGACCCAGTCATAATGAAAACAAAGAGCCTGGAACAGAATTCACTGAGGAGACAGGAATTGCTAGATGGTAGCTTGACTGCTACTGAAAAGTCATTATTCAAGACAAAATGTGCAGAAGCCCAAAGATCAACAATAAGTATGAACTAGAACTGCACTCAGTAATTAGGTCTTCAGTGCATGACTCTAGGGCAGTCATAAACAAGCACATATAATCAAATGAATCCTGACCTACCAACTAAAGATGGCTAATCAGTGTAACCACACAGGGAGAGCAGCTATTTGGAAAGGATACTTGTGTGGCTCCCCCTAGACTTACTGCCACAGTTTCTAGCTACATGGGCTGGAGGGGGAAGATGGAAAGAACATGAGCTTTGTTTTGCTTAGTTAACCCAGCAAAACTGGCCCAGCAGTTCAGCTACTTACAGAATTCTTTTCAGCATCCATTTCTAATCATCAACCTTCACTTCTCAGAAGAAAAAAGAATGTTTGGGCTTTTTTTTTTCAGATAAACCTTACAAAATTATCTTTCTTACAGTAATCTGATTAGGAACCATTACAAGGAGATGCATTTCACGATTACACTACATGACTGAAAGTGCTTCAACACAACTACAGTTCTTCCTACTTAATACTGGAAAGACAGACTAAGAAAATTCCCAATGAGCACAGGACTACACCTTCCCATAAAGGCATTGAGGGAAATACAAATATGAAAAGCAAATTTTGTATTGACAGAACTTTAAACTGTCCAAATGTACACTCACATATTTAACTATGCTTATCACTTGAGTCCTGCTGGGATCAAACCCTCTGCCACAGATACGCTTCTGTCAATTTCTCACTGAAAAAAATCCAGGATTATGGGAAAACCAGGTGATTTTATTCCCCAAAAGCCAAACTAGATATATGCATAGATACTCAAAGTGAGATTTTGTAGGAGAAAGTACTTTTCAAGTCACTGGTTAAAATACAGTCAAAGAAATTCAACAAAATTTTATTTTCAGATAGATATGCTACCTTATAGTTAATTTAAGGCAGCAGGGTAAGATCAGCCATGGAACTGAAAAGCAGGTAACACAGATACAAACTGCTTGGGTGTCAACACCTATTTTTCCCCAGTTATCTGAAGATTGCAATGCAACTGCAAGTTTATGCTACTGCAGGATGGAATTTCTGGATGTTGCTGCTAACTTTCTGCATCACCTTTAGTATCTCTAAAGGCAGCAACGCTTAAAGGATATGACTGCTGAGCTATTTCCATATGTCCAGAGGTGATAGGGTGAAGTTGCTGATGAACCTCAGATGCCATCAAAACTGCACCATTCTTGATCTACTTAGAATACCTCTGCCTCAAGGAAGCACTTTCCACAGCCTTAAATTCACTTAAAATGCAAACTAGGAAAAGCATCGCATGTAATGCATCTCCTGTAATGTCAACAACAGCTTTTTAAAACCAATGAGTAAGATTAACCAATTTCAGTGAAAAGTACAAAATCCGTTTCTGTTTAAACTAACTCATTAAACTCCCTTATCTGTTGACGTTCTTAAGGCTGAATAATTGGTATGTCATTTCTTCTGTTGAATCAGTAACCTGTCAGAGAAGTTAATCTAAACATTTTCACTAAAGGACCCTCTCTTTCTCCATTCCCTGTTTTACACCCAGGAAATTCTACCAAAAAAGTAGAATCTCACATGCCTGTGTGACTTCTCTCACTGTCTGTCACAAAGTTATGGGAGTGTAATGTGAAAATAAGCATTAGTGAAAGTAGCAGGGGAAGTGCTGGTGTATGACTTATGTCCTTTACGGAATAGATGGCTAGAAAGTTCACTAAGTCCCTGTTGCCACATTGCAGCTACTGTATATATTAAATTTATGCTTCAGTTCATGTTTCCCTTACAAATCACTGAAACTTGTTCTATAACCTGTCCAATTCTGCCAGTAGTAAGCAGATGCTACCAGTGTGATATATTCTGTATAAACTTTGCTGGTTTACATACTGGAACCTTCTGTCTCTCAGTTGTTTTAATCCACTGGGCAGCTACTGTTGTTTTTACCAAGGACATCAGGAACTGCCCCACACCTTTATAAGATACTCAGTTCCATCGTCATGGGAAGGGATCAAATGTGATTTATTATAGTTACTATGTGGCCAGACCATTTGCCTGACACTGATGAAGCTAAAAAAACCACCTTGACAGCTCCCAGCAGCAAACCTGCCAAATATTCAGCAGATAAAGGAACAAGGGACATCCCCCTGGTCCCTCAGAAAAAAAAAAAAAAAGGTAGAGGTTGAAGCCTTATGTATAGCACCTTTTTCTACCTTCAGCTGCAATCCTCTTACGTATGGTAAGAGTGACCTTTTCCTTGCAGTCTCCTGCTGCAGTTTCCAAGGAGGAGCTTCAAAGATAACAGTCTACTGGCTACATTTGCGGTATCAGCCTTACACTGCATTTCCTGAATGCTCAACAGTCATCCATAGCACAGGAGACTGGTATCATCAGAAGCACAGTTAAATCACAGAGGCGCTAGCCCAAAAGTCCAGCAAATTATTGTCCAGTAATTGATGCTCACAGGTAAACTTGGCATTTTGAGAAACACCCTGGAAATAAAAGAAATTCACATCTCCATAAGGATTACAAGAAACCAATGGATTCCTTGGGCCATCCACACTGACCTTTTTCTTCCACCTGAACTCCACCTCTCTTCTGGGACTCATGACAAACTCTTTAACAAGCTCTTTGTTCTACCTTGGCGCAAGAAAGTTCACCATGGACTCAAAGGCCTTAGCTCTATCTCACCTGCCTCTGTGCAGCGCAGTGAGTTATCTAGAGTGGAAATCCTGTTACTACAGGCTTTTACTACCTTCACAGGAAGGAAAGAGGTACATGAGAAAAGCTGAGGTGGGGCAGCATTCATTTTCCTCTAAGATAGCAGAACTTTGCGCTGCTCTCCAGTTCAAGCTTTTGCCTGCTACATGGGAAACACTGGGTGCTACAAGATCCTAAAAGTTATCAGTTGTTACCTACCCTATACACCCTTAGTAGTAAAGAACTTCTTTGTGTCCTAAAAACACCTTTATTAGAAATACATATAGCAGGTGAGCATATGCAAGACAGAATCATTCAATGAAAACAGATTACAAGGACAGCCAGACTACCAGCTATTTTGGTGCTCTGAGAAGCACACCAACAGTAGGAAAAATGAATGCTTAACTGCAGGTGACCTTTCACAGATGCCAGCTGCTGCTCACATGAAAACCTGAGTAAACTGTCATCAGCCTTTCTCCATGAACAAGACTTTGCACAAGTTAGTGTGTGTTATTTTATATATCACGTTGAAATGAGAACAGGAAATGAATAACATAGCTCTGCACAGGAGCTACCTGGAATGCCAAATGCACAAGTAAAAGCTGGACAGTGCTTCCATAGAGCTAGGAAAAAAAATCAGTAAAAAGGGTAAAAAGAGAGAGTGCCCTGAAATTTGCTGCAATGATGCAACAGAGCTTCTCGAGGGGAAAAGGAATATTTAAAAAAGGGGGGAGGGGGGAAGTAAGGGGACAGTGGAGACGGGAGACATCCTGTGTCTGAAAATAATCTCTGGGTCTTGAAAAACGACTTTTTCCAAGGACCAAGATTCAAACTGCAGATTTAAAGGAGACAGCAGATTATTCACAGCTAGAAAAAGTGTTACGATTACCTGGAGTTAGAAGTTTTCACACACATGCACTCTCTAACTAGGTAAGTATGTCTATGCTGTGAGAAAATAAATATGATGAAATCTTGGCCAAAATTATTACACAGATATAATTACTAATTCAGGGTAAATCAACTTCTGTTATTCTTGTCTCCAGAAGAGATTACTTTTTCAAAGAAGAATCACAGAGGAAGAAGTAGCGGCTACAACAAACAATGTGCATTATTTTTAGTTGGATCAAGCAGTCACGAATGTGGTGCAGTCTGCTAATGTCCGAGAATTAGTTTCTATATGAGTTCTGGGAAAAAAAAAAAAAAAAATTAAAATCAGAAACAAGACTGGTTTTACGCTAATACCAAAGTATTAGTTGGAAACAGGTCACCTGCTTAAATCTGATTTTTTTAATAGCCATGGCAAAACTATCAACACACAAAAAATCCTTAAATCTTCTTCCTCTTACTGAATGTGACTTTACCCAGTTTCACTGCTAGATAATTTATTTCAGCTCACAGAGATATGAGATTATAAGAGACATCTACGTTGGAAATCCTTACTGCTGAATTAGTAGGAATAAACAGAGCAAGCTGAGCTAAAGCACTGACTGAAACTCCAATTTTAATAAACCCAGAATACATGTCCCATGTAACACAAATATGGATGTGCAGTCTGACTTGAAGATGGGCCTCTCTTTGAATTTTAAAATTTGCAGACATCTTCCTCTCTGCACTGAAATGTTACTGTATACAATTTGCCCCAAACTACTGCTGGCACAGCAGGAGTCTCGGAGTGTGCTCCATGACACTAAATCAAAATTCCACATACAAGTGTATTTAGCAACTTAAATGGAAGGCCCTTAGTACATCAGAGATTACACTGTACATGCAAACAGTCATTGTGAGGGAATGCCAGAAAAAAAGCCTCTGTTTGTCAAAAGTAATAAACATTATGGCACTGAGTTTTTTTTCCCAGTTTAGTTTGCTGCCTAATGAGGATGAGATAATGTATGAATGTACTCATCAGTAAAGGATAAATTTCTGAATTCATGTTTTTCAGAAAGAACCCACTGTTGCAGACTGGCATTTTAATGGAATATTGCTGCATAAAACAATGCAAACTTTTTCATATGCAGTTCAACAACAGACAGGTTAACTAGCACTTCAATTCCAAAGAGCATTCTAAACCAACCCACACACAGAGGTCTTCAGCTGCATAAAACTAGAGTCCAATACTTGAGCTTTGATCCTTCAGGAATATTGAGTAAATCAGAGAAGAATCCTTGTGCTCCAGAAATTCCTACATAGTTAAAATAAAAATCAGTGAAAACTGAAAGCTAAAATAACCACCTTCTGCTCGTGCTTTGTACGTATCAAAGTCTGTTTACATAGCTATATCTGTGGGAAACTAAATACTACTGTGTCACTCCCCTCTCCCATCCTTCAATCCCACATCTTGCTAGATTTGTTATACTATCCTAACCTCAAGCATCACTTTCAGCAGTCTCAGGCTGGTCACATTTCCAATTAGCTGAACCAATCATTTCACATCAGATGAATCTTTATTCTGCAAAGTGCTGCAAATCTTTAATTAGGCTTGAGAGTTTGAAAAGATGTATATAATTATTTCTTCAGAATACCATGGAGGGAGAAGTGAAGCAGAAAATGGACTGGTATGCTAGAGTACCACCCACTTAACACACAACTTAAGCAGGTAAGGTTCAGACATAAATCTGCTGGCCCCAGAGCAAAACATAGATCACAGTCAGTAACTTAATGGCTTGTCAATGCAAGCAAATTTGTACAACTGTTTGTTGGAGTTGTTTTTTTTTTTTTGGTTTGTTGGCTTTTTTGTTTGTTTTTAAGAATTTATATAAGCTGTAAAAGTGAAATGCTGAAATTCAAAAAAAGGAGCAGGATGTTGATTACTTCTGCTATTCCCTAAAGACAGGGTACTTCCAACTGAGTCTTCACCATATGTCCTACAATATGTGAAAGCAGATGCAAATCTTGAAATAAAAAAAAATTACCAAGTATTTGTATTATTCCATTACTTATTCATTAAACATCTTTTCTGGATAGCATAATGTTATCACATTACAAAGTTCAGTCTCTCCTCACATTCAACTCTTACAAGTCTACTCTAAAATAGAAATAAAACTAAAATTTTAAGATCCCTATATATGCATGTGAAAATTGGAACAAAACATGGGGGACGTGTATAATTACTATGATGGGGATCTTTTCCCTCAAAAACATTCTTTTACTTACCATATCATACAAGTAGCAAACTTGGAATAGAATGATTTCATTTTGGAGAACCTTACCTCTCTTTGCAGGTTTTTGTTAAATGTTTTCACTAGGTACATACAAACACTTCTCTTTGAACATTTCTAGCAGAAATAAAAAAGTTGTAAATCAAGGTGTTATAAACCAAATGAGATAAGAATGAAGAAAGAACCGCTGATAATCACGAATGAGAATACATTATTTCCAGATTTTTCTGAACATCGAGATGGTTTTTTCAGCGTATTTATAAAAATTTATTTTTTATCTTTGGTACAGAAGTATTAATTACATTAAACTTTGACAAGCTAAACATTTGCCATAGCTTGAGGGGGTTGTTGCTGGCATTTTTTGTTTAGCAGTTAAAAACTTTCCAATCCCCACAGACTAAACTGGGTTTTGGTATTTCAATGAATAAACAGAACATTACCCAGCTATTACACATTCTTCCCTACCTTACATTTCTTTTTGGATAAGATTTCATCAAGACAGATGAATTTAACTTTGTGCATGACTGATTCAGGGGAGGGAAGAAATATTAACATTCATTCCAAGTGGTCTGTATGTGAAACAAAACTAATTCTACCTACTAATATATGATCAATATCTGACTCATAAGAGCATTTCCCTTCAAAAGGTCCATCTCTCTTCAAAAGGAAATAAACAACTTAAACCTAGAAAGAATAACTCCCATTTTAGTTTTCTTTAGTGTGTTTGAAAGCTTTATAGTTTTCAACTTTATTATAAACACTCCTACAACTGAAGTAGCATTAATATAAAATAGTATTACTCCTTTTTCACAGACATTTCAAAAGAGGAACATCATGAGAAAGTTTTCTAAATGTTTTAAAATTTGTAATAAGAACAGAAGAAGCTATGCTTTGACATTCAGTACAATAAATCGTTCCTTACCACACACAACTCACAAGCTAGCCTCATTGCTACCATTTCCCATTCCAATTTATGGTGAAAGCAAGAGACAGGAAATACTGACAGGATTTAACTTTTCATACTAATGCCCCTCCAACCCAGTACATAAAAACAGAAATTAAAAACCATTGCTTGTTCTCATTTTAACTTAATCATAAAATCACAGAATGATTTGGGTTGGAAAGGACCTCAAGATTATCTAGTTCCAATCCCCTGCCATGGGCAGGGACCCCTCACACTAGACCATGTCACCCAAGGCTCTTTCCAACCTGGCCTTGAACACTGCCAGGGATGGAGCATTCACAATTTCCTTGGAGCAACCCATTCCAGTGCCTCACCACCCTAAAAGGAAAGAATTTCCTCATTATATCCAATCTAAACTTCCCCTGTTTAAATTTTAACCTGTTACCCCTTGTCCTATCACTACAGTCCCTAATGAAGAGTCCATCCCCAGCACCCTTATAAGCCCCCTTCAGATACTGGAAGGCTGCTATGAGGTCTCCATGCAGCCTTCTCTTCTTCAGGCTGAACAGCCCCAACTTTCTCAGCCTTGTCTTCAGAACAGAGGTGCTCCAGTCCCCTGATCATCCTCGTGGCCCTTCTCTGGACATGCTCCAACAGCTCCATGTCCTTCTTATGCTGAGGATACCAGAACTGCACACAGTGCTCCAGGTGGAGTCTCACGAGAGCAGAGGGGCAGGATCACCTCCTTCAACCTGCTGGTCACGCTCCTTTTGATGCAGCCCAGGATACGGTTGGCTTTCTGGGAAATTTTCAAAACACTGTTTTGTCTGCGCAGCTTCTAATGCCGTTAGAAACTCAGATTCAGTTATCATAACTTAGTGATTCATTGTGTATCACCTGATCTGTAGTAATAAGCCAGACAAGCAGAAGAGCAATGTTTTTACCTACATCTCCTCCTAATTGCTTGAATGTGTTGGAACACCTGGTAAATACAAGGTAGGCTACTACATGACTGTTCCTGGACAGTAACTCATTAAGATAAATACTTCAGACATACAACTTGATCACTTGTTTACATTCTTAATCTGAAAAAGAATTAATCCATTTCAGCTCATGGTATCCTTATTATACTGTACATATATTTTTGCTGAGCCATTAGCATCAGATAGCCATGTAGCTGCATACAAAAAACCCACAAAACCCAAAGATGCTTCTTGTCTCAAAACGCAAGCATATGACAATGAGAATGATTTCAATGAAATCAAGACCATATCCAAATATCTAATGGATTCATGCAAATCAAAACATGCCTGCTAAACAGGCAAAAAAAGTTATCTGTGATGAGACTATTCACCATACAACTGCTTTCTGTAACAACTGCTTTCTATATTCAATCACATGTATCAAAAGTGCATTGGAACAGAAATGCATTATGAAAGCTGAGCTGGTTCTCTAATGGCAATTGGGAAAAGATAGGAAGAAAATCCAAAACTACTGAAAGGCCAGTTTGAAGAAAAATACTGTGATTACTAGCCTACACTACAAAAACTTCAGAAATATATAGCTGCTATTAGTTCCCCACTAAACTAAGCCAACCACAGTAAAAAGCAATGATTCCATAGTGCCAGCGTTAAAGACAATTGTTCAGATGATATAAACCAACAGAGTTCCAGCTTGTATCAATGAAAGATCACATTAAGCACCCAAGAATATTAATGAATTGTTAATCGAAGACATTTTCCATTTACAGGTACCTCCTTCAAAAAAAAAAGAGAAATCAACACAGACTATGGAACACAGCAGACATCTGGCAAAACAATGACAAATGGTAAAATTAACATTTAGATGTAGTTCTACTAAAAAGACAACTCTTCCACTGTTGGAATAAACTCATAAAAGCCCTTTCATTAAATCACTCTCTCACACTAACTGAGTCCTCTTCAATGCAATTTAAACTCATTATGTTAAATGAGCACCAGTATAATTGCAATAAAATAAACATAAGTACTGTTTTTATGCTTGCCTACCAGGTAAATCACCCATTTAAAAATATTACAGCTCTATCTGTTGCAAAGTACTTAAACATACATGTTTAAAAGTTGTTGGTGGTTACTCTCTTTTTACTTGGATGAGTTGGTCCCTGAAGCACACACAAATACAAGTAAAATCTTTAACTTTGAATTTTTTTTCCACTTACAAATGATTATACTTTCTCTCACAGAAATTGTCCTACTACTTAGACAAATTATTCACTTACAACAAAGATACTGTCCTGTCTTCAGTATGGAACATTAACAAAATCATTAAAAGCAGCTGCAAGAAAACCTGAGACATTAAGAGAAAAAATGTGATTTCAGACTTAGTGTTATGCCCAGGTGTGTATTTTGATGACCAGATTTCATCTTGGGCCTCCTTTTTTTTCCTGTTTCTTCTAACAATTGTCTTGTACAGCAAGAATCTTTTATTACAGAGTGGAACACGCAGCTCAACCTACTGCCTTTTGCAACAGGCATATAAAAAGGGACCTGGCAAAAAATTAGCTTAAGATTTCATCAAAACATGCAGGTTTTGGAAACAGTGATAATTTCTTTCATGAAAAGGGCCAATGTGGTTACCTAATGTCACCCTTTTTCTTTGTGGAGGTTCCATGTATACAAAGAAAGGAAGATGGGAGTTGAAGAAATGGAAATTTGAATGAAGCCACATGTAACTTTTCAGGTTTGATCATACAGGTGGTAAATACTGAATTTGCTTCTGCTGTACAAGTTAAAAGCAACTGTCAGCTGAAATGAAACCAGTGTACACATAATAATACATACTACTACAGCAGGTTTAGGTCCATCTCAGGCCCATCTGAAGAAGAAAAAATGGATTCCTAGTCTTCCTATCTTCAGAAAAGAAAAGATTATGATCCTGATACTTCAGTGAAAAACTCTGTAACAGTTATGTCTGGTTTTGAGGACCTCTGAACCACCATTTGCGTGGTCTGCTGCACATATGCATTCTTGTTTATGAACAGCAGATGTAAGGTAGCAATAGCCTGAGGAAACTCTGCTAACCTTGTATCACTTTCTAGGTTGACAGTGCTGCGAGGCTTACCTCATTAATTCAGTTAGCAAACTTGCAAGCTACTACATTGCTGTAAGGGGTAGGGACAGCATGCTCTCTTGTTTCATTTACAATAGCGACACCAAAATTTTCTATAAAACATTAAAATGTATAAAACTGTCAAATGCTTTGGAAATTGAAATTAATTTTTAAAGAAAAGTACTTAAAAAAATCCAAAACTAAACAAAAAACAAACCCACAAACACCAAAACCAGCCCACATTGTAAATGTAACAAAACTTCAGCTAGAATGAGCAGTGACAGAACTTTTACTGGTTTATGGCTGCTGAGCACCCACTGACTTTGGCAGCTTCACAGCAGGTCACAGAACATACTTTCACATCTCAAAGGATCAAAGCAACCAGAATAATTCTACATCTTCATTTACAAGCTTAGCAATGAGGCCAGCAACTGAAAGAACTGTGGGACTGAACTACTATTTCCTTGCTAAAGGTGGTTCCTCAAAGGTGCACCAAGCAAAATAAAATCTTGACTGGCCACCTGTCTGTGCAGCATGAACTTCAGCGCCTGTTGTTCTGGCATTCATCACACCCAGTTCACTTGTTAAAAACATTTATATTGCTTCAAGGGATCCCAGTCATCATAAGCAGTGAATAAAAAAGGAGACAAAATGCAGCTGATAATGCTTGTTATACTGGATAACCACCAAACACAGAAATGTTTCAGTTTCTTCATTAGGCAACATTATGCAAGTCAAACTAGAACTGAATCAGCTTTAACTTTATTATCTTTAAAGGTTACATGAAGAAACACTATAGTACAGATCTGCTACTGTCTCTGTAGTACAAAGCACAAGTGCTTACACATGAACATTGCTTGCATGAACCAATTCATGTACTTAAATAAAGGAGAGAAATTTTTTTAAGGTAATCACTACCATAATAAAGGCACAGAAGTCAATATTGTTGCGCTTTTTTTTCTTAACAGACTACTGTGAAACTACACAAATTTGCTGCGATTTGTAACATGCTATGAAATGAGACTAGAGTCCTATTATCATGTCATTCTGGGATTTTTTTGTACAAGGAGTAGATTTGGTCCTAAAGTTACTTCAAGGAACCTGAAAGATCAGGCACATACATTCCATTTTTACATGAATACTTACTCCTAGATAAATGGTATCAGATATGCATTGTTTCCAAAACAACTGAATATTACATACGTTAAGAGCAGACATCAGTTCAGCTGTGCTGATAATTAGCACGCTTATTCATAGGCCAGTATAGGAGGCAAGCATCAAGAGTCAAATCAGAGAGAAGGTCAGAACAATAGAAAACAGAACAAAAAGGAATTTAAAGAAATTTCATAGTAGATATTCTATTTTCTTAACAAATGCCTTAAATGCTATATTGTTTAGATCTGTGACTTTCTGTCTGCCTTTTAAATCCTCTACTAGAATACACTGAAGTATTTTCTGGATAAAAGAAAATAAGTATTTCTGCATTTAACAAAACCTTTCAAAACCTGTTATTTACCAATAACATTCTAAGGAATCTGAAGGGAACAGCACACATGCTGTTTTACTGGTAGACATAAAAGTTAGTGTTCTCAAAAAAAAAACCTGTGGCTTATGTAATAAGGCACCTTCACATTAAGTACATATGGTGCTCACAAGAAACATTAACCAAGGTAGTAACAAGTATCTATAAAGAAGATATTCCTAAAAATAATCTAACTATACCCAGTACCAGAAACAGACCAACCATGTGATGTCCAACAGTGAAGAAAACCACTTACTTGTATCAACATGTCTCTTCAATCCATCCAATGTCACTTAAAACACCCAAAAATACGACTGCACTTGCTACTGAAAAACTTGCAGGAACAGTCTTGCTTACAGGAAATTACTGACCCAGTTAAGTCAGTAATTTGTTCCAAACCAGTCATTTACCTTTTTGATGCTTAAATAAAGCACCAAATTGACTATAAAATACTCCTTGGTTTCTTCCAACCACACCAACTCAACATAGACTTTACCCTCTGAATCTGCATAGTCTGTGGTATAGATACGACCCATGTAATCATAAAGACCAGATGCCTTGGAAGACAGATCCATGCAGACCGGGGCACTGAAACACCAGAAGGGCTTTCCAGTTTCATCCAAGAGAGTAACATCCATCACATAGCAGTCCTATAAACACAAGCAGAAGAGGTTATTTCCCTGTGCCATGGCACAGTAAGTAGATCTGTCCCTGATTTTAGGAGACATATCAAGGATTTAGAGAGCAATTTTTGGTACAAAGGCTAAAACCTCAAAATATAATTGACAGTGCCGCACTGCAAAGCAACAAATACTTATTTAGAGGTTTCCTACAGAAAGCAAAACTGCAACCTACAGGCATCAAAAACTGTGTTACAGAAGATAGCAATGTCAACCTACTTGAGATATTATTTCTTAAACACTTTAGCACCTGTGTTTCTCAATTACTAGTTACCTTGCCATTCAGTATTAATAGTCCTTTCAACATCAGAGAAAGACCTAAGTTTAAACTCAGGTGCTAAAATTGTGTGAATGCAGCAATATTTGCAAAGATACTCAAAGAGACTATCCCTAAGGCAGTGCACACACACGACAATTACCCTTATATGTCAACTATAAATGAAAGCTATACAGCACTTTTTGAATGGCTGCAAGCTACAGTTCCCTAAAAGATAATATTAAGGTATCTTTCTACCCTCCAAATAATTCTTCCTTCCAAAAAGCCTTGAAAATATTTCTTTATAATGCTACACAATTGCATCAATTTCTAATGCAAAAGTCAGGATGTCAGCTCTCAGCCACTTGCAAATGGATGGTTTCACATGTGCCTTAAAAGCATGTGGACTGTGTGTCATGGTTAATACCAGCTGTTACCTAATCTTATGAGTTCTGAATCACTAAATGGATCAGATTATCTTTATTATGCTGTATATATGCATTGTGTGCAGGAGTATCATATGCTCCAAAAGCATAAATAAACCAACATCATATATTCCATGCTGAAATTTGGAATGCTTTATTTCACCATACTACATAGCTGTGCTTCCATTGCTTTAACATTCTTTCACTATTACCATACTTCCATCAAACAATACAGAGCAGATGGCACAAACATAAGTAGTAATGTCATACATACAGTTTTCTTAAGTTTGGTACTGTAGATTGCTGAAAATAAAAAATCCAAAACAAATCTGATGACCATTTAATATCTTATATAAGCCATAAATTCACTTGAAACAAGGAAGAATTACTATTCTGTGGTCTGACATCTTGCATATGAAAGGTCAATTATGAAAAATAAACCAGGGTGGCCTTAAGTATTGGGTTTTGGTTTTTTCTTTCCATATATTTCCAACTACCTGTACTTCAGCAACTCTTTTTTTATTAAAAATACCCAGAACTGCCAAAAAATAACCTCTTTTTTTTTAAAACAAAACAAAACAAAAGCCTTAGAGTACTGGGCAAAACTCAAATAAATTCAAAGCAGTGGCATGTTCTGCTGTGACCTATATTATTTGGCCTTCACAAGTTTCAAAAGTTTTACAGATTCATGTTAAATGCCAAATTGAATTCTACCCTCAGCTATCTGTTGGTACGTGCAAGCTCTCACCGTAAATGGTTAAAAAAAAAAAAATTAGTATTATTTTTTCCTAGAAACAAATACTCAGTAAACCTTTTGGTGTAAGCACACAGGACAAGGCTAAACTCAAGATTACAGCTATAGCTCTCTGTTTCTTCTGACAGTTAATTTGCCAGATTTTTACGCACTACTCATGATTATTTTTCATGTAAGTAAAAAACCTGCCAAGCAGCTGTAAATCATTCAGAACTATAGAATGGTTTTAGCTGGAAGGACCTTAAAGATCATATAGTTCCAACCCTCCTGCTATGGGCAGGGACACCTTCCACTAGACCAGGTTGCTCAAATCCCCATCCAACCTGGCCTTGAACACTGCCAGGGATGGGGCAGCCACAGCTTCTCTGGGCAACCTGTGCCAGTGCCTTACCACCTCATTATAAAATAAATAAATAAATAATTTCTTCCTAATGTTCAATTTGAATCTACCCTCCTTCAGCTTAAAACCGCTGTTCCTTGTCCTGTCACTACAGCACTTGGTAAAAAGTCTCCCTCATACCTTCTCATAAGCCCAGTTTATACTGAAAAGCCACAATAAAGTCTCTCAGGAGCCTTAATTTTCTGGTATCTGCTCAATGGCACCAAAATATCCTAGCTCTTTAAGCAAATTAAGCATATTCTGTAATTAAGTGTCAAGATCTTACTAACTTTAAGCATGCAAATAGTTCTAACAAAATTAATGGGATACACAATAAAAATGAAGTAAAATTAAACTAATTAAAGTCTGAATTTTTTCAGAAGCCTGAATTAGCACCTATTTTTCGTTATGGTTCTCAGTGAACATTCATGGCAATCAAAGACAGATGACAAACAATTCCTTTAAAAGTGTTTTCTTGTTAACTTGAGTTCCCTCTACTCACCAATATACAATATTTTTAATAAAACACATACAGAAAGAGTTGTTCTTTTGAAAACAACCAACCAACTCAAATAAGTTCAGTGTAAACTGAGAAAGAAATGCAAGTGAACAGATTTGCCACTATGCAAACAAGAAGTAAAAACATCACTGCAAGCAGTTAGAGGAAGCACTCAATGGAAACTGTAATTCAAGCTCAACTGCAATTGATGTTCCCAACCGATACTAGTAGATTACTAAATTTTAAAAAAATTTAATATGCCTCATTGTATAGGAAAACTGGCTGACACTGTAAGCTATAAAACAAGTATTTGAATGGCTATGAGCAAAATATTATGTTATCAAACAGTATTCTCTTCCACACTTATGCAGGATTAGCAGAAATGACAGTTTTATTAATTTTTACTTTTTTCAAAGAAAGTGCCAAAATTTAAATCAAATCCTGAACCAGATAATTTTTCAGTTATGCTTAAGTTACATCTGTCAGAATTTTTGGTACTTCTGAAATATTCAGGTAGATGAAATACATTTAAAAATACCTGCTTTCACCACTACTGCAAAATCCACAGAACTACTTTCAAACTTTCTTTAAAATGATTCTTCTAGGAATTCTATGCAAGAGAACAAGTGAGAATTCCTCTCAAATATGAACGGTTAATCCAGCTGACCCATATACATGACTCAAGGCCAAGGTGCTGGCTGCATGAATGTGGACTGTATTTCAGCCTGCGTCCAGCAGCATTTTAACATTCTTCAACAGTTTTCAACCTTCACTGTGCATACATGCTACAACAGAATCTCAGAGTACTTCTGGGTTTCAAGATCTATTGCCTACAAAGAAACCCAAGCCCAACCAAAGAGAAAGAAAAAAAAAAAGAAAAAACTAAACACAAAACAAAACAAACAAAAAAAACAACCACCACCAAAACCCCTAAAACCATTACCACCCCCTGCCAAAAAAAAAAGCACATGGGCAGTAGGTTTTTTGTCCAGCATTTCCAAACAAACAGTGCTGGTCAGTCACAGCATCTTTGCCAAGTAGAAAGCACTGGAATTGTCACACATGTATAATGGGTCTATCATGCAATGTAAACTCTAAGAGAGGAAGAGTAAAACTTTTTATCCTCAAAATTCACATGATTTTTTGCAATATTTGAATCGAGTTTTTTTCCTAATTACAGTCATCTTCCACAAATACAATAATTTCTAATTAGCATATTTAGGATGCATAAACATAATTCTGTTTTGAGATAAGCACTTCCAGGAATAAAAATTATTTCTGACTGACCTTTACATTGCCTTTAAACACATCGGTTTCCCAGGATAAGCCAGGTGTCCCAATAAGAGGTAAGTGCTTCGTATTATCCTTTAAGCTTACAGCTGTGAGCTTCAAATATTCATCGGCAATGTCATCTGAAAATATTAACAATATATAACATTATAGTACTACAAATCAAACTAAGCCCAAGTATACCACAAACTTTCTCTCTGCTCGTCTTCATGTCTTTGGTTTCCTCCAACTCACCAATATGGAACCCCAACACAGAACATACACCTACAGCTAGATACCAAGCATGTTACAGAGAATTTAAGTCATGGTTCAGGGCTTTCATTCTGAGATCTACAGTAGAAGCAGCAGATAAAAAAAAACAACTGGGTATATTTGAGTATAAAAATCTGAACAGCACCTAAAGGACTTATGCAAGAATGCAAGGAGTAAATTCCATGTTCAGTATTTCAATTTCATGCCACCAGTGCCTCCATCACTGCCCACTCTCCAAAAGTCAAGCTCAAAACATAACACATAAAGTAAATGAGATACACACACCACCTCTTTTTTTAAATCTCTCTGCTCTGCCTGGTAACTCAACCTATACAACAGGGCATATGGATAACTATTGGTTCTGCCTGGAAAGGATATTGCATCATTTAAACTGACAGCAGTACGCTTTGATTTGAATCAAGTGTTTAAATTATGTGTTTGTTCATTTTTAAAACAGCTTTCCAAAGGCTCATGTTTTGACATAATTACTTTGTGATTTTTTTAAGTTATTATGATTATTTTGTCACTACACATAACCATATGTGTTTGGTATGTCTTCCTCTTCCCTCAGAATAGATCAACTTTGCTGATTATAACTTGGGGTACATCACAACAAACAAAATCCCTGGCCACAAAGACAGGTGTGGGGAGAAAGCACCACAGTGTGACACAACCAGATTTCATAGTAGGACATGCCTTAAACAAATTTCCTTGAACAAGAGATAATCTCTTAAAAGAGCAAACGAAAGCACCACAGACCTCAAAGAAAAAAAAGAATAAAAAAACAAAGGAAAGGAATTAAGTATCTAGGACTTGCAGAAGACACGAAGGGAGACAAGAAATTCCCAAGAAAATACTGCATTTCAGGATCCAATAGCAGGCCCTGGATGGTTAGACAGTAACTGAAGGAGCATGTACAGGTTTAAGGAGCAAGTGGCAGAGGTGAAAAAAAGTGTTTTGCCTGTGATTCTCCTTCAAACAAGCCCAAGTAGCAGTATGAGGCTAAAGACAGAAGAAGCAACATCAAAAGGATGCCTTTGAGTTAAAAAGCTAAAGCCTCTGTGAAAGAGCAGCAAAAACCTCTGCCTGGTGGCTGCTGAAGGCAGACAGCTGGAGGAAAAGTGACTGAAAAAGAGAGCCCCCAGTTTACCACAGAAGCCAGAAACTTCTCTGAACTGGTACTGTGGGGCCAACTCCCAAGAGATGCTTGGCCATAAACCAATGCTGGAAAGACGTTGTTCACAAGAGGGGAGTCCAAAGAATACTTACTGTGGGGAGGAAGCAGCCCAACACCTGACAGAAGACAGAAGCAGCAGGTTTTTCAGTACAGACCCTGTCTGGAATAAGAGTTTGAATGCACTGAAACCAACATGACTATGCCCGGAAGTATTTTGTATGGTTGAAGGAAAGCACATCACTCCAGTGATAATCGTTCTTTCAGTGAAGTCCTTGAGAACTCAAGTGAGGAAAATGTAAGCAGAATTCACTTTCAGGACCCAGCTCAAAGTGCAGAAAAGGATATTAAGTTGATACCTGCCTAAATGATTCAGTTCTAAAACTCGGTAAATCAAATCCAATGATAAGATTTTGTTCCAGATAAAAATACTTCAGATAAATAGTCAAGCTTTACTGAGTGAACACTGAAAGCCCACACTTAGAGTTGAGCTTCTATACAAGAGACTTTAAACACCATCAGTCAACAAGCACTTTTTCCAAAGCACCGTTATCTGCAATTCAGATTCAAATGCAAGCAGCTGTCCCTGTCACCCATCCAAAACAAAAAAAAAAAAAGCAATGGACTAAAAGCAGATTGAAAAAAGCATACTGATAATAACTTAATGAACCCCAGGACATGACTACTATTGCACGGCATTAATAATATGAACTGCTGCATTGCTAGCTGGGTCACCTGATGAAGGTATAACCTATACTGCAGTTACTTCTTAACTTTAAGCCAGAATTGGAGATAGGGAACACAGATCAGGAATCTACAGGTCAATTATTATGGATTAGTTAATCCAGTCCTTCACTTATTTATTTTTTATATAAAAGCTCCATTGTAAACCTCCTATCCAGAAGAAAGGAAAAGTATGCCCAGAAATTAGCAAGAAGCTGAAGTGCTAAGCACTGAAAACTCCCTTTCCTCTTCCCAGTCAGATGAGAAAAGGAAATTAAAGGACAGAGCAAGCTATGTTAAAAATACAAAGGCAAACAGACAAAGGAAATTGGACAAGTCTTTTTTCAGTCTTATCTAGAATTTGTTTCATTATCCCTTTTTAATATCTACAGTCCAGAGTTTATGCAAGACACATAATAGCAGCAAAGCATCCCTTTAATCAGGTTAATATAGGTTATAGGGAACAAATACTTCCACATAAAGAGAATACCAATACAGAGAACTTATATCACACAGACAAACCTCAGGGAAAGAAGCAAATAGTCCAGTAGTTCAAAGGCATTTATTTTAGCTAAAAGGCAAGCAAGTCTGTTTTGCTAACCAAGCCTTTATTGCAAGTTGTAATCTGATTGTTATTTTCACAGGGAAGGCTGTGCTTAACACGAGTTCTGGTGGCGACAACTGGCCTTGTTGTCATGCTGAAATGGTCATTTAAACTTGCAAATCAATCTTCAAGGTCAAGCAAAAACATTTCAAATACATGATGTGACGTTTTACAAACAAATCTTAAGATCTCTTTAGACATATAAAAATCACCCTATTACATTTTACAAGCACAACGTATTGACTGACAAGGAATAACACTGAAAAGCCAAAGTTTAGGCTAACATATGGCTACAAACCTATGCTTAAAAAAACTGGTAACCTAGGTAAATACATTTCAAGAATGTTTATGCAAAAGCTAGATGCAGTATCATGGCTCCTGAGTCATATGAAAGGCCTGTCGCAGCTTCCTGACAAGAGAAGTTTTCTAATGCTTTGAATTCTATTTTAAAGTATTTAGCATATTCACCCTATAGTATCCATCAACAAGACCATATTACCAATTCTGTTTAAATGGAAGGAAGCATAAAATAAAATGCTAAAAACCAAAGGAGTAAAAGAGTGGCAAGCCAGCTAACTACTGCAGTGCAATAAAATACTGCAGTATTAATACAACAAACATCTTAAGCCATATATACACCATCCATTTGGTTCAGTGAACTGTGATATAACTTCTTTAATTTAATGCTGAGAACTTTGAAGAAAGAATTGAAAATAGAGAAACAAAATTAAGCACAACATTAATGAAGACAGACAAAAAGAAAACTAGATGTGAACAGGTAAATCAGTTATTCTGCAGAATAACAAATGGATATTCCCTGGTAACGCAGAACTGTCTGCACCTTCCTGATGGAAGCAAATAAGTAAGTATTTGACAACCAGCTGACAACTGCTCTATGTCTTAGGTTATGGAAACTGCCATTGGCATGTCACATCCATAATCTGAAATACATCTGGATTGCATAGAGCATTTTAAGAAACAGCAAGACTTCCTTCTCACAATGCCAGAGACCTCCATGTTTCAGAGCCCGCCCAGAGAATGGGACAAAGAGTATCACTATAATGGAGCCTAAAAGCAAAATGCAACCCATCAAATACCACCAGATGGGACAAACCTACTCTGATGGACACATTCAGAAGCACCATGTTTACCATAATGAGCAAAGTGGACAACAAACTACCATGAAGATATGTGAGAGCAGACAGCCATAAGATGCCTCACTACATCATTTCTGAACACAAATTATGGAGGAAATCAAACACTTTCCAAGAGGAATTATTATGCAAGTACGCGGAAGGGTCTAGATGACAAATGAGCTTATTGACTACAGAACCATGGCTTCAGCTGGCTGATGTCCTCTGAGAAAAGAACCTAATGGCAGTCACACAGCTAAAGGACACAAAAATAAAACAGTTCAGAAAACACTGGCTATGATATAACAGACTGCCTAACTGGGAAAGTAAGATGGCACCACAACCGTATCATGGACATTTGCTACAATTTGCATAAACATCAACTTAACCTTTAGCAGAAGTAGCTTTTAAACTGCAAAAAAGTGATACCAACAAAATAGTGTGCCACATACTGCTTTCTTTTGTACAGCTGTACTGCTAGGAGCATAAAATTTTTAGTTTAGACAACAAACCACGACATTCACCTTAAAAAAAACAAAACCAACAACAACCACCAAACCCCAAAACTCAACTCTCTGGCCAATTTACAGATGAAATTACTTTTTTTTTAGGGTATAAAGAGGAGTCCTGTATTGAACAACACCTCAGGAGAGATTTCTATTGCTACATGGATAGACTTTCACTGAAGTTTTACCCTTATAAGTATTTCTTTATTTCAAGCTTGCAGCTTTTCTGGAATCTGAAAACATACACGTTTCAAATTCAAAAGACTACAACACTCCACACTGTGCACAATGCTACAGACTAACAGTTTTTGGAGTCATCAGAAACAAATTAAAAAGTGTCACACGGGGAAATTTGCACTAACACTGTAGAAACACTGAAGCCTGGTAACAGTGCCCTCTACTGTCACCAACAAAACCAGTATTTTCTGAAACCAACAGAAGGCTCATTAGTACTGTTAGCAAAAAATACGGGGTGAGAAGTAACTGATTTACAGTGTTTGATTTTAATTGTTCAAGTTTACTACTGTCTCTCTTGACAGAAAGACAGCTGCGTAGCTGTAGGCAAGACTGTGCTGAAGTTAAGTCAAAAGAGAGATCACCTCTATATATTTTGCAAAACTAGCACAACTTTTAAGTTGGGCTGTACCTGAACAAGGATAGCCAATCATGTCTCATTAAAAGAAATACTAAGAAATGAATAAAAGCAGCACAGTTAAAAACAGTCACTGAAATTGCTTATCACACAATGAAAGGATGTCAGAATAGACTACCCTAAGTTGATCTAAATAAAAGCTATAAATCCTAAAGTTCTCAGTATCTTCTACAAATGTATTTAAATATTTAATCTGTCAATGCACCTAAAGTATACTTGAGAAGAATTCTACAGAAATAGGTCTCCAAAATGTATGAGGACAAACTTACTTTCTCTTATAGTATACAAGTGGAAGGAACATCAATCTACACCAAAAGCTATGCCACTGCATTATTAATTCAGGACTGAAGCAAACAAAAATATCCTGACAATCTGCAGAACTTGTATCTCAGGCCTGACACTATGTCAGTTTAATAGGCAGATTTCATACAGAGCAAGTTTACAGCACCACACAATGTACTATGGAGATATTAAAAAAAATAAAAAAATAAAAAAAAAAATCACACAATGAAGAAAAATACAGCTTTCATTTAAAAATCCATTTCAGTTTCTCCCCTTAAAACAAAAATATTGGATATAAAAGGAAAACATAACAGCAGGGATCATTTTAAAATCAGACCTTACTTTTCTGCCAACTCTACCTTTTCTGCAGAAGAGGCTCTTAAATGTTCCACACAGGTAGGTGCAGCTTCTACCGTGCATATCAAGATGTAGACTGTAGTCATGTAGTCCATATTCTGGGTCAACATCATCCAGTAGAGGTTTATGAGGTGGAAGGGCATATTTACTTTAAAATAATAATAATAATCATTAACAACAACACTAGAATTAAGCAAGGGGGAAAGACTTAACAGAAAGAGTAATGAGCCTACCTTAGGAGAGGTTCTAAGAGGGGAAAAAATTATTAGAAAAATCAAACATCTCTAATTCATCATACTTCTTTTAAGCTAATACAGTGTCTAATACTTCTTATCAGCTGTCCAGCCTAGCCAAATGCAGAAAATACGGCACTCAACCTTAAAAGGTACATCTGCAAAACTCCAAAATAAAAATTTGTTTATGGAAAAACAAACAAACAAACCAAAAACCACACACAAAAAAAGAAAAAACCAAAACCCAACTAACAAAAACCACATCAGCTTAACTATAAATCTAAAAGCTACAGACTTCCCTGGAATAGCAGTTATTGAAAATTTTCTCTGTGTCTAACCTAAGAGAGAAACTACTATACATGAATGACCAGAAGAGACCAAATCCCAGAGGCAACTGAGCAGCTCCTACATAGGATCCTATTTGGTAGCAAGGGAGATAATGTTAAGTATTTCTGTGTGAAAAGAGCCACACTAAGTTATAGCCAGCATTTAAGACTACCAGTAGATCCTACAGTATCTGAGCAGAAAGCTGAGGGGAAAAAAATGAACCCCCAAAAACATCCTCTACAGGTAAAAAACCACCATCATTTTAAACAGTTTACAGTGTATAAACAGGTATTACATTGTACACTGGAATATACACATATGCACAAATACTGCATAGGAAATCCAGCTACTTTTTCAATAGGGCTGAAAGATAAATGCAGGCACCTTGCCAGTTCATCAGAATTTTTTTCTTCCCTCTTGCACAACTAAAGATAATTATCCTACTTCTTAAAATGTCTCCCTCTTTTCTAGGTCTTTCAGATAGGAAGAGGGAATAAGACTGCTTGAGAAAAGGGAGAAAGCATGTGCAGTGTATTTCTAACTTTTTCAATATAGCAAGTACTGGTACACTTGTATGACTAAATTATCTCCTTAACAGCATAACAATGGTTACATTTAAGTGTGAAAATACTTCTCCGGCTTTGTATGTAGTTACTGTCATTGTTGTTTATATTAAACAAGCATAGTTAATTACTCCCTAAATATAAACCTCTTACCAGCAGCCAATTTTACCTGTAAAACTCAAAGCTTTATTCAAAAGGTTATATTTATTACCCACAAAGGAGAACCCAAAACTTACACAGTAGCAGAACCCAAAGTGCTTCTCTCAAAAAGTTGATGATAATGAAGACTCGTCATAACAAAAGCAATTTCATTTTTCTCCTGAAAAGTTAATTAAAGTAGATGTATTTTCATCTGGCAAGACTTTTTCTTCATAAGGTCTTCCTGAGCATTAAAATTCATAGATAAATGCTGCTGCTTATAACTCAGCCGGTTACTCTAATAATGTTAATAACAGCTTGCTTTAACACTAAGACTCCTATTACTCCCTACTATCTACTGCTACAAGAATACAGAATATATGTAAAAGGTCAGGATGGAAACTAGCTATGCTGGGGAAAAAGTTATCAGCAGCAATCCATGAATTGCACTTCTCTAACTTCTACTTACCACTTTAAACCAGATACTTAAAAAGAGTCAAATAGGCCTTCCTCCCAGCTCCTAAATACCTAAGCATTAAGCTTATTTTGTGTAAGGAATTATCTGCAAAGAGGCTAACATCAGTGAGGAATACAGAACTACTCAACAGAAATATTGAATATCAAAGTAAAATCCCAAATGTCTTACCAGATTCCATGCTACTGGGTAAACGGTAAGATATACCTTCTGTAGGCCTATATACTTCAAAGAAAACTTCAGAGCTCAACATGAGAACTAAACAGAGCCAAAGGTACCTGTTTACTTCAAGAACACAGAATGCTAGGATTTCAGCTTTAAAAAAACAAAAATAACAATGCATTTTTAAGTTCTACATTTGCAAACACGTAAGTCAACAGCAAAATAAATTATTCACTGCCAGCAACCTATTTCTGTTCTGAAAAGTGGGCAACTGTTATTTTCATCTCTCTGGGTTACCAAACAGAAAACTGCATCCTCTACTTGAACTTTTTTTCTAAGCTACCTCTTTAGCTACTTCTCTGCACTTTTTGTAATGCAAAATTACATCTATAAAGGATGCAATGAGAAAGATTTATCAATCACATAGAGTCTCTCAGTCTTTCTCTATCCAAACACGAAAAGGCCCACATAACCTGTCCTTGGTTGTCAAAATTACTAGCATTAGCAATTCTTGTTACACAGCTATGTGTAAAAAACCAAGATGTATGGCATTTATGATTATCACACCCACCTACACTTAACTGCCTAATGCTACTCTCCCACATAAATGATAAGAACAGCTGTTCAGAAAATTAAGCAGGAAAAGTATATCAGAGCAAGGCACTTGATGCTTAACAACTTTGTAGAACTTAAGTTACGACTAAACCGTCTCCAGGTGCTGAAAGAATTCTCTTTCCAAGCATGGGAAGGGGCAACACATCAGCAGGACAATAGGGACAACAACATATGGACACAAATCTACTAAACTGAGGATACAAAAGAAATGGCTATTCACTTATCAGAGCTTCTCACAGGTTGAGATAACTCATAAGAGGTTCATGCAGGTCAGCCAGTCTCCTTTTCTACGAAATGGACACCTTTAAGAAAGAGTGAAACAAATATTCCTTTTGTGGTTTGAAATAATTCCTCTGGTGATTGTGCACATTTGAAGTAGCAAGAGTTTCCAGCTAGAAATGAGACATGGCTTAGATCAACTATTCACAAACTCCCTCAGGGAAGTTCACTGCCAGTGCTAAATATTATGTCTATGTCATTAGCATGGCTGGAAGAGGAGTAAAGGGCTGCCACCTCTGAATTCAGTCCAAGAACTGAACACCTGAGACAGGCTTCCATAGAACCTAACTGTATGCAATTTCAGGTAGACAATTCAGCGCTAAGACACAGGTTCCTTTACAGGAGGAATCTAATCCGGATGCTCTGCACTGCTCTCTAAAGACATTTATCCCCACATACAGCCTACACAGACTAACTACTTAACTTGGACACTTGACAGCAAGAATTGAATATCCCCAAAAGGGCAAAATGTACATTGCTACTGCTGGAGCATGCTATGACTATCTGGCAACGTAGATTAAAGGAAACAACTAGCAAAGTTGCCTTGTGGGAATTCATTGCTTTGAGTGATGGGGACAGGGCAAGGCGTGAGTTAGGGGAAGAAGCACATCCCTCCTGAAACCATTCTCCTTAAAATGTCTTTAGGTTATCAAACTTTGGCATGTGAAGAGTGCAAAATAAACACAATGGAACACAGAAATAAGATTAGTACAGTAGCTGATATACTACGAACCATAACTGTTATTTTTCTTAAAGGTGGATCAACAGCTCTTTAGAATACAATAAATCATGAACTAGCTGTCCCTACCTGCATTTCCTTGTTATTAGTTTAGACAAGATCTTTCAAAATACAAAAGAAAAAAGGAAGGTGGGGAAAAAAAACAGAACTAAACCCCAACCTCCTCCCCCCGAACTCCCCAAATCCCAACTACCAGACAAAATAATGTTTCTTCAAGTCATAATACAGTATCAAAAAAAAAATGTTTATATTACCTTCCAAAGTCCTACTACAAGTCCTGAATTCAGACAGAAGAGTCGGACAAGCTTATCAGCACCAACTTCTACACTTTTTTCAGTCAGGTTAGCCAGATGATATTCAGCAATTAAGGAACGATGACGAGGTCTTTGAAAAGAACACACAGAATTCAGCAACAAGACTATGTCTCCTTATTTATGAAAAGCTCAGCCTAATCTCATTTTTTAACTCTGAATACTGACTGACTGCACAAGATGAAAATGATTTTGAAAGCATCCAGCTACAAATTTTACTTCTGAACAACTACAGCATTCTAGCAGGATCTCAACACCTAACAAGAAACAAAAGCCACCACAGGATGGCCTAATACAGAATTATAGAATCATAGAATCAACTAGGTTGGAAAACGCATTTAAGATCATCAAGTCCAACCATTACCTCAGGACTTCCAATATACTACTTAAAAAAAAAGAAGAAAAACTGATCTATTTGCCCAATATTTTAAAATGGCCCCAGAATTACTCTATAATTTGTTTTTAATACTATATTGGTACTAGATGGAATCACTGGACATCTGTCAGTATGAAGCTAGGTACTAAGAAGGTACAGAAGCAAAATTCCAAGGAAAGGATCAAACTGCACCTATAATAAATTAAAAGCTTCTCTTACAGGAAGCTTTCTTTTTCTTAGAAAATTGTTTCTAGATTTTGCCTGTAATTAAAGCAAATTAGCTCCATAATATCATTTAACTAAAGGTCATACCTCACGGGCATTGGCTAATGACACATAACAAAAGAGCAGAAAGCAGTCTGTGTTACCTATTCAGAATGGAGAAATAACCTTTTTCTAAAACCTTCTGCAGATTTATGCTCTTACAATATTCAAAACTGCTCCCAGCTTTCCCAACAGTTTCAAATAGTATCACCTACCACTACACACTGCTAAGAAAACAGCAACCAACAGGAAATTCATCACTTTACCTTGAACGGTAAGATTTGGAGAGGAGATGGGACATCAGCCTCTTCTGGTTTTAAGTCAAGCAATCTGGTATAAATACAGGGAATTTACCAACGTCCCTGCACTAGCTCCTTATAGTCTTAACATTCTCAGTAACATTCTGATATTTGTGAAATCATTACCTTTGTGTATATTCACAAGCGCTAAAAACTTATAATTCTGTGAAATAAATACACTAGCTGCTTGCAAGTTTTATTTTACTACTTTCTACACATGAATCAACATCTTGGTAAAGCAGCTACATTTTCCACATAATCTGACTGCAAGACTTGAGTAGCTGACTACACAAAAGGCTTCTTGGCATTTTTTTTTTTCTTTAGGTAAATACATTGCTTATTCCTGAGGAACCTTGGGTTTTATATGCGAGCAGTTCGTTCTTTTCAGAGTTATACTGGCTGTGGGTTTTGTGTAAGAAGCATGCAGCTCATACTGCATACACTAAAATGACAGGTAAGACACAGATGTGGTAAACTCCTTCACAGGAACCAAATACATACATATCTCAAATACACACTTTTAATTTAAGCATCCTTTCTCAGAATATCATGCCAGCAAAATATTGTACACACTTAAAGTACAAAACAACGGCTACCCCACATGGTGCTGTAGGCTACTTTATGTGCATGTTCTTATATTGTACACGTAGCCAAATACAGAGCTCCCTAAATTCACATACATACCTATCAGATAGAAAAAAAAAATGTTAGCAACACAGATTACCTTATTGTAGCCACATAAACATTGATGTACTGTCTCTATCTAAGCTTCTCACATTAAATCCTCCTAGATCTACATGTTTGTTTTATGCTCATTTGCATCTATGCCTTAGATTCAGCTTTCCAAGGCAGGCCCTAACAGTCTGTATCTTGCATGCCAGTAGCTACGTTAACCTAAAAATTAATGTCATAGCTTGCTGGATTATACCTATTTTTTGCTAAAAAGCTCTACCAATGAAGAGAAGGACATAGGCTTTGGAAGAAATAATACAGAGAAGCTTTCTCAGAAAGAATTAACTTGTTAAGTTAAACCAAGTTCAGGTAGCTCCTTACAGACATATTATGAACCAACTACACTAACCCTCCCCCAAAAAAATAGTTAAAACTCACCCATTCTTGCTGCGAGCTCTGCTTTGGTCAGGAAGCAATGGTATAACTCCAAATAATTTTAGGGTTGACAGGATGTCTAAGCATGGCCAATCTGTACTATACCAAAGTATAGTAACAGATGTATCCTTAAATGATAGGTTTGCTTCCTCCATTACGTGTTCCTTTCCATTTCTGTCCTTTAGAACAATTATCCAACTCAAGCCAGAGGCTCTGTTATTTAGAAATTGAGAGGGAAGAAAGGTGTTTTGGAAAAAAAAAAATAAATAAGCATACAAAAAAAAATAAAATTCTCAAAGTGGCAAAACTTAAACTGTGCTTCCCCAGAATTTTCACATTTCTACTAACAGCTACTTACACTTTTCGGGCTAGGTCATTTATAGGCTATCACATTTCTTCCCATTCTGAAATACATTTTATAACTCTATTTCCGATCTCCCCATCATTTCCAAAGCCATCAATATTCTGTACATTGCTCTTGAGTAAACACCTCATGTGATAAGGCATTGCTTACTTCATAGCTTCTTTGTTTTTACATGGAAGACCTGTATAAGGATCTACAGGTTTAACAAGTTGCATTACTCTAGTTTTGACAACAGCTATTTGTTTGAAGATATATTCTTTCTTCCAGTACCCAGGCTTTCTATCATGTAGAGCAGCACAGCCCAAGGAAACAGTTTCTGTTTGTTTGGACTTCATTTTCCAGATTGTCTTTTTTGGTTGAAAACAACTGGAACAGATTTTCAGCCAGATTCCACTGAAAACAGAATAAAGAGGAAAACCACATAAATTTCAAAAATAGTTATCTAATTATTCTTACACGCTTGTCTCAGCTACCACTGAGCATGTTGGCAGAAACATATAAAACCCCAGATTATTAGTTTTAGCCAAGGAAATGCAAAGGTGCAGTTGTGTACTTCTCCACTTTTCCCCATTTTGACCTTCCAGCATCTTATATGAGGTCGTTTTCCCTGGTGCAAACATGAAGGCTTAGGAACCAGAAGATGCTAGGTGTTAGCATTTCTCATGGGCTTACTGGGTTACCTCAAAGAATATGTAATCTCTGAACACGTTTCTTGTTTGGATTATGTATACCAAATGAAATCTACTTACAACCTTCCGCTCTACTACAGGGATAAAAAAAAAACCACAACCCTAAAAAATATGCAGTTCTTACAATAGGCCAATAATGTTGACAAAAATCTCAACTACATATACAGAAAATGTTTGACTACTATTTTAGAAAGCAGAATCATCAGATATTGGGAAATTTTATGCATCACAATAGCACACTAGAGTGTGGTGGTTTTTAAAAGGCCTTCCTTCACCTTATGCTGCCACTTTACACTCACTGAAGCAGATTAAAAAAAAAAAAAAACAACAAAAAAAACCCACCCAACAAAGCAAAACAATATATATCTGAGTGAAAGCTAGAATGACGAAACAAAAGGAAAAGTAAGTTTTGTCTGTCTTCCTGAAAATGCAGCATCCACAATGAAGCTCAGAGACAGCATAGCCTTACTCTGCAACTTAAAGGAAAACTGATTAAGGTTAAGCAGTTACTTCTGAAAATTCCACCTCAAAACAATTCATCTTCCTCACACAAAATCTGCTAGTAGAAAAAGTGGTTTAATACTTCTTATTCAACAAAGACAATACAGACCCCTCAAGTTTCTCACACAGTCTAGCTGGAAGCGGGGTAGATGAAGACAACTAGAATCACCTACATTTGGTGGTGGTACCACTGTCATGTCAATCCATCCTGCACTCTCTTTTGAAAAGCTCAGAGAACAGACATCTTTTTTAAGAGATCAAAGAAACATGCAAGAGGAATGATGGCTTCACCTCTTTCCAGTTAAGAAAACTATGAGGTCACATTCCCCCCCGCCCCGATACTCCAGTATCTCTAGGGCAATTCATGGAATATTAAGTACAAGAACTTACAGGAATTCAAACAACAACCTGTGAATAAAAGTTTCCAGTAAGTTTTTCAATTTTAAAGTGCTACACAGTCTACCTAGCTGCACTAGAGAAAATTAATAGCAACAGAAACAAATTCTCAAGAGAAATTCTCTACCATTCATCAGTAAGATTACCAGCCCTCACTTATCCCCAGGCAAACTTACACTAATGTGCTTTGTAATGCATTTTTTCTCCCCTTAAAGAATTAAAGCATTCAAGGGCTGAATCCATCCCACACTACCTCCTACCAGTGAAAACCACCCTCATTTCATCAGCTGCTGAGACCACATGCCAAGAGCTAGGCTCTTTGTTACCTATGCAGAAAAACTCAGGAATTATGCAAAAACCTTCCAGGCTGCTGCTCTGCAGATATATGTACAGTCTCATCCTGACACTTTTTTAGTCAAAGCTGTTTAAAACACACAGATCCGTAAGTTTCTGTGACAGGTAAAAGGGGGTTCAAAGTCAATATAAGCTTTCAATTTTCCTTTCCAAAGTCTGAGAGGGGGGTAGGATATATGAAGAACAATCCCATAAGTAAAACAAAGGCTTAAGATACTTCAATTTTGAGCCCATAAAGGAAAAAACAATCCAGTTATCAGATAGTATAAAACATTTCCGATGGAGGGAGGAAACTGTTATTTAACTTCAAAGCAGCTAAGAATTGCAAGATGATGAAAACAGAGGAGCAATGTCCTTGACACAACATCATCAAGGGAAACTGAGCAGTGTATCATCCAACTGGTCTTACTCAGCCAAAAAGTGCACTAATATGTTCTCCTGTAACTCTCTGCTGTGAACTAGAAACCCCTTCCCAACACAGACATGGGAAGAGATACTCAACAGCTGGCTGCTGAAAAGCCAGGGTTTAGTAGTAAGCACTTCCTGCATTTTGAAGGTACAGTCTCGGGCACTGTATGCTGAAGGAAGACAGACTTACCACCAATACCTACCACCCTTCTCCTCACTCTCAGTTACATATTGCTTCTTCATTTCCCAGAACAGTATTCTGCAAGAAGGTGAGAAATCAGTTCAAGAAGTTCAAAAATTCAATCAGGGCCGGGAGGCAGAGGAGAAGAAAAAGGGGGGACCTGGAATCGCAAGTGTTTAGGGAGGTATCACTGTCCACTCATCCTCAACTTCTGAAGAATTCAGGGCAGACAAATCAAAAAAGGCATCCAGTAGGGAAGCACAGATTTGCCTCTTTACAGCAGAATACACATCACTTCTGCTTCAAAGTATTAAGTATAATATTCATCTCAATGCCTCTTATTGGACACTGTAAACAAGCCAATCCAACCTCTTACTGCTAAATCAAATGCCAGAAGTGAACATGCAGTCAGTCATCACTTGATGACCACAATGGCAAAAAGATCATCCCCTATTCTCCAGCTTCTCACTTCCTCTTACACAAGCACTTTCTGCTGGTGATCAAAATCCTCAGGCTTTCAAACAGACCATCCATGTGAGCTTCCTACACTGCATGATAGGAAGGCTGGAATAATAACATACTGAGGTAAGTGGGGTGCAGAAAGAGCGATCAGAAACAATTCCCTGCATTCAACATTTACATTGAAGACTTCAGTGCCAAGGAACTGCTAAAGCAGAGACATTATTTGAAGGGGCCAAAGACAAAGCGCTGTATTTGGCAGCACAGATATATCACGATGAAAGACTAACGGTCCTACTGCATCAAGGATAGTATCCTGCAATATCATCAAAACATACTCTTTCTAAAAACCAAGATCAGATCTGTCACAGAGATATGAAGGAACTTTAATTAAACCACAAGATTCAGGGACTCAAGAAGGTCCATAGAAATCCAGCAGGAGGAAGTGACCTAGTCCCACTGACAAGTCAGTCTTCTAGATAAGGGAAAGTTATCTTCCTCAAAACCCATTTGTGCACATACAGTAATCTCTGTTGAGATCAGAAAATGGAAACAGACATTGCTGAGATGGAGACAGATGAATTGGCTTCCATGAACAGCCTCAATGATTTTATCCTACCTTACTATCCTGAAGTAGAAAATGCATAGAGATATATAATCTGTGTCCACTACACAACTGTTATCTACATGTAGCTGCTGACAGCCTCAAAAAAATTAATCTGGATAATGGCCTTCCCTTCAAATTCATCAATTTGAAAGGTGTCAATGCCAACGTTAACCGATTCATTGTACAAGTTCTGGCAAATAAGTGAGAAATGGATGAACACCAAGATGCGGCAGCTTCCTATACAGGAAGACATTTTCCGATTTAAATAACACTAATTCAGCAGAATCCTACAAAAAAAAAGAAAAGAAAAAAAAAAAAAGAAAACCCACGTGTCCTAGTTATCACATACCAACTAGGTCGTCTCCTGCTGATACTTTCACAAAATCATCATGATACTGGTACAATCAATCTGTGAACTCTGTATAAGCAATTGTTTAAAAAACATGGCAGTATTTATCTTCGCCCGTTTCAGTTAGAAATCACCAAAATTTGACAGAAAGAGCAACAGATAAAACATACTAGTGACTCCCCTGACTAAATCAAACCCTCTGCAAAAAACCTGATGGAAAGAGCTAAATGAGGAAGACTTCAAAATTATGAAAGCTATGACAATTCTAGATAGCTACTGGCTACACACCAGTAAGGACTACCTGAACTAAAAAGCCTGTGCAGCTGCATGTGAATACAAGCAAATATACGCAAATAATAATAACAAAAAAAAAATAATAGCTACATTTGAAAACACTGTATTTAGTTTTCGCCTCGTAACTCCCATTAAACTGAACAGAGCTTGTACAGCTAGAATTCCATAGAACACATTGTACTGTGAGCTGTGCAGTGTATTTTCAGCAGAGTAATTGCCAATAGGTATATGCATCAGTGCTCTGGCATGAGTGAAACTAAATTAGAAAAGACTCATAACTCAGGAAAACTCAGCTGCTGCACAATTAAGAGTAGCACTTATGCTTCCCTGTTCCTTACTTGTCATTTGCCAGATGATAAAAGTGCCTATTCACACAACCAACAGCCAACAGGGACACAGCATCCAAATAGGAAAATATCTTTATCAGCATTTCTGATGGCATGCTGGAAAACAAGAGAAAGAGAAATACCATTAGACTTGCCTGCAAACCCCAGAAAATCCAATGGCAAAGAATTTTAATTCTAAACCAGAGCAAAACAAGAGATGGAAACTATCAGCTTGTAAATAACGTATCAAAACTCACCAGAAATGTTAATTTGCAGAGTTTGGGTTCTGATTTGTATCTCTAGTACAAGACATTTTTTTAAAAGCATAACCTATTTAAGTGGCACAGCACAATTACATGAAAAGTTATAGGTTTGCATTTTCATTAAACTTTATTAACTTTAACCCATTTTGACATGAAACTAGCTCATTCAACTTCAGTTTCTCACTGCTTGTAACATGATTTTAACACACAGTCCACAACCACTAGCATTTGCCAGAACTGCCTATACTCAGCCTCCTCCTCACTGTGGCATCAGGGCTTAGGATGTACCAGGACATAAATGTCCTAGTCAAACAGTAAGATTGTGATCGACCTCACAAAAACCTTCAAACCATATGTGCTCAAGGGTCTCAGACAGTTTTCATTTATGTCAACAGAAAGATGCGAAACACAAAATAAGAGCTGAGTGGCATTTCCTGAACATTAATGTTTCTGTGCCCCTGTAAGGCTGCCTGAAATACAAGTGCCAGCCTAAGTACAAGCACAAAATAATCTGGAGCTGAGCCACCGTGATTTTCCTATTAACAGATAGAAACCTTATACCCTTAGAGTAGTATCTGGTAACTGCACAGAGTTTTTAAAAAGACGGATTTTATACTCTAAGTTTTGGAGCATGACAATATGGTAACATCAAAATCACCACTGAAAATACAAGGTGCTGTGAAAGTCAACACTTCAGCTGTGTCTCTTGTCCATTTCCCACTGTCATTTACAACATTTGTCGATGTATAATACTCTATCCAGAAGCACACAGTTTTCAAGTATGGAATAAATGCCAATACACCAAGGTTTGTATCAAAACTCAGAATCCTAGTTGCACTAACATAGAGATGATTGTGCCAAAACCTGCACAGTTATTATGCAAAATAACTCAAACACTGTAAGCTCAAAGCAGTTACTGCATTTATTTCAGAGAGAATTTAGAAATGATCCCTTAAAAATCTGCAGATTAGCTAAAATAGTATGCTTGATCCAGAATTCTCAACAGTGGGTTTTACAACAATATTATTTTATGTTTGAAAGAAGCTGAGAAAGTTTGGGGTTTTTTTCTTTCACACCAAATTCACAGTGTAAGGGATTAAACTGTCAATCCAATGGGAAACAGAGACATGGCTACACAGGAAGTTACAAAATGTACATTAAAAAATTAATTAATCTTTCCTGTAACATATTCTCAGATGTCTTCTGTAGAAACCTAGCTAATTTTAAAAAAGGAAGAACACATGACTACATGGAAAGTGCCCTTTCACTGTCAAACAGGAAGGGAAACATCTACCTTGCAGCAAATATGGAGCAGCCACTCTATTCCTCCCCCCTCATCCCACTCCACCAACCTAAGCCTCTCTATACAAAGCAACAAACATCAAGAGAAACATCAAGAGAAACACTGAAGTTTAATTCCAAGCTGGCTTTTATCGAAGTAATACAATAACAATTTTTATTCTTGAGGAACAACACAGGCCATGATTTGCAAAGGAGCCGCTAAAGTCTTACCGACATACTTCATATGAACTTAGAAAAAAAAGGAGGCGAGGAAGAACATGCCAGATAAGATCAGAAGGTCAACACAGGATCAACAAAGAAGGCCAGGAAAGCAAATCTTCCCTTTCAACTAAAAATATCTGATATGGAACTCTCCATACAGTAGCTGTAAGCAGTCAAAAGATAACATATAGTCTACAAGGGGTGTCCCACTCTTACTCCTAAACTGAAGACATACTCACCTCTCAATACCCAAATTAGACTCTGGTTTTATGGAAGGTGTCAAATACAGACTTTTAATTCCAGCATGTACAGCTCTAGAACCTCCCTGAGGCCTGGCAGCAGAGCTCCTTGACCTAGTTTTGAGAAGCAAAAGCTTTTAGAAATCACATCATCACAAAAAGAATAAATATGCATACTGTGCACACCTAGACTCCACATCTCAAATGAGACAGGATTCAGGGAATACACTATATGAATTCCCTGAATATTTGCGAAGTCATTATTATCAGTTCAGAAATTTGAACAGTTATCACCAAGTTAAAATACCTGACATCAGGAAGATGCCAGATTTAAACTCATAGGTGTCTCTCCTACGATTAATTTGTTCCAGTAGTCAGAAGGGAACAGTGTTGCACCACCAAATCAATTTGAATTCAGTAGAAATCCATTAACATTAGACAGCTGCACCACTGTAGCCATCATAATCATGTTCCAAAGTACTCCAGAGATGCTTTTGAGCCACTCAAATTTGTTAAGCTATTCAAAGATACCAAATAAAACAGTACCTTGAAACTTTCTCAAAACTGACAAGGCTCAAATAGAATTCCTTGGACTACACAACCATACTTGTGTACAGACTACAGAACTGCATTTGAAACAAAATTAGTCTTATTTCAGACTTCCCCTTGCTAAAGTACCCACAAATCTGCACAGTAAGTGGTAGTTTAACAGGCAAAATGGTACCAATGTTCTTATGGCCTAGTAACAAGCAACAGTTTTGACAAAAATTACTTTCTTTTACTAAAGAAAGTAACTTTGTAATTTTAACACAAACAAATTCTTAAAATCCAACTGGCCATACATTTTTTCCAAGTTTCCTGATAGTAAAAATTTTGGAAGCTGTAATTGCAAACATTGTCACTCAACCACATAAAAATATTCATATGGGAGTTTCAAACTCAATCAAATCCTTAACAAATAATACCCACTGATGCCACCAAGCAGACAGAGCTCCCCATACACTTTGTTAGCGATGATTTGTATTGCCAAGTGACTTTCCAACACCTGGTCAGTCCAGCTCTGGGTTTCCAACCAACCAATTAAATTTTGGGAATGAAATTACAATGTCATTTTTAAGTATATGGATACCACACACATTTAATGCACAATGTTCTTGAACTGAGATTGGTTTGTTCTCAAAGAAAAATAAAAATTAGAAAGAACAACTTTGACCGACATCGTCAATTGCTAGGGAAAAAAAAAAAAATAGATAAATAAAAAAAAAACCTTGAAATTCTACTGGAAATTGCTGTAAGCATGACACAAAATTACACACATTTCAGCTTGGCTGAAATGATAAGACTAACTTCACTGATAGGCTGACAAAATTAACAACTACTGTATGTCAAATATACCCTGAAGGTCAAGCAAATGTTTTACTCAGGTATTATTATCAAGAAGTACACTTAATCGATAAGGCTACAACTAACTGCATTTTTCAAAAGCCCACTGAAGGGATTCAGGGATGTAAGTCATGTTCAACAGCAGCAGAACTACCACTTCTGGATCTTTCTGGGAAGCACGTCCCAGCCTATTCTGCTATCTACGCTGAAAGCACAAAGATACTTAGTTTGGGCAAATTCTAGAGTGACATACCTACACAGATGCCAGGTACAAAAGTAATTTAGATCAGGTTCTAGATCCAGGTTTTTACAACACACTTTACTTGGTACAAGCATAACTTGCATTGCCTCTATTCAGTCCTTCTTGCTCTCTTTTTAACCACTCCTTGCACCCCCTCTTCTTCACTCCAGCAAGGAATTTCTGAAGTAAGAGAAATGCTGCCTACACATGCCTTGAAAACTTTGATATAGTAGTATCCACCACTTTTGTAACCTTCGATTCAAAACAAGTACTGAATTTTTGCATCTTCCAAACTGAAAATTTTCTTAAGGTATGCAGAAACAACAGCAAACCCTAAACTATTTTTTTGGAATGCTGTCTGCTAAGACTTGAAATCATTATTAACAAAACACTTTCATGCTGTATTGACAAACCTTGCCTGCCCAAGTTAAAAATCAATGTTACTCCCCCTCTTTTAGAGACTTCTAGTAACAAACAAGATGCTCCTGCTTAGAGGCAAAACAATCTCAACTGCCATTTCATTAGCTTTCAATTTGTGGGACTCAGTTTTGTACCGGTATTTATACTTTCACACCCCGTAGTACTTGCAAATTACTATTGGGGGTTTTGCTGGCCAGGGAACAAAACTATTTCAAAGAAAGCTTTTAGTGACAAACCCTGACCCCTGTAGAGGTTAAATGCATACCTGGGGATAAACAGAAATGACAGCAATGTTTTGACATCGTGTTTCTTTTTCTCTACTAACAATTCCAAAGGCTTTTAGAAAGGTGGGTATTAGGCATGCCATTTACAGGTTAAACAAATGGGGGGAATGAAACTGCTATAAAACCCAAGGTGGTATGAATGAATTAGCAGAAAAACCTGCTTTCTCAACTTTGCCTCTAAGATTTAAACTTTTGGAAGCTGAACCTTTACTGTAAGAATTAAGCTAATCACACCTTCCACAATGAAATCCTCCCATGTGCTACAAAGGCCTAACTACCCTTAACATACATACATTAGCCACAAAGCTAGCTAGTACTTTGTAGAAGGGCTACTGCTCATCACCTTCAAAGCTCATCTAGTCCAGTTCCCTGCAATGAGCAGGCACATCTTCAACTAGATCAGGTTGCCCAGAACCACATCCAGCCTGGCCTTGAATGTCTCCAGAGTTGGTGCATCCACCACCTCTCTGGGCAGCATGTTCCAGTATTTTATCACCCTCACTGTAAAGAATTCTTTCCTCCCATACAGCCCGAGTCTTCCCTCTTAAAGCCACTGTCCCTCATCCTGTCACAACAGTCCCTGCTAGAAGCCTCTCCCCACCTTTCTTATAGGCCCCTTTTAAGAACTGAAAGGCCACATACTACTACTTCTAAGCTCAAGCACATGCTAAGTTTAAGCCCCACTACCCAGACAGAAATCAGGGCAATAAACCTTATGTACACGTGGAATGCTCATGCTTCCTACAAGGTGTCACCTCCACAAAGACACTCCCTCCACAAGGCCAGGGAGAGGAGAGCACTATAGCCATAAAAGAGCAGGCCTGAGTTACGGCGAGTTCAGGGCTTCAAACCACAGCCTTGAGACGGGTGGGTCGGGGTTCCCTGACCAGCAACAGGAGTTAAACATCAAACCACTCCCTAAGGGCAACGTGCCAAAACACGAGCCGGCTGCCTTTCCCCAGGCCCGGCAGGGAAACCATTACCTGGGCCTGACGGCCGAGGGACCAGCGGGGGTAAAAGGCGGCGACGGCAGCCCGACCTCTGCGGCACCGGGAAAAGCTGCCACGCCGGCTGCCGGCGTCGGGCTGCACTCACGCAGGGGCCTACCACAGCCCGCCGCCATTGCCAGCTCCGCCCAGGGCCAGTGGCCTCGCACCAGACGGGAGGGAGGGACGGGCGCTGCTACCTCCTACGTGACGCCGTAGGGCGGGCCCGGGAGCGCCGCCGCGGGGAAGCTGTTGCAATGACGTGGTGCTGTTGGTACCCACAAGCTGCGGGAGCTTTCACCCCTAGCAGTTTACTTGCAACGGGACAGCAGGGACGACGCTGCTTCCGAGAGCTGCCAGCAGGGCCCGGAGAGGGCTCCGAAGGCGCCATCGGGGTAGACCCGCGGCAAGACAGCTGTTGGGCTGGACTGCCCGCTACACCTTGCCGTGCGTGCCGCGGCGATCCTTGGGCACCGAGCAGCCCGGTGTGGGGCACACGGAAAGCGCTAACACGCCCGGGAACCGCACTGACTCCCGCCTTGAGCCCCTGTCAAGGCGTCCTCCGCTCCCCTCCCCGTAGTGAGCCGTGAAGCCAGAGCCGTTCTCTGGTGGAAACGTCACCTGCATTGCTGTTAGGCGCCTATGTGTGCAAGATCAAAAAGCAAATATATATAATTTACATATATTAAAAAGCCTAAAAACGTGAGCGGGACCTCGGTCGTAAGACGCGTGGGGAACCTCCCCCCGCCGCCTTTAGCGGCCGAGTGTCCCCGCCCCGTGATGGCGGCGGCGCTCGGCATGGCGGTCGCTGTAGTGATGTTGCTGGGAGCCGCTCTTAGCGGCGGGCGCAAGAGGGAGCCCGTTTAAACTACCGCTCCTAAGGCCCGCTGCTGCCGTCCTCCCCGCCGTCCCCGGGAAGATTTCCGCTGGGGTAGCGGCGAGCGGTCGCTACCGCCCGGTAAAGGCTAATGGGGATTCCTGACCGGGAGCGCCGGCTGGGGAACCGCGCTCTGGGTGGGGAGCTGCCCTGACTCTTCCCCGAGAGACCCCCCGTGGGGCCGGTGGCTTGTAGCGGAAGCTTCCCGTTTAGCTCGGGCGTGCTTCCTTGAGGGCGGCTGGGAGCGGAGCCCCGGCATGCTGCCCACCTCCCTTGCGCGGGCCTGGCAGGGCGGCGAGGGAGTGCGAACCGCCCTGGGGAGGCGGCTGCTCGCTCCCCATGGCTGGGCCCTGCTGCAGACGGCGCCCTGGCAGTGCCTCCGGCTGTGCTTGAGGTGGCGGCACCAAATTCACTGCAGGGAGCCCGCCCTGCTACTCCGGGCCGCCCGGAGGAGTATCGGGACGCAAGCCGGGGGGGTGAGAGCTGAGAAACCTAGCGATGATAGCAAACATGTGGCCCTGCAAAGGGCTGAGAAAGGAGAAACTCTGCTGTCGGCTGCTCAGAGAGGTAAGACGGGCTGTAGTCACTTGTGAGTGGGAGCACTGTGTGCTGGCACGGAGAAAAGTACTGCTGCAGCTGAGATCGTACAGCCCCCAAACTCAGGAATTTAAAACACCGAGCCCTTTCTTTCCACGTCCTTCTGTTTGCAGCAGTTGATCCGTTTCCGTTTATGTATTGCACAAGTAAAACAGAAATTAGTGGCTTCTTCCAAACAGCTTGCTTATTAGTGGTTAAGTCATATCAGGGATAAGATTTTCAACGAGGAAAGGCTGAGTGTGAGAGTTGAGGTTGTTCAACCTGGAGAAGAGAAGGCTCCAGGTAGACCGTGTTGTGGCTTTTCAGTACTTAAAAGGGGCCTATAAGAAAAGTGGGAAAGACCTTTTAGCATGGCCTGTTGCAATAAGATGGGGGTAATGGTTTTAAACTAAAAGAGGGGAGATTCAGGCTGAATGTGAGGAAAAAAATCTTTACAATGAGGGTGGTAAAACACTCACACAGGTTGCCCAGAGAGGAGGTGGGTGCACCATCCTTGAAGGCATTCAAGGTCAGACTAGATGTGGCTCTGGGCAGCAGAAGATATCCCTGCTTATTGCAGGGAGTTGGACTAGATGATCTTTAAAGGTCACTTCCAACCCAAACTATCCTGTGATGCTATGTGTAGTCGCCTCTCATTTTCCTTTTCAAAAGGCAAACCTACTGCACACAGCCTACCTTGAAGCTGTTGAAACAAGTTTATTTCTAGAAAATAGTTAAACGTCTACATGTGATGCTAGTTTATAGGGTGGCTGTCACTTTGGTTGCTCTCACTTCAGTGAAAAGTGGTTTCTGCATAATTAACCTCAAAAATTCTAAGTGCTTTGAAAAGATTTCGGAAAAACACCCTCAACTGGTTAGAAGATTACAGGAGAAACTGTTATTAAATTTTCCCCAGTAACTTGTACTTCACTGAAAGGCACAACCTTATCAACTAAGCAAATCGGTAGTTTCTTTCCAGGTTCTCAAAAATATTTTGTAACAGAGAATCTCATATGACTGTTTTAAGGGATTTTTTTGCATGTATGCTGCCACTTC
The DNA here is from genome assembly GCF_034315485.1 of Pezoporus occidentalis. Lineage (NCBI taxonomy): Eukaryota > Metazoa > Chordata > Aves > Psittaciformes > Psittacidae > Pezoporus > Pezoporus occidentalis. The sequence continues at coordinate 28,945,449 of NW_026915724.1, forward strand.
AAAACTAATAGATAAAATTAGATAAACTGCAGTTAATGATCTCAAATAAAATACATATTTTGGTCTAATATCCTTCCTTTTCATTGTTCACTTAATCAAGAATTCATAAAATCAGTTATTTTCAGTCAGTGTGTGCCATTTATAAGCTTATGCTTTTTCATTTTTTACCTTTTCATTGCATGAGGATTGCAATGATTGTGGGTTTACACAGTAGCATGAATACTACAGTGCTAAATACTTCATTACTTCTTAAGAAACTATCTGTCATGTACACAAAAAGTAGCAGTAAGTACTCTGGGTCTTGAAAACATCTAGTAGGAAAACAGAAAATAATAAGGTTTAGTCCAGAGGTATAAGCAAGCTGTGTACAGGATAAGAGATGTTCCATGGTCTCTTTCTTTTAGTGATGAGGCATTATGAAGCTGTTAGTGGATTTCTTTCTTGTGCCAAAATGTTATTTGAGCTGCAGACAAATAGGAGAGCATTTATAGAAGAAAACTATGCAAATCTTACTGTACAAGATTGTAACTCCTGCTTGTTTTCTGTCTATTTCAGTGAAAGATGCTGGAAGAGACTTTACCTATTTTATTGTGGTGCTTGTTGGAATTGGTGTTACAGGTTATTTCTAAAAATTATATTCTTTATTAGAAGATGCTTTTCATTAATCTGGTTTGATTAGTTTTCATTCCATTTGCTGTTGTTTCTGTTACAGGTGGTTTGTTTTATGTGATTTTTAAAGAGCTATTCTCTTCTTCTAGTCCAAGTAAGATCTATGGAGATGCCTTGGAGAAATGCAGATCTCACCCTGAGGTTTGTTTTTGAACCTTAGTCACAAGTTTCTGTTTCTCAGTAGTTTACTGTCTAACTTTGAGTCAGAAGTTTGCACAAGGAATCTCACACATCTGTTGTGACACTTCACTAAGGTTCAGTCATACTGTGAAGCACTGCATAAGTATCCAGGAATTTAAATTCTTCATGAGAAACACAGATAGCATTCCCGTGGCTAACAGAAAAAGGGAGAACAGTCATGTTATCACACAAGGTAGCTAGATGTAAACAAAAGTCACTCTTAACGCTGGATTCTAAAAGCCACTGCTTCAGGCACACCAAGAAATGCATGAAATAACTTTCAAACAAGATTGCCACAGATGCCACTGAGGATAGCCTAGAAAAGAAGTAACAGGTTGTCACTAGAATAACAATGGAGTCTGGTTTGAAACAAGTTTGTAGAACTAAAACTTATCTACAGTGTTTACGCAGTAAAAATCACCCTCTCTTTTTAACCAACTACGTTAAAACTAGGTTAATTTGGTCTGGCTTTACAGATCTGGGCAAAAAAATTGGATTTCTTAATGTTTTTTAGATAATGTGAAGGGGAATGCATTTGCATTTTAAACTTTGAAACATACTGTTTTGGAGGAGACATTATCAAATATTTCATGCTTTTTTTTTTTCCATTTTACACAAAATGTCAGTAAAGTATAAAATATACAGTAGGAAGACAGATTAAAATGTCATAATTGCAGAGAACAGTACAAATGGAAGATAGTGGGATTTTAGACATCTAATATGTGATTGTCAAGAAAAGCACTGAAATGTAGAGGAATTTTCCTTACACTGTTCTCTGTCATAAACTCTTCTATCCTTGACACATCAGACTCGGAAGGGGCATTTTGTTGAAAGTGAAATGCATTCATAGCATTTCTGGAATATCTGTTTCAATGTGATACCTTCTGACAACTAAAGCTTCTTTTCTCTTGTAGATAATCGGTGTTTTTGGTGAATCCATTAAAGGTTATGGGGAGGCAACAAGAAGAGGAAGACGACAGCTTGTCAGGTGCCCTTTGGTGTTTGCCCCATACAGGCACTGCGGAGACATTTTAGGTCTCATAATAGAAAGCTAGATCTAGATTAATGAACTGCATGTGACATACACTGTTACTTTTGAGTGAAAACGAAAGCAGTATTTTGCGGTACATCTTGTGGAGCACATACTGTGAAGTACAGCATACATACAATACAAAATGCCAGTTCTGAGTGCCTCAAAACAAGCAATGGTCAGAACAGTAAACATAGAGCTGGACTCTTCCAAGAATAGGAAGAGTCTGAAGGGAGCAGTACAGAGGCCTACACATGCATCTGGGGAGCAGGGATCTGACTGAAGTTTACAGTCTGAAACCCTCAAATAGAGTGAAATCGTGCTTTGAAAAGTTGTTCCTGAAGAGTTTTTTCTCCTTTTGAAGCAGTAGTTTTTATCAGGCCAGAAAGAGCAGGAGGTACTAAATTTCAGACTTTACAACTTGCTCTCTTTAAAGCTGGGCTGGGACTGACTCTACAGGTTGTAATCACTGCAGTGATTATATTGTCCCAAGCTGATCTGCAGTATTGGCTGCCCATTTCTTAAACTGATTTTTGGTACTTGAGGCTACATCTATACTGTGTATTTAACAGAACATCTCTCACCTAAACCTTTCATAAGTGTATTTGAGGGAAGTAACAGAAGTAATTCTTAGAAAATGTGAATCCTTCCTGCCCTATAACGCAATAGGGGCTTTGTCTTTATTTCGTCCTTTGACTTGAATTTGCCTGAGGAGATTTCATACAGGATGGGACACATAAGCCCAGATGCATAACTTGAACCATGAAATTGAGAAACTTTTTTTTTTTCCCCAGAGGAAAGTGATATTTACTGGTGGAAGTTTTATCTTTTCACCAGACTGTGAAAAAGTGTTTAAAGTGGAGCTGCTAATGAAAAGGATATGCACTAAATGTTTTAAGCACCTGTCTGTAAAAGAAATTGTGTAAATAAGTAAATGCACTATAAGCTTTCCTAGTATTTCCATCAGTTTGAAAGTTTAGTATTTAAAATAAACTTTTGAGCTGAGGACTTCATTTGTGTCTGCAGTATAAGGATGTCTCAAAAAGGGCAGATTTCTGTGTATGTTTATGAGTACCTTGAATGTGAATTTACTGCAATAAGGCTCTTCATTCATCTTTGTTCTCTGTAACCCATAATGTCACCTTAAACATATTGGAAGTTTAATTCACAGTGTGTATCTGAGCATGACTGATGAAAATAAGCCCTTGGTAGTATGCAGCAGTTAGCAATTTCAGTAGGAAACATAAGCTGGCACCAGAACTCTAGTTTGACCATTAGTTTTTGGAATTGGTCACCTTGAAAGTAACATGATCTTTATCTGATATTGAGCATAACCTAACTCCAGTCTAAATATGAGCATTTAGACTGGAGATTTGATATCAGTGCTAAAGTTACACAACTTTAGTAGAACAAATAATTATTATTATTAACAGACATTGCCAAAATATGTCAAGCCTATAGTGAAGTGTCTGTTTTGATTGATTTAACCAACCTGATAATTGATAAGTTAACAAAACATTGTTTGTGTGCTTTGGCTTGGTAACTTCATTTTAAGTGCCTAAAAAACCCAAAACCCTGCCAGTCTTGATGATGGGGGTGTTCCTTTCTGCATGTCAGGCTCTGAATCTGGGGGTTCTTTAGAATAAATGCAAGAAAATTCCAGAATTTTCAGCCACTGGATTGCTGTTGAGTTTCAAGGGGAGGGCTGGGGTGAGGACATATAAGCACTTAGTCTGTTAATCCTCAACTGCATAGTAGTTCTTCTAACTCCACTAGTCCTTATACTCACAGCAGAGCTTCAGAAGAGGAGTAGAGAGAATGAACCCATGGTAGCATAAGGATTGCATCAGAATACATTTTCTTACAAAATAGTTAAGCAGCTTCTCTAAAGAAGTTGTTTATATTTTAACTAGCATATAACATGTATCCTTGCTGGGTGGCTTGGGTTTTTGTTTTGCTGTTTTAGTCACATTGAATACATAAAGGATGGACTGAAACATATGCGTTTGAAGTTCTATATTGAGGGCTCTGAATCAGGGAAGCGGGGAACAGTCCATGTGGAAGTCAAAGAGGTACGTACAATTGTTTGATACAGCTGACAAGCTTAATCTTGAGATTAAAACTACCAAAGAGAAAAAAAACAAAACCAAAACAGCCTGAAATTGTTTTTCTCACAGAATCCTGAGAGAGGAAGACTTGAGGTCCGCTACATATTTGTGGACGTTGATACCTATCCTAGAAGAACCATTATCGTAGAAGACAACAGATAGCCTTTGATCAAAGTTACTGTCTCACCTGATAAGAGTACGGGATGATACTGGTGTCTCCAGACTGCATGAATTCTTTGGTATTCTCAGTTGTATCTTGCAGCTTTGGGGTTCTGTTACAAGGAAGCAGCCTCTCAGGGCCTCCATTGAGGTCTTTCATAATAACAGGTACAGGATTTGAAGTGAAGCCAATGAAATAATAGTAGAGCCATCATTTATGGCAATTACTTTTGACATAGGAAAATAATGGTTTGTAATAAACAGTTTAATGCTGGATAATACTTCTGACACCCAAAAACTGAGTATATCAAGGTGTTAGATTTGGATGGGGTTTTTTTTTTCTTTCTTTGCTTGCATTTTCCAGTAGCACTGCAATAAAGTGTAGGCAAATTCACTGTTTTTCTTTCTGGATGCATTTATAGAAAGTAAAATGATATATAGGAGATCTAGCCCAAAGGAACGTAAGGATAGGAACTGTGTAGAAACACACCTGTGACAAATGACTGAAGATAAAGACTTCATTATCAGTGTCTTCTAAATAACTTAACAGGACAACACCACTGTCTGCTCATTGTAATGTTTGCTGTGCTGCTCCATGGAGTTGTAGCCACTCAGCACTGTTCACAGTATTTCCATCAACTGTGTAAATATTCTGGAAATCAGATGCATGTAGGTTTACCCAAAGTCAAAAGTTCAGCTCATGACAAAATTTTTCACCTGGGTTTCTTCCTCAGTGCAGCATGGCAGAAGCAAGCATAACCTTGTGTATTAGTAATCAAACTCAGTTGTGCTGATCTGCCACGTAGCACCAATCAAAAACATTCAAGCTTTAGTTTCTTACATTTAACCACTTTATTAAAATACCAACTACTGTATTTTTCTGTAGTTACCTGTTGTGTTACCAGCTTCTTAGTTCACTAGTGAATTATCCCTGCATTAGGCATGCACTGATGTTCAGTTAGCAGTCATTACTATGTGATTATTTAATGGTATATTTGGACTGTTCTGAAGTTCATACAGTGTTCTCTCATACAATGCCACAAATACTATATGTAGACCTTCAGTAATACTACTCTGGACTTAAGCTATCCTGTTGATCTGTCTCCCAGTAATCCCACTTGCATAATCATAACAACTGTAGATAATATTTTGTTACACCCAGTAGCTGCCTTAATCACTACAACCTTGATTTCAGTCAGATCCTCGTAATGTTTGAAAGTATTCAGTGAAGATGAATCACACATTCATCCCAGTAATGTGGACAGAGTTAACCATTATATCAGAGCAGCCACCAATGCCAATCTGTGTTAAACTGCAAAGCATTTGGGGGTTTCCACACTGTACACAATGTAACTGACTTTTACTGTGTCTTTAAATAATGAAAGCAATTGATTCCCATTGTTCTTCATGTTATTTTTTTGAAAGCAGTAGAGTTACTAACACCTTTTGACTTACGACTCTTCCCAGTTCTTAGCATTTCATATGCCAAAACTTCTGATTCAGAAGAAATTTCCAAACTAACCTAATTGATTTACAATCAAATAAGAAGAAAATAGTTAAGGCCCTCATTGCTTCACTGCAACCTGTTGCAGTACTGAATGATAACATTACACTCCATATTTACCTGCCACCGCTTATGTCCAGTTACTATAAGCATCTGTCATACTGTTGTGGTTACTGAGAACCATCTCTGGAAGAGTTCTGTCATGAATGCAAGACAGAGCATGATTGTCAGAGCACATCAGAAACACTGCCAGCTATGTACGTTTAGAATCCATAATCACTAGCCTTAAGCCCATACTATACCTTGATAAAAATGTAATCGTTCTTCACCTTTTGCAAACCAAGACTACCTAAAAATACATAGTTTAAGTTAGAAAATACGACACTATATTTGCCTTGCCTTCATGAGTTTCTACCATGTCAAGCTGCCTGAAAGCCACTGTAAACAACGTCAACAACAGGCTAGCTTATGGAAGGGTGGGTAACTGGAAGGTTCATCTTTGCTTTTCAGTAACACAGGCAGTAAGTATCTCAGTGTTTTCTTAAAGCTCTTTCCTCTTTTTCTCTGAAAAGCACAAAATTGCAGCATATATGGGTTACTTTCTGATGTGAATCTGTCATGTTACTGTTACTAAAGCTGTGGGGAAAAAAATCATGGCCAGGAAGTCAGAGATCAAACAATAACCTTTTCATGGAAATTAAACAAATTTTCCAGAGTTAAGTTTTGATTGTTGCAGAATTCATAAAATTACATATGCTCAAAACCCAGTTCTCCCTTAGGAAATGAAAATACTTCACTCAGCAGTGAAAAACTGTTTTCCCAGAAACATTGTGTCGCAAACTACTCAAAGTGTACTTGAGGTAGTGTGTAACTTTGTCTTAACTTTGGTGTCTCTGCCTTCATTTTTGTGCATGCCAAAACTTGTGCCTATAGTATAGGCAGCCAAGATCCTTTGAGCTGGTTTGTGGGAATAATTATGTTACTCTGTCATCTACATGACCTCTGAGTCTAGGCCCTGTGTATACTTGCTGTATTGTGACAGAAAGAAATAGACCTTCAGGAAATTAATTTTGTGAAAACTTTAAAATATAAAAATGACTACTTACTAAGCTTCAGTAAACAGAAGATCTTGCTAAGGAAATGGAATTTTAGACTGGAAATGAAAAATGTTGTTGTGCATGACTGACTGAGTTTAAAAATTACCCTGATACATAAATAATTCCAGCACAGAAATCAAGTTTCAACAATCGATTTAGGTAATGGAGTCATGATCTTGGGAATGGTTGCAAATATATGTATGTCTGATACAGCAAACTTCAACAAACTCACTTAACAAGGAGAGGAGACAGGAATGTAAGACAATTACTGTGTCACATGGCAGATGCAGAAATAAAGAGGATGTGCTGGGGGTTTTCACAAATTCAATTCGCTTTGTTCTCAGGCACATCTCACTATCACAAGGGATGCTATCCTAATACTTAGGAGGTTATTACAGTGTGTAAATGATCAGCCACCTAGTTTCAAGGAGCAAGCTTAAAGATGACAGTGAGGGCTTATAACTGGCCTCTGTATATGGGGTTGTGAAGTCTGCTTGAAGATTTTGAATACAGTTGGTACTGGAAAAGTGGAGAAATTTGAAAGCAAGAAGATCTCCCCTCAACCTCTTTTTTGGTGGGGCAGACGGGCTTGTTCCCTAGAGAGGTGTTCGCTTGCTCAGAATAAATAATAGAACTCCAGTGCAAATTCTCCTTAGGCAGCTGGGAAGTCATTAGGATACAATATACCAAGAATCATGAAACAATCATTCCAACCTGTACTGTAAATAATGGAACAGCAGAAGTATTTAACAGTTCTTATTAAATTCTCAAGGATTTTTTATTCTGCATGAGTTATGTAAAATAATCTATAGGAATTATAATGTGAATTAGTACCATCCTGTATTCAAATTCAGTATATTTAGATTTTCTTAATGATGATACATAGTTAAAAGTTAAAAATGTACCAAAAATATTTTGCAAGTAAAAGGAAAGAAAAGGAAAAAAAAAAAAGTCTGTTTGGAAGTCTGCGGTTGTCCTAGGAGGAATACATATGATTCCCTTCATCTCTGGTAGGTCATCAAGGAATATTTGTAACTCAAAAGAAGCACAAGTATATATTTCCGTAAAGGAGTTCAGTTTGGAAAGCCTCTTGCTTGCCTCTCAGTGTTATCAAACTGCATTTCATTTTAAACAGCCACATAAAAAGTAATACAAGTTGTGGAAAAAAAACATAGTAAACTTATAATTATCGACATAAAGGATATGACACAGTACATCTTAAAAGTATCACGGATTTTAAACTAATAGAAAGTATCAGGTTTAGTTGGCATGTATGGCAAGTACGAATATTTACCCATCTATATGAAAGTTTGCTACGTGAGGAATCTTGGGGTTTGGGATGAAGACATAGATCACTTGCCAATTACAGTTGCAGACAAAATAGACTTCAAAGTTAACTCAGTTTATGGCCTGACACAGCGCAGCAGCATGGGCAACCAGCCGCAGTGGTGGAATACGCAGGAGAGCTGGCAGTGGTGTACATGATCTTTACTTCCAGATCATGTACATGTGCCTGCCTCTGCATCTTAAAACCTCCTGGTACTGCGCTGAGAAACGTTTCCAGGATAATCATGTTTATCCAATTTCTATTTAATTACAATTCCCCTTTATCTGAATCACTTATGTTCTCTAGCATGAGTTGCCTTCTTGTATTACTCCCCACAATTAACTCTATTAACCTTCATTTATCCAAGTTTTCACTTCTTGCAGGAACAGGGTTGCTTTGCAATTTGAATCCAAACTCTCTATTCCCCCTAGAAACAATGAACTCAGCCATAGCAGTGCCTTATTACGGTTACACACATAACATGGCTATATTCCCTGACAACTGATTTGCATCATTAGTGCTACAACATCCAGAGAGGGGCTGGAAATGAACTGCTGTTTTGTATGCTGTCTGGGGCCGTGCATTACCCTGTGTTTAATAACCTGAAGCCACATACTGATGTCAGGGTGCAGATTTGCAGAATGCCATCAGCTGCTTTTCGGCATAATACCTGGTGAGATCCAAGCACCTTCTCCTCCTCCTGGGACTGCAAAACCACCGTGTTCAAGTGTGTAACACTGGTAAGGATAAAAGTGATGGAGAAAAATAACTGACACATATCAAGATTTAGGACAGAAAGCAACTTTTTTATCAACTGCCTTGAGCATAAAAGCCTCATAATAAGCCACAACTATTTTTTCCTGAAAACATCCATGAAAGATATCCCACTTAACTATTTTTTTTTTATTCTTCCCACTTCTTTTCCCCGAATTTCCTCTTTAGCACCTTTTTTGAGGGAGTCCCGCCAGCCTCTAAATCTATTTCTGTTTTCCTTCAAAATATTATGCCTAACTTCCATGTCTGCATTTCTCTTCTTTACTTATCTTTAATCCAGCAGAATGAAAGCTGATGAAGAAATATCACACCTTCTGTTTCCAAGGTTTCTAGAGCTGGTGGCTTTTCTGCTGTGGCTTTTTACAACTTTTTCCATCATGCTTCACTTACTTAAAAGGTAGTATGAAGTCAGTGGCTACAGCCTGTAATTCAGCATCATCTGGATGACAGGAAGTCTTACAGTTACAAAATATTTTACTCTGTGTTAAGGTAAATAAAGTGAAAGGATTCCAGGAAAATCATTTTAATTTTACTGAGTGTCTGATTTCTCCATGAAAAAGCAGAAGTATAACATTCAGTGTATTCCCCATGAAAATCTGGAGGTATGATTATATCAATATATCATATGATATACAGTGGTTTATATCCAAAAGTCAAGGAATTCATCCCTGACCCATCAAAACCTGATGAAGGGCAATTAATTCTGAAGAACAATGTCATCCAAACCAGACATCTGCCACATTCTGCAATTATTAGCATATTAACATGTCATATGTTTCTGCATAAATACATATATATGCATATGCATAAAAATAATATATAAAGTGTATATGTTGTATCATGTATATTTTATATATGTACTAGAAATATCTACACACATATATACATATGTGTGTATGTATATACATTCTTGACCTCACCTTGGTAGGCTTTTCATGGAACATCAAAGTAAACCGGCTTCTTGAGGCCATTCAGAAGCAGACACCTACCATTACAGACCAAGTTAGGTCTCGAGGGATATTCCTGCTGTGATCTGAGATCACTGTGGTCTGCATAAGCCACGTGAACTCACAAGTGGTGAATTCTGGATGGTGGCTCAGATCAATCCCTTCATTTTTTAACTCATGTCCAGCACTCCATCCAAATGTTCAAAGACTGACATCTACAAAAACTCCAGACATCTCTCAGTGGCAAATGCTTCAAGGGGAATTAAAAAGAAGAAATCAGATAAGGACAAGGATGTATTTGTGCTATGATTAGAACCTGTCATCTCTAATCTCTCCTGCACTGAATGAATCATGATGGCAGTTTCTCCTTGATAATCTCTCGCTCCATCCTGCATTGTAATGGTAAAGGCCAGAAAAATAGTGCCACATTTGCCAGTAGTTGTCAGCCTTTGGGATGGAATATGAAAATGAAAATCATAGACTCATGGAATAGATGTAAAATGTATATATATATATTTATTATTTTTATTTTTTTTTATATTAGATATATGTAATCAATGTAAACCAACTGCCAATGTCACAGTCAGCCCTGTTTAACCACAGTCTAGCCATCGTGCTGTACCACCCACATGAGGGATGTGACATAGTGACTTCCCTTCCACAGAGGACTGGCCCTGTGCTGTCCAAGCAAAGTGTTCTACATGTTGTCTACAAAATAATTATCCACCACAACATAAATACCAAAACATACAAGATCAAAGGAAAATTAATGCTCTAAAAAAAGAAATCATTGTAATGTGAAGAAAATGACTACGTATTCCGCAGAGTGAAGTCTATGTTTTCAGATTTAACATGCTCCTGTGACCGTTGTTAAGCAACACCATAGTCAGTGAGCAATCTTGCTGTGTGAGAGCATTAAATACTTCTGCTATATGCCCAGTCTGATGTGGCTCCATTGCTGTACCTTGTGATAGAGTTCAGAAGCAACCAGCCCATAGATATCCATGTTGAAGTCACTGAGATGACATAAAGGGTTTTGCTTGCTGTGCCTCTGGTCTGATACTCATGGGAGTCTCCACCTTTCAAAGGCACACATTTGATGGCTTTCTGAAAATTACATTCTGTTCAGTCTTGGAGCCCCGGGGAAGGTTTCTGTCTCTAATTCAAGGGTCATTGATCTCTTCCCTGGGAATAAGAGGTGGTTTGCTGGAGGCCAGCTGCTGGCTGGTCTTTCAGACCTCTGCATACCGCACGCGTTCCTGGGGCCATGCTTTCTGCACTCACCCAGCAGATCTCACTAGGGTTTTAAAGACAAAAAATAATGTGCATATTTTTGGAACTGCCTATATATCACTGCTTTTATCACAGTGTATAGGGTTACATGACAAGCACTTTCACACTAAAATTATTTACTTGGTAGTAATAAGGGCTTGTCGGTAATGATACAAATACTTTCTGCACCACTTAAAACAATAATGAGCACAGGGCTGGGACTCAGGAAATACTGATTCTAAACTAAATTCTGTCATCCATCCCTTCCGTGGGTCTGGAGCAAGCATTTCTGTCTTTCTCTCTGCTATAATAATCACCTGTCACAAATGAGTGTTATGAGAATCAGGTAACAAAGGGAAATGGCAGAAATCCTGGGCAGGTAGGCAGGAGCCCTCAGAATAAAACAATGATTTTGAGAAACCCAGAGGGACAAGTTTTCAGAAACTCTGAAGCACATTTCTTAAACATATTTCAAGTCAGGCACTCAAAAGCATTTTTCCAGGAAGAAGATCTCATCACTTTTGTCTATGAGAGTGATGGGTAAAGAAACAATTACATAATAGGTCATGACATTTAAGTAAAGTCAAGCCATACCTCAAGAAATCCATAATCACAGGAAGTTTCATAGGAAACTGGTAATATTAGTGCTGATAATGAAGGGCTAAAGTGTCCACTAGCCCAAGCCTGGTATTCCTGGGCATCCCACATCCCTGCGCTGCAATTAATCTCTGGTTTTAGTGAAAAGCTTTTCGGACTTGAAAAAGAATGTGACAAGAAACAGAAGCTCACTTTTAAGCTCAGATTAAAAAACAAAACAAACCATAGAGCTTTATGCATAAAAGAATGAAACCGGTCGCTCAAGGGCAGTATGAACATCTTTATGCATATAAAGAATAAAATACATTTCTCTGAGCTGGATGCAGCTTTCTTCTGATACAAACAGGAGCCGTAGCACCACGTCATTTGTGGGAGCACACATGTTGCTTCACAATGTAACGGGCTGCCTGAATAAAACCATGAAGTTGAGAGCAGATCTTGATTCTTCTCACACAACAAAACTAATAGAAACTGCAGAATGGGTTGAGCTTTCCTAACACTTAAACGGGGGAAGTTTAGATTGGATATAAGGAAGAAATTCTTTACTGTGTGGGTGGTGAGGCGCTGGAATGGGTTGCCCAGGGAAGCTGTGAATACTACGTCCCTGGCCGTGTTCAAGGCCAGGTTGGACAGAGCCTTGGGTGGCATGGTTTAGTGTGAGGTGTCCCTGCCCATGGCAGGGGGGTTGGAACTAGATGATCTTAAGGTCCTTTCCCTAACCCTTCTGTGATTCTGTGTTAACACTGGAACTTTATTAGGAGATATTAAATAATATTAGCCTAAGCCCTTTTACCTTCCTTTTTTACTCTCTTCACATTCCTTCTGCAATCTTTATTGGCTTCAAGAAACGTTAACTAGCATGATGAAGTCCTTTACATGCAACAGAAAGCAAGCTCTCTCGGCTTTGGCTATAATTTGTAGTTTAGCACCACCTTCCTAGACACCAAAGAATTACAGCTTTGCTCTGCCAAATCTTCTAGCTTGAAACCTTCATACAAAAACAAAGAAGGATGTTTTTTTTTTCTGCAATCTGCTTCAATTACTAGACATTTTTAATAATAAGATTGAGTTCTTAGTCCTCAGCATTCTTTGGAGATCATGAGTTTTTAGAAACTGTCCCCCAGACTGGTGTTCCCTGTAGCACCTCAGGCACGGCTCTGTAGCTGTGAATCTGTCGTCACAGTTTCAGGGCCCATCATTTATGTTTCCAAGTCATGAAAACTGAACTGTAACTGCAGTTTATGCTAAATATAGCATATTTGAGTATTAAAAAACAAGCTTGTGAGTGTCTGATCTGAACATGATATATTCACTTAACATTGTGAGCAAAAATTTCAACCTATTTTCTATACTTCATCATAAATGACTGTTAAGAAAAGAGATTCAATGATTTCTTGAAAAACAGGATTGACAGAACAAATAGAATTGTGGTTGGCAGCCTCATAGTTCACAATATAAATACTTTCTTCCATAATCCACAGAGATGATAAGAAAAACAGTAAATGTGACAGACATAGGGTAACTAACCTGCATCAGCATCAAACACAAGCCCATACCTCAACGAATATTTAAGCAAAGCATAAAGGGTTTTTTAATGCATTCCTCAGTTTTCCTCTTCTGCGTGTTCCCCAGCATGCCCTCACTTGCATGAGGCATGTCTAGGATCAGCTAACCAAGAATAAGCTTAATCACAAAATTACCTTACAGTGACCCTCTGCAAAACCTCCTTCTAGGCTGAGCTTCTTATCTTGTAACCCAGAAGCTGCATGCACTCCCCATATCATGACCTGTTTTAAAAAAGTCTCACATAATTGATACTTAAAAATACCAGAGAGGTCTGTGTACTTTTGCTTGTCTTGGTGCTTCCCACCACTACTACAGGAGGTGTTCCCTAAGATGCGGTCACAGAATTCTGGGTGACATGCCTGTGTTCCTCAGGACAGCCCAGCGGCTAACTCGCTCACTGCCATGTTGCATGCTGAAGCTGCATCCCCTCTTGAGTGTTTGCTGACCTGGGGGTGCAGCAGCCTCCCTGGTTGTAAAATTATTCTTCATCTAGAAAATGCCTTTAATATGGAGGAAACCTCTTGTCTCTTGGTTTCTTTGCCTACGCAATTACTGCAGCATAATCTGACTGTGAATGTAAAGCAACCCCTCATTTTTGTCTCTTTAGGGAAGAAAAAAAAAGCTATTGCATATTAAGCAACCATCACACTTTCCACCCTTCTATCACATATTTAATTTCTCATAAACAGAATCCTAGTGGCAACCAACAGTGGGTTTAGTTATGGCAGTGAGCTAAAGGAAGAGACACAGTTACATCTGCTGACTGGGCAAGGACACAGAGAGAAAAGAAGATGATAAATGAGAAGAGAGGAGCTGTAGGTGTCAGCCTTTAAAATCTTCCCTGAATTCCACATGTGAATCAGGTATGGTTTCTGGAAGCAGCCTCAAGAAAATGCATGTGAGTGAGTCCTTTAATGTGGATTAGTTTGATTTCTTTACACTTTTGTGTGAATATTCTCATTAAGAATTAAAAAGCCTAAAGTGACCTTTATTTAATTTATTTAATTTCCAAGGAGAACTAAAGCAGATTGAATTAAGGACACTGTAATTCTGGCTAAGAGTGTCCACATATTATTGTATAATGCAGTTTAATTCTTGACTTTTCAATTCACATCTTTAGTTTGGACTGCATTTTCAATGAGGCCCTGAGAAGCAAACACCAAGTGCATTACTGTTTGAAGAATGTCACTATAGTGTGCAATGCTTAACAGATTTATATTGTTTTCTTGTCCCACTTAATGGAGCATATAAATATTTCCATAGACATTGCTACTCATTAGAGGCAACTGCATAAACAGATCCGCGTGCTTATGTCACATGTTTTTGATGCTTCTCTTAACATTTGAATTTGGCTTTAGTCACACCTAGAGTTTGCATAGAAAATATATCAGAGACTTCTTTCAACTGTATATGACATTTACCCTTGCAGAAATGACTGGTTTTCATACACACATGCCCAGTGTAAACAGATTAACTTAGCAAGGAAACTATTTTTGAATGTCTGCACTTCCATTGGCTCCCCAGCCCTTCTCAGACACTGTTATCTCTAAAACCCCTCTCAGATTCCTCAGTATCAGACCAGCCACAGTGTGGGACAGGTAGCTCAGTTAGGAAAGCGAGGGAAAGTCTCAAGCATCATGTCATTTTCCAGTCATAATGTTTATATCCCAGGTAAATTGAGTTTGGGAGGCTCAGAGCATCAAAAGCCATGATCCTGGAAGGGCAGCTGCCCTGGGCTGACCATAGTTTTCCACCTTCCTCTCCATCCTGGTTGTCCCCACAAAGGGGAAAGCACCACCCATGGGCTTTTGGGCCTTGTGAAAAAGGGGCCTGGAGAAGGGTCTGTGGGCTCCCTATGAGCAGGAATTGTGGACTCGGTCACTTTGATCTAATGCTTTTCTTCAGTGTAATCCACCTTCCTTCATGACCGACTGATAAGTAATTCAAAGTGTTATGGTCAATAAGGTATTTCTACTCCAAATGTATTGACCTGGTGAAGACATTCACTTGCCAAGCAGTTTTCCGTCTTTCAGGTAAGTGAACTTTGCAATTAGCTCCCCGAGCATGGTGTTTGCTTGAAAGTAATGCCATTAAGGATGCTCTCTTTGCCTCCAGCTGCTGCACTTCAAATTTGATGGCATTGCTGTGTTGTTAGAAATCTGAACAGAATGAAGGGCATACAGAGAGAACAGAAGGCACACAGTATTAGCAGTTATTGTTTGATGAATACAAAGTGATAGCATCAACTATAAAAGCTAGAGAAGTCCTGTTTACAGTTCTTTAATAACTTGGAATTAAATTTTACACAATGAGCATCTGTTATCAGTCAATTTTCCCCCACACTCATACACCAAAAGCTTCAGCCAAGATAGCTTGCCTGTTTTCTGGGGCCAAGGCTAAACAAAAAAAAACATGTCTCCATTTCTCCCCTGCCTGATGAAATATACCAAGATCCTATTCTGGCAGCTCCAGAAGCCTCTGATTTCAAGCAAGTGTTTTGGATTCGCCTGCAGACAGCTTCTGTGGCAGAAATATGGCTTTTATTCCTATGAAAATCCACAGAAACTTGGCCAATGCACAGAAAAGTTATAATTACCCTTCTCTGCTTCCCACAGACCAAGGCTAATGCCCCTGCCTGCAGTTTTCCCCCAGTAACTGGGACAGGGCAGCCCTTCCTAGGTCATGGCACAGATGCCTTGGGGCACCCAAGTCTGGGCACCGAGGGGGACCATACCCCAACCCTGCCATGGCTGCTGGGTCAAATCCATAGAGATATTCCACTGGGCAGCAGGAAATCCCCTAGAGCCTCACAAACAGTCTTTTCCCAGCATCTCACCCTTTCCTATGGGATTTATGGCAAGTAACTAGGAATAGCTTTCTTGGAAAACTTCATCATATTTTTAAACGATAACATCTGAAACTTTTCTGTGTGCTGACAGATCCTTGCATCTTTCACACTCAGGATGGTTAAAGCCAGCTGAGCAGCTCGCTGCTGAATTGGAGTTGAGTGCTGCAAAATCCATTCAGCAGACCCAACACAGCTGCTGCAGGGAGAATGGGACCTGGACTTGGGCACCCAAGGCATGACTTGATGAAGCAGAGCTGTGAGATTCTGCTATAGAGAAGAGTATCAATAACTAAAAGGGAAATCCAAACCAAACCTTATTTAGAAAATTATTCCAATGTGGATTTGTTCTGTGCTGAGATTACCAGCCACTTGTTCTCTGTAATTCCAGCAGCTGCAGGAGAGTCCCTGGCAGGGACAGGGACTGGCAGATCTGGTTTAATCAGCACATCCCACCTCACCCTGGGGATGAGTGGCTCTTTCAGCCACCATATCTCAGTTGCACCCTGTCACATCCTTAAGTCCTTAGTTTTTTCCTATTGCCATAGGAAAAGTGGTAAGCAGAGGCTGGAGCGAAGGTCTGTAACAATGGAAGAGGATGTTTTTCCCAAACCCTTTTAGAAACAGGTTTTACTGAATATTTGCAAACAACCATGCACTGCTAGCAACTGAAAAATTTGCAAAAAATGAACAAATTGTCCTAGGTCACCTGTATAAACATGTACAAAGTGTGCAGTGTGGGTATGTCAGGGAGGAGACTGCCAGCAGACAGCCTTGAGGACCCACTGGGATCCATCATGTCTTCCCTTCATACGCTTGGGTCAGGGCAGGATTTATTTCCATGGCCTGAGGACTGAAACTCCTTCGTTTTAAGCCCAGCTTAGACTCATTAAATCCACACCGATGCCTTTAACAGGTCTCTTTTTCCACTTCAGAGCTCCCAGGATGGTAACTGGATTAATCGGTGTTTACACAGAGCTTTGTGATGGAAAGTCTTGGTAAAATGTGTTCTGCAGATTTAGCGCTTTTTGGACTATAGATTCAAAAAAAAATGCAGTATGAACTTACTTAGGGGTCTTCATTCAGTAGGATACTTCTAAGCATGTTTAAGGATAATGATTTGGGTTGAGAACTCCACTAGATTCAAGCCTAACTTTATTAATTTCTTACACAAAATGAGCAGTTTTCTACACTGGAATGTATGCCAAATGTCAACAATGTTTTATTTAAAGGTGTACGCAAATTACACTTTTGTCAGACATCCGTAAATCCTTCTGAAAAGGTGTCTGAGTTATTGTGCATAAATAATTTGCACAATGTATATTGAGAGATTTTAAGTGTTTGGAGACAGATGCCTCTTCTACATCCCTGAAGAAAAATGGAGAATAAAAGTGTCTTTAACTGTTTAGAACAGATGGCAGGGCAATAAAACTGCTGAACAGCTATAAAGCAAGCAAAAGAAAATAACATCCGTCAGACAGGAGTCAGTGGCAGTGAGATGCACAAATACAGATATTAGAGAAAAGTTACTTAAGAGTAAAGAATGACACTTTTTATCCCACACATCACATTCTGTCAGGCTCTGGCTTTTTGGTCCTCCTGATGCCAGTCTCTGATCAAGCAATGAACAAAAAATACAGTTAATTGCTTTACTGAAAACAAGTCTAGCCACACCCTGCATTTATCCCCCATGGGCAGCAGAGGCTGTATGATGCAGGTATTACTGACTTCTTCACCCACCAATGCTGAAAACAGTGAACAGTTTTTGCTGTAAATTCAAAATACCCTATCATATACCCTGAGAAAATTGGTTTCCCACTCTTCTTTGTCTTCTGCTCTGACTTGCCCTGTTACCATTTCTATGCAGAACTGGAAGGATCCAGGATTCCCTGCCTGCGTAGCCAATGGCACATTCATCACCTGATGTACTCACGTGTGTGTTAATTAACAATTTCAGTGATAGAACTGTCCATATCTCTGCTCCTACCTGAACTACTGTGGCCTATGACAACTCATTTGCAGGCTTCTGTAAATAATATTCTTAATAGTTAATATTCTTAATCATTACATTATTATTTTTACAGTTGTTATCTCTAGCGCTCCAGAGCTTAGTGAAGAGCTGTAAAACATAACACTTTCAGGATCTCTTATTATCTGCTATCCTCAGACTTCGAAAGTGTCAGTAGAATTCTTAGATCCAGCCTCATCTATTCCAAAAATTCATGTGTCTCTGTAGGTCTTTCTGTCTTATCTGGGGCCTTGGTGTCTCTTCAAGTTCCTTGTGATCTGCATAAGAACTCTTCTTGTTGTCAGCTGTTTCACTGAAAACCCTGAAAAAGAAGATTCTCCATGAGGAATAAATCATAGAATCATAGAATCATAGAATAGTTAGGGTTGGAAAGGACCTTAAGATCATCTAGTTCCAACCCCCCTGCCGTGGGCAGGGACACCTCACGCTAAACCATCTAACCCAAGGCCTCATCCAACCTGGCCTTGAACACTGCCAGGGATGGAGCATTCACAACCTCCCTGGGCAACCTATTCCAGTGCCTCACCACCCTAACAGGAAAGAATTTCCTTCTTATATCCAATCTAAACTTCCCCTATTTAATGTTACGTTTCAAAGGATATTTTTAGATTTTGCAAGCCCAGAAATTAAGACTTCGACAAAATATTACGCTTTTAAGAAATTGAGTTTTATCAACCTGAAAAAGGATAGATTTTGACTAGATATTAGGAAGAAATTCTTCACTGTGAGGGTTGCCAAGAAAAGTTGTGGCTGCCCTATCCCTGGAAGTGTTCAAGGCCTGGACGTCCCTGCCCATGGCAAGAGGGTTGGAACGTGATCTTTAAGATTCCTTCCAACCCTAACTATTCCATGGTCCTATGACTCCAGAAACAGAAGATTTATGCACATGTCTTAAAATAAATAAATAAAATAAATAAAGAAAGAAGAGTAGCACTGCAAGTCTAATAGCAATGCATGTAAAAGTCTATAAACAAATAGGAAAGCTAGTTTTTCCAATTTTAATCAAATTCCAGGAGTAGACAAGAAAATAAAGTAGGAAAAGTAGATTAGCTACCTTAAGCCTTTTTTTTTTTTTAATGTAAAGACTCTTGGTAGACAAGAAGAGGTTTATTTATAACTGAAAGTATAATCTAATTGTTTAATCATTATTGCTTTGGTTCCACTAAGAGTGTGTAATCACATGTGTTAGCAATGGAAGGTGGTGTCTTTGAGGCTGCACAGAGCAATAAAAATTGTATGGCAATTCCTAAAGCAGTAGAGTTAGGCTTCTTCTTTCTTATAGAGGTACAGAAAATGTTTGTTTCTACTCTAGAAACTGAAAAATCTTTTCCCTTTGGTGGTTTCTTTAGAATTTATGACATCTAGAAGGCTTGAAGTATATTGACAGCAGGAGGGTTTGCATCAGCTGACTACACAGCAATGTCTACTGCCTCAGATCTGCTGATGCTCCATTTTTGGGGGGATTCATCACTACATAAAAATCAGACCTGTGAATTACGTCTGCTTTGAAACTGTTTTGTGCTTATCTGATGCTCCACACTACATCGCAGTGTTGCAATGACAGGCATTTTTTCCTGAATAAAACCAGATGAAAGTTCACTGGAAATGCAGTTACTTTGGGTTTTTCTTTGGGTTTCTCTTCTGAACAAGACCAATATCTTTTCCTTATTCATAACCTAACTTGTTCAGTACTCTTTACAAAAAGCAGGTATAGGATTTCATAGTGCTTTTGTCTACAACATGCATCACTTTTTACATAGCTACAGTTACATACTAAAAAATGGGAAAACAGCTTCCAATCAAGTCTGCCAAGTTCACAAACTTTGACTGATGACCAGAAGACTTGGCTGGATCCAAGTATTTTTCTTTCCATGTTGGATGTCAACAAACTATGACTCATACTAAATTCACATAGCCCCTAAGAGGATAATATTAATTCTGGCTAAAGTCAAATAATTCAAAGGTTTTATGTGTGAACAGGAAACAGATTCAGCACAAATCTTCTATTATAACTGAGATTAACATAGTGATAAGGGGGCCACAGCAGGTAAAGGCATGAACTGTTGAGCTGGATACGCCTAACAGTTTCTGAGAACTGAAGAAATGTCTTTCAGAACCCCTGGGTAGTACCTTAGCGTCAGTAAGTCAGTGGCAGAACTCCTACTGACTTAGCTGAACTACCTCTAACTGGGTGGATCTTCCTAGGTATTTAACCACAGACTTGCCTGGAATTCATCCTGGCAGGTCAGCCTGCAGGCACTGATCTTGAGTAACACAGGAAAATGAATTTGAAATGGCTACAGTGTCTATGCAGTACATGTTATCTACTGCATAGTGATTAAAATTTGTTGCATTGCACAATAACCATCAAGAACATACCCATGAAACTGAGAGTGAATAACTTTTAATCCTTCCCCATTGTGGCACCATTAAAGCAGAAGTAGCCTATTAGCTCAAAACATGTACCTTTTTCTAGCATAGATGCAAAATGTTTTAGCATATCACAGCAAAATTCAAGAAAAAGTGCACACTTGTTTACGTGACTGTATACTGAATATACAAACTATGCAATATTTCTTAATGCAGCTCTTAGTCACTAAGGAGAAAATGTTAAGACTGTTAAATGAAATCACAGTAACTGTTCACACTTGTAGAATCCTCTGCAATGTATTTCCTGAAACGTAGACATCCATTTTTTCAACTAGTAAATACCTTATTAAAGCTAAAGTATTTTCAGCAACACAATTCTGGTTTTCACCCACAACTTCTACTATTATTGTTTCCCACAATGAAGCCACACTGGCAGTAGTCACTTGCCCTTACCTGTGATGCTTTGTATGTCTGCACAGCTGAGGAAAGAGGGCTCCAGCATTCTTGGTCTCCTGCTGCTGTTCATACTGCCCCAGGCATGAAGAGCGTTGCTGGCCACTGATCTGGGAACACAGCTCCACACTCCTCTTTTCACAAAGAAGAGCAAAGGAAAAAGATCAAATTCAAAATCCTCTTGTCGTTTGAGCCTTTAGATGGGCATTGTGTACATACGTATTGAAGGTTATGTATTATGGCAGCCTTATAAAAAAAGATATTTTAGTGAGGGTTCGTTAAAAGGGTTCACTGATATGAAGATTTTTACCTCATCCCCTGCCTGGCAGTCATAATAAGTGAAAGCTCTACACTACCTATTACTAACAGGCCTCTCATTACTTTTAAATGATAAGGTTCAGTGTTTTATTTACAATTGTGGCTGATGCATTATGCCTATTTTCTGAAGCAGTAGCTGGAAATGCCCTACCCCTTTATGATTAAATGCTTGCAAAAATTGCTTCGCTTTGCTAGTAGAAATGGGAGTGGAGTGTTTGGCAAATCTAAATTGGCGTTCCACTGAAACACATTTGCGCAGAAAGTTGCAACAAGCGAGTACTGAAGCCATCCAGCCCCACTTCTGTACACCCAAATGAGGTTAAAAAGAACACAAGTCACATATATGTTGAAGACATATATCTCCAGGAGTATTGCGGCAGTATGCAAAAAAAAAGGATATGATGTCTTCACTATAGAAAACACAGTACTGGGGAGGTATCTGCAATAGCTGAGACTGAAGCTGCATGTTAACATCATGTCATGCCTATACTGTGGCCAGCTATCACGCCCTCTCAGCCCACACTTTGTTCAGTATAGACAGAAGCTCAGCTAAAATCAAAATGTACTTCAGTTCAAGAAGCACCCACATGAGCTGCGCTCAATAGCTTTCCTCTAGCTTTGCCAAAAGCCCATGCAGACCATATGTGGGGTCTGTCACTTTTGCATGGGACAGGGAGGACACCCAGCTATGTTTTCTGAACTCACAGGCCACATGACCTGCATCACAGTGACAATCTATCTCTGTTTCATTGATGACTTTTGCTGGACTGTGCTGTTCCTGCTGCCTTAGACCTTAATGATGCCCATTTTCACCATTACAGGTGAAGTGCCCACAGGACACCAGAATGCCAGTGCTACCAAACTGTGTCAGAGCAACACACGCAAGACTACCCAACACATCTTCACACTCACCAAGACAGGTAGACCCACAGCAAAATCTGGAAATGCATGGGTCCTACCCAGGTGCATGTTAGGTTATCATTCCTGGCTTGATGTCCCAGGAAGATAGCAGTGATGCCCTTGCCCTGCCGTTCACTAGCACTTCCCCTCTACTTTGCAGGCACCAGCCATGGCAGTCATCTAGTCTCTTCTCAGCACCTGTATTTAGCCTATCAGTATTTAACTTCATAGGTTACCAACGATTTAAACTCCAGAGACCTTTTGCTAGGCTTGAACAACGGGGCGCTTTTTGCAGAAAGCCAGTGTGCGCACACCCACTATGTATCTCAAAACTGCAAGCTGTGTTTTTGAACCTGGGAAGTCATGGAAGAGGCAGACTACTCTTAGGAAAGTAACCTGAAGCTAACAGATCCCACAGCCAGCACTGCCAAGATCTAAACAAAGGGTAAGTGGGAATAAATGAAATGGAAACTAAGTTGAAAATATGTTGTAACTAAAATATCTGCAGCATGTTTATGCACAACAGCTAGGGACTTTCCAGAAATATAAACCCTTTCCCTAAAGGAACTAATAAACAAAGACACAGTGGAAGGTCACCAGAAGTTATATAATTAGAATTAAAAGAAAAATTAATTCTCACAAGCAGTGGGAAAGTTTTTAAACAACCATGGGATACAGGCGAAGTATCTTTCACCTGAAGTTACACTTACAAAATCCTGCATCACATACCACAACTTTGAATAAATGGCTGAATAGTAATTTTACATGAAAAAAGAAGATGCTGTTTGGGATAATAGGACAATTCTGGCTGGGTGGGAGCTCAGGGCACCTCAGCTGAACCTGCTGCTCGCAGCAGGGCCAGCTCTGAGCTCAGACTGGGTTGCTCAGGGCTTTGTGCACTCCATCAGCTTCTTACCACAGTGGATTTTTTTCCCCTTCGAAGTAAGGGAAAGGGGAAAACATGAGAAGAAGCTTCTCTTCTATGTAGTTCACCAAGGAACTACCTAGACCAGGATCTTGTCTCCAGCAGTGCTCCACCTGCTTGGGCATCAAAAGCTGCCCTCATTCTTCACACACAGCCCCAAGACAGCTTCACCTGGTGCCCCAGAGCTGTACTGAGTGCTCAGCCCCTATCCTACCTGGTCATACCAACCTCGATTTTATACTGCTAAGGAGCTACAGCACTAGAATTTCTTTCTTTCCTTTCCTGGATTGTCCTATTCCTTCTTTTGTTTAATTAAAAAATGTACAGTAATGAGCTCATAGACCAGTGGTGCATGGTGTCTGAGCTTTTAGGCTTCAAATATGACAGAAAGGACATATTCAAACATGACCAAATTAAAAGAAGCCAAATCATTGCCTTATAGAAAATAACACAGGTCTAGCAAAACACAAGTTCTTGTATGACCTTCTGGGAGAGAAGCTTGCATGAGAGGAACACATCAAATAATTATATTTTTTCCCAAAAGACAAAATTCTAGGAAAGAATAAAAACTGATACTACAGAAACTATATGATCTTATACTAAATTTGGTCCTCCTGGAAAATATTAAATGCCATATTGAACAGGAAAAGGGGAACTTTTAGCATGAAAATGCTACGTATTTTAAATTAATCAGTAGATCATCAACTGCTATAGGAAAGGCCCCTAGCAATGCTGGAAAATAAGTACTTTTGTAGGCCACAAGAGAGACCTCCCCCAGAAACTTGAAGGGAACTATAAAAAACTGTGCTGTTCTGTACTTTCTCTAGGACATACACAATGTGGAACAGACATCTCAGAACCTGTCTTGTGCAAATGTCAGCAAGCTCACTCTGTTTGCCTTGGTTTAATGGAGGATATTAACTTCTGATGTGGTAAAAATGTTTACAGACATTATTTCTGAAAATTAAGTCACAGTATTTAGGGTAACTCATTATGGCTGCAAAATCCATGTTTTTGCATTGCTGTTACCTCAAATATATTTCACCTGCGTGTACAGACTTTATTCCCCAGGGGTTTGAAAGAAACACTCTCAAAATCACCATTAATTCATATTGATCAGTAGCTTATAGATGGGCCATTTATGAGACTGAACTGTCACGACTACAGCCATACTGCAAAGAAAGTTTGATGGCATTTTTCTTGGGTATGTCCCTTGGAGTTGATGGGTTACCCTGCTTCACTCCTAGCTCCCACCCAAGGCCTGGGATGGCAGTCTGCTACCTGCAAATAATGGAAGACTATGTCCCAAAGAAAAAGAATTGCTGGTCTGTTTTTTTTATGTGATTGATCTGATAGTTCAGGGCATAGAAACATAATATTCCTTGTATGTTGCTAGCAGAAAATTAATAGCCCCCTTCTTTTGCCACAAGGGCAACAGTGATAGCTGCCCGCCTAGTCGAGTCTGTCCCATTTCTCAGCTTATTTATAAGGAATGAGTTTGGATGAAGAGCATTTTTGATGCTATCCTCAAGTTGCATAAATTATGATTAATTCTTTTGGGACATTCACCCTTCTCCAAAACATATGCAGCATCATGCCACTCATCTCTGGGAGCTGCTTATTTTTACAGTTTTGTATGCCTTGCCTGATAGTACTCTGAAACATGTAAACATCCACTGAAATGCATTTAACAGCTTTCTTCTCGCACTTATCTAAAGCTTTAGTGGTCTGTTCTTGTTGTTCACTGCCTTCACTAATGCAGGAGTTATCAGTATGCCAAGCAAAACTGCTTTGCCATCTTGCTGTTATTGTAAAGCTGTAAAGTACTTAGAAGTCGGTCTGATTTTCCTGCTTTAAGGAATGTTACTGCATGCCTTAAATCAAAATGATTATAAGAGAACAATTCTTGCCTTGAAGAAACTGAAATCATACAGTATCGTGTAGACATAGTTAAAGAAAGGTACTGACACAAAATAGGCATTTTGGAGACAATTCAGTAAAAAAAGAATAATTTTATCAAAATCTAGTCAAATAAAACCTCTAAAAAACATTTTTGTAAATTAATCTTTATATATATCTGAAGATGAAGATTAGGTTTGAACACACAGATCTGAAGCAAGTGTGGGAATGAGGCTGGGTACATACACTGCCTTTCAGATGCATTTTGAATCTGCTAGATTTACAAGGTCAAACAGTTCTTGTACAGTCAGCCCTGCAAAGCCTGCCAGAGAGCTGTCAGGTTAGGGGGATTTCTCTTTTCTTTTTTCATCTTCATTAATTAAGATTCACAAGAGAGAAGTTTTCCATGTTCCAGCAGCAGCAATTATATCCTACTCTTAATTAAGCTAGTTAAACTGCCCTGAAAACTGTGAAGTGGCTTGAGAGTTTTTGACTGGCTTCCTGATTGCAAATAACATCAAATCTGGTCCCAAGTGCACTTGAAGGAGAAAATAATTTGTTGTGAGATCTTGGCTTATGGCTCTTGCCTACATTATGTATTTTTTACACAAAAATCCCGTTATAGCAAGTAAAGCCAAGAAGATACACACTTAATGTGCTGCTGAAAATAAAGATGTGAGGTCCCCTGAAGTATATTGTATGGTAATACATCCAAAATGAAAGGAGGTGATCCTGCCCCTCTACTGTGCTCTCGTGAGTCCTCACTTGGAGTATTGTGTGTAGTTCTGGTGTCCTCAACATAAAAAGGACATGGAACTGTTGGAACAAGTCCAGAGGAGGGCCATGAGGATGATCAGGGGACTGGAGCACCTCCCGTATGAAGACAGGCTGAGGAAGTTGGGGCTGTTCAGCCTGGAGAAGAGAAGGCTGCGTGGAGACCTCATAGCAGCCTTCCAGTACCTGAAGGGGGCCTATAGGGATGCTAGGGAGGGACTCTTCATTAGGGGCTGTAGTCATAGGATAAGGGGTAACGGGTTAAAACTTAAACAGGGGAAATTTACATTGGATATAAGGAGGAAATTCTTTCCTGTTAGGCTGGTGAGGCACTGGAATGGGTTGCCCAGGGAGGTTGTGAATGCTCCATCCCTGGCAGTGTTAAAAGGCCAGGTTGGA
The DNA here is from genome assembly GCF_034315485.1 of Pezoporus occidentalis. Classification (NCBI taxonomy): domain Eukaryota; kingdom Metazoa; phylum Chordata; class Aves; order Psittaciformes; family Psittacidae; genus Pezoporus; species Pezoporus occidentalis. Next base: position 28,971,591 of record NW_026915724.1, read on the forward strand.
CAGAGCCTTGGGTGACATGGTTTAGTGTGAGGTGTCCCTGCCTGTGGCAGGGGGGTTGGAACTAGATGATCTTAAGGTCCTTTCCAATCCTAAATATTCTACGATTCTAGGAAATCAACATTTGAAGATGTGATCTCATCAGAGGGAATGAAAAAGTTCTAATTACAGATGGGTCTTTTTACATCAGTATTGTGATGCTAACAGCTCTAAAAGACAGAAATAATTAATTTTAATTTCTAAAATATGTATAATTGACTTCACATACAGCCTGGATGCAAAATTTAGTCACGGAAGTCACCATTCTTGCTGTCAAATGCAGAAGAAGCTCTTTAAATATGACTAAAATCCTCAGACCAGTTTATATATTTAGTGATTTTTAGGTCTTGCTAAAGTGATGGTGACTATTTTTCAGGTTCTGCACCCTTCCAGTTTTGGAAGATATATTTGCTGTCAGTGTTGCATGTTTGCATAAGTATCTTATGACCACTGAGGCTCAGGTGCTAGGATTTTTTCTTACTGTAATGACCACAGTGTACAGGATGCACATAGTATCTGGCAACTTCTGTATCTGTCACTCCTATATATGTCCCTCCTTCTCCCACCTTCCCTTGATGGGTTTGCAGAAAATACTGCCTTTCAAAATACATTAAAAAATCAGTGGAAGCTCTTTAAACACTTGTTAACCTTATCTTTTTGCACATGCTGAGTATTATGTGGATAAAACCACATTAAATAATAAGAGTATAATGTGTGGGGAGGGAATATGAGGGTTTGCAGTGAGACAGATCTCTGAGGGAGCAAGCTGAAGGAAGAAATGAGGTGATGTGTCATGGCTGCAGGTAGACAGCTAGTCTTTGGCCAATGCTGACACTGTCTGTCTCAGCAGGATGGTAATATATCCAAACATATCTCAGCAGGACATGGAGAAATCACTGGAGGTGACAGATAACAGTGGGAGAAACTGACAAAGACTAAGGGGGAGTGTAGGGAAGGACAGCTGCATTTCACAGGGCACCAAGGGAAGGTGTGTGTCATACCTCACAAGGCCAGCAAGGCCTGGGGATCCACTTTAGTAATACCCTTCAAGGTTGAGGGTATCACAAATAGTGAAATTGAGGTGGGATGCAGCAAAACAAGGAGCAATGAGGAAAAAGGGATTAGGGCAGGCCTTGGGTAGAGATAGGGGGAGGTGGAGAAAGGGATGTAAAATGGCAGCTAAAAAAATGATCAAAAAAGGAAAGAATAGGGCAAAGGAAGATAGGGTATGCAGATGTTGTGATCGGGCAGTCTGCAGGTACTTGCAGAGCAGCCCAGCACTTGATCACAGGCTCACAGGACAATTTGGGGTGGAAGAGAGCTCAGGAGGTCTCCCCCCAGCCTCCTGCTCACAGCTCTGAGGTAAGAACTGGTTGCTGAGGGCTTTGTCCAGCTGGGTCTTGAAAACCTACAAGGACTGCCAAAACCAGGATGTTTAAACCATGTTGGTTGTCTTCACCTGCACTGTGTTTCAGCCCTGCTGCCGTGGTCTGGAGGCTGAAGGTGAAGGGGCACTTTCCATCCCAAGTAGCAGTTTGCCCAGGGAAGCTGTGGCCGCCCCATCCCTGGCAGCGTTCAAGGCCAGGTTGGATGGGGATTTGAGCAACTTCGTCTAGTGGAAGGTGTCCCTGCCCACAGCAGGAGGGTTGGTACCAGGTGATCTTTAAGGCGCTTTCCAACCCAAACCATTCTGTGATTCTGTTACCCATCGAGCATGAACCTCCCTTACCAAAGCTGCATGTTATATCAATGCGACCTGCCAAAACTGGGTTCAGTGTGTCCCAGGTAGCTGTCTGAAAGCTAAAGGATAATATACAAGAAAGTGGTTTTAATCAAGATATAAGCCATTTATACAAATCAGGCTGCATATCCAGTGTTTCCACATTTAGTAACTTGTGAGTAATTCTTGCCTCATTAAAAATTTTGATACCTAGTCATTTAATCACTCAGTTCTTTTCACTCATCAAATTAAGCAGATATAAACCCTATTTACTTACATTTCATTGTTGATTGACTGTTTATATGCATCACTCTGAGACCACAGTGCCAAAAGTGACCTCTTTCTCAGGCATCAGGCATTATGATTTAACCACAGGAAACATCATTCTTGTAGCCATAAGGCAGTACAAGACCACAAGAGGGCAGGTAGTCCAGGTCCTGATTCAAGACCAGGGAAAAGCACACCTAAAAATGAACGGCCTAACCTAAAGGCCTGTGGCTATGGCAGCTCCACAATCACCCATGCAGCCTCTTCCATTGCTTCCTAGCCTTGGCATGTTGTAGCACTGTTGGACTTGCAATCCCCAGATGTCCTCTGATTCTCTCTTGCGCAGGGACAGTGCTCAAGACTCCTGCCCAACTGTACCACCTTTTCTTTCCTTTTATCACCAGGATTAATGTGATCCCTATCTCAGGTTTCTCAAAATGCTTGAATTCTTACCTTGTTCCCCTGTGTTCACGCCTTCTTTTATCCAAGAAAATTCACGCAGGAGACACGGTTCTCTAATCTGGCATGAGCCACTAGCGAAGGTATGGCTGGGTCATCTCCACATCAGCCTCCACAGGGGCAATCTGTGTCCACACGGACTCTGCTCCTACACTGCTGTGCTTCAGGGCACGCATTAATGGCTTTTCCTTTGTAGATGTCTAGCTGTTTTTACAAGTAGTGCCAAACTTCATATCTCCAAAAAGGTTTTTCCTCCTGCCAAATTTATTTGACAATAGTCAATCATTTCAAAATTATTCATGGAAAATAATATACACTTTTCATTCCAAAAGTGACAGTTCTTTTGAAAATAATAAGAGCAAAAGATGGGCTAATGAGGGGTTTTTTTTTGCTAATGTTAAGTAACTAATTTCTTCACTGACTACACAAAATTAGATGAGTCCACACCTGAATATAACATTTTCAGCCCTCAAGCACCTACTTCTTCTATAATTTTAAAATCGTGGTATACGATGACAACTCTTAAAATAGTGACAGTCTCAGGCCTGGAGAAGAGATTTTCCAAACACTAAAACAAGAACTGATGAAAGAGTTACCTGTTCCACCAGAAAATATATTATGATACTCATTTTGCTTAAGAGGTAGTGGGGGTTTTATCCAGAATAACAAACCTGGTGTCAAGGTGTATTTAGTGCACAACTTTGTTTCTTATTTGAAAAAGCTGAGCTTTTTTTTTGTTTGTTTTGTTTTTATGGTAAAAAGGCTTGTTGTTTACACTTTGACTTCATAGCATTCCAGATCCAATAAACTTCTGATTCTCTTTTCTTCCCCTCTCACAGTGGCTGTTTGAAAGGAAGGCAGAAACTACAACTGCTGTGCCAGTACCTTAGATACGTAGAATAATCTGCAGTTGACAAATTTCATCGCTAGAGGGAAATCCATTACAGCGTTCTTCTCAGTAATGCTGGTAGGCACACTGCCATCCAGAGCTGCAAAATGTGCAACAGGCTTCAGTTTGGATGCAAGAGTTGTATCAGCCAAGAATGACTCAGAGACAACTGTTTTTCCCTTTCTCAGAAGGGTGCCCAGAGGAATTTCCTCCAGTCTCATCACATCACACCAGAAAACAAGAAGGAAGAGACTGGAGTAGAAGTGTTCCCATGAAAAAGAAAACCCCAAACTGGGCCAACCTTAGGAGTCCAAGTGCTCTGCAGCAGTGTCGCCAAGCCAAAACCAGGCCAGAAAGGTATCACCCTGATGACAGCACAGGAAAGGAGGCAGTCAAGACTATCTGCATCACCAGCCCTCAAATACAGACATTTGGAAGAAACAGCAGCATTTGGAGATGCTTGTAAAAAACACTTCCAGCTGCTCTTTCCCTAGCTAGTATCCACCTTAAGTCAGAGTTCATGTTGCTGTTGATAACCAAAAAAGATATAGAAGACATCTTGTTCTGTCCAGTTTTATAGGCCTGGGACCAAAAAGCTGGTTTGGAAATTAGTGGTCATAAGTGAAAAGCATGGCAAGTAGAAAGCTGGGGTGCTGTGAAGGCAAATATATTGCACTCTTGCTATAATTCTAGTTTTGAACATCTGTCAAAATCCATTTAACTTTCAAAGTTTCTTATTCTGTTCCGAAAACTGGAGTAGCTCTGTGTTTGCATGTTGTAAAAGCAAGACACAGTAATACATCATGTGTCCTAAGAAAGAGGCTTACACTATAAACACATACAGAGAAACTCATAGAGAAAACTCAGTCAGAAGGGTCGTTCTGGTCTCGTCTTCTCTGATCCCTGCCCATAGCAGGGCCAACCTTGAAGTTAGATTCAATCTTAAAATTAGATTAGACTGCTCAGGGTCACATCTAGTCAAATTCTGATTTAACTCCAAGGATGGACCAGGAGATGTATGCTCTTTCCACAATAAACAACTGGCTTAGATACAGAGCACAGGCAGCTCAAGGACTTCACTTTCTGAAGTTTGCAAAATAAATTAAGAACACTAATAGAAGGGATCATGTGAAAGCAAAAACACTCCATATCATTCACTAGACTCAGATCTGGGCTTGGATTATAATCTACTGTTCTGTAGCTTTTCCAATTGCAGTGTTTTAGTCTCACCCTAGTATCACAAAAATCATGGGTTTTTTTTCCCACTAGGAAAAAAAATGCTTACATTATGCACAGGTATGCAATTTAAGGGTTATAATAAAAAATATATCAAGATGTTTCCTTTCAGGTTTCCTCTCTCAGCCACAGACTCTGTAAAACTTCCTTTACTGATTAATAGACTTCTGGCAATTAAGCAGTCCAAAGTTTTCCTGGCGGGATTGAACCCTTTTGCTCTTTCTCGCTGATAAGCCTTTTAAAAGACCTGTAAAAGTAATTAGCTAGACTTTTTCCTAGATCACCCAGGGAAAATAAAAAAATCTTTTCCACCAGCCCAGAGTCGTCAGGTAGCAAAACAATAAAATCGGTTCATGAAAATGTAGGTTTATTTCAAGATAAGTTTCCAAATGTTGTGGCATTTGATGTGTACCACATTTATTCTGAAAGACTATGCAAAATGTTGATCTCTTGTATTGTAATATATTATTACTTCAAACTATGAATTGTTTTGAAAAAAAAAAATAGCACAGTGTTTAAAATGCTCAAAATACTGACTAGCTACATGAAATTTTTCAGCTAGGTATGACTCAGGTGAAATACAGGACCAGACTAGCAAATAAAGGCTACTGTATCTTAAGTCAAAGTCACTTCAGATGTTCTTGACCTTGGTGAAGGTCTCTCTTCACTACTGAAGGTTTCTGAGCCCATCCCTATCTCCATTCTTCATCCTTCACAGTCATGGCCACTGCAAACCTCTCACTTATGAAATAAGACTTGTACTAACATGCTGATTTGTAAACTGGGTTATATACCAGTTGCCACTGGCACAGAGGTGACACCTCTGGGAGAATGAGGCTAAATCCACCAGTATATGTCAGTCAAAGCTATCAGGCTCAGCAACACAGAGCATTAGAGCATTTGTCCTCAAATGAGAAAGAGACTCTAGATTCCTTCTCCCTATGCCTGCCCCTCATCTCTTAGAAGAAAAGTTTATTTCCACCTGTGTAGCATGCTGAGCCTCAGCCTGGCCATAATCTCAGAGGATGCCAAAGCCATTCCTCCCATATCAAGCCCTTGGGGACTTTAAGCAGAAGGACATCTATTTTATGGTTAGCATCATCAAGGTATCAATTTGCTCAGCCCAGTTAACACTGGGACCTCTTTGGATACACATACAGGTGCTACTGTAGTCATTGAGGAAACTTAAGTCAGACAGAAAGATTTTTTTGTGGATACTAAGAGACTCCAGGATTAAGAAACATTCAGGCATGATTTTCAGGGCCTTTAAGTTTCGGACATTGAGTGATACTTTCATCTGGCTTCTGACACCATCAGCAACAGTATATCACCAGTAGGTAGTAAGAAAACACCCCAATGAATCCTCCCATCCTGCCCAACAGTACTAAAAATTAGCATCTGCAGAAACTTGCCCACCAAACCCATAAAGGATCCCATACTTCTTTTGCAAATCTAACATGGCAAAGAGATCGCAGCAGATGACCCAACTTAGGCCAAAACAGAGAGAGAAGAGCCTCCTCTGGTACTGCCAAATCAAAATTCACCTTGCTGCCTTTGATGGAGACCAGCAATTTTCCCAAACACTTCCAGCCTTCTCTGCTGTCTTTGAGGCCACCATGAGTTGGTGGGTTTTAGATCCTGTGAAGCCCAACATAGGGCTGAGCTGGCAAGGGCTCTCTGGGCTGAACTATTTGCAGTGTTCAGTGTCATGACATTTTAGCACTGGAGGCTACATGGGATGCCTAGGCCAGGACTGGGCTTTGGATAACTTTCAGGACAGCATGGAGCATCTGGGTTTAAAAAATGGGCTGTCCAGGACACACTGCAAGTTGCAGCCTCATAAAGACAGCATAGCTGTTGCAGGTAACAGGACACAGCCTTGGCTTTGACTTTGCAGAGCCTTAGGATGAGGGTTTATCAGTCTTGTTTTGTCCAAATCTGTCTAGACCTGCTCAAGGCTTTCCTTTTATTTGGTTTGATTTGCTGCTGTGACAGCCATTTTTCCAATGACCAGGAAGCTATGCGTGTCTTCTTACAATACAACCATAGCTTTTATAAAGATGGTAGTAACATGCAGCTGTTTTGTATAGCATGAAATATTCATGACCTCAGCAAAATAATGTAATGCAGGCCTGGTGTGAAAGAGGATGCCCAAAGACGGGCTCACAGGGGGTGGTGTAAAGGAGTACAGGCAGAGGGTGATGGGGGCATGGGTTAGCCCTAAGGGCTGCACAGCTATAACCCACACACCAGTGGTTCACGAGAGAAGTAAAGACGTGAGTAGTTTTGAAGGTTTTCAATGTCGCAAGGCTTGTGCAGACAGATGTATTTAGGTGAAGGGCAGCAAGGGTTGCTAGTCACTGGCTAAGGCTGGAGTCAGATGGGTTCATAGCTCAGGTTCAAAGGGGTTTTCCAGAAATCTTAGAGCTTTGATTCCAAAAGGTCTGTCAGATGTGGCTAAGCTAAACCAGTGTCATTGACTGTGGTCCCTTCACATCTGCAGCTACATTTTTGCAGGCATCCTTAACTCTTACAGTTCAAGTTCTAATCTTGTTCAGTGACCCTGTGAAGGAGCAGAGCTCAGTGACCTGTACAGACATCAGATGACAGCTTAATTTGCCACCACCTTTTTATCCTATCAGTTTCCCTGGTGTATACCAAATGCCAGCTATGATGGCTGGCTTGACTACATACGTAAGAAGGAGTAGACTGGAGGTGAGTCTAGCGGGTACCACCAGCACTCCTGCAGCTTCTTGCCTCATCTCCTGCCACTGCCCAAATCTGGGGCTTGAAGCTTGGACAAGGGGTCACGCTGTGCCAACAGGCAGGGAAAAAGAGAGGGGCTGCCAATAGAGAGCCCAAATCAGTTCACTGTGTCCAAGACAATCTCACTTTTCCCTTGAGCTTCCTGCTCTCTGGTGTCTCTGGGCTTGGCTTAGGTCTTGGGAAATACATTACTCTGAACATTTTTCCTTCCAGTTTGGGTACTGGACTGTGACAATGCTCTTAGGCAACAGAAATAGTAAATTAAGCAGCAAACCTCCGAATGAAATTGTCATGCAACAGGGTCAATTTAACTCTTTTGCCTTGGACTCTGTCCCCTGACTGTTACCTCCATATGGTACAGAAGGACACAGTCAAAGTTCAAGTAAACAAGAGATTATTGGTGTGCTTGGGCAACTGGGAAGAAGAGGAAAGATAAATTAAATTGCTAGGACAACCGTAAAAAGCTTGATTGCTGTTAGTAGTGCAGGGCAATGGGAGAGAGGGGACAAGAGGTTTATCCAAGGTTTGCAGTGACAAAAGATAGGAGAAAACATCAAGAACAAAGCCTTTCCTACTTATATTTATATGAAAACTATTCTACACATAGACACTGAGTTAAAAAATTTACTGACTAGCTAGGAAAAGAAAGCTTTTTATCCTTTCTCCTTTTTAACCAAATGTAAAGACCTTGCTTACATAAAAAACCTACAATCACTTGTTTTCTGTTTATACACTTTAAATTTCAAATACTTTACAAAGACTAAAAAATATTTTGACCTATCATCATACTCCAGTTAAGCCCACAAGCCTGACATAACTATACTTTTCATCATCATAGAAAACTTTTTTAGCAGTTAATCAACTTAACAGTATTCCTGCAAGTATCCCAGCATAAGCTGCTCCCTTAGCACAACTTTATGAGGCCTCGCTTCTAAGGCCACTGGATTTCTTTTCATTAGCATGCACTTGCGTGACACAGCTGATCCTGGCATACCTTCAAAAGAAACTCCTCAGCAGCCTCTCACAAACCTCAGAGAAATGTTTGCTCTGAGAGCTTAGCAGTCTTCAGGGGTGCCTGTGAAAGGAGTCCCGCAAATAAAGCCACAGTAACAGAGAAGAAAAAACTATAGAAACACAATAGGCAGCCCTAAAGCATCACCTATGACCCAACCTTCTACAGCCGGACACTTGTTTAAAAACCCTCAGCTGCAGCTAGTAAAACTCTTGGCCACAGAGGGAGTCAACAAAGTGCCTTCAGCCATCAAGCCAGCACTGGGAAGTGCTGAGAAAACACACATGAATACAAAATCTCTTCATGGTGGGTGTGCAGCAATTTTCTTCCTCTGAAACTTCAGTTGAACCAAAACCCAAAAGTAAATCCCACTAAGAAGGAGGGAATTGTCAAGAAAAATCCCCTGGGCATAGACCAAGCACCTGCACAACTCAGAGCTCTGTTATTTCAGCAAGGTCAGTGGGAGTTAGCCTGAACTTATGGTCAAGCAGCATTTGGCTCAATGTTGTTTTTTAAAGGCACTGAGTTTTCTTCCTAACTTTCCACTGAAGGCCTAACTTTCCATTAAAAGCATGGTAAAACTGTGTGAATGGGGCTGAGTGGGGTATTTATACTCATCCCCCAGCTGCCCCTGCCTGTAGCATGCTCTGCATCACCCATGCTGGGGAGGCAAGAGCTTCGAAGGAAGAAAACACAGCAGCAGGGTTTACAAAAGCCCAGTAATCCCATATAGTACATATTTCTGTACTTTTATCTTGAAAAGGGCAAAAAATAACACATCGCCTCAAACTCTTAGGAATCCTTTTGTTCCTCACCGATCGTGTTGTCTGGCAACAGAGCTGCTTTGTATTTTGCTGAGACCTGTGTCTCAGCTGTATTCCGTCACAGCTACAAAATCCAGACACAGGTTTTGCCCCATGGAAGAAACCATTGAAGATTCAGAGGGAAGGTGGAAGAGAGCTATTCATTCTTAAATAAAAACTTGAAGAGAATCTTTCAAAAAGAAAAAGACTTTTCAGTGCCCAGTTCTCACAAAGGAGTGGATAAGCTTAGAACAGATATGTTTTTCCTGAGAGCACTTTATTTTTTTCCAGTTTTTAATAACATGTATCTATATATATGCATGTAGATAAACAAATAGGAAGATATTTAGGTCTTTTCAGAAACTCAGAACAATAACCCAACGACATTTTGGCATTAAGCAACCTTAAGAAGTAGCTTAGCTCTGTAAGTCTGTTTACTTTGCTCAAGTGTTTCTAATAAATACTGTCTCCTTCACAGCTGTACCTCTTAGAAGCACCACTACCTTGGCACTAGATTGCAAGAGGCTCAAAGTATAGATAGAACAAGTGAAGTGGCCTTGTTTTACCAGCACAAAGCCTCTCGAGAATGCAGCTCCACTGGTACAAAGCATCGTTAAGCTGAAGCAATGATGCTCATTTTAAAGGGATAAGCCTGGTCAATGCAACAAAGCATCACTGGAACACTCTGGAGTGAAGACACCCTCTGACACATGAGGACGCTTCAGCAGCCAGACAGTGGTGGCTTAGTAGAGTACAGGAGCTGCAATATACAAGAAGCAGGGCAGGAAGACTGTCACTGTCCAAAGATAACTCTAGAAATTCTCTGCTTTTGAAAACCAGCACCAGTGAATGTTGCAGGACACTCAGAAAGTGGTATAAGAAAAACAACTCTTACTTATTTCAGAAGAGTTTCTCAAAGTTTTCAAATCCATGTGCCTTGTCTTTGAAACCTTATTTTTATTTTACTAATTAAAAACTTTTTAAATTGTACTTTCCTTCCTTCTTCACTTTCCACTGCAATTTAAAGAGCCCTTATGAGCTCCATACACTTTCTGTTTTACTATGATACTTCACATCTCTGAACATTACAACTCACACTAGCATTAGAAACTGGAGGAACATTTGGATGAAAACTTCAGTATTTGGAATACTACCTTTTTATTTAAGTAATGTTATATGTTGGCAAACTTTTCATTTAGGATGGAAATCAAATCAAGTTCTGACCTTGTGAAGTCACTGTACCCTATGAAATTGTTATTCCTAGGGCAGAGATATGAAATGCCTGCACTCTGGCTTGGGCACATTAAATTGTAATAGAAATACTCAAACTATATCATGAAATGGAGAAATCAGAAGGATTATGATCAGGGTATAAAGTAGATCTTTTGTTACTGTCTTAGCCTCTTAAGCAAACAGGTTTCCGGAAGAAGACTATCCTTACTCTAGAGCACTTTGCCAGACCTTTGTTGCATAGACTCAATTGATCCCCCAAAAATGAACACTGTTGCCCCAGTTTACGAAATTTATTTGAAGTTTTAAAATCTAAAAACCACATTTTTATAATACAGAAATTCAATTTCTGTGGAAACCCCGTTTCCTTCATGATGTTTCTGGTCACTGATCTCTGAAGGTAACATCAAAGCCAAGATACAATCAACGAACACTAGAACTCATAACGCTTATATGAAACCTAGAAATCCTTTTTTATTGTGTAATAAAACAAAGCAAATTTAGCTGCCTTCTAACAGCATGGTATGAGTGGATTCAAAATGAGATTATTAAGGGAAGGTTTACCCAGAAGACAGAATGACTAAAATGCAGCGTGCCGAGTGGAATATGTACTCCTCTTCCTCACTTTTGAAGAACATTCCATAGCACGGCACACAGCCTCAGTGCACCACAACATTCACGTCTCGTGTCTCATTTTGTGCTCAATTTCAAGACAAAGTTTGTAGTCTTAATTCATTCTAGTCTTCAGATTTTTAGTTGTTCTGGTAATTTACATAGTAAACAAAAAAAACTAACACTGACATGTACAAATACAAATTTATAAGGGAATTCAGACTCATCCACTTGCCTGCAAGCCCTGTCACTGATACTGTTTTCAGCAGTGTTACTAGAACTACTGAGCACTCCAAACAAGACCAGAATCTGTTTACACTAGGTATTTTACATGAGTGAAGTCCCTGCAGCAATGCGTTTAAAATACGTAGATTTTTAAAGTACCAGAAAAATGTAGCTTGGTGATTTATTACTAATGTTAACCCTATGTTTTTTTTTCAATTCATTTTAGCAGTTGAGAGCAAGGTCATCTATTTTTGTGGGATTCACAATGAGCTTGTGACAACTTAAACAACAAACTGAAAGGTTCTGACATGCAAGTATGCGACAAGTCTGGAGCTGTGCTCTCATGCCTTATGCAAACCAAAAGCGAGACCCAGCAGAAACCAGTAAGGTTACACTTACAGGAATGATGCAAACACATCCAAGCTCACTCTAAACTAGGCCAGAGTTCATCCAGGCTGTAAATCTTTGTCCAAGAATAAGGGCAAATGTTCAAGCAGTTCATCTGTTTCAGTAGAAAAAAAACAATGCCGAATTCATAGAGGAGAGGAGAGCAAAACTCTGTGCAGCTTAGCAGTCAGGGTACAGAGCTCAAAGAAAATCCCAGATGAGAGATAACCTACGAAGACTATTTCTCTTTTCTCCAGTAACTGTTTATTTGCAGACACCAATTTACTGTGTGAAAAAGCATAATTTGTTGTGAAGTCCAATCCTGTTGATGTGTGTTATATATTACCTGAGATACCATCCTGGATCAAGACTCTCATGGGACCTGAGGCAGGAAGGTCTTACTAAGTTAGACTTACACATCTTATCTTCTAGATATAGAGCTTCTCAAGCATGTGATCATATAACCTTCAGGAAAGGCGCAATAAATTATCTTGCATGCAACTGAGAGTAAGAGCAGCCCACCCCCAGGAGCTGCCTGGGAGTAGTAAGTTAGCTTTAAATCTACCCACCCTAGCTTGTATTCTAGTAATTTGTTCACCATACCCTCAGGTCTGAAGATCTTGCCATGACAACAAAGTATATACTAGCCTGTAGTACCCAAATGTCTTTCTTACATCAGTAGCATCAAAAGGTAGTTCTACAGAATCGCTTAAAAATAAAACAAGGTTCTCTCATTCTAATCTCAGAAGCTGCTCATACCAACTTTCCTTTAGTATTCACAAATTGTTCAGACTGATGCAGAGAACATTACCCACTACAACACTACTCTGAAAATGGATCCAAACAAATACAAGTTGGGAATCCATTCAGTTTAAAAATGGACATATTTGCATGTTTCCAGTTACCAGCCCACCACTGGGCAAGCTTCTAAAGCAGCAGGCTGAGCTTTTCATTCACATCCACCCTCAACATGCTTGAACTAAACACACCTATCAGGCTTTTATGTGTATCCCTGCAAGCCATGTTAAAACCAGATGAGTGACACTAAAAGCATCAGCTGGCTTCAGAAATCTTTGACAAATATGACAGGAGAATGATCTTTCCTTATTTTCAAGTCATTTAGGAAAACACTCCCATTGCTTGGCTTACCCTCTTCTCTCTAACCACTCCCTTAGTAGACCTTGAAGCAGTTTCCAGAACACATTCCATTTAAAGAGACATTTTCTCACAGCTGACAAAACCATCCAATTTCAAACAGTACAGGGCTGCATTTATCCTGGATGTAAGTAGGTGGAACTCCAGGGATACTGTGAAGTGCTCTCGCCCTGCAATAGGACCAATCAATCAGCTTTATCCATAGACCATGGTCTATGGAAAAAGGCAAGATTTCTGTGGTGACTGTGCTACTGGGTACAGTTCCTGGATGCTGGGGTCCGCATGAGATCTGCCCAGAGATACCAAAACAACCTTCCCTAAGGTTTTTGGATAACTCTTCTTGCCTAACAGCACTATTCTCCCCTCAGTGAACAGAGCTGATGGCTCTTGTCAGTACATTCTCTGCCTAAGTGCAGTAAATGTTAAGACCCATAAACAAATTACACTACCCAGGATGAAAGCTAAAATCTATTTCTTATACATGAGACTCAGCAGTGCAACTGAGTCCATTCTGAGCTTTGCTCCAGCAGCTATCAATATAGCTGAGAAGTCGCATTTCAGTCCCCAATTTCAGAAAGCTGGCAAAGAAAATGTCAAAGATGATTGTTTTATGCATACTCTTACATGTAAGAAGATTAAGAACAAGTTTGACTAGTTTTCAGAAAGAGCAGAAAATCCAGCATTAATCATCTACCAAGATCCAATGTTCCAACATTTCTCATTAATTCCTCTGTTTGTCTGCCCATCTACTTCTAAGCCAGGTCATTCAAAACTCAAAATATTTCAACACAGAATGAATTAATCATGAGAAGTAATGTAATGTAGTATGAAAGGAAAGTAAAATTCAAGTATATGATCCATTAGTTATTAGCTTCAACTCAGATCTGGTCAGGCATCACCGCTAAGCATACAGGAGCATGAAGCTTCCTCCCATTCCTTGCTCCTTCTATGCTGTTTCTGAAATAGTTTTCTATGTTCAGGAGAAAATCGTGCACTGCTGTTATTGCTCCACATGTTTCAGTACGATGCTTTGATACAGCTCATTCTCAGAGTTTCAGTTAATAATCTTCACTACCAGCCTTAAAGAAAATCAGGAAAGACAGTAACAGTTCTGCTCAAACAGGACAAGAATTTATATGGTTCATTTACCCTCAGTAGAGAAACATTCAGAAAACAAAAATAGTATCTTCCCAATTTTTTTTTTAACCTCAAGAAAAATTGTGATCAGCTTCCATTTGCCTAGCTTGTAGCCACTTGCCAGTTTCTCTAGCATCCTGTAAAATCCTGACTGCAGCATAGCATTCAGAACTAGAGAAAGGCCAGTGTGCTTCAGCAAGTGAGCCAGAGAAAGGGACAGCTTAGTATTATTTCCATAGCAGAGGGAGCAAGTGAACAAGTTGTGCTGGCTTTACAGACACCAAGAAGAAGCCAAGGCTGCCTACATTTAAGGCAACTCTCTGCCACTATGTATTTCTTGTGCATAGCAGAGCATACAAAAGTTAAGGCCAATAATGCAGTGCTCAAGTAACTTATGGCAACATAAATATTATGAGGTTGTACAAGAAGACAACATGAGACATCTGATGTAAAGATTCAGCCACCAAAACAAGCCTCTCCACGCAATAATTAGTATTATTACCAATTAGAGCAAATATCTTTACATTTAGCAACAAAGGATTTTGTTCTGAGAAGAAAGCACACTGTCCATTCCTTTCTTTTTGCTTTCAGACTGTAAGAACATTAACTACCCTTAATTCCCTAGAGTAGTCTTTGAATAGCATAGTCATTCAGTCCTCACCACACTCATGTACCTTTTCATTTCCTCTCATACTCAAAAACTAAAGTCACATAAAAAGCTCCCATATCACCCCCTATGGAAAGCAGCTCTAAGCTTAGGGTATTGAAAAGGAAAGTTATAAATTGTTTTTTGGGGGGTTTTGTTTTTGTGGTTTTTTTTTTAGTTTATGGTTTTGTCAATTTACAAAATCAATTTAAAAATCTGAAAGTCACATCTATCTCTGAAGAACACCTTCCATCAGCACTGGTGGAAGGGAATACAAACAGACCAAGTATAGGGTACAAGCTGTGTTGCTGCATTAGCATTTTAATTTGTATCACGTTTTGAAGCATTGCCTTCCCAACTCCACTCATTGCACTTTTGGTTCACATTATGGAAATTCTCTGTGTATGCCTACTTAACTGTGGCATTGTGTAAATAAACATCCAGTATATGGGACTCAGAGCTATATCATGCTAAAAGTCCCACAGCATAGGTAAAAAGCCTTTTGCAGGAAGGGGGACCTTACATATCCACTTTGATTGCACTACCCTATCTGTTGACGTGAACATAATTATCAGTCTGAAAATCTTGCAGGAAAAAAGATAGATATGAAAGGTTAAGCTTTATAAAGTTGCTGGTTTGAGTCCCCCTTCCCTCCCCAAATGTGAACCTGAATTTTCTGCTGGTTTTTAAAATAACATTTAAGACTCAAAACTTGATTTGAGTCTAAATACCAACTCAGAGTTAATCTGTGCTTTTAAAGGTTGTCCAGAAAAAGCCTCAATTTTTAAACTCTTTCACCCCATCAGAAGGAAAGCTAAGGCAAAACCAGAACAAAGTAAGTTGATGCCAGACAATCCCAAACACTCCTATTTTTACTGCAAGTTTCAAGGTAAAGTTGATGGGCTCTACCATAAGTATATACCAAGTCTGACAGAACACATGAACGCAAGACTGAGAGATACTAAACATTTTCACAGTTGAAGGTATAAGATACCCTTACTTGCTATAACAGTAAATGAATTACCACAAAAGGAATCCTTAAAGGATTCCTGTCTTGATATATTCCTACATATGCACAAGACAATCTCCTGAAGTCAGAGTCACTCTCTCATTTTTCTATATTTTTTTTTAAGTTCATGTTTATAATGTACTTTCAATTTGATTTGACTTGATACAAGGCCTAACCTCCATGCTGCATCTTCTCTGGTGTTGCCAAAAGGCAGGCCTTGGAATAGTGTTTCAAGTCCTGCTGAATGTCAGGGAGGCAAGAGCTTGCATAGCCAAACCATTAAATCACTAGCTAATGTTGAGGTCACAGTGATGAAAGTGCTTATCTAGGCTAACTGCTCCATAACACGCTTTCCCACTTTTTACATGCAACTCCTCTGCATAAAGGACATACCTTGACTCTTAGCATGCACCAAACACGTATTCTGAGAAGTATCTCAGTATGCGAAAGCATCCTGCCAAGGCCTTCAGAAACGTTTTCAGTGAACATATTTCAGCCAGCAAAAGTAAGCAATTAAACTTTTATTCATAATCATTTACATATGACTAAAAACATTCACCGCAAAATGCATACTTTCAGTTATCTTGTATTGAGCAGTGAAAATAGTAATCTCTTCATAGTAAAGCACCAAGGAGTACATCACAGAACAGTCAGAAACAGATTCCACATTATCAGTTTTTCCCCCATCACAATGCACATGACAAAGCTGAAGATCTTATAAAAAGCCTAAAAGTTCCAGAACAGATTCCAGAGTCACCTGAGTGCTTGGCAGGAACAGCATTATTTAGTAGCAGTTACATTTTTCTGACTTTTTTTTTTTTGCAAGAGAGCTACTTTTCACAAAACCAAGACAGATACAATTATGCCAAACATTGGGGTGCATATTTCATTGGGATTTTTTTAAATAGGAGTCAAACAGAACAGTTTGCTAGTAGAGTACCTACAACAACTGTAAGAGCAGATGTCAAGAGGAAAGAAAGGAGAGTCAGCTCATTATAGCCTGATAGGTGCCTGTAAGCAGTTGGGCCCCTACCAAGACCCACTACTCACTCAGCTTTTTCCATTATGTTTAATTAGCATTTCATTCAAACATACTACATTTAGGACAACAACATGGTTTTTTTTTTAAGTTAAGTTGTGTACATGGACAAAAATACCTGTACACAGTTTTGGTAGTTATTTAAAGCTGTAAAACTTACATGTAAAGGGGGGGTCCTATGGATCCCATTACGGACTAAAGAGAAATAACCATTATCAGTGTTACCTACAGAACAATATTCTAATACAGAAAATAATACAGTTATCAAGTAATTCATTAGGGAGTACAATTGTTATACAAAAAGAGAAATGCTGCCTTTTTATCACTTCAGAACAGCAAATAAGAAGGCAACATTAGGAAAAGTGCACAGCAGAAAAGAATGGTTCAGTTTTCTGAAAAAGTGGATTTTTTTTCTTCAGACATCAGGCTTTTATCTGGAAAAAACACTGGATTAGGATTGCTTATGTCCTCTCCCAGCTCAATCTCTTCTTGCATTAGCTCTCAGTAAGGCGCTTACTCTGACATGTAGGAACGATACATCAGGGCCACGATGATTGCTGCTATTGCCGGGATCACCCAGTTGGACCATGAACTAGAAGGAACATTTTGAAACAGCAATTTAGGAAGTGACAACCAGCAAGTCAAAACAAACAAACAAACACTTCTAACAAACAATATCATTGCTTACAGAAGTCCTTCCTCCCCACACCAACAAATACTTCAAAGGCACAGCAGCAAAGTACCTGGCTGGCCACTAACACTCTAGCCAAGTAAAATAAATCTTGTACTGTTAAGGCCTTGTACTAGAGCTTACAAGAAGTTTGCTTACTAAAGTAAAACTCTAGTAAGTAAGCAACATTTAAATCATGGCATGCTGCCCAGAGTATCATTCATTCAAAAGCCATTCAAGCAGCACATCATGTGAACTTCCAAGCACCCAAGCTCCCCACTGAGAGGCATGGAACAGTCCTCTGACATTTCAGCAAAAGCAATTGTCAGCAGGATATAACTTCATAAAGTTTGATTCAGTGGTGTTTCAAAGTGTTCTTCCCCCGCCCCAATTCTGACAGACTTTCCTTCTTACAGACATAATCCTCTTATTTCCCCTAGATGTATGATTTGCTACAGGTATTGCAAGGAAGGTGTCCATGTCAGTAAAAAGAGTCAGGCATGGCACCAAATGTCTTCTATTCACCTGGCAGTCACCAGAAATGAAAGCTTGTGAGACATAAACCATTTGGTAGATGCTGATACCTACCAAAGTGAGAAAAAAAATCTAGCTAGTAAGCCAACATGCTTGTAAAGTGGTACACAGATGCCAACTTGGACTTCATGTAGAAAAGAAATGTTCATGCACCACCCTCTGACATCTAAGCTTCCAGCAGACAGCAGCTATTCAGAAACGTAATCAGGAGGAACTTCAAGTTTGACATCAGGTGTCATACTATACCTGGAACTGGACTGAACAGTGGTAATAAGAGGTTCCTGGAAAGCAAAGCATAAAAAGATACATCAGGGAGACATTCCACTCCATCACCACTACCCCCTCAATTTTTCAAGACTCATTGTCAGGGTTTAAGCCTAGCCTGCTACTAAGTAGCATGCTGAAAACAGGACACTCATCAAGTGAGATTAATTTAAAACCAGCTCTGCATTGCATTTGGAAAGCATTTTCTCAGAACTCTCATAACAGACTGCTGTCTTAGAAACCAGTTAGCAGCAGTTTCTGTATCAACACTCCATCAAGTGTTATTAAAAGAAAAAAAAAATATCGCCACAAAGAATTTTGTTCTAAGTTTTCATGAAGCCAACTTCAGCCTAAGGTTATGAAAAGCCTACCTTATGAGAAGTTCTAATTGCCTAAAGGATCCCTTACTTGTCTGAAATCTTGTTTTTAATTAAACACTCTAGTTCAGAGTGTTTTCAATTAGATTTGAACTAATACACAAACACTTCCTTTATCAAATCTACAATAAGAAAGCTACTAATTTACATGCACGAGGCTTATTAAACTCAGGTTTTTAGTGTGGTGTTTCAGATAGCTTAAGCATCAGTCAAATTATAGCTGTTTCTGATACTGATTTGGACACCTTGTTCAGTTTCCACAGGAAAAGTGCTACAAGATCAAATCCCAGTTAGGTACATGTGCACATTTCTATGAAGACTTGCTACTTTGAATATTACTAACCGCACATGGCCCTAGTGCATTTATAAGATCCAAGCATTCAAACTGTACTTCAATTTCCATCACTGAAAAATTAGTTGTCCCAGCATAAATGGACTGCAAATACTCTGAAAGAGCAAGAGTACCAACACCCTCGCATGGGTTCAAACAGGCTACTTTTGGAAGCACTCAAAACATCACAGGTTTGGATGTAACCATGTTTAAGAGTAGGACACAATGATTACATCTATACTGGTGTTGTGAATATCTCCATGAAAAACTAACCCCAAAGCCAGACAGCATGGAACAACTTGTATCTACACTATCAAGGCTAACACCTCATACAACAAACAACCTGTCACACCCAGGGCCAGGGGATGGCTCCCCCCTTGCCAAGACAGTAAGAAAAATACAGTGCAACTCATCAAAACTTGTTTTTAAACACTACCACACTGGACACGTACACTGAGGGTACTTTAAATACAGTGCAAGGACGAGGACATTTGAAAGCACAAGGCCTTGTGACTGCTTCTAGAGAGCCAAGGCACAGAGCTGAACCTGTCACATTGCCCCCCAGAGAACAGTGCAAAGTGAAACTATCCTATCAACCTCACCCACACATCGTGCTGAAAGAAAGTGCTCCAGCTTCCTTCTGGAATGATGGAAAACATACACGCAGTGTAGATAACTATGACCAGCATTAAACAAGTGAGTAAGTCAGTCACTTGGATCTTAATTCCCTAATGGCCACCATGCTCTGGCCAAACTAATATTCTAATTACTTCAGTTTAGTAAGTTCCCATGAGCTTAATCAAGGGATTGTACACTACAACTTGCATTGGGCAGTCAATTTCTCAGCTGTGTTTATCGTTGCTATTCTTACATCTTAAGTGTAAGCTGCCTTGAATTTCAAAAGGAATCCAAATAGCAGATGTTATTCTTGGTGGGGAAAAAAAAAAAACCTGAATTCCAGTTACCACTCCATTTCTTATTTTTATTTGTATACTAGTTGCAGTCCTTAATAAAATTAATAATTGCTATAGCAAACATTTCAGTGTATTTTTTGTTTCCATCCCTTTAGCTTATTACTTTTTAAAAAAGCAGTCACTTTTAAGATCTTCCAATAATACTTAACAATGGTAAGATCCTATTCCTACTGCACTTCACCTAAAAATAATATTCAATTATTTCCTAATTGCACTGCTGCTGTTCTGCCAGCCCTGAGCAAACATACTCCATCCACACAGCAGCAGGAACTGTACAAATTAATCCCTGAAGCACTTGCTCCTTTAAAAGACATCTGTATTTTATTAGTTCTATAGTTGAGTGCCAACACAACTTTATTCTATTAAAGATAGGGGAAAAAAAATAGAAAACAAGTGCAATACTGCACTGACAGAACACTCAGTAAAATCTACTGAAACAGTCAGGAAGCAAACAGTATTTTCACCTTGAAAAGGATTCATAATTGCAAATTAACTGATCTGTAATACAGCAGTCAAATGCCTCTATATTCTATTAGTGTTACCAATATATTATTAAGCATCACATTCCCCCTAAAAAAAAAAAAGAAAAACCAAAAAATTTAGTTTAATCCATTCTGTCTATAAACTCATTTTTTCTTTAACTGAGTACTGGAAAACCATTTGGGGATTCTAGACTCACCTTTTTTGCTACAGTGTAATGCCTTCACGCTTAGTAACCTCTTGGTTCAAACCACACAAATAAGAAAAAAACAGCTAACAGGAGGAGTAATTTGAAGCCATATTAATAGGTTTAAGATATTACTGATTTCAAACATTGCATTTAAATCAAGCTGAATTATTTTTGCCTCTGGGGTATACCATTTACAGACACTATACCCAATGCCTAAAAGAAAAAAATGTGGCATTTCAGGAAACACTTACTGATCGTTTCTGAAGCTTCCCTCTATCGTCCTGCAGGAAAAGAAGCAACAGACATTCAGACAAAACCCCAAAGTATTTAAAAAAGTCACTAAATCCAGTATGCAATTTATTGTTAATGTGCACCTATTTTTACCAATGAATAAGGCTTATAAAAGAGCAGATGTCAGTGTATGATCCTGAGCTATCACAAACAAGATCACTTGCTTAAATAATACTTCCCAGTATGCAATAAAGAAGCAAAACCCACACCTCCAACATATTTCGTTATTTCTTCTGCTCTTGTAAAAAATGCCTTTGCATTTTTTTTTGTCTCTAAACAGTACACATAACCTTAGCTTATGAGCTATTTCAATTGTATTAGCTTGCTTCTGCCTAGTCTAACTTGTATTATCAGGCAAAGTCATTTAACTAGTTTTGTCCAACATCCTGTGCAATGGTCCTAAATTCTATGGATCTTTCATCAACTCATGAAGTTTTATTTAAAAGTCACATTCATTACAAAACACCCAACAGTATATAATCTTAACAGTGCAGTAATTATGCATTAACCTATCTTTTGGTTTTACATTAAATAAAAACAGGCACCTGTTAAACATGGAAGAAATTGACTGGTAGCCAGGTTAAGAACAACTTTACTAGCATCAACTGCTATCTGAACTAAGTAACAAGCAAGTAAGGTTGCAAATGTGCAGAGCAGAGTTATTTCATATTAAGGGAAGATGCATTACTAACATTTATCAAGAGATGACCTAAGAGACACATGATCAGGAATATTACTGTGAGACATGCTGCTCAAGACAGTGATATTTACTTGAACACAAGACAGAACATACACAAAGCAAACAGAAGAGGGAAAGAGAAGAAGCAGGGATGGGCAATAAAGTAGAACAGATGGGCACATTAGCAGCCTAAACATCTAACAAGTGGCTTTCAACTATTAAGATGCAGGAGAGATTAAATAAGGCCTATCTGAAGGAAGCCAAGGTAGCAGCTCTGTAGCTAAATGTAAATCCTTAAAAACTTGAGGCAGGAGAAAGGTTCTTGTTAGAAATACAGGAAATGGTAAGGACAGTATAGAAAAGAGGAAGTGACAGATGATCCAGTTGGAACTAATCATAAACAACCCTGACAACTACAAGTAGGGAACACTGAGAGGTCAAAATGAGGGAGCCAGAAAGAGAAGACAGAGCATCAAATTAGTAAGATAGTACTAGTACAATACTAGTAGAAAGTACAATACTCACAACAGTCATTTTCTAAACATACAATCCTAGCTCTTCATATGTACTTTTAGATCCAGATGGAGGCCTGGCATTTATATTTACCATGACAAAATCAGCTGTTAGTAATCACTCTGCATATTGACATAAGGTCTAGACATTCTGACATACCACCTTCAGGGGTTAAGAGAGTCTCATTATATAGCTTACAGAGTACACCAGAAATGGCATGATTCCATATTTAGTTTATTCAAGAATTATGCTGTAAAATATTTCAAAGCAGCAAAATTTTAGATGTGACCACCCTTTATGCGACACTAATCAAATACCTTCATACTGGGGGAAGGTATCTCCAGCCCAGGTCCATCCACAACTAGTGGTTTTTCTTTATTCTTATGTAAATTACTAGAGAAATAACTAGACACAAACTACTACAGTAAAGAGCAAGTAACAGTACGCTCAGATACTCACCGGGTGAAGCTCCCCAACAATAAAGGTTTCTGACATTGCCCTTGCATCTGAGGAATGGCCAACATCTTCAAAGTTCTCGGTAGCATCTCCCCCAGCTTGCTCCCTGAGGACCTCTTCACCACCTGGGTGCTGCAATTTTTAATGCATTTGAATTTGTTACTGAAAACTATTCCACATTTAAAAAATGAAATATTTTAATTTCTAAAAATTAGTAAAATGTCCTTGCAAAGTCAACTGCTAGACTTCTTAGTGTAAACACAAAGCTCTCCAGTAACTCAGAGAAGCTTATGTACTCTCTGAAGCCAAATCCAAGGGAAGTTTCTACTCCACCAGCACAAAATAGTAAAAGGCATTACCCATAGCAACTAAAGCATTTAGAACATCATTGGATTCAGTCTTTTCATAGCTCAACTATTAATATAAAGTTATATTCTGTAATCTCACTTCTGCAGGAAATGTGTATTTTTTATACAAAAAATGCCACACATACAGCCAAAGGGTAAAAGGCAAAAGGTCTAAACTGCAGCAAGAACATTCCAAGCTGACATAAAAAAGTTACTCGTAAGAGCAATCAAGCACTGGAACAGGTTGGCAAGGGAAAACACAACCTCCATCCTTTGGAGTTGCCTACACAAGGCACTAAGGATCCTCACCTTCAAGTTAATCCTAGTTTGGGCTGGGGTATGGACTAGATAACCTTACGGGGTCCTTTCCAAATGAAATTGCATGATTACCTAGTAAGTCAGCTATACTGTGGAATCGTTTAAGCACAACTGAAAGCTCATACAACACACTAGAATACCAATTTGTTTTTAGCAGGCTACGGTACCTCAAAATTCCTTTGCTGATAAAACCCTCAAGATGTAGGGAAACCATCTCCCAGTATCTCCTAATATCTCAAAACCATCATCATTCCCTTAACCCAAATCCCTGTTCTCCACTGACTTTTATTCTTCCCCAGCATGCACTTCGATATTGCTGGCAGTTCCACATTTCCAGCCAACAAATAACTGTATATACTGCAAAATCTAGCATTATCTTCTAGTTCAGGGCATTTTCTCAGCATCAAGTTGTTCATCTAACAGATACGTAACATGCCATAAAAATTCACTACTCAACTTTTAAGTAGGAAACTGCTACATAAACACGAGGAATGATTACGTGAACAAGTTGAATACACTTTAGTACTGCCTGGGAATAAAGCAACCATGAAGTAAGTTCTAATACTTGACCTGTGACACAGGAAATAAGGCTCTGGAGCATCAATTCTGGTTTTGATGCTTCTGACTACAGTGTCTGAAATGGGCAAAATTTCTACTAATTTAGGGTCATCTTGCCTGGAGCATCACTGAACAGAGAGGCTATGCTAAAACAGTAGGTTAAAGAAACGGCATAAACATTCCTGCTAGTCTAGGCAATTCAGGTTAGAATTTACTTCACATTCGCCACATTAATCTATCAATCCTTCTCTTCCAAAAAAAAAAAAACACAATTTCTTTATACAGATCAGGAAGACACTATTATTACTAGTTTCCAGTAGTACCACAACTCCAAAACTCAAATCTTTGCATTAAAGGCAGACATTTATTTTAATAGTTGAAGTTGCCTTAAACCCTAGCACACACACAAAAAAAAACCCGACAAAACAAAAAAAACCACCCCTATGTAACACTTTAAAAAGCCGAGATACCACAGCCAGAATGGTAAGGGATCCCTACCATGACTAAGCAAAAGTGAGATTAGGCAACTGATAAAGAGACTAGGCACAACAGCTGAGCCAAATAAAGGTTAGAAGAGTGCATGCAGAGTAAAGATTACGCAAGCAGATGTGTAAATATGGCACGTTCACTAAAATCCTGCCCTTGAATCCATTCTGATAAGTATTCAGGGAAAGGACTAGACAAAAGTTGAGGGATCACTCAAGTTCAGCACCTTGAAGCTTATAACACATTTAAGAAACTGAACTTCAGTTTAACAGGCTGTAACAGATATTGCCACAATTAGGACTTTAAAGAATACCTGCAGTAATGTGAGGTTTGGGGCTTATGGTTTTTTGGTTTGTTTTTTTTTTTAAATATCATGCTAAAGGATTCTACTCCCCAAAACACACACACAAATATATGCAGTATCTTCAGCAGAAAAAGGCAAAATTCCTTAAAAAAACATACCTAAGACATCAACAAGCAGAAGGCACCAAAGTTAAACTACCCATAAAGCACTAGTTGCATAAGTAGCATGTAGATTCACATACATGCACTGCAGTGAAACCAAACCCTACTTGCACAACTAGGTAAAACACTAGTTACTCCAGCAAGCTGTCAATACTACATGGTTTACACTAGTTACCCCCAATAATTCACCAGCCAACTATGTTGGTTATCTCCCAGTATAACAGCATCTACATTAAAACTATTCCACAGAGTACTTCAACCTGCAGGTTGCTGACTAACAGAATGACCGTATATTAATTTGTTCACAAATCCTTCTGCTGTGCCACTACGAAGAAATCACGTAGCTATATGGGCAACTTCACTGAGGCACTTAGCTTTTCTCTGTAGAATTAGCTTTTGGTCTAACTAGTAACTGATCCCCTCTGTCTATGAAACCACAATATTAATGTCACCACAGTGACTGTGACCAGCCCTCTCAGTAGCCAGCACACAGCAGCGGAAGGAGACAAGCTGCCTGACCTCTGCCACCACAGCTGGAAAACAGGTAGTATTTTTCCACTCACATCACCAAGGCTAAGTTAGAGATAACCAGACATAGAACTCTTCAGCTATATTGCAGATGACACTAGTAACCTACTAGACACACATAGAAGTACTCTGAAAAAGTACATTAAAGCTAAGCCCTTCTATTAGATGGTACCTCTGCATAAAGATGCAAACAACTAGCACGCAATACAAGCTATTAATGAAGAGACTTCACCTCCCTTAATGAAAGAGAGCAACTGTAATGTCTCACAAAAGGCAAGAATTGACTTTTCTATCAAAAGCAGAGAATTTTCCATGGCTCACCAAGTTTCTCAAGGCGTGTTTACACAGGGTATTTGTTCACGCTTCTGCCTGGTGAACAAAGATTGCTACCAGAATTTCTACTTTAATGAGGAGCCTCTGGACAGCCCCTGAAACTGAAGAGCCTGATAAATTATATAGATAGCGACTTCTAAACTGAAATCTTGCTGATGCAAATAACTGAAGTATTTTGCAGGCAAAATAGTGGGTCAAAGGAAACAAGAAAGCTTGTGTTGATAAATTAAGCTAGTCCGGCTCATTCCTAGGATACTCCCAATAAAGCAACATAGATATTTAAGTTACATGCATAACATATCTGTACAGAGCCAGTACTAATACACAGCATAGACTAATTCTTAACAGCAACACATTAGAAAGTTTTAGATAAGGCACAATAAGCAGTTAAACTTGCTGCCCTCATCTGGGTCAGAAGTCCATAATTACTTCAGCCTGAACACCTATCGCCTCTTCCCCCTCTCACTACAGTCATGAAACTTTTTCAGTATCATAGTTCAAGACTCTATTAAAGTATAACTACCCTAACTCATAACTGCTCTAATGCACAATACCTGGCCCCTCCCCCTTCCCATATGAGAGTCCACTTTTAACTTTTAGTGAGATTAGCAACGGCCTTCATCAGTGGCAGTCTTGTAAATTCAAGTTTTGTTTTCTGCACTACAGGGAATGAGAAGCATAGACGGGCAGCAACAAAGCCAGGAACACCAGGATAACCTCAGCGTTATTGTGCAAGACAGACAGAATAACCACGTTTTCAGACTGCATGAAAGCGGCCTTAAGAGAGTCCCCTAAATTATTTCCATCTTGTAACTAAGTTATAGGATAGAAATTCTGTACTCATGCAGAGTACATTTTAGAAGCCAGGATCTTTTTACAAGTGTATTTTTGAAAACCAACATTACGGTTTTACATAAAGTACAGAAGAAATGCCCTGTAACTGGGTGCCCATTTCCCCATTTCCAATTATAGCTTGCAGTGCCTAGTGTAAAAGAGTGCTAAGAAGTGCAATTTTTTCCACAGCATTTGCAAATTCTCCCACAAGCTTAATCAGAACTTAGGGTAGTGACAAAACTAGTTTTAATTCTTAAACTGCAAGGTTCTGCAATAAAAACTCACAAGATACACTGACAGACCTCAAAATGTGCTAGTACCAGCACCCTTCACTGCAAACTTTTAGTACCTTCCACGTTTAAACTAATGACATTACTCCTGCACAGTATCATTGTACTGAATGAATGCAAGTTTTTGGCACATAGAGGACAGAACATTTTTCATTCTGACAGTAAAACAGTATTTGCTCTTCTGCAGTTTGAGCAGCATGACTAAACAGATTTTGTGGGAGCTGCCCATTCTGTTTAGAAATAGCGCTGTGAAAGCTCAAGTTCATACTTTCTGAAAATCCATTTTCATTGGCCATTAACGTTTTTGCTAGATTTTGAGTCCACCAACAACTGAAATAACAAAAAGTCTGCATTGCATCAATTTTAGACATGTACCACAGTTTCTGGAACAAAGGATTTCTCTCAGAGACATGCTCCTATTCTTGTTAGCTTCTTTGCCTTATTTAAGGAATTCAACCAAATTCCCACAAAAGCCTTAGGGAACTCTCACCACAATGGGAAGCAGATCAAGATTCTTATTTTTATAGGCTCAGCTACCCTTATTTAGCTCATTAGATGTCAAAGTTTGACTAGCAGGATTACCTCATGAATCCATTAACTGACATTTAATAGTTAAATTATGTTGGTAATGCCCAGCAGTATTAATCATATACGTATTTTATCAGCAATACAGATATAGCCATAGAGATCCTGCTGTGATTAAACATGAATTTTCCTTTAAATGACATAGAGCCTGAAACTATGGAAAAGTTTCACAACTTTTCTGCAATACAAGTCCAACAACCTTTGAATGAAAAAGCTGATATACAAGTTTCTGTTTTCAAGAATAGTCTTTCATACCAAGAGCTTTCAGATACTGAACCACAAAAGACAAGGTCTCTTGATTTCCTCCTCTAGAGAGCATACTTTGATATCCAAAGAAAATTCAGAGATATATATTCAAGTTATAAACTCTGCTAAGATCTGCCATTTAAAAAAATACACACGCAAAAAAAGCAGTTGCTGGAATCTTCAGTAATCCCGAAGATACGGCATCAAAATACATAATCCTTTCCTTCTCCAGCACTTCATATGTATTTCAAAAGACTTTTTTTATAAGCCTTGTCCTTAGGAAACCAAGCCAACATGGTCACACTATGTGATGCCTCCACTCCTCTTCAGCCTCTACACTCCCAAAACACATGCACATCACCGCCCCCGATCCACTTACTATCCAACTTCAAAGAAATGCTCAGAGGCTGATGGCTCCCAAGAACAAACCAAACTTTCCTAAACATCTATAAACTTTCTAAACAGACAACAGCTCCATTACAGCACTGTAGGAGAGTGAAAAGCAGCAGCATACTTTCACTTACTAGACATGAGAGCATTCAGTGTCTTTAACAGTGAAGCACTGTAATTTTTTTCAACTTCATAATCAATAAGAAAACATTTCCACAGGTTAATGCAATGGCTGGAGAGACTGCTTGCTGAATTAAGAAACTGGACCAGGGAAGTAAGCTTCTGTCCCCAGTTCTTGACTCCTTAGTCAACTGATACTTTTACTTACTTAATACTTGGAAGAGGAGGCCTGAGGTGATGCTTTAGCAGAGCATCCTCTTTACTACTACCAGACTTGTCTTAGTAGCCTACATTTAATTCTTGAAATACTTCAAGCTTTTATACTCCCAGAAGGAGCTGCAAGAAGCAAAACCAGGTTTAATCAATAATGCTGTTGAAACAGCTAATGTAATTCTTACTTCACTGAGAAATATTTACAGTAGTCTGGAACAAACCAGCAAGAGGCTAGCTCCAATTTCTCCTCATCTATCACAGGCAAATGCCTCAGGGCATCTTCACAGTGTCAAAAGAATTAGCACATCACTTGAAAAATTAACCAGGTATCAAAAGCATATATTAGAAAAAAAGTAGTAAAAAAGTGGCCTATGTAACATTTTATTCTGTGTTCCATACCAAAAGTCACCAACACAAGAAACATGACAGTATCAAACAGCTTTCCTTAAGAACGTAGCTTCATTTAAATACTTTGTTGAAAATTGTCATCTAACCTCATTTATTGTCTCAGAATATGACTCGGGAATTTCAGCTCCAAACACCCATATTCTATTGAAAGCTCTTTAGAGCAAGAAAAAAAAAAGGTTTACCCAAGTGCATCAGACATTCCACAGTTGTCAAAAACACAACTATTCAACTACTTACAGGCAAGCCGAATTCTTTTGATAGGCTGCTGAATTAGTAACATCATCCTGAAAGCTGCAATGAAGACTTTCTTGGAGAAATCTGGTAGGTGGGGCCTCTTAACAATAACCAATTTCATCACGTACTGAAGGAAGAGGCTGTCAGTTCCCTTGTGCAGCTACTTACATCCAAAAGCTCATAATGTTCTACTGGATTTTGTCAAGTGCGGGGCTTTTTTTTCTTTCCCTTGTGTTGTGTTCAGCTTGGAGTTTTGTGTGTGTGTGTGTATGATCAGCCTCTCCTGCAACTAATCTGGAAGCGCTTACAGTTATGTATCAACCAAAACTAATCAAGTTTTCAAAAACAGCTACTTCAATTTTCAGGCCATATGAAAAACTTTATTTTCCTCCAGGCAGTCTATAATTAAACTGGTCTTTCCTGCATAACCGAACAAACATTTCCATAACTAAAGGATAAACCAAACCTGGGACAGAGCTAGATGAAAAATAATCAAGGAAGAGTTAACAGATCAATTTCACAATACTGCCTCACTGAAAAGCCAAATTGTGCTGACACACAGCTAAAGAGTGACATACTATCTGTGCCAACACTGCCTTTTAAAAACAGCTTGTCCACCTCTTATTTCTAAAATTCTCAATTTAGGTTCTGAATTTTAAGTTTATAACCACAAAAATCAAGATGGAGCCGCAGGGCTACTTAGGTTTGCATTCTGTCATGTCTCTACAACCCTAAACTGCACCCTCAAAGAAATCACTGTAAATCTACAGTAACACTTAACTGCATGCTAGACCTTTGCAGAGGGGGTATAACGGGAGTGAGAGAAAAAAGTTACCACTGCTTGCTCAGTAGCTGCATTTCTGAATCTCCATGAAGAAAGTTTCAGACAAAGAACTAAAATGCCTCTTTGTTAACCATGACTATCAGCGTTTACATCAGTTGTTCACCATCAGCAAGTGATGAAAAAACATCAATCGTTAACCAGAGGAGGGGAACAAAACAACCAACCAAAGGCATTCCACCCGACCACCGTACTAGTTTGACCGCATACCCACGCCGAGTGCTTTGTGACACCAGCAAGGGCATAAAGCCTCCGGGCACTGCGGTTTATACCATGGCACAGAGTTTAAAGGCAGGTGAAGGGAGCGAGCAGTTCCTAGCAACAGGTTACATGCAGTGGATGACAGCGTGCCCGGCACACTCAGGTTTTGCTTGCCCCAGCGCGGGGCGCCCGCAGCATAACCCGCCGTTAGGGCCTCCCTCGCGCGCCTCCAACGCCTGTCGGCCCCACCGCCCTCCAGCCCAAGGCCAGCAACCGCCACACGATCGTCTCGGCAGCACGACCTCGGCAAGCCGGCGGCAGCACCTCGCCCCGCCGCGACCGCCTGGCACCCGTCCCTCGGGGGAGGCCGCCGGAAGCCCGCAGCGGGCTGCAGCCCTGGCCACAGAGCGGGCAGCTAGCCGGCATCGCCCCACCAGGGTCCCCTTCTCCCTCCCCGGACACCCACCTCATCCAGAAACTTAGTGAGATCGTAGATGCGGTGGTGCAGGATGATCCAGGTACTCTGGCTGTTGTTGTGCTTCTGCACCTCCTCCAGCCGGTAGTACCGGCCCCGCCACGGCTCGCTGCCAGACTCGCTAGAGCCCACCATTGCACCTCCACACAACGCCGCCTCCCCAACAGACTACAACCCCACAGCCCGACGCACACTGACCTGAGCCCCACTGCAAGCCTATCACCGCCCGTCCCCTCGCTTGCCGGCTTCTCATTGGAGGAGACAACCGCCGCTCAAAGAAGCAGCAGGCTGGTGAGCGCGGTGGGCGGGACCTGTGAGGGGTGGGCCGGCGGCCTCGTGCCTGCTTTCTCTCCTCACCCACCACGCTCGCGGCGGCGAACTTGCGCGGCTCTCTCCATGTGACCAGATGCGGTCACGTGTCGCTCTCGCCGGCGTCTGTCAGGCCGTGGCCGGGGGTCGAACTCGTAGCCCTTCCTTCTACCCCCACCACTTGGCGAGACGGGCGCTTCTGTGTGGCGGTGGTTATAACTTGAGCGCACGCCGACCGTCTCCTCAGTCAAGTGCTTGTTGCCCAGCTACTGCGCCTTGCTGCCTGCGCACTTCAGCTTTAAGAACAAGCAGATGTTACAGCCGAAACAGAACGCGGCTGCCTGCTGGCGCTGAGTGGCGCTGCCGCCGCTCGGTTCGTCCTGCAGGAAAACCCTTCCGGCTGCTCGTAGAGCGTTACGCCTGCCTGGTCCTCCCAGCCTCCCGGCGGCTCACCAAGCAGCGGCTGGGGCACAGCGCCGCGGCGCCACCTCGCAGCTCCCTTCCGTCCCCGCCCGTTTTCTCGCTCAGGAACCCTGAACACAGGTCATCAAGTCGCGGGAGCTGCCCGTACCGCCAGCGGCCGCCCTGCCTTCTTAGGCGGGCGGCTGTGCCCTCAGCGCAGTCGTCATCCCCCTCCCCACCCCCTAGCCCTCAGCCCGCATGCGCGGCGGCGGTTCCTCGCGCGGAAGGCGGGAGTTGTGTAGCTGCCTCAGCGGTCCGCGTACCCTGTGAGGGAGGGCAGCGGCAGCGTTGAGAAGAGACCCGGTCAAAGGTGCCTCCTTACAGCCATCCCTATGCCCTTCCGTTTTATAGAAGCTAAAACTCGGTTCATTCCGTCTGGCCTTTGACAGTCTTGTTCAGCTGTTGGGCCAGAATGGATCCCTCCATCCCTGTCACTGGGGTACCGGTGCTGGGTCATAGTTGTGCGCACCTTGGGTGCCTCAACGGCAACAGTCCAACAGCAAGCACGTGCTCCAGCATCATTACAGGCCGTGGATTTTTGTGGGATTTGTTTACAGCATTGCTTCAGTGGTATAAAATTTACCTAGCTGAGGTGCTTTTCCTCAAAACCGGTGTTTGGGTGGTTGCTTTGTGCCCTGTGTGTGTCTGTGCTGTCTGTATGTAGGACAAGCTTCGTACTTACTGAATGCTGCGATGATCTTCGGATCCCCTCTCTAGTTCATTATGGTCAGCCTAATGGGAAGGTAGTTACCATCCCTCAGGGCTTGGTGGCATTCCCAGCTTTAATAAGGAGGTTCTTCATTCCATCTTCCAGGTTGCTACTGAAAATAACAAATATTGCCACCAAACTGTGATTTACCTGTGTGTGTTGACAGGAAACCAGTGGTAGCCATTCTTCAACTGATGTCCTCTTCAGCTTACAGGAGTTTACATGTTATGTTTATCAGCATCAAAAGATGTAATTTCTCTCACACTTTAAATTTTCCTGTTTGCACAGAAAGCGATTGGGTTTATTTCCTATGATTTATAACTGGTAGCTCTCTTTTGACTGGTAGTTTTGTGTTAACTGATAGTTCTGTCATTATTCTCTCCCCTGAAGGGAGAAGACATTTAAAAGCACTCTGCCCCATTAGCCTTTAAGATGACTGAAAGATTTAACTTAAGCTGAATACAGTGAGTGGATCCAACAGATGAGTTGGCCTCAAACAGCAAGAGGATTACTGGAGTGTTGCAGCACAGGCTTTATAACATCTTTGCCATAAAATCCCCAGCTGTCCATTTAGGATTCTTTTAAACATTATGAAAGCTGAGGACCCAGCCTTTCTTTTCCATTTTTGCAAATGCACGAGATTGTTTTCTCATTTGTTTAAAATGGTCCTTTCCCTTTAGATGTAGCTTTTGGAATTTTCTGATGAAGTGATAGTCTTGTCTGGCATTTAAAAAAAAAAAAAAAAGTCTGTTTTTTTCTGATTGCTAGAAAGAACTTGAAATGCGTTTTCCTTTAAGGGTAAGAAACTAGGAAACATGTTAAATTAGTTATGAAACACTGACCGTGTGCTTTTTATAGGATATGGCTGAGGTTGATCTTTTTAATGTGTGATACTGTTAAGCAAAGCAAAGAAAAATCAGAACAACAAAGTTGTCTGACATTGTTCCTCGAAAAATGTTTCCAATTCATAATTTTTTTATAATGATTTGCAAAATTGCTCTTTAGGTGAATACCTGGTGGCTTCCTAAAGTTTGGAAACAAAAATATTTATTGCTATCTTCACTGTGCAGATAAGATCATTTCCCAAAAGGTTTTTAGGGTTTGGAGGGGGGGAAGAACTATCAAAACAGCTTTTTCTGGTGTGCAGTGTTTATTCCTGGCTTTTCATAACAGCAGACTTTCTACCTGCTTGTTTTTTTTCAAAACACTTTGATTGAGAAAGGTACTATAGTTAAAAGGTGTATTTTCTTTAAATAATGAAATATTAGTTACCCTTTTATGTCATAAATATTATAGTTCCTTTACTGTAAGCCTTGCATGTGCTGCAACAGGCATCTAACAGGCTGGAACAGCACAGCTGTTTGTGTGTTTCCATGTTCTTGGTTTTCATTCTCTGCCACAGTACAGCCATGGTCTTTATATGACTAAGCACATCTCTGTGGAGCTCCTGGGTATTAAACTTTCTTGCCACATAGGAGGGGACCAGCTTCACAGAGGGATTCCTCAGCTCTTGGATCCCACATAGGTGGCAGCCCCAATGGAGACTGAGAAGATGGAAAGGATGCTTTCATCCTTGTCTTTACTCTGAATATTTTTACTCTTGTAAATACTTTGGGGTTTTTTTTCAAATGTAGTGCAGTATTTATAGCAACAGTATATTGAGCTGGCCATTTTAGTTGACTCAATTATGTTATATTGTCTGCCTAAAATTAATCAGAAGATAAATGATTATCCATTTACCTGATACCATATACTTAAAAGTTCAGTAAACAAATATCTGCCTTATAAAAATGAAATATTTTTTTCCTTTCAAGACCCAGGGGCTGCTTTGGGGCAATCAACATATAACATGAATGGCACCAGGCACCAGCCTTTGTTCTTTGTCAGTCTGCCAGAGTTACAAGAACTCTGTGCTGCTACAGTAACACTGAGTTCTCATATACCAGAAAGCGAGACAAGGAGTACACAGATAAAGATTTGCAGGTAAAAAATTTCAAGGGCTGTTATTTCAAAAGCTGGTGGTAATTATTAATCAAAGATTTTATTAGCAGAACTAAAATTAAGTGTAATAAAATCAGCAAAATTCTCATCTGCAGCAAACGGTACAAAACTGTTCAAAATAGATTTTGTTTTTTGGGTTTATTTTTTGATGGGGGACTCATGCTATTGGGGGAAAAAAAAAACATTGCTATTATGTTTTAAATATCATCAGGTAAAACTAACAGGGCCAAATTAAAAAATAATTGAAATTGACCTCTGTTCATTTGTAAAGCTGGAATGCTTTACGTAGGTGGAGACTGACTAAAAAGAATACTTGAAAAGCATATGTACATTCCTTAATGTTCACCAATCATTATGTTATTACCTTTAATAGGAAAGGGGAGAAACAAGAAGCTCTGCCAAAAGGAACACTTTTGGAGAGTTCTGTTTATGTGCCAAAGACCTGTAGTCTTTTCCTGAGACCACTGTGGGTGGGTTAAGACCGAGTAACTTGGTCTAGCCCAACATACTATACTGAGCCATTGAAAACCGGTTAAAAGGGGAATATATTATGTTTGGAGATGGTGAAGAAAAAAATTTAATATGAGAAAATCAAGTATGGAAAATATTTGTTTTCCTAACATTTTATTTATTTGTTTTTATAGGCAGTTATTATTCCTGCATCAAGACATCCTTTCTGCACCTCTTATTGGAACACTAAATCAAATTTCAATTGTAATGGCGGTCAGTATCACTGTGTAAATGAGTATATGTAGTTACATACCTTAGCAGATGAGTGGAATGCACCTCACTCAAAAGAGAGAATCTGGAATATGTTTTATTGAGGTAAAATAATAATTTGACGGAGTTCAATAAGCTTGATGGAATTTAGCAAAGTTTTAGCAAGGTTCACCTTATTAATTACTGCATGGAAGAAACATAGAGAGGAAAATTGACTTAGAATGACTCATACCAAGGTTGGAGGCAGGAAGAGTAGAGGACCTTTCTGTTGAGTCATGAGGTTCAGAGTGTACCCCATTGTTTTCTACACTCTTTTTGAAGCCTAGGTGTCCAGTCTTAGTTTCAGACTTGGTCAATGGTTCACATCTGATGGAATTATCTACACAATGCTTATAATATCTGAGTAGCTATATGGATTATTAATGCTTCATAGTATTAATTCTGCATGATATCAGTAATTTACCAAGGATCTGCTATAGGTAGAGCTTTCCACCTTGGCTAAGGAAGGATCTCTTAGTCTTAGCTAAGGAACCTCTAGCCTTTAGAAGGTCCCTGCTCAAGAGGAGAATCATCTGGCACACAGGTCAGCTGCCATTCTGGAATAGCTCAAGTCTGGCCTATCCTGATTTCAATATTTATAGGGTGAAGTAGTTTGCTGCTAGTCAATATATAGACAAGGCAGAGGTCTTCAGTTCAGCTCTGGTATCTTGTTCAGTACGTTAGTTATCTTGTGCTTTTGGGTTTCAAAGCCACCTTTCAAATATTTTTCAAGACACTTCACTCCCTTTTACATGAGCCAGGGGCTTTCCAGCTCTCAGGTTTATCCCAAGGACTTGAGGCCTGTTGCTTCCTTGTCAGCCTGAACCAAAGTACAGCTAGGAGTCAAGTTTATCCATCACACATCCCTCCATGTTTCTCTAAGAAGTGTTTTGTTTGAGAATCAAGGATAAGTAAAATAAAGTCATTTAAAGCAAAATTTTATTTTTGTGGCTTAGTTAGTACTGTAGATGTCAGCTTATGTCTTCTACTCTTCTGATGAAACGGCCTTTCCAGATGGTGAACCTTTTATGGAACAAAATGGACTCAGCTGGTAAGATGCCACCAAATTCACAGCGAGAGCATGAGGGACAGAGTTCTGCATTTTTGTTTTGGATAGTCTTTTGGTTGCTACATAATGTATCTTTAGCTGGTGATGAGTTTACACTATGGCAAATGCCTGAACTCATTTTAATTATTGTGCTCCTTTAATGTACAGGATATGGCATTTGCTCTAACTATTCCTTAGCATGTTTTTCTTAGGCAAAGTCAGTGATGGGCCATAATTTAATTTATGATTTGCTAAAATACCCCTTAATTTGCTTTTTTTTTTAATTATTATTTTTAGATACCGTTTTACAAATCAGGAATATGTCAGGCCTACATAGAGAAACAAGGAGCTACTGTAAGTGCTGAAACGTGTCTCAATTCTTAAGACTGTTACACTTGTCTTCAATTGCTGTTTCCAGAGATGTGTGTTTTTGTAGGGCATGCAATTTGCACTACAGAAGCCAAGTTTCAGGGTAAAAAAGTCTTCCAAACTGTCCTTTATGAATCTTGGTTTAGTAAGTATATTTTGTCAGTCAGAAGTTTTAAGAAGTTCCCGAGCAATATCATTAGGTTGCTGCAGTTGGAATACTGATCCTACTCAGAAGTGTTGAGGTTTGTCCTCGAGGCAATGACAGACCTGCCCCTCGGGCCAAAGACCTGCAGCTCTTCTGAGGGTGTCAGCTCCCTCTGTGTGTGCTCTGTAGGTTCCACATGTGCAGGTGTTCAGACAACAGAACTGTCTCCCCATTCACGGTTCAGGTTTACACCGCCTGCGTAGGACAGTCTCAGAAAAACAAAACACAAACATAAAGAAGAAATGGAACCCATGAGCTTAACAACTGATATGTTTTTTAGACCATTATGCATATGATTTACTATCTTCTCGTATGTCATGTTTGTGGAGTTTATGAATGTATGTATGGGCACACTGAAGTTGCTGAATCAAAAGACTGCTTGTAATCAAAGCCAGGAGCTCTCACGATTCATTTACACACTCAGTCGGGTGTATTTCTCTTTGTTCCAAGAAGTGTAAATGCATATCCAGAGGGACCTTGACACAATTGTGAGGTGGGCTGATGCCAACCTCATGAAGTTTAATCATGACAAGTGTAAGGTCCTGCACCTGGGTCGGAGTAATCCCAGGCACAGCTACAGGTTGGGCAGAGAAGAGATTCAGACCACCCCTGTGGAGAAGGACTTGGGGGTGTTGGTTGATGAGAAAATGAACATGAGCCAGCAGTGTGCGCTTGCAGCCCAGAAAGCCAACCGTATCCTGGGCTGCATCAAAAGGAACGTGACCAGCAGGTCGAAGGTGATCCTGCCCCTCTACTCTGCTCTCATGAGACCTCACTTGGAGTATTGTGTATAGTTCTGGTGTCCTCAACATAAAAAGGACATGGAACTGTTGGAACAAGTCCAGAGGAGGGCCATGAGGATGATCAGGGGACTGGAGCACCTCTCGTATGAAGATAGGCTGAGAAAGCTGGGGCTATTCAGCCTGGAGATGAGAAGGCTGTGTGAAGACCTCATAGCAACCTTCCAGTATCTGAAGGGGGCCTATAAGGATGCTGGGAAGGGACTCTTCATTAGGGACTGTAATGATAGGACAAGGGGTAATGGGTTCAAACTTAAACAGAGGAAGCTTAGATTGGGTATAAGGAAGATGTTCTTTACTGTGAGGGTGGTGATGCACTGGAATGGGTTGCCCAGGGACGTTGTGAATGCTCTATCTGGCAGTGTTCAAGGCCAGGTTGGACAGAGACTTGGGTGATATGATTTAGTGGGAGGTGTCCCTGCCCAAGGCAACAGGGTTGGAACTAGATGATCTTAAGGTCCTTTCCAACCCTAACTATTCTATGATTCTATATCTGGACTAGTAAGGCATACACTGCTCAAGTATGCTTACATTGCATAACTGCTTTATGTTGATCTGTGTCACTGACCTGTTATTGTTAGATTTTTTCAAAACCATCAGATTAGTGGTACAAAGTATGGTTAATAGCTATGAGCTGCAAGAAGATCCTTGCCAGATCTCATTAGAAACATACTCCTGGAGGTGTATTAGTTGGCTCTTCATAACCCATTGTAATTAGTTTCTCTTTCTTGACTAATGCTAACTGCCCACAGGCAAGCAGTCAGGCAAGTAGTGCTGCTGGGTGAATGAAGCTACTATTTATTTATCTTTTATTTATTTAATTAATCTGTTTATCTATTGTTCTTGTAACTGCAAGAAATGTTTCTGGTCCTGAGTTTGACAGCAGGGTTAATATATGTAAATTTTGAATGTTGTGCCTATTGTCTGGAAAGAGATGCATATCTAGTAAAGTACTCCATTTAGCTCAATTAATCTTTTCCCCAGGTCTGTTATAAGCCCTGTAAAAACATTAAGTGAAGGGTAGTGCACATTACTTTGATAACACATGAAAACTAAATGCCTACATTAAATACTGTGCTAACTTCCTCTTATAGACAAGTAGGTGAAAAATAAAGATATGTAACATATACTAGGATTTGGCTCCAGGATGCAGTAGTAGTGTCTTTGATTAAATTATGACTGAAGCCTGTAAAAAAATGTGTTAAATTATTAGTAATGTATTTTTCTTTGCTCACTGTCATTATTAGCTGCAAGCACCACAAACAGTTAGTCCAGCAGTTCTCCAAGCTTGTCTCTCCTACACACTGACAGCCAGACTTGCACCCAGGTGGAACAAAGCTGGTCATTTCCTGGTGCAAGGTATTTGACTCATCTGGGTCAGGAATTGAGCATTAAGTTTTCAGTTCTTTATTGTTGCATTTGCTTTCCATAATTTAATTTCTATCATTATTTCATTCATTATATTATTTCATTCATTTATGTCCTATGACTTTTTCTTTGATTGCATTTTTATTGTTCCTTTATCCAAGTTCGGTGATTCGTGTTAAGAATTCACTTTTTCATCTTCCTCCTCATCTTTGTAATAGATCAAATAATTTTTTCAACTGAATGCTATATACCAGATTAATAATTTCCAAACCAAATACTGTTGGATGCTTAAAGTGCTCTAAAAATTGGACCTTTGTTTCAGATTCATGCTTTCACCAGTGCCACTTCTGCATATGGTTTGAATGCTTTCCTAATACAGAAGTGGTTTTCTGTCAGAATATCTCCTTCTATCCTTCTATCTCCTTCTATCTATCTTTTTAGATGGTAGTTCCTTTGCCTGACATGTCTCTACTAGCTTCCGTGTAGGATCTGAATTACC
Organism: Pezoporus occidentalis; assembly: GCF_034315485.1. NCBI lineage: Eukaryota > Metazoa > Chordata > Aves > Psittaciformes > Psittacidae > Pezoporus > Pezoporus occidentalis. The sequence goes on from NW_026915724.1 coordinate 29,010,379, forward strand.
AAAGTATGGAAACCAGATGTGTTTCAGATACCGTGGTGTGCTCTCTTTAAGTAGAGCAATTATATAGACATAACAAATACGCATTGTGAAAAGTATGTAAGATATTGTCTTATTTCCAGACACGATATTAACAGTATCTTGTTTTCAGTATCCTCAAAATATATAGTGCTCTGAACGAGATCATCTGATATGGGAATAGCAGGTAGAAGTAGAGGGCTAGATAGTAACTGATACAAATGAAAAACATTGACTAGCAGCAATGTGATCCTGGTACATGCAGCTTATGTAATGATTTATGTTCCTAAAGCTGGGTGAAAATGATGATATATGGTAGAATATGTAGTAATACGATACAGATTTGCTTTTGAACCTGAGAAATTCATTAGCTGTTGGTCAATTAAAGATAGTTCTATGTAAAATTTCCTTACTGGGTGAAGAAAATGATATATAAGTTGTTGCCCAGTGCTATACTTTCATGTATCTTTTTTTGATATAACATGTTAATGAATCAGTGAAAAGTTAATTGACAAAGATCTTTCTCTTTCATCATTCATGACACACACAAAACTCTGTCATTTCTCCTTTTTTGCATAAACACATTAGACATATGGTTTAGAAAATAATGTCTATCTGTTTTATTTATTAAGGAAAAGATTTTTTGTCTCGTTCAGGAAGGCAAAATGCTGTTGGTAAGTACAATATTCTGTTGATAGTATTACCAACACAGCATCTTTCTGTTTTTCATTCTGAAATAACCTCTGTCAAAATACACTGTGAAAAAAGGTATTTTTTCTACTATTAATCTATAGCCAAGATTGAAATTTACCATTTACAAGTTATGATTATTACAATTAAATGTACTTGCATCAAATTATGAGTCTTGCAAGTGATGTGAAAGTTCCATAATAAGAGATAGGAGAATAAGCTAATGTGACTGTCTTGTATTGTACTACATCTGCTGTTCACAAAAGTTAAATTAGCTAATAGTTAAGCATATTGCTTAGCTATTGCAAAAATTGCAAAGTTGTATTTTAATTCCAGTATAAAAGTTAAAGATGACATCTAGGGATATTGGTGCCTAAATCTGTAACAGGGATATACGTTGAGGAGTATGATACTTTCAGTCTGTGTGCTACAGTTTGTTGAGAGCTGAGTGAATGTTCTAGAGATGTGTCAGTAAATGCTTGCATTGCTCATGCAGTCTTACCAATTGACCACTTCAGGATGTGTAATACTGGGCTTGATGACTCAGTACAGCCAGTGGTTATAAGAATTACATTTGCTTTGAAAATAGGTGCTTATATATCAAGGATGTGAGTATCAAGCACCTGGATGCAGGGACAGACATGAGTTCCTAGGGAGGTGTACTCTATAGACGGTGATTCATAATTATTTTAATTTTTCACAGTTAAAATGCACTTTAATTTCCATGCTAAGCAAGTCTAGCCTTTTGTTTTTCAATTGCAGCATTTTCGTTAGCAATTACTTTAAATAAATAATTTAGTTTAGCTTTCTGCCTAACAGATGCACTATGGTTCAAAACTAGGCTTTGTGCTTTGGTTTTATCTTAGTCATAGACCTCAGTGTATCAGAGAGACAGCTTTGCATCAGTGTGGAGGCTTGCTCGGTTCGGCTGCCACCCCCTGAGGTATAATACAGTTATATTTTCTGTAATTGTTTGACTTACTAATTTTTATCTTTTCTGTTATGTGACTTGTAGTTAGAGTGATGGGGATAGAAGTGCTTACTTCTGATTTTATTAAGATGGTAATCATATTCACTGACTATCTGCAGCTGTTATAAAGGCACAACATCTATATTATACCAAAATTGACACCCATATTATATCTATTATTAACACATTCTAGCAAACATTGTAAACTGAGAGTTTTGACTACTTACCAGGCCTTTCAAAAAATGCTAACAGAGTATAGTAAAGTGCCTTTATGATTCTAGATTTCATTCTAGCAGTGTTTTTTAGAAGGCATTCACTGTCTCACTGTCATACATAGTTTTGAATAATATCTTAAAAGTGAAACTACAGATAAGTTGTCAGCACTGTATTTCAAGTCTGTATATAATTATTCTGGAATCTGCTTGATTTTCTATTCAGCTTCCAAAATACTGGAGCATCCTGGACTATGCTGCTTGTAACCATAATTAATAAACTGTTCAGGAAATCATGGATTAGGTTGAAAAAATACCATCCTTTGTGACAGCTATGTCACCTTTGTTGAATATGTTCATACATACAGGTGCACATTTGTCAGGCTTGCTGATTTCTTCCAAAATAAGTATTTCTGATCCAAACACTTACTTAGTGTAGAAGAACAGGGTTTCTTCTGTGACCTATTTGAACAGCATAAACATTAAAGCTATCTATAGAAATCCAGTTCCAAAATGACACAAAGCAATGATGAAAGTGATCATGATGTGGCTTCACTGTCGGATCATTTTTATACTTTTTTAAAACAGAACTGGCTAAATTTTCTTGCCAGTGAATAAATGCAAACCATAGTAGAACACAAAGAGAGAATATGTTTCTCAAATATCAGTGTTTGATTGTCCCCTACAGTCAAATATTTCTGCATTGTGAAAATGTGGTGGTTTTTGACTTCTCACAGAGTGAAGCTGTATATCCCATTAATTCTGTTGCTTGAATCTTTGCACTTGACTTGGCAAGCTGGCATACACAGTTACTAAGCTGTCCACATGGGTTTCTGATTTGAACTTCAAAAATGTACATGGACGTGAGACAGTTCTTAGGCTGAGAAATTCCTTTTGTACTCTTACTTATTAAAACTCTTCAACCCTGCCCATGGCAGAGGGGTTGGAACTAGGTGATCTTTAAGATCCCTTCCAACCCAAACCGTTCTGTGGTTCTACAAAAGTTTAAATCTCACTGATTTAAATAGCCTTTAAACCTTGTACTTGCATAACATTTGAAAGTATCGGTTCTAATATAAGACAGTCTGCAATTTGATGATCTTCTGAAATAATCAGTTTGTGAGAGCTAATAAAAGAATGATAATGTACAAGCTTCAATATATTGTGATGCACAATTATTTTTGAAAATTTTAATTGTGTACTGCTGTAGAAATATTTGCAAATAACTTTTTTTTTTCATTTTAAGTTGTCAGACTTTGATATTTCAGCAAACATCTTAAAGCTGTTTGATAGCAATGAAAATACAGTTATTCACCAACATTACATATTAAGTAACTGGTGCTATGTTTTGCCAAGGTAGGAGTCTGTTATTGTTTCATCAGAAACAAACATTTCCTGGAATTGTTGCCCTACAAATTGTGACTTTGATACTAGTGATAAGAATACCTCTGTTTTACAGTCTGTTTTACATTCAGGAATCTTTCTTTTTTATTTTAATGGTCTCAGTGTTACAGAAAATGAGAAAAATAAACCAGTGAATCATAAATTACACATTTAAACATTCCTTCAAGTTTAGTAATCTCTCTGCTACTTCTGTGGTATGCAAGAGTATTAATTCTTGTCAAATATAATTTTAGCTGAAAGTGTCAATTTAAAGAAAAAAAATTTCCACCTTCACAACAAGCTGTCCCTACTTTCATCATGAAAATAAGAGAAGTAATGATACATTCGCTTTTGTTCTACGTTCACTGGTAGTGTGTATTGCAGATGAGAAATTAAACTTGTAAGTGCCAAGTTCTTTTCCATACATCAGGAAATATTGCTGTTGTTCTGTTGTAAACTTAAAAGTTAATGGTATTAGTCCTCAAAACATAAAAATTATCCATAAGTCCTTTCAATGCCAAAAAAAAATTTACCTTTTTCCCCTTAAAGTCCAGTATATCTTCAGCTGAGTTTTATGACACCCTTTCTAAGCAATCCCCCCTTACCTATCACAGCATGAAAATGGGTCAGATTATAAACATCAGCCACATAATTCCTCCAGAATCTCCTTTCCATTCATATAAAGAATTTCAGATGCACTGGAAGAATCTGGTAAGAGACAATATATACTGATTTTGTTTTTCCCTCCCTTTTTTGTACCTATTGAGTTTGTATTTGTAATGCATGTTCGTATATTGGTTTTTCTTTTTCAAGTATGGATATATTCTTCCAGAGGATCTTAAAGAGACAAAAATATACTTAAGCGTTTACTTCAAACCAATAGGGGAAAGGTTCTTTACGTATCCTTTCAGAATATTTTTGTTACATTTCCTCTGCTTTTAGCAAAGATCTAAATTTTCATCTTTGAATGTGACATATTTTCTTCTTCCATAATTTCATAGAAGTCAGTGAAGAATTGTTTCACTAGACAAATCCGAACAATATATATAGTGAAGTCTCTTTGTCTTATATATTGCATAATAGCAAGTCAGATAGAACAGTTTGCTTCACAGCTTCCATAAACATGATAAATGCCATTCTAAATGGTGATTATGTATAAAGATGAGTTAAATTCCCGTAAAAATATGTCCAGCAAAGGTTTGTTTTAAAGAGAATTTTCCTGCTGTGGAAGGCTAGACTAAGGCTTACTTATACTGAGTAATCTTTACTATGCTAGGTTAGTATGGTATAATCATGTTGAAGTCCTGTAACTTAACTTCAGTCCCTTAATTAAGTATGTGCTTCTGTTCACCTCTTTGAAAAAGCTTTAGCTATGTTCATGATTTCTTCTCAACAATTATGATTCATAATTCTAGAAATGGAAAGAAACTTGTTATGTATCCCTGAGCACTTATTCAGGTACCCTTTAAATTGCATTCGAAGTCAGCCAGTGCAGTCTTTCCCCAGAACAAATTTGGAAAGCGTGTTGAACTCATTTCTTTCTGACCTGAAGTGTAATCTTTCACATCTATGTGGATTTCCAGTAAGAATGACAAGTAAAGCACTTTACGCTACACAGGAACTCTCCAGGGCTCCGGTGTGTATAAGATTTTTTTATGAACATATTAAGGGCATGTACTTTTTTCAAGGTATGGAGTGGTCTTTATCATATTCAGAGCACAGAGCATAAAACTACTTTTCACAGCAAAGAACTATCAATCATAACTTTTATTTATATGTAATTAAATGTCATGCTATTTGCCGTTTTTAGGTTGTTCACATCACAAATACATTTGAAAACTAGACTTAGTGTTAAATAGTTGCTAGCAATATTTGCAGTTCTGTAGATCTTATTTTAAAGTTGGATATCCAAAACTTCCTCACACTTCTACACCATGAGAATAATAATAAGAACAATATCAACAACAATAAAAACAAGATGTTGTTATTGTTGCTATTATTATATTATTATTGCAGATTATTATTACAATTTATTAAAACTGAAACACGCAAAACCACAACCCAAGAGCAATATAAAGTTCTGTGGACTTGGGCATTTAAAAACACTCAATCTCTAAGGTTTACTCCATTGCTGGTGATGGAAAGGAGGCAAGCAATCAAAACTCATTTAATTTGAGGTTGTGGCAAATACTGAGACTCAAATTTCTGTGGTAGCAGTATGTGAAAGAAGAAATGAAGTAATTAATTCAGAACAAAGCAGTGACAGAACTTGCAGAGATTCTAAAATACTATAATCCTCTTTCAGAAAGCAGTTGCTGTTTATGTCTTCTCAGTGATCAAAGCTAGAATGGCTCCTTTCTGTCATCTGCAGTTTTTACAGACATCCAAACTGTCTTTGAGTCAGAATATAGATGCCTTTAGAAGTTTAAAGAGACAAGGAGCCCTGTCAGTCAAATTCTTTGCAGATCCCTTCAAAAAGGGTAGGCATTACCTAGCTGGAAAGCACTAAACCTAGATAATGGCTGCAGTTTAAGTCTTTCCTTCTGAGAAATAAGATACTCCACCATAGTTTAGAAATAAAGAACTGGGGGGAGGGGAAAACAAATTTTCATTTTTAGTGACAACAAAATATTTATTGAAAATATATTTCATTCTAATTCAAAAAAGGAAAATGTGTAGTTATATTTTGTGGTATTAGGTCGATAATGTATAGTGATGCATTATGTTACTCTATCAGATTTTTAAATCCAGTTCGTTCTATTTATTAACTCTTGTTGTATTGCAGGAAATAAAATCTAAGCATGTGAACTTGGCTGGTGAGATGGTTTGTGTAGTATCTCTAGCACAGGCTCCTCCAGGGAAACAGACTTTGCCTGGAATTTCTTCACCATGCAGTATGGAAAACAGCCACTGGATGGAGCGTTTGATTAAAGAGCCAGAAACAAACGGTTTTTCGAATAGCAGTAAGAATATAGGAAAGGTTAGCATTGAAGCAACAGCGATGTCAATGAATAACAGGCAAATACCAGAAGTACAAGAGTTACCAGTTGCAAAATCGCTAGAAATGCCTGTAAATTCAGCCTTTGAGCTCCCCTCGCAGAAAGTCAGCAAAATTATACCAATTTTCAAGGGAAAGTTGATGCAAATGAATGGAAGGACCACATATCATGCGGGTGGGAAGAAAAGAGAAAGTGCTGAAAGACATTCACCAATGAAAATTATGGGTGTTTCATCTTCTATGCTGACTGGGTACAAGCCCAGCACGACTCAGGTTTACAAACCTGTTCAAAATATATCAGTTAAAAATCCTGCTCATAGCAGCGTACTTCAGGTAACGAACACGAAAACATACGTAAAACATGATGCACCTGTATTTCGATGGAAAACCGAGTCTGCTGGACAAATGACTAGTTCTGATTTGTCTGATAACTCAGCTTCAGGTGGGAATTCGAGTGAAGCCAATCACAGAATGGCAAATTTTCCTTCCTTTCTTAAGAATGTTGGGTCAGTGCTTCCGAAATCAAACATCAGTTTAAGTCTGAATGCATATGAATCTCCTGTGTCCAGTGCAAGAAGGGGGAAAAAGTTTGCAAGTCAAAATACCATGCAAGTTCTTCAGAAACAAAACCAGTCAAAGAAAGTAGATTTGCAGATTCATAAATTAGACAATGAAATGACAAATTCCAGTTTATCACAGCAACAAAGAAAGAGATCAAATGAAAGAGCAGGGTTAAATATTAATGAATCTGTCTTAAAAGATAAAGCATGCACTGCCAAGAATGAAGAAGGTAAAGCAGAATGCCACTATATGGACTATATTGCTGAGACAATCAGTCATCATTCCAAATCTATCTTTGAACAGGTATGGTAAATAACAGCCTCATTCTCACTGGTTCTCGCAAATTCAGTATATTCTAAAACAATGTTAAGCAATAAAGAGCATGACTTTCATCATGTTCTACCAGCATTCTCAATATAGTTTTCTAAAATTTGTATCATACAAGTTAATGTTTTCAGCCACTGATGTTGTGGTTTTTTTTTTTCTGAAAGGGAAAATGTCTTACTGTGTTGTCTGAGATAGACACTTCTTTTTTTCTGTTTGGGACTTTTAAAATGGGATAATTAGTTTTCCTTTCCTTAAGACAGTTTATCAGGGAATCAAGATTTATGGGAGTTTAACTGCTAGAGGTACTTCACAACCTAATTTTTTTATGATGCTGTCTGCTTTTTAGTAAAATAAATAGCTGATCTTATTTCAGCACAATTTTCATGAGGATGATAATCCCACAGATTGGGCGCATGGGTGAAATGTGTTCTGCTTCTAACTGTTTTCACCTATAAAATGTAATTTGGTGGGTTATTTAATATTTATGTTATGAGGGCGTCTTTTGAAAAAGTAGCCCATTTTAACAACTAGAAAAATACTGGGTTGTTTTGTTTTTTTTTTAATAAGGGTATAAATTTCTTTACTTTAAGATGATTACAGGGAACAAGTATCTGACATGTGAAACACTGACCTCAAAACTGACTTCCTCAGTCAAGGAGAGCGATGTGGAAGAATTTGTAAAGAAAAGTTGTGCCAGAAGAAGACAGGTAAGCCCCCACACACACATACACCCCCTAGTCCTGTAGATAAGGGCCTGAATTAAGAGAGAAAAAGGAAAGTTTTTTGTGGGTTGTTTTTTTTTTTTTTCATTTTCGCACATTCCAGTTAAAATGGGGAAGCCTTCTCTGGATAAAATTAACCTTAACCAGGATAAAATAAACCTTAACCATTACTTATGTTACTGGTCCTTCAAACATGATCTGGTTTTAATTATTTACCCACTATACCTACAAACATATTTGTCATGGAAATTATATTTCCATTGGAAAATAACAACTTTTATTAATTACTTCTCATATCACTCAACTAAGGATTTCACTCAGAAACAGCTTTTTAGTTGAGCTATTAGCTTAGTATTACTGCTTTATTTGCTTTACTGTTTTTTTGCCTTTTGTTTGTTTTGGGTTGTTTGGCGTTTTTTTGTTAACAGAAAGAAGAAGGTTCAAAGTTAAAGAAAGCCAAGAGAAGTAAGCCTTCTATTTAGGATGTTCTGGAGTACTGAAAGAAAACCCTGGGTATGCTCATTACAGATTTTAAATATTGTTCTTTATTAAAATAGTATCATGTCTGTAATAGCTCCTACTCTTTTGGATCATAATAATGATATCAGCAGTCTCCAAAGGAATTACTTTACTGAACAAATGGTTTCCAGAAGCTAAGATTTGTTATTTATTGGACACTAGCAAGTAAAGCTTTTCTTTTCTTTTCTTTTTTTTTTTTATTCGTTGAATACAAAGGCATCTTGTACTTAGTAGAACTTAGAATTTGGCTTAAATTTGTATTTTGATTGGCTTATTTTCTTTCAGAATAAAATAATCCTGGGTTTTGTGCTGCTGACTTTCATTTGAATCTGACCTGAAATTAAAACCGTAAGCCATTAAAGTGAAGTTATGTATATTATTTAGTATCATTACATGAAATGGGGCAAGGACAAAATGGCCTGTCATATGAAAGGAATAAATTTACTTTTGTAACCAGTTATGTCAACCCACATCATGGGTTGTTGTCGACAATAGTCCTGCAGGATAGAACAAGCTTTTCTTTGAATGTTCTTTTGAATATTAAGCATACATCCAGCATATGAAACCCACCAGTTTTATTGACCTAATGCCTATCTGAAGTCAGCAGTAGTAAAGCATGCAGGAAAGAGTAGCCTACACAGTGAACTGTTTCAGATATAAATAGAAGTATATTTATTACAAAGAAAATATTGATGTAAACAAGATGATCACACAGACACAACAGCACAAAAATGTATATTATACAAAACCAATAGAAAAACATAGCAATAAAGAAGCAAAATATGAGCTATCCATCTTCTGATCTGGCTTTTGGCTTCAACATAACTGATAACAAGTAGCCAAATGTGCATTTTGGCTCAGAGATGCACTTTCTAATCTTCCTTTCTTCGTGTGGATAAATTTCTTCCAGTAAACAAGAGATCAGTTGTTTGCTTTCCCTAGAGAAAGTCTGTTGTATGGATGGAAGCTTCCCTTATAAGGCCTTCATACTTCATTGTTCAGTCTATCTTGTTCCTGGATCTGGCATTTCATCTTTCCTGCTTCAAGCTAGGCAGTTCAAGCATGGTGCTTCTTCAGATATGATCTGGTTTAGCAGTTCAGCATAGATAGGTCCAAAGTCTCTGACTTTCACTGAGGACTGATAAACAGAAATGGTGTCTCTGAGAATGGCCAGAACTTGACTTTTTTACTCAAATAATTTTTTTTTTAATTATTATTTATTATTATTTATGAGTTGAATGCCACAGGATCAAGTTGATTGTGGTAGGTGATGCTTAAATCCTGGGGAAGAAACAGCATCTTCCATAAAGTGTTTAAAATATGGGTTCTTCATTGGTGTTAATGACTTAAAAAGAAGACTGGAGCTAAAATAACTTCAGCTATTGGATAGGTGCCTACAGTTCTGATTCTGAACATCTTTGGTCTGAATTTCTTTATTATATATTACTACACATGCATTCAGAGTGCATGTTTTCATTTAAATTACTTATAAGTTTTCAAATGGGTGAGAAAGTCTCAATGTAATTCAATGACATAGTCAACAGTAAGGACTTGGATCTATAATTCATGACAATAAAAACATTTTTTTACAATTATCTTGCAAAAAGGGTCAGTTTTTATGACTAAAGTGCCAAGCTGCACTGCCTCTTAATTTGCCGAGGAAATCACAGCATAATTCTGATTTACTTTTTTCTTTTGTGGATGAAAATAGTTGGTATGTTAATAAAGCAATGTGAGAGAAGTATTTAACATTTTAAGAAATTGAAAATTTGGTTCTAACACTAAGTCATTCTCATTCATTCTGGTTTTACTCATATGCAGACAATCCCCCATTCTCTGAGGAAGGATTTTGGCTTTTCTTTGGCATAAAAAGAGTAGCTAGATATTAAGCATGAATTTGAGATACTCCCCTCCTGCCTCCATGTTTAGTGGTCTAGACTACACTGGGGTACATTGTTCTTTTTCAAGGCTGTGCAGGTTGGGCCAGTGGAAACTACAAGGCTGCTGAGGTGCCCAACCCATGAAGTGGGGGCAGGATACCTGCTATAATGAGCTCTGTAGAGTCTGTTGGGTATGTCTGCTAGATTTCCATGGAATTTCATAGGAGTTTTGACATCTAAAACAGATGTAGACAGCTAAATGTAGGTGGTCTAAATCTGGAGCTCAAAACCATTGCAAGAGTCAGACTTGAACAGTTATTAAGTTTAATAAAGATCTGCATAATTAAAAAGTTTTCAGAAGCTGTTTACAGATCCTTTTTAAGCTATTTTATATTTGCTATCAAATAGGAAATAAAAAGTCTCCATGTTTGGTCTTTCATTAACAGAAGTCATCCTATCATTTTCAAGGTCAAAAGGAAAGTTTGGCTCCTAAAACCAATCAGAAGAGCAGAGCTTCCAAGGGAGAGCGTATACTAGTACTGAAAGACATTTTAAAAGGAGGATTTTCAGCATTTCAAACATTCATGCTAGAACAGAAATGTTAAAAATAGCAGCACTGAAGTTACCAAGCCTTTTCCGCTGATCTGCAAAACTCTTCCTGTTACTCTGCTCCTGTGTTGTCATATGATACCAATCTTTTGGTTTAGACACCAAATTTCATTTAGCAAATGAAAATCTACAAATTCATTACATAAAGTGGTAATAGTATTATTTTACATGAAAGTAATTGCTGCCATTACTGTAAGGATATTGTATGAACACAAGATAGAGACAATGGATACACACAACTGGAATTTAGTAAAAAATTTTTGCAGTTTTGTATAAAGGGCTAGATCTCTATTGGACTCTTTCTTCTGAAAAGTGTATTGTCCCAAGCCAACATTTAGGAATTTCTCTTCTAATTAAAAGGCTATGATACAGAGATTTCCACAAAGCCATCTTTCAAATGCTTTCTGGAAATATTAGGCTAAAATAATACCTTTTAAGATATATAAATATAATAGCTTGAGCTGCTTTTTGAAGAAACAGTTTTGACTTACATGTGAAAATATTTGCATGGAAATTATATGTGGTGAAAATATTTGGCATTTTGTAAAAAAAAAGATTATGACAATGTTAAATCTTTCAATGAAAAAGCAATTTCTTTTATGATCGGGGCAAATTCATTTCCTAATCGAATCTAGTCACAGAAGTAACCTTTGGTCTGTGTACATTAGTAGATTATTGGTACTTAAATACATGAGACATACTCAAAAAAATAGATGCTATCATAACTTTATTGCTATTATCCTATCCATTTTTAATTGCTGCAGGATTGTTTCAGGTTAGGGGCAATCTAATTTATTGCATGGCTGACCACTTAAAAATGCTAAAGAATACTTCCTCAAGATTCTGTTTCTTATGTTCTTATAGAGTTAAGAATGTGATTTGGCTACCTGATCTCAGCTGGTTCAGGAGTCATGAATAGACTTTTGCAGTCGAAGTTGTTTCTTCCAGCACCACAGCTGACTGTAATATTTTGAGGCCTTTAAATTTAAAATCCCCAGACCTAAGAGGAAGGACAAATCTGTGCATAGAACCATAGCGAAAGGATTCTTTCTTTGTCTGTATAAAAATGCAAACATTTAACTTGAATATGCTAAATCCAGAGAAGGGCCACAAGGATGATCAGGGGACTGGAGCACCTCCCATATGAATATAGGCTGAGGAAGTTGGGGCTGTTCAGCCTGGAGGAAGAGAAGGCTGCGTGGAGACCTCATAGCAGCCTTCCAGTATCTGAAGGGGGCCTATAGGGATGCTGGAGAGGGACTCTTCATTAGGGACGGTAGTGACAGGACAAGGGGTAATGGGTTAAAACTTAAACAGGGGAAGTTTAGGTTGGATATAAGGAGGAAATTCTTTCCTGTTAGGGTGGTGAGGCACTGGAATGGGTTGCCCAGGGAGGTTGTGAATGCTCCATCCCTGGCAGTGTTCAAGGCCAGGTTGGACAGAGCCTTGGGTTAGATGGTTTAGTGTGAGGTGTCCCTGCCCGTGGCAGGGAGGTTGGAACTAGATGATCTTAAGGTCCTTTCCAACCCTAACGATTCTGTGATTCTTTGAAATCCAAACTTTGTAAACTTTGTGTATTAACCCTACCGAACTACCTTTTGGTTTCTTTTATGATCTAAACTTTCTCTCTGTTTCCACCATTCAGGTTCCCAAGAGGGCATTAACATACTTGAGGATCTCTGAGCTGTGTGAACTTTGCTGTTTATTTCACATCTTTTATACCTGTTTCTGAGTGAAAAACTGAGTGTTAAGTACATACAGTAAAGTGAAACCATGTATCAAGAACTTTTCAAGTTCAGGTTAATAAGCAAGTGTCTCTAAAGAATTTGAAAATGTAGCTAATTGCTTAGGTTTTGAATCACATTATATCTGTTCTAGTACTTGCACTTAATCATTCTTCCAAGTTAGTTTTAAGTTTCAAGTCTGTCTTTTTATGATATAGTTATATTTAATTCCTAGCTACAATGTTTAGGTTTCATCAGTAAAACATTCCTAAGTAACTTTTCCTTGTCAAGTCCAATGGTTAGAAAACAAGTGGCCCATTTTTTCTTAGGGGAATAATTTGGAGGCTGGATTTGATTCAAGCTTCTTTAATTCTTGTTATATATTCTAATGAATTAAAAAATGCCCAGAATTTTGCCCTATTACAGTGACAGCTTTTGTTTTGTTTTTCTGTTTCTCAGATGGTGACTGTTAACATAACTGATTTAATGGTGCCAGTGTTCAAAAGAGAGTGGGCACTTCAACAACAAGTGTTTTTCTCATACAAAGCATACAAAATCACACAAATATTACAAAAATTAGAGCAATATGCGCAGTGAGGAATCAATATTTACATTTTGTCCAAAAGTTGGTATACAAAAGTACCTTTCAAATGCTTTCATAGATTTGCCTATATGTAATTGATCTTTTTCTTGTCTTACAGTATGAAAAAGCCTGTAGAGCAGTTTCATTTCTGCTGTGCTAGATAAATTAATGCTTCATCTGATCTGTTTCATATTGTTGCCTTTTAAATGCTGCTGGTTGCCAATATTTGCCTTGTATTATAACTGAATTAATTTTGCATTATTCTTGCATTTTCAAATGTTTACCTAATTTTGTGTTATGTATTATAATACTTAAAATATAGAAAATTAAATTATCGCAGGTCCATTTTCTTACATTTAAAATAAACTACTGAATTATTTATTTGTGCTAAATTGCTAAATGCTTCCTAGTCTGTGCTGTAGGGAAAGACCCTGCTATTCTACCCGCTACACACGCTCATTGTAAATGTAAAGCAAGGTGTTGATAGTGAGTGGAAACATGCTGGGTGTAGGAGTGGTGGTGGAAATACCACTGATGGGAAAGAAGGATTAGTGCTGTGGCTGCCTTTGGAGGAGCTGATGATGCTGAAAGGACCTTTGCTGCTGCCTGCCCTTCACTATTTATTTAGAGAGGTTGCAAGAGCCCATCCCAGTTCCTCTTTTTAACCAGTTCTTATTAAACTGGGCAGAATACCCAGGCTTCTGACACAGGAGCCCTCAACATCTAGCATCACCTGGGGCCTCCATGTGTGATGCCCGCAGTCCTGATTTCTCAGGATTAAAGGAACAGACCCTTCTACCTGCCCCAAAATATATAAATGTACATCCAGAACAAGTGGAAATGTAAAAGGTAAAAATAATCACCAGGTGTGATAAACTGGTAAGAGGTCAAGTGGCAGAAGATATCACCTGCCCTTTGATGCCTGCAGGTCTTACAGTGTTTTAGATTACAGTGTTTAGCTTTTTCATCAGTTTTCAAATAATCTGATTCTTTGTCAAAGTTGAATCAAGTTCACATTTGTGAAAATGTACATAGCTGTTTTTTGAACCCCTGTGTTAGGTTCAGAAAGTATTTGTTGAGTTGAAGTACTCACAGTGAATTCACATTATTTAGTAAATATGCACTTTCAGAGAGTGATCTTTTCTCTCGTATTTTCATAAGTTGACAGTGTTCTTTTCCTCCCCCATCTTCACAGATGTAAGCCGGAGGGACTTTCTACATAGTTTAAATTGGCACATACTCAAGAGCTCTGTCAAATCTGAATTTAGAAGTTTACAAATTATTCTATAGGTGCTTATAACTTCAGGGAAGCTTGCTGTTTAGTTTCTTTGATGCTTGTTTTATACCAGCTTATGGTTAATAGTTGGTTTAAAAATAGTAAAATTAAGACCTCTGAAAGTACTATGTCACTGTATCACAAAGTAATTTAGTAAATATAGCAATTTAAGGACTTTGGTCTGAATGCTTATTCTCTTCAACATGCTCATCTCCTAGCTTCCCAGAGAACCATGAGTTGAACAGCTGTGGTATTTCTTTCATAGTTCAGGAAGAGGATTTGTCCCAAACCTGGAAAACATACATTGTTCTGTGTCCTTGCAAAACCATAGTTTCGCTGGCCCACAGACAGCACAGAGCAGTGGCTCAGCCTCTCACCTAAAAACTTACAGCCAGGATGAGCATCTACGTTTTCCCTGGGATCTATGCAAAATTCGATGCAACCTCTGAACAGCTTAATCCCCCTAGGGCAGCATTAGAATCCAGAACAAAGCAAGCTAACTTTATTGGAAAATATGTGAAAATTGTTCCCAAAGAGTTTACAATTGAGCCAGGAGCACAAATAGCTTCTTACAATGATTTTTTTAAATTGTTTAAAACAGTGACAACAAATTTCTTTCTAAACCCAGTATGTAAAAGGGATTTAAGCTTGCTCCAGTGAGAGGAGTTCAAAAATACTGAAAGCTAATACGTCTGATTGGCTTGCAGGACAAAGCTTGTTCTCTGGGATCAAATAATCACTTTTAGGAATAGACACAGTTTTGTTCCAGTGTGAGAGTAGCCCAATATGTGTGTAAAAAATAAAATATATACATACACACACATATGTATATGTGTTAGAGCATGTGTGTGTGCACACATCCTTACATATGGCTGTATCTCATTACAGATGTTTTAAAAATATGCAACATAATGTGAAAAATGTTGTTCTAGTACAGACAATTCAGTTTGGGCAGCAGCATTTGGTAGTTCCCCGTTGCTGTGTACCAGAAAATGATGCACGTGGAATAATCCCTTGCCCATGCCACAAAACTCCATTTACATTGATGAGAGCAAGCTACCAAAGCTCAGCTGATTGCAACTGTGCTGTCTCTATCAGTAGATGAGCTTAAATACTATTAAACCATCAACTACTATTTAAATAAATCAGTGATTAACCAAATATGCTGATAGCTGCAGCAGCCCGAAGTTGAACCTTCATGTAAATCATAGAATCACAGAACAGTTTGGGTTGGGAGGGACCTTAAAGGTCATCTAGTTCCAAGCCTGCTGCCATAGGCAGGGACACCTTCCACCAAGTTGATCAGGTAGTTGTGTGCTTTCCAGCTAACACAGTGCAGTAAAATGCATTTCCCTTAATTATGCAGGATATCACAGCACAGATTTTAGCAAGAATAAACATTCATCTTACAAAGCAGCTGGCCACCGGTCTCAGCTCAGGCAGAGAACAATACCAGGGAAATCAGCTGAGGCTGCTCAGTGCCGAAGTGCTTTCCAGAATAAAAATAAGAAGGATTACTGCACTGGGAGGTGCTAGCAGGAGATACCTATGCCTACACACCCCAAATAGGTGCAGATACCTTTTTATGTTAGGTGTTGTATTATGTAGGAGATTTATTATTATTGCAACTGAAGCTGCATGGCTCTGGGATATTTCAAAGCAAATGAGGTAAATGAAGCAAAATTAAACCTCTGCTGAAGAGGCAGAAAAAGGGTGTTAAGTCATAATTCAAAATGGTAACACATGAGTTTTGTCTTCAAAAGAAAAATTTATCAGAAAATTAATTTAACTTCTTTTTCTACCATTCATATAATGAAAAATAAAATGGAAAGAAGACAAAGGGACCCTCTCTAAAGGGGATAGTGTTCTGCAGCTTACTGTGCATCTTTTAATGTATGTGACCAGCATGGTAAAGAACTGTAATTTGTGTAAACTCAAATATTTGTTAAGCAGGAAATTTCTGTAGTGCTCTTTCTATTGAAAGGGAGATTTAAGTCAGATTCAGTTCCACAAGGTTTTATTTTCTAGGAGATCAGATGCTTTGAAGGCTGACGAAAGCAGTTTGGTTTCTATCAGATCTCACAACCCCCTTGGGAATGCCCTCACTGAAATGCCACCCAGACAAAAGGAGCGCTTTGTCCTATTGACCAGACTTGGGTTATTGTTTTTCAGTCTTCTGGTACTAATTGGATATTCTGCATCTGCAGGGTTTTTAATTTAGAAAGAATAACAATAAAATCTAAATTCTGCACATCACTGAGAGTAAATGGATTCCAGTAATGGAAAACATGTAGCTCCCAATACCTGGGCACCCAGCCAGTCCAGCTTGGTAGTAAGCATACATCTTCATTAATTCTCATTTAGAGACCAATCAATTGATTTTAGCAGTGTAAGCTCAAGTAATGTGAACCACCATTCAGATGGAAAGGAAAAAAACACGTCCGTTTGGGGATTTTGCTCCTACTTGGAATACTGGATGTGTGTATATCCACTGGCTATTGGCCTGCATGCATCTGCTTAAATCTGAGGCCTCAGCTGGGTGAAGGATGCTAAACTGTACTCCCTCATGTCCTGCACTCCCCTGGCAGAGCCAAATCTGCTGGCCTTGGGGTCAGAATGCTGATTTTACCTACTTTCCCAGGCTTTTGGAGACTGAAGGCAGCTCACTGGGTGGGAGTAGGCAAGAAGTTGTATTAAATCACAGAGACATTAGTTCAGAAAGCTGGTTTGAATGTTTGACATACACCTACAGAGATTAAATAATTTTAAATGAGTCCTAATTCAAAGGCTAAAAGCCACTTACTTTCTGCACTGTTAGTGAATGAAAATAAGCCCATCGGAATTTATCATAACAATTACACTGGGATTTTCAATACTCTGAATGCTGTATACCTTTGCAAGTTTATGGAGGAAAGTTCTCATCTGCTTGGATCTTTTCAAATATTACTGAAAAGTTTAAAAGGTGCTATAGAATAAGGTGGTTTTTTTTTTTCTGTTTCACATTTTAAAATATTGGTTTTTTTTCCAAACTTTAGTTAAAACCCCCATATTTTTATGTTATTGTACATAATTTTTAACGCAAGATGAAGGTCTAAAGCAGTCTTCTTGGCAACTGGAAAGGAGAACACAGAGCAGAAGATCTCAGAGAAAGCCTCTGTAGATAAGGTAGAAAAATAAAGGTACACAAATGAAAAGCTTTTTGGTGAGCTAAGCCCATTCCCCTATATACCAAGGGTGTACCCCCTCTGGCTAGGATTTCATCTGAACCCACTGAGTTGTGCATCAGTAATGAGATAATATTGAAAGTACGCATCATTAATTTTTAAGAGAGCTACCACTAGAAGAAAAATACCACTCTGTAAAAAGTGTAATAGACCTGGCAGGGCTACATTTTAACACCACAACATTTTTATTTTCATGTCTCCATAGAGTCAGTATCTGTTTAAGTTAGAGCAACACTCATTTATTGTGCAGTTTCACACAGTACCCAGGGGAAATTTGGTGCAAAGTTTAGCTCCTTCACATCAACTGCACATGACTACCACTGCATAATCAGGGTAAGTATTTTCAGAATATCTCAGGATAATAAAACAGCAACTTTTTAACATGTTGATTACAAAAAAGAATAAAAAGTTCTGCATGGAATGCACCAAGTGTGTGTGTGGGTTAATATTTTTGTGAACATAGGAAAAAATATTTGTGCTGTAACTCACTATTTCATTAAGGTATAATGTGTTATTATCACTTTTAGATATAAAAGTCACAGAAGCTCAGAACGTCTGTAAAAGTTTGGATCACTGGTTATGGCACTTGCTGTTCTGATGAGCTTATCCTCAAACAGACGAGAGTAGTTGGAGGCACAAGCTATGAATAAGATCAGAGAGCTGGTAAGTATCAACATTTATAACTGATTCTAGGTCACCTGATTCCCATCGAGTTCATTGAATATTTACTCATGTCTCCCGTTGTGATTATGGTGGCACTTCTGTTAAAGCTAATTAATTGATTATATCGAATTCTTTGTCGTTTTTGTCACCCTTCTCCCCCAAGTTTATGCATGCTCAGTCCAAAGGCGTGATTCTCTGCCTGCATCCCAACATGCTTAGAACTTAGAACTTCAGTGCGAATAACACACTTTTGGGAATGCTCTACAGAAAGTAATGAATGGGGCTGGTTTTCATTCCTAGTGAGTCATGTTTGGGCCAGCAATGATTTTCATACAATTTAGGTTGTTTGCTCTTGCTTAAGAGGGCAGATGTGATTAAGTACATTCAGAATGTCAGAACCAAGCCTTTTGAAAAGGGAATCTAACAAGAACTGAAACAAACTGCAATTTTCTCACTGGTCTTTTGAGATTAAGGTACATCATTCATAGCCATACACATTAGATTTCTTTTACCTTTTCTCTCTAACTTCTATTATTGGGGAAAAAAACATGCTTTGACTTAAAATAAAACTGTGAGCACAGGTATTTTGCTCATATATTTGCTCATGTCTCTTTCATCCTTGTCCTTTCTACATCTGCTTCTGTTGCTTCTTGGTTGTGCTTACAATGTGTATTTTGCTTCTCTTTGCCATTTACTGCTTTTCTTCCTGTTCTGTTCCCAAGTGGATCACCCACAGCTGCAGTCCCTTAGGAAATCTCTCTCTGCCACCAGCTCCCTGGCCAGGAGCACCAGCACAACTGAGCAGTGCCAGGACCAGCTTTACCTGTGGGCAGGAGTCCCTGTGGTGGCAGGGCTCCCAGGGAAGACAACATGTCTCCAGCCTCACACTTGAACATGGTTCTCTGTTGCTGCAGATGGCCACTGAACCTAGATCTCTGCTGTCAGCAGCAGGAGGAGAAGTGGGTACCAGGGCAGTGTGTCTCATGTGGGCTCAGTGCTCCTCTACCTGCAGCTGCAGAAGGTGCCTGCTGTGCTCCTGTCCTCAGCCTCAGCCTCTATGCCATTTTGGAGCAAGCCAGTACTTCCCATAGTCATTTTATACAATGTCAGAAAAGATCCTAACAGGAATAGTCTTTTTGAGTGCAAACTTCTTGTTCTAAAGAGCTGGTCCTACTCAATACTCACGCCCTGGTCAGCTGGCTGCCTCCCCTGATGTCCTGACACTCACCCCTCCATTTCTGCATCCCAGGCTTGCAGAGTTTATCCAGGCTGGTTGATGCTCCTACATGAGTCGCATGGAGCTGATTCCCTCCTGGGTCAGGCACTAATTCTGTCTCTGATTACATGCCAGAAATCTATTTCTGAGCAGCCTGGTGGCCCAAAAAGACAGGCAGCACCAGCCTCTCCCACATGGATCTCTCTTTCCCACAGTCTTAACCCAGTCCAATATTTTCTTAGTTTCCCAACCAGAAATCTCCATCACTAATCAGTGTTTTCTTACCCCTTCCTTGGCTTCCACACTTGTATCAGCCCGAGCAAAGATCCAGGGAGGACCAAGAAGCTTGCAAGTTGCCTTCTCTTCCAAGACTTGCATTGAAAGGAACTTTGAGAGAGGGACCTTGAGATTTGTCCATTAGAGCAGTGGCTTTTCCAGAGTGTGAGAGAACAGGCTCTTCCCCTGACTGCACCACCATCTTTCTTCTTGGCCCTACATCCTTTTATTCCCAATGATGAGTGATTACTGCCAAGTATATGCTTTCAGTTGTGTATATGGATATTTGGAAAGTGATCCAGTATGGGGTAATGGGTAGTTAGGGCCCTGGATGTGTCTAAAGTAAACAAGATGGGAGGCAGCTGCAAGGGCTTGGAGGTAGACCCTGTGCTTAGGGTATGCCAGGGTGCCCTAAAGGGCTGTAGTGATGATGCAGGATGCTTCAGCCTCAGCTACCTTCAGAATTAACCTAATAACGAGTTGTAGAGGTGGCCTCAGAGAGGAATCCTGTAGTTCTTGACTTTGCTGATTTAAAGTCATGGGAGTTTTCCATATGTAAGATTTGCCCCAAACCTATTCTTAGTACTTGAGTACATTTCATTGCTTAGAGTTTGTGATTAAATGGGGAAGTTCTCATGCCCCTTCATTCCCCATTTATCAGCATAGCTGCCTTGAAACTAAAATAAATGACCTTAGAAAGGAGAACTTTATGTTACAAAAACAGTCTTACAATATGAATGGTAAGCATGTGAATATTCCTGAAATATGATTAAAACAAAACCCAGAAGACTCAAAGATTGAAGTAACAGTATCTTTCCTCTATTCAACCCAAGCAGAATTTAAATCCGCTGCTGGCAGTCTCTAGAAATAACACTAAATGTGATGCCAGAGTATCCAGCAGAAAAGGTGCAGCACATCAATGTACATGGATTCTCTTAGATTTCCTTTAGTCATGTGAATGAAAGGGCATAATTGGATATCTGCAGTAATGGTAATTGTGTCTTTGATTCATTCACAATGATTAGTTAAGTGCAGTGTTGTTCTTCCATGGTGGAGAACAACAGGAAGTTAAAACATATATAATAAAGTCTCAATTTTTAAAATAAGTCTTGGTTAGTTTGTCTTTGAAAAAGGGTCTTGCATTAGGAGGATGACAGTAACTTTCTAGAGCAGAACTTTTCAGGTTGTTTGCTTCTGGTTTTGGTTGGGGAGTTTTTAAAATATTTTTATTCTTCCTATCCTTGTCCCTGGGCTCTCTGACAGATTTTATATTTCTGTGGACTTTGAGGTTGGTGGATTTACAAAGCATTCTTGTGCTTGTCTCAGGTTTTCAGTATGCCTTTATGGTGCCGTCCTTCCAACCCCAGCCTATTAGCAGAAGGCAGACAGACCCAGCCCAGTGCAGTGACACTGGCATAAAGAGTGAATATGAAGGGACTGTGTAGGTGAAATATTTCAGGCAAAGCATTAAAGCAGTCATTAACGATGAGAGCAAAACTTCCATAGGTTTCAGTGGATTCAGGCCCAGATTTTCTTCTTGTTCTTCTTCTCTGCGCTGTATTTTTGGCATTTTTGAGTAATTCCTCTTTCTTTTGGGCATCTGAGACCTCAGTTTCTCTGTCCATCCTGATTTCAGGGTAGAGTTGGCAGAGAAGAAACTGCTTTCTACTGAAAATACAGCTATTGAATGCCACAGCTGGGTCTTTAAGGTTTTTCCCTATGAGTTTTGTTAGAGGCAGGTGAAGCATTGCATTTTATTCATCCTCTTTAGTCAGCCAGACCATCGACTGGTATTTCTTTTGAGTTTCCAGTGCTGTTCTGGCCTACTCTTAGATAGTGTATTTCTCTAACTTCATAAACACACTTGAGAATGCAGATGTTCATCATACAAAGCAGAACAAATGTGTAGGTGTTTTTATTTTGCCAATTCTCAATAATACCTGCCTAGAGAAATATTAAAATAAAACCATATGTACATATAGTGCTTTTCAAATGATGTATAAAACACTAATTCACGTTTTTGGGGGGGTTGTGTTTTTTTTTTAATTCATTTAAATGAATATATAGAGTTTATAATTAAAAATGCTAACAACCATTCTTGCAGAGCGTTTTGCTTGAGCGGATGTAAGTTGCCAGTGCCTGACCCTGACTTACCCAAAGCTGTCTTACTTCATGAAAAAGACATTGTAAGGATAGATGGCTGGAAGCCAGCATCAGGCAGATTTAATTGAGAAACAAGTGCGAGTGATTAGCCATTGGAACAAACCAGGAAGAGAAGTGGAGGGCTTTCCACGTCTGGATGTCTTCAAATCAACAATGAAATCTCACATGGAAGAAATGAGTAATCAAACAAACATTTTGGGGGCCTCAACAAAGGGTAACTGCATGAAAGCCTGTGATCTATAGGAGATTACAATGTGTAATGATTCCTTCTGGGCTGAAGTCTGAGTTCAGGTCAAATTAAAATACTGATAACAAGTGTGACTTTGTCTACCCCGAATTCCCTTGCAGATCTTTTTCTCAAAGTCTGACAAACTCTGAACGTACAACTATTGAGTGAGTGTGGAAATTATTTTGAAAAAGACCAGTTTTGAAAAGTTGCCAAGAAAATCATGGACCCACATGTTACAGTGGACAGCTGTTGGTGAAAACCTCTCACAGCAGAGAGAAGCTGGTTTTATCCTAATGGTCTATCAAAGAGACCCACTGAAAGGCAGCCTGCACTCCACTGGTTCTCTTTGGCTCAGAAACCTGTTGGTGACCCCAGGTATCAGACCAAGATAATTGTTGCTCCTTATGTGCGGGAGCAACTACAATGCACCGAGTTCTGTCCAGGGACAGATGACGAGCAAGTTGAGAGTCTGTGGGTGAGAATTAAGGGGCGGGCTGGCAGGGGGGATACTGTTGTAGGTGTCTGTTACAGACCACCAGATCAGGGTGAGGAAGTTGACGAGGCCTTCTACAGGCAGCTGAGAGAGGCCTCACAGTCACAGGCCGTGGTCGTCGTGGGGGATTTTAACTTCCCTGATGTTTGCTGGAAGGACCACTCGGCAACCCAGCCACAGGCCAGGAGGTTCCTCCAGTGTGTGGATGATAACTTCCTCCTGCAAATGGTGGATGAGCCGACCAGGAGAGGAGCGCTGCTGGATCTCATCCTCACTAACAAGGAGGGTCTGGTTGAAGCAGTAAGGGTTGAGGGCTGCCTTGGTTGCAGCGACCACGAGATGGTGGAATTCAGGATCTTGTGTGGTAGGACTAGTAGAATAGCAAGTAGAATTGCAGCCCTGGACTTTAGCAGGGCAAACTTTGGCCTTTTCAAGCAATTGCTAGGGGAAATCCGATGGGCAAGGCTGCTTGAAGGTAAAGGGACCCAAGATAGTTGGTTGACATTCAAGGATTGCTTTTTCCGAGCTCAAAATCGGAGCATCCCGACATGTAGGAAGTCAAGGAAGAGGGCCAGGAGACCTGCATGGCTAAATAGGGAATTGCTGGGTATGCTCAAGTGGAAGAGGAGAGTTTACAGGTCATGGAAGGAGGGGCTGGCCACTTGGGAGGAATATAAGGCTGCTGCTAGAGGATGTAGGAAGGCAGCTAGGATGACTAAGGCCTCCTTAGAATTAAACCTGGCGAGAAGGGTCAAGGACAGCAAAAAGAGCTTTTTCAAATACATGGCAGACAAAACTAACACCAGAGGCAATGTAGGCCCACTGATGAACGGGATGGGTGCCCTGGTGACAGAAGATACAGAGATGGCAGAGTTACTGAATGCCTTCTTTGTCTCTGTCTACTCTGCTGCAGGCAGTCCTGAAGAGCCCTGTACCCCTGAGACCTTAGATGAAGTCAGGTCAATGGAGCGGTTTGCCTTAGTCGATGAGGAATGGGTTAGAGACCAGTTGAGCAATCTGGACATCCATAAATCCATGGGTCCAGATGGGATGCACCCGCGGGTGCTGAGGGAACTGGCGGAAGTCATTGCTAGACCACTCTCCATCATCTTTACCAAGTCTTGGGAAACGGGAGAGGTGCCTGAGGACTGGAGGAAAGCAAATGTCACTCCAGTCTTCAAAAAGGGCAGGAAGGAGGACCCGGGTAACTATAGACCGGTCAGCCTCACCTCCATCCCTGGGAAAGTGATGGAACACCTTATCCTTGGTGCCATCTTAAGGCATATCAAGGATAAGAGGGTTATGAGGGGCAGTCAACATGGCTTCACCAAGGGGAAATCATGTTTGACCAATCTCTTAGCGTTTTATGAGGAAATAACGCGGTGGATGGATGATGGCAGAGCGGTGGATGTGGTCTACCTTGACTTCAGCAAAGCATTTGACACAGTCTCCCACAGCATCCTCACGGCTAAATTGAGGAAGTGTGGTCTGTATGATCAGGTAGTGAGGTGGACTGCGAACTGGCTGAAGGAGAGAAGCCAGAGAGTTGTAGTCTATGGGGCTGAGTCTAGTTAGAGGCCTGTAACTAGTGGAGTGCCTCAAGGGTCAGTACTGGGACCGGTATTATTTAATATATTCATCAACGATTTAGATGAGGGAATTGAGTGTACTATCAGCAAGTTTGCTGATGATGCTAAGCTGGGAGGAGTGGATGACACGCCAGAAGGCTGTGCTGCCATCCAGCGAGACCTGGATAGGCTGGAGAGTTGGGCAGGGAATAACTTGATGAAATTCAACAAGGGAAAGTGTAGAGTCCTGCATCTGGGCAGGGACAACCCCAGGTTCCAGTATAGGTTGGGAAGCGACCTGTTAGAGAGCAGTGTAGGGGAGAGGGACCTGGGGGTCCTAGTGGACGACAGGATGACCATGAGCCAACACTGTGCCCTTGTGGCCAAGAAGGCCAATGGCATCCTGGGGTGTATTAGAAGAGGGGTGGTTAGTAGGTCGAGAGAGGTCCTCCTTCCCCTCTACTCTGCCCTGGTGAGACCGCATCTGGAATATTGTGTCCAGTTCTGGGCCCCTCAGTTCAAGAAGGACAGGGACCTGCTGGAGAGAGTCCAGCGCAGGGCAACGAAGATGATTAAGGGAGTGGAGCATCTCCCTTATGAGGAAAGACTGAGGGAGCTGGGTCTCTATAGTTTGGAGAAGAGGAGGCTGAGGGGTGACCTTATTAGTGTCTATAAATATATAAAGGGGGAGTGTCACGAGGATGGAGCCAGGCTCTACTCAGTGGCAAACAATGATAGGACTAGGGGTAATGGGTACAAACTGGAACACAAGAGGTTCCACTTAAACTTGAGAAGGAACTTCTTCTCAGTGAGGGTGACAGAACACTGGAACAGGCTGCCCAGGGAGGTTGTGGAGTCTCCTTCCCTGGAGACATTCAAAACCCGCCTGGACACATTCCTGTGTAACATTATCTAGGTGTTCCTGCTCCGGCAGGGGGATTGGACTAGATGATCTTTCGAGGTCCCTTCCAATCTCTAGCATACTGTGATACTGTGATACTGTAATTGTTTGACCCAGTAAGTTATTCTAGGTGGATATCAATTGTAAATGCTGCCAGAATTTGATTGTCTTCATGCTTGGAAATTCCAAGGATAGATAAACAGACTGAGCAAGCCAACTTGTAAGTCATCACCACTTCCCCCAAAACACGAGAACAGACTATTACGGGAAACAAACCATTGCAAGCACTTGATGTTTTAGATGTTTGTGGTAATATAGTCTCCAGTCTTAAGACCAGCAGACAAACACCACTCAGGACTGTGAGTGCTATTGCCCTCCATGACAATAACTTTAGCATAGCAAGCTATAAGTTCTCCATAGCAACGACGGGTTCCTAACAAGTCCGTATTCAAAATGTCCATATGAACAGTGGCACATCTTCTGGCCATATGTAATGAATGAATAGTAATTAGAGGAAGAAGAATTCAGTAGCTTTTCTCTTTGCAGTAAATTATAGCATGCGAGATATTAAAAGAGCTGCAGCTCTTTCAATCCATTTTTGCAATGTTTTCCTTGCAAAATAAGCAGATCCATGTTTTAATTTCAGGCTGGCACTCTAACCAGTGGTTTGGGGTTTTTTTTCAAAATTAGAAAGAAAAATTGGTTCCTTTGCTGCATGGATTCCTGTGATCTAAAACCACAGTGAGATATTTCCCCTGTTATCAGTATGCCGCTGCTTGCTTTAAATCACTAACTTCTGAGACACTTTATCAAGCGTTCCTGAAATAGAATGTTTCATGTGGAAATAAATGAGTTTGTGAAACCCTTTTAATTATTTTACTTTAGTGAAAAGATTAAAATCTAATTCTCTCTTGCTCCATGTTGTAACCTAAAAGAATATAAGAGAGATTAATCATTTTCATGCCAAAACGAGAACAAAGTCTATTTTTCCGTTTCCCCCACACAATCTGAAAGCCATCAAATTCGCCCGCCCACCTACTGTGTGTATGAGCTGAACATTGTCAAGTACAAATTAAGGATCTGATCTAGCAATTGCTTCTGAAAGCAGTCTTACAGAGTGGGGCTGGCTGCGGTGGGGAACCACAGGGTTGATTTAAAGCTTGCAGAAGCACTTCCCTAGCATGCTGCGGATCTAGGATCTCAGAGAAATGAAAAGGCTCCGAGTCTGCAGATATGGCCCATCTCTAGTTGTACCTGTAATAAAAAATGTTACTGCCTCAATTTTAGAAAAATGTAACATCATTTAACAATAAAACAGCATGATGAGTTTTTGGAAGGGAGGATGTGCTTGTCTTGGGGTGCTGTTTGGGAATCAGGTTGGTGAGAAACTACACCTTAAGAATTGTGTCTTTTTGAGTTTATATTCAAGGCTCAAGTTTGAGCCTTGTAGTGCCATTTGCTCCCAGTGAACCTAGTAAGACTTCTGCCCCACTCCCAGGGAAGCTGGTTGCTGGGAATAGATTAACGAATAAGGTCTTATATGTAGTCTACTGGCCCTGGGGCTACAGCTGGTGAATACCATGCCACACACTGCAGAGCCATGAAAACCTTGATTACAATTTGGTTTGCTGTAATTTGCACTTTCTATTTGTATTATGCATTTTAAATCAGGTGTGCATTCATGCGTCAATTATCAAGAATGAACATCACAATGTCGCGCTTTTTATGAAGATCTATTCAAGGCTAGCAGATTTTTAATGTGTGTGATTAGTTGCAACCAAAATTACAGTAATTGAAATAAAATTATATACAAAACAGAATAGGAGGCTTTTACATAAGAATGGGGCAAATGATACAACAAATGCCAAATTGATTTCTAATGCCAGTTCAAATAAAATGTTTATAAGAATTACTTACGCTTTGATCTCAGTACTGAAAAATGTGAAGATTTTGTTTATTAAAAAATACTTGAAAGCTATTAAGCTCTCTGTTATAGGAGGGCATGTCCATATTTGTATATGCTTTAGAGTGACACTAAAATTGGGAGTTTCTTTTATGCAGCATAGTGAGCATCATTCACAGCAACAGAGGAATCCCAGATGTTGTGGGGAGTTCTGTATCTCAAGTTCTCCAGCTCCCAAATGTTGAGTCTGTTCTCTGAAAACCATAATTTGAGCTGAGGATTCTACAGTGCTGGTTTTGCAAAAGGGTTCTAGAAATCATGAGGTCATATGCTGTGAGGCAGCCCACACATTAGGACTACTCCTAGGTAAGGAAATTTTGACATCTTCAGGAACACTTCTTTTGCTGAGCAGCCACAGAACAAACAGGTCCTAGACATTAAACCTAGTAGGTAACTTGGTGAAAAAAATCCAGCCACTCGTTCAGTGCCATTTTTGTGTTCCTGTGGATATTTCCCAAAGCAGATATATTAAATATATATATATATATTTGCTTTGATTAATTGGTATTTCTCAGTCTTGAAAATGCTGCTAAAGAAACTCCCAAGCAGCTGTCTTGTGGAGGCTTTACACAAGAAATAGTACCCTTGAATCCAGTCCTAAGCACTGCACTGCTTTAGACCAATTTATCCCCAGAATCTTCTGTAACATCTGGCTGATTGCTGTCTGTTTTCCCTGGCTCTGCTCCATGCCTTTGAGTAATTTCTTTCACCAGTTCACTCAGTGGCTTCACCATGAAGAGATTTCCTGCTAAGTTTCAGATTTTTCCTGTGCCTCTCAGGTATTCTGGGTTACCTAATGGAATTAGTCTGGGGCCCCTGGCTGTGATTTGACTGATAGGAAAAAGGGTTTCTGTTCCTTGGACTCCATATTTGATGTTTATTCACCTGATTTTCAGTTCATGCCTGCTGCATGTATGTTTCAACACATTTCATCACCTGCTTTCCTCTGAAACACTGCCAAATGCCACTTCACTTTTATAGGAATGTAAAGGAACTTGCACTAAACTTGCTTCTGACCCCAGGGAAGCTGACTTGTTCTGAGTTAACCCGTCTACCTCACCTCCAGTCTCTGCAGCTGGAGGCATTGACACGACTCTTCTCCTCCCTTCAGAAAAGACTGAAGGAGAAAGGCACAGAGATCGCCACAGAGATCCCACTGCCTGATTTTCTTCCAGTACTGCAGGCCATGGAGCTGGTTGGTGCTTTAGAGCCATGAATCCCAGAATGAGCTCCAGCTTCAAGGTGCTTTGCCAGCACAGGGTGGTAAAGCAAGGCAGGCAAAGGGGCTGGGGGCTTTGGGCTAAAAATGCTAGCCCAAAGATCAGGGGTTCACTGTTACCTTTCCTCCAAGCATCCTGTGTCCTTCAGCATGTCAGTACAGGTTAAAAGATACCTGTGCCAGGAGATCCACCTAAGTACTTATCTGGAGTATTTACCTGCAATGTACCTATCTCCCCATGACTATTAATAATCTAATTAACAGTGTAACTAACTACTCCTTTTTATATCTAAAAATCATTATAAATTAGAGCTGTTTGAAATACCTGGAAAAATTACCAGTAGAACTCTACTTTGTAGAGGTACTGCTCAGGGATAAATGCATAAAAGTTTGTGTGGTTCTCGGCTCATGTCCTGGGGGCTGTAACAGTATCAGAGGCAATTCAAGCATGGAAAAATACTAAAATGTGGAAAAAGTAAAATCAATAGGCTACTTTCACATACTTGGGGGTAGGATGTTTGTTGCACATTTTAGAGGTTGACTGTGAACTTGTTTATCAAGAGAGACAGGCCTATGACACAACTAACCTTTACTAGAACTATAGACTCAACTGTGGTGGTAAAGGGGATCTGCTGCTTTGGCCCCTGGGGAGTAGCTGATATAGAAATGACTCTGTGCTTATTTAGAATTGAGCATGTAAAAAAACCCCTAGGCCATAGGAATGAGGTTTTGAGCCACTGAGGCTTGATTAAAGCCTGAAACGTGTATCTTTTGTAGCCCATTTTGGTTTTGTTTTTTAAGGAAGGCCAAACCCTTAAGAAGTTTCTATTTGATGTCACCTGCTTATTTCTCATTATTAAAAGTAAGTTCACTTATCCTCCCTGCAGTAACAAGTAACAAATACAAGGTAGTGCATAACAAACGCATATTTCAGAGCACAACTTCACTGCGCAATTTCACTTGCGACGCTAGACGAGATGTTAGTCTGTCACTAGAACGATGCCAGATTGCAGCCGGTGAGGATCTGACTGCTAATTTTCCTCTCTGAATGGTCTGTACTATTTTGAAAAGAAATGATTTTTAAGGAAAATTCCATTAACATTATTCTCTTTCACTACCGTTAGCTAAGAAGGTTCCGTTGACTTTATTATAAAATCATCTTTCAAATAAACTTATTCTGATGTCTTCTTGTTCTGGTGATGAGAAAAATCTCTGAAGAATGTGAGGGGAATAAAAATGTGCTGCCCTTCTTTTTCCGTAAGGAACATATTGTAAAAGATACCAGCTCCACCAGAACCACTTCTGTGAGAGCATTTGTGGCTTCCTTGATAGCAGGGCTGTAAGACAACTATTTTTTCCATCTCAGAATGACTCTCTGACATATCCCATTTGATACCTGATGAGATTGCACAGCCAGCTTAAAATGTTCAGCACCAGATCCTCAGCCTGTGTAAAAAGCCCCAGCTCTGTTAACTTCACTGGAGATGTGTCTATTTACACCAGCTGGCATAGTGTGAAATGCAGCTATTGTCTGTGGAGCGGAGAGGATATGAAATGTCAGAGAGGCAGCCACTGACAAAGAGATTATATTTGACAACAAAAGAGGAGCAGAATGAGATCTCCATTACTTTTTTTAGTGCTGCTGCTAAATGCTTTCCACTAACTAATGCCACAAATCTTTTCCTCCTACAAGCAGCAGGCTTATGTTAGCACAGATCACAATTTACAGTGTGCCAACAACTTCTGAGGACCCTTCTAAGGAAAGTCTTAAGGTTTATTTAACTCTTTTACATTTGCAAGTTGCAACAATATTAGACCTAAGATCCACAAGTATTCATCCCAGATGTTAAAAAGTCAAAATTTTCTTGTCAAGGGTAAAAAAAGAGCTCACAGCAAAATACCTGGGAAGCCTGTACACCTACTGAAGAGTGTTGGGTAGGCTTCTTTGCTTTGGCCACACCATGTTCTTGTCCAAGACAATAAAGCCCTGGGGGCATACCATAGAGGCAGCAATCAGTTCATCCCAGGCATGTCCAGCTGCTCATTTGGTGGATGACAATAACCCTAATTCTCAGCAACAAGCTCTTTCTCTCTCTAAGCGCAGTGATTCAGGGGAGCTGAATCTTTTTCTTTTTATCAGATGACATTCTTTGTTTCTTCTGCCATGCAGCAAGGAGCACATTGCTGATTAGAAAATAAAGATTTTTATTGCCTCCTCTCTGCAAATGTGATAAGGTATGACAAGGTACACATCACCTTTATCCTATCTGTCCTGCTAATGAGTTGTCTATATGTTTTTTTGCAGTCCAAGCTGCCCCTTCACTGCAATGGAAGTGGAAGGTGAGGCAGGAGCATCTGTGGCTGCAGTCAGCTTCAAGCAGAGGAGAAATCTCTGCCTGAGTTTGTTCCTACTTAGAAGCCCATGGGATGCATTCAGTCATCTCCTTCACCAGATATGGGTCAGATTTATGAAGAATTGCTATTTTTGCATCATGGCAATAGGTCAGTTTAAAGGTCTCCAGAATTGTTTTATTAATGAAAGCTAAAATGGTTGAAAACTGCAAAATTAGGAGACCTTAACAGCCTTTGCCCTAATCTCCAGATCCGTTGTAGGTCACGTATGGGGGAATATGGTTTCACACAATTATAAATTAATGAGGAGTATGTTATTAGTGACAATAAACTCTTTGTGGTTTATGGTTTGCTGAAGAATGTTTTTAAAAAGAAGACTTTGTGCTCTCAAAGCAATTTATGTTGGAACAAGAGTGTCTGTGAACTGCAGGTGTCTCATTAAATTCTGCTGGTGATTAGAAGAAGCAGCCATGTGCAGAGATGTTCATCAGGGGCTCCATGATTTGTGCTGTCATGCTCATTTTTTCCCTAATAGTTACACATTACTTAGCATCAATGCTCAGCTGCTGTGAGCAGAACTCTGCAAAAACAGTCAGTTTCCACTCAGAAGCGAGTGGCATGGAGCCAGCTATTGATTTATAGACTGACACATACCCCTTCATAATGACCATGAGAATGTTTGCTACTTACCTGTTACCTTTCTTCAGGAGTGCATTAAAAATAATTTTCCACTTGGTAAACATAAGCACACAGCATAATATTTTTACTGTTCATTTTCATAGAGAGATCTGCAAGGGGCTGCTTTATACAGAGAGAGAGGTTGAGGAAGTTTGTCAGTATTCCCAGTTCTGGTTAAATGGTTTGGCCTGAAGGCAAGATGGATACATGCCCATTTCTTCCCAGCATCAACATGTGTTTGAAAACAGCAACTTGGCATAATGCTTCAAAAAACCCAAAACTAAACACAAAAAAGCAACCCTTTTGTATCTGCCACATATTCTACTTCTTGGGGGTGAAAAAGCAGTAGTATTCAAGCTTCTAACAGAAGCAATACATTATTTATAATCTTGCTATGTCTTATTCATCTGAGCAACTAAAAGGTACTTATTTTTATATTTCTGTGGAATTTAGTTTATAATTCTCTGCTAGTCACATGACAGCTACCTTTTGAAGTCTTTGTGCCTCCAGTGCTTGGCTGGTCCCTTTTTGTCCTTAATCTCGCAATTGTGCCTAAGATAAAGGAGGAGCAGTGGGGTTTTCTTACCACTGAGGTTCTGTCTGGGAGGAATAATCTAAGTCACAGTAAAGGGCACAAAATTATTTGGCTTGATTCCAATTTTTTCTGATGTTGAGGTCTTTCAGTGGACACAGATTATTCTCTTGCCCCTGAAGTGCTTTTACAGAGCAGGTCGGAGGGGTCCAAATGTAAATGTATACTCAGGCATTACCTATTATTGCCCCTGTCCAGTGCCTAGCACAATGACGCCCTTATCCACTTAGCCTAATAGAGTCAACAAAATGTTTAAACCATGACCAATTTGTCCTAGAAGTTCAGATGGTGACTAAGTTTTGGGATTCTAGAATTTTACAGAGGATTCATCCTGTTGGCAATGCAGTTCCTTGGCATTCATAAAACTCTTGTTCTCCCCATTCCTCAGCTTCCATAGAGCCTGAGTTGGCTTTGGCTAGGCCAGAGTGTGAAATCTGTGCTTCAGTTTAGTGTAGAAGATGCCTACAAACAACTGCATGGGGCATTTGTTAGATAGAGACCAAATATGTGCTTTTGGCTCCTTCCCATGAAGAATAGCCACTGTCACAAGAAACATTTGGTATTAATAGTTAAAAAAGACCATTATGTTTCTCTGATTTTTAAACCGTGGTTGGCATTTTTGAAGGACTGCATGCTAGCAGTGAGACATGGAAGTCCCCTAGTCCAACCTCCTGCTTAAAGGGTGCCCTATTATACCAGATTTCTCAGGGCCTCGTCCTGTCAAGCTCGACTATCTCCAAGGACACAGACCCCACAACCTCTCTGGGCCCCTGTTCCAGTTCTTAACTCTCTTCACAGTATAAAATGTTTTCTTAGAACTGAGTGGAATTTCCCATGTTTCAGTTTGTGCTGGTTGCCTCTCATCCCACCACCGCACACTTTCAAGAAGAGTTTGGCTCCATCTTCTTTGCATGCTCCCATTAGCTGTACACAGCAGTCACTTCTGAAGGCTAAATGAGCCCAGTACTCTCAGCCTCTTGTCATCCTTGTGCAAGAGAGAAGCTGTATTCTTTTGATATGCCTTTTTTTTTGTAATGAATAGACACCATTATCTTCTGCTTTTAATAGCACTTCAGAGTACCAGAAATGTCCACAGAGATGCACACAAGCACCCTTTAAAAGCCCATACCTACTGATGTGGCATTGCTCCAGCTCTGTTCTGCACTCCAGTATCATTTGCAGCTTGAGAATATGTACTCAGAACAGCTAGTTTAAATATGTATAGCTGTGTAGGTGCACACCCCAGCTACCACACTTTCACCCAATGCCCTAGCAGGTATGTGTGCCTGCACTGAAATCCCTGCTGGTTCCAGAGAGTCCATGTGACCTGGCTGACAGCTTTGTGAACTCCTGGACTACAGATTGCACACAGCCTTGCTATTCTTTGCTGTCTATAATATGAAAAGATAAAGGCCAACAAATTCTTTCTATTCCATTGCGCTTTCCAGAAAAAATGCCTTATTTTGTAGTGATTATTCAGACAATTCTTATCTGTTTCCCACATGGAAAAGCAGATAATATTAGATTCACCACTCTAATCTTTTTGCAGCATGCTATGTTATGAGAGTAGGTCTTTCTCGGCAAGAATTGTGTGAGGATGTCAAAATTCTGGAGCTGTGGGAACAGGATGTACTAAATAGATGAGGAACTTCCATGGTGCCACGTTTGTGTACTTTCATTGCCCTTTTGACATGATGCAGTGTTCCTCTGAGGCAGCAGTCTCAGTGTGGGAAAAGCTATTGAAGCCCATTACAGAGGAGCAGGAGGGCAAGAAGTGGGGTGAGCTCCCCACACAGAGCCCACCATTGAACTGGGACTGGGAAGACTCCCAGTTATTAGACTTTCCTGGAGGAGACACCTCAGCACTGGGAACAGTGCTAGCGACTCACCTTCCAGCACTCTATGAAGATGCATTAGAGAAGCAGCTTTTATTTTCCAGTGAGCTTGAACTGAAGGACTGAGGGAGTGAATGCTTGTAACTGATTGCTTAGTGATCATCGCTATTGATCTGTCTGCTCACCACCCAGGTGGAGAGAAGAAGAAGAAGAACCCATGCATGCCCCTGAGCTCCCTGCCCTGCCCTCCAGCCGAGAGCAGGTGTCTGAGGTGGGAGCAGAGCTGCAGCCTCATTGCCTGCATGCTAGGTGCCATCACTGAGCCAGCAGTGTGGAGTAGTAGTGATGGACTGTGTCATGGTCCTTGAGGAGCATCCCTGGATTTTTTCTGGGGTGGCACAGCCGTGCATTGTCCTTTCCACAGAGATTTCATCTAGGGAAAGAAAAAAAGCTCTGGGCTATAGTTCTGTACTCTCACATTTATTAAATGAGCTTATTGTTCATATTACTCCTACCTCTGCCTATTTAAAACACAAGGAGCTCCTCCTCTCCTGCTGAAGTGAATCACAGAATTATAGAATTGCAGAATAGTTAGGGCTGGAAAGGACCTTAAGATCATCTAGTTTCAACCCTCCTGCCATGGGCAGGCACACCTCACAATAAACTATGTCAAGGCTTTGTCCAGCCTGGCCTTGACCACTGCCAGGGATGGAGCATTCACAGCTTCCTTGGGCACCCCATTCCAGTGCCTCACCACTCTCACAGTAAAGAACTTCTTCCTCATATATAACCCAAACTTCCCCTGTTTAAGTTAAAACTTGAACAGGGGCACACACCAAAATGCCAGTTAGTTATGCTGGTGCAAATCCAACTTGAAACTTAAAACAGGCTAATATCGCATGTGAATTCATGTAAGTACATATGCAAGGGAAAATGAATGCAAAATGAATGAGGTGGGGATGAAGATCTGTCCCTGCAGAGCCTGTTTGCTGGCATTTCAGTAGTGCTTATCACTGCTCTGTCCAACTTTTGGCTTAATTTTTCTGCTTTGAGAAGTATCTACTGAAATGGCAATGGAAATTCACGCAGTATACTTGCATTATCTACTGCTTCTTCGGTGATATTGCTTTGGCCAATATGATACTATTCATCCAATATTTTCTAAAAGTTGGAGACTAGAATCTGATCCAAGAAGCTTAACTCTTTAATCACTTAGGAAGGCTCAGTGCAATCAGTGGTAAAAATGCAGAACTTGATTAAACCTTCTGTTAATTGTTCATTGTTTCTATACACTGTGTTATGCTCATTCACGTTGCCAAATAGTCTTGCATTTTCCTAATTTATACAGACTATAATAGGAAAAATAAAAATACCAAGCATTTGTGGACTATTCACTGAGCATTTGTAATATGAAGTTACAGTTCAAAGAACAGATTCATAAGACTCTGTGTGCACATACTGCCTTTACTCCACAAACAATTGAACATGATGACTAAAAGAAAGAACATGGATATAAGTTTGTAAAGGTTATGTTCTGTTCCTCTATGCTCCAGTTGAGATACACAGTCTTACCAAAAGTCAGTTGTCTCAATCCAAGTGAAAGTGTAACAGAATGTAGGTTGGGCAGAGCATTTACTTGTACATATATAATCTAGACTCAGACTGGGTAATACTGGTATCTTTACAATAGAAGTAAAGTTCTGAGGTCTGGAGTTATTACATGGATATTTATTTATTTATCGTTACACACTGAGTCCATATTTGTTACACAAAGTCCTGCTTTGCATAATAAATATTTAGCCACTGAAAACTGTCATTAGATTAGAATAGTGCTTAATAACCCTTGAACAAGAGAAAAATTTAAAAGCATATTTTCCCAGAAATTCATTTTCATAGGATAATGGAAAAAATCAATTTCCTAAGGACAAAGATATAACCTGAAATGTCTGACATAGTAATGGGAAAGAATTGACATACCTGTAAAATGTGCAGTAGTAAACATGTTTTTCTTTTTTCATTTTCTTTTGAATGGGAAAGAAGCAGAGGGCTTTAAATTATACAAATACAGAAAAATGTTAATTCATAAATGTACATGGGATATAGGTTGAAACATGATTTTTCTCTGCTATTTACATTTAGCCAGAGAACCTCTTTAGAAATAAATATTCACCTCTGTTCTTTCCTGCAGCTTTGCATGTCGTACCTTTAAGAGAATGAACCCATCCTGAACTTGATGCAGTTTGGTCTTTTCCTGCTGCTGATGAATCTTGGAGAGATTATAACCAATTTAAGCAGGATGGGGGATTCTGTTTCTAACTAGCTACAAGCAACCGCCAAGGAACCAGCGAGGGAAAATGAGAGGTATTCACAACAGTCTCCAGCTTGGATTACATGTATCTTGAAAGCACTAGCAGCAGATGCTTGTGGAAGTGATTATGCACTGGATCATATGCACATCCCTCTGGCTGCTGTCACTACTTAGGCACATTTGCAGTATAAGAAGAAGCCCCTCCAGTTTACAGAGAAAAGAGCTAAAAGTATATTGCAGAAGGCACTTGTAACTGTGGAGTTTAAAGGAGACCAGAAATCACCCTGCTACTTAGGGGCCCAAGCCTGCAAGATCAAAACTTTAAACAAACTACAGGATTATGGACTGCAGCCCTTCAGGGATTTCAACATTTCCACTTATGTTAATTTATAGACATAACAACATTTCTATTGAGAAAAACACTCTTTTCTCCTTCTTTGGGGGGAGGGGGGGGGGGGGGCTGTTACTAATTAGGGCAGTTTTCTGGATTTATGTAAATAGTAGTTCCAAAAGCTTTTGCTAAATTGTTTTATTCTGTCTACCCTTTAGGCTGAAGATGTCATTACACAGCTCCGCAGTCTGCTTGACAGATCCTTAGACACATAGAACAAATGGCTTTGGAGATGCCTGCGCTATATCCCCTGTGCTGCTGCACTTTTTCATTTTAAAGAACTGTAATAGAAGTGTTTGGGATTTTTTTTCCCCCAATCAATTTATTGACATTCACTGATTTTTTTCAGTATTGAGTCTCTTAGTTGCTTTGCTGGGTTTTCATTCTTCCAAGCAATTTATTCTTTCCCCCTCTACATGTTGCTGACTTTCTGCTACTGAAAGCCTAGTAGCCTTTGTCTTGATTTCACTGAGGATCCAGGAAAGTGGCAGTGACGGAGGCTTCCGCAGAGTGATTTCGCTTATTGCTTGGACTGGCTTCAGGTCAGCCGTGACAGAGAGATTTCATCATCCATCTGTAAGAGGCTTCCAAGAGCATGTGCTGAGATTGGTAATCTGATTGTATGCTTCCACTGATACTGGTTATGGGTTTTTTTTACAAGGCTCCAATGTTACAGCCTGATACTCATTAAAAGCTGCTGTTTATCATCTTCCTGCCCATTACATACAACAATATGAGCTGCTGAAAGACAAGCATCATGTTATGTAGCTTCTTCAATTATTATTTTTTTTTTAAACTACTGAAAAAAAAAAGGCAGCTTGGGCCTACACTTTTTAACAAAGGAAAACAAATGCTATCTGTGAGGAGTCCCTAACTCCTTCCAAGTCATGATCCTATTTTTCATAAAGTCATAGAATCATAGAATGGTCAGGGTTGGAAAGGACCTTAAGATCATCCAGTTCCAACCTGTAGACAGTCTTTCTTTTAGTCAGTATTTCTAATCACAAGAAAACAAACCCTTCTCTCTCTTTTTCCCCAGTCCCAAATATATAGTTGCTGGTTGCTGCTACCAGCAGTGTATCTGTACGCTGTCACTGGAGGTGGCAGTCTGTGAATTCACACTAGGGATTAGTTACCTCTACTATGGCTATAGCAATGACCTGCTCTTCTGTGTTAGTCACCATTAACTCAGCCTCAGAACACAAGGAGACCACGTAAATCCTTTGGGGCAAGGAGTTTTGCTGTTTCACATCACCCTAGTGCAGGACTATTGTTTGCAGATGTTTCTGCAGAGCATAAAATGCCAATTGGAAAAGAATCTGCATTTGAGAACTTCTGTGAAAATCTTGAACAAAAGGTTGAATTTATCATTCCTAAAGATTACGAAGTAGACCTCCGACTGGATTCACCTCTTGTAAAATGTGGGAAAAGACAGTGTATTTAGATTATTGCAGAGTTGAAGCACATGCTGCTGAGATGCAAATAAGGAATAAACAATGACTTAATGCCATTCCTATTTCATAGAGAGCTATAAATATGGGGAGAAAGTTGCTGAGCAAAGCACTAATTCAGCAAGTGGTAGAAATTAGTCAAGAGATAGTACCACTTTTATAGAGTAAAAAGGATTCAGGAACAGGCTGACCAAGCAAAGAGATGGGGCTGAGATCAATTGAATGGGAACAGACTTCTTGGACTAAGTGGCCATTCCCCGCCAAATGCTATTAATGAGCCTATATAAGAAGAGTCATCTTTCATATGGAGGGAGTGAACGGGATGAAGAATCATAGAATCATAGAACAGTTAGGGTTGGAAAGGACCTTAAGATCATCTAGTTCCAACACCCCCTGCCTTGGGCAGGGACACCTCACACTAAATCATGTCACCCAAGGCTCTGTCCAACCTGACCTTGAACACCACCAGGGATGGCGCATTCACAACTTCCTTGGGCAACCCATTCCAGTGCCTCACCACCCTTACAGTAAAGAACTTCTTCCTTATATCCAATCTAATCTTCCCCTATTTAAGTTTTAACCTATTACCCCTTGTCCTATCACTACAGTCTCTGATGAAGAGTCCCTTCCCAGCATCCTCAGAGGCCCCCTTCAGATACCAGAGAGCTGCTATGAATCTTAATGGTCTTGATTTCACAAAGATGCAGTGAGCTAGATATGAAACAGGGATGCCAGGAGGCAGATGCTTTGGAGATACCTGCAAGTAAGTGAAACCAAGCAAGCAGAAACCCTTGCAGCTCAAGTTCACAGCACAACCAGTATGCAGAAATGAAGTAGGAAACAAAGGTGACTTCAAAGGCTATATGTGGACCTTCCCTTTTCTGGATCTGTCCAGTGGGGTTAGGTGAAAAAGTCTCTTTAAAAGATTTTGAGTTTTTGTGAAGGTCCTCATCTAAATCAGGATGAAAAGTAAACATCAGAAAATGCTGAAGGTACTAAAAAGCTTCATGGTGTAGATCAGACAAAATACTGGGTTTTAAATTGTGATTCTTTTCAATCTTTGTCTTTTTGCTTTACAAACCTTTTCAGCATGAAGTAACTAAAATTGAGAAAATAATTTGCAATTTTTCCATACAGAAACTGTCGGAACTGACAATTTTAGCCATTTTCAAACTGATGCAGAAGAATTTTAAATGGGGAGTTTGGGTGTTAAAAAACCCCAAACAATAAACAGCAAACCAATACTCTTGTAGTACATGATTCATTTTCTGAACACAGACCAGGAATGCTTCTCTGGAGAATTCCCCAGCTATCATTGCTGGCTGCTGCATTGCAACAAATGGTGCCAACAGCCCAGGTTCAACAGCACACTGGACTCTCATTCAGTACCCATCTGACCTGGCCGTGTCCTCTGAAGTACGTGCCAGCGGCATTTATCACTGTGCCAGGGCTAATTTTGGTGGGCAGTGCTGCCAAGGCAGTATGAAAAGGTCTTTGTGGGAAGGGAGCACCAGGCCACTTTAAAAAACACCTATGGAGGTATTTACACAAAAAATGTGGATGTAAAATAATACAGGCTCAAGTGATTGCGGTTTACACTTGTCTCCTTAAGGTCAATGGCAACTAAACACATCTCCATCTTCTTTTCTTTCTATCCCAAGGAAGTAAAGCCACAGCTACTGTTTTATTCCTGGTTTGGTCATTGGTACCCTGCCAAATAAATAGAAATATTTAATTTCCTTCACTGGTAGTATTCTTCTCTCCTTTTTCTCAGGTTTGAATGACTTTACAAGGCACATGGGGGGCAGTGAACAATCAAGCACTGCATTCACACAGCCTGTCAGACTCTTGTCTTTCCACTTGCTAATGAATGTGTACCAAAGCCAGTCAGAGCTGGCTGCATCAGTGGTACGCAATCTCTCATCCCAGCCAAGTACAAATGACCCATTAGTGTTGCTCTTCAGAGGTTCCTGAGGATTATTCTCTGTATCCTGAAAAGAAGAAGTAAAACCTAATGACCTGGGAATGTGTGTGGTGCAGGGGAAGGACGTCTCTGCCAGGTGGACATGGCTGCAGGCAGGTCCTGCGGGGCTTGGAGAAATCTGTCAAAGGCAGATTCCCTTCCTAAATCCTGCCAAGAGGAAGGGCCTTCTGAACAGGGTGACATTCCACCAGCGTCTGGCTGCCACCAGGTTTCATTTTGCTGTGCTTTTTTCAACCTGGTTTAAAACTGAAACATTGCATCCGACAAAAACTCAGCCTGTTTGAAATGCAAACCTGAGAACGGGAAGGAGAGCCCTGCCATGGCAGAGTGTACACTTCTCTGTACCCTCCGGGCTTGGGAAGGAGGAAAGAATTAATGGAACCAGGGAAACAGGACAATGACAATGCGTAAGATCTTCAGGTTCCAAGGGGTGTTTGGCATATATACTGCATCACTCCTGAACCAGCAAGGATCAGTGCTTTCAGCAGGGCGGTCATGTGGGGAACACACAAACCCTGATCACACCACCAGGCTCTGTAGCATCATTTCCACAGTTGATCTCTGTGCCTTCCCTTCTCAGGGAACCCCACGGATTTGCTCATATAAGGTAAAGGAGGCTTACCTTTCCCCTGTCTCAGAAGGATAGATTTAATTGTGAGGGAGTCACAAGAGCACAGACATAAGCTGGTAATAACAGGATCACAGGACTTGGAGATGAAAGGCTACCTCAAGGCAGGATCATAGATGAAGCTGCATGTACGTCATTCCTGAGAGGCACTCGCTCTTGCCTGTAGTTAAAAATCACAGCTTATGAAGACTGAAGTTTTCCCAAATGATCTGTGCCATATCTCCACTGTTACTATTAAAAACCCTGTAACAAATGTCTAGCCTGAGTTTCTCCTTGCTACAGCTAAAGCTCATTGCTCCTCATACCTACAAAGAATATGGATGGGGCAGTTATTTCCTATTCTCTTTTTGTCAGCCTTTCTGTTTCTGAAGAGTGTTAACATGCTTCTCTTCAGTCTCTTCTTCCTCTCACTAAATGCCAGCTTATCCAATCTTATATGATAAACCATGTTTTCACAAAGCAGGCCATATTTTTAACCTATGTCTTCCTATTTCTCCTTCATCTCTAATTCCTCATCTTCTCTCTACCTGATGCTTTATCTGTCACAGAGTCACAGAATAGTTTGGATTGGAAGAGACCTTAAAGATCATTTAGTTCCAACCCTCTGCAATGGACAGGGATGCCTTCCACTAGACCAGGTTGCTCAAAGCCCCAAAACTGCCAGGGATGGAGCATCCACAACTTCTCTGGGCAACTTGTGCCAATGTGTCACCACCCTCACAATAAAGAACTTCCTTGTATCTAATCCAAATCTAAATCTAAATCTGAATAATATATTACTGAAGCAAGCAGCAGCTTATCTTCAACAGCTCCAGGCAAGGCAGCTGCCCTTGCCCTTGCCATGAGTTTCCTGAGGGCTTGCATGTTTTTTTAAATTATGGTAGTTTATTGCAAGAAATAGAAAAAGTGTGTGAACATTTGAGCTAGTTTTGGGTAAGTGCGTGCCAAGGTCTGCTAAGCAGATCACGTTTTTCTGATCACAAGTTTGTGTGCAATGAGTGCTCACAGGCTTCAATACTGTCATAAGACTGAGGGATACAAAGACAAAAAAAGGCCAGGTGTTGTTATGTGTCTCACATCCACAAACCAGTATTGTCACTGTTAACACTGGAAAGTCCTTCTGAGCTGAGGGCTGTCATAGCCTGTTGGGTTTCTTTTTGTGGGGTTTTTAATGTCTTCATGCAGTAACCAGCTCATGAATATATTGAACAGCACTGGTCCTGAACACATGCAATATCTAAACCTATGTGTTAAGATTCTCCAGCCACAGCTACTCACACTTGAAAGGCAAATTTAATATCTTAAAGTTAATCAAGGGATCTTTATTTATGTAACTTATTGCAAGATAATGAATTGTTGCATAATTTTTTCCTTTAGAGTGTTAAAAAAATACTGTGTAAGAAACCTCCTGGTCTGGATATTGTTCTGTTCAGTGCAAAGGACAGATTGTTGGCATTCCTGGGTAATTCAGCTCTCTGGCAAAGGAGTGCTTCTTATCAAGCGCTCTGATGTACAAGTGCCTGAGGGCTTGTTCACATGGGAAAATTCAGGGGCATTATTCATACCTCTCCACTGCAGAAAATGAGTACCCACATGGGAATTCAGCAAGGGTATTTTGCTCTTGAAAAGTCCTAAGTACAGTTATATAATTTCTCCCCAGCAGGGTAGCTATGGAAAAGGTAATACAACACACCAGAAAAAATGCACCTGGGGACATCAGAAAAGACTGCTTTGTACAAAAGCAACTCTTGACTTGTGTGACAATACATTTCTCTGTTTGAGCCAGTTTCTTACTCTGAGCACTCCATCCCTACCTAAAAAACACCCACCCATTCTACTGAGAAATTAAAACCAACACGATGCATGCACTTATCCACACCCAACCACCCACTATTTTAATTATTGATATTAGTTTTACTGCACTTATACTTTTCTTCTGTAAATTCATCCTTACTCTGAGCACCACACTCAGATAGATGTTATCTGAGCAGTGACTACAGCTTTTGGTAAGCAAGCAATGTGCTGAATGCTGATGGAGAGGGCCAAGGTTAGCTCAGGAAAATAAGCAAGAACAGAATCCAGGTAATATAAAACAATTTCACACTTGAAAAGGTATTAACAAGACATGCTGCACCTGCAGCCATGAATTTCATTTGCATAGGAGAAAAACAATCTGTGTTGTAAATGCAATACAATAGGTAGGAGGGATGGAAGAAAGGAAAAAGAAAACACAGGCTGCCTCATACACAGTGTTCCTTAGCAGTGGCTGCGATGTGGCCTTTGCAGTTCTGCCTTCTGTGTCTATTCTGCTCTTTGTAGTTCTTGCTGAGAGACCCGAAGCAGATGGTATAGCTCGGAGAGAGATTTCAGAGTCCTCTGGTGCCCAGCAGCATCCACGTGCCCTGGCTCAGCACACTCCTGCACAGCTTTCTGCAGCTGCAGCTGCAGGGGGAGGGAAACCAATGGCCCTCGGAGACCTGGGGAAAACCAGCGACGGAATATTTTGTCACAAATTACCTGCGGGAAGGAGAAACAGCAGATTGTTGTTTTTCAGGAGCTACAGCTAATGTACTGTAGAAAATGTCGGCTGGATCCAGAATGCCTCCAGCCATTCAGACAGGAAGGTATAGAAAAGGAGCATCCACAAAGGATGAGGAATTGCTCTTCTTCTCAGACTGCTCTCACATTTCTGCATGACCAGTGGTGAGGGTGTAGAAGAAGTAGGCAAAAAGCCACCAAGCTATGGTCCCCCAGCCCCTCTGCTGTGCCATAGCCTTACACCAGCACAACCTGAGTGAGCTATTACACACCTCACCCTGGGCCAAGGACCCCATGGATTCACCTTCCCACTACATCCACCTGCTACATCTGTATTGTGGAGAATTACAGGCACTGCTTACACCTGAGCAGCTCTGACTTCACCATTAGTGGAGACAGAAATACTAATCCCCTTCCACTATTTCCTTCACTCCCCTCTCTGAGGCATTGGGCTACCAGCTACACAAACCCAAAGCAAATAAACACTAGTGAGTATAAAGATCTGGTTTGTGCCCCAAGATGGGATTTCTGAGCAGGACTGGCACTTAGGTGGCCATGTTTAAAAACATGACTATATTCATCTCACAGTCTCCTGGTACGTACCACACATTTTATAGTCAATGTGACTTTAAAAGAAATGGATTCATAAAGCAGCTGTGTCTACTCACTTGCAAGTTGTTATTGGCTCTCTGTGCTCCACATTTTCTGATTCTCAGATTGCACTTTGAAAAGCAATCAAAAAAATTACAGTCTTCATCTCCCGTGCAGTTCTGTTCGAGGATGTCCCTCATTTTGGGTTCAAAAAAGGCCATATCCACATCAATGGCCACCACCTGTGGATCAGAACAACCCATCAGACTTGTGGGACAAGGCTGAGCAAGCATTCCTTGCTGCTTGCTTTTGGAAATGCTGTGCTGAGAACATCTGCCAGTGGGGAACTGGAATCACAGTGAATGGGCTTTATTTTGCTTAACTGGGCTGTGTTAGTCTCATAAATACTACTTTTTAAGCAAAACCAGCCAATGCTTATGACACCAGGAAAGGGAAAATTATTTGTGGCCAATATGCAACCCTGAGGTCAACTGTGTTGGGACTTCCAACTTGAACATTAATTTACTTCTTGTTGCAGCGTATGCAGATGGCACCTCAACATTTTAATTATATGATGGTGCAAAATTATCCACAGGCCAGATGGTATCATTTCATAATCCACCATTCCAACTAAACCCTTGACTTTACCACTATGGAGAAGAGCAGTGGGATGCACAGAATTACCTGCATCTCATACAACTCCTGCAAACCTGCCATTGCCTTTAGTGGGTTTGAGCCTGTTCAGCTGTAGAAAGAGATCCCCAAGGTTGTTGAAAGTTGGGGCTGCTTTGCCCTGTCCTTTTTCTATGGTTTGACTCATTCATTGTGCACGGTTCTTGTTCTGGTTGTCCAGAAATAGAGCCCAGCCAGCAGTTGGTCTCCGCAGAAAAAACAAGGACTGAAGGGATCAACCACTTTTCTCACCCCGACATAAGGCTTGCTAAACAGTGAATACACAGCACAG
Source organism: Pezoporus occidentalis (assembly GCF_034315485.1). NCBI lineage: Eukaryota > Metazoa > Chordata > Aves > Psittaciformes > Psittacidae > Pezoporus > Pezoporus occidentalis. The sequence goes on from NW_026915724.1 coordinate 29,055,075, forward strand.
AGGGATCTGCAGGGCTGCTGCCCATGCGAGGTTGCTCCCACTCTGGGAGCAAAGGGCTGTAGCCTCAGTTTCTGCCAAGTGCCACTCCACTCATGAATACCTCCTCTAAAAAAAATCACAGCAATAAATATGGAAAGAGAGGAAGCCAGTAATGGGATAGCAGCTGCTTAGTGTGAGACAAGCTGTGGGTGACCACAGTGAACACAGCCTGCCTTCAGTGCAGTGGATGGATGCAGCAACCAGTGTTGGTTCAGAGCTGCACTTAACACTTGACAATCAGGGGCAGAGATGTTCCTTTGCAACAGCGGACACACATCTTCATGGGGGGAAATGTCTGAGACCTGGGCAAAGCAGAGTTACTTGGGCTAAAAGGGTAGTCTCATTTTTAGGATTCAACCTCCCATGTAACAGGGGAAGCTGAACTGTGTGGCTGAAGCATCTGGATCAACCACAGGAACAAAAAACGTCTGGACTGGTAGAAGGCCAAATAAACCTTCCACAGGCAAAAGAAAGAACACAGTTTAATCTTCATTTTATTCTACTCTTTTCTCCCTGTGGAAAAACAGATGAGGCATAGCTTTAAAAAGTATTTTTAAGCTTCTTGGAGAGCTTGATAATGACATAGCCTAAGGAATTTTACATGTTTGGACAGGCAATTTCTTCTTTTCTTCTTTACTTCCTTAAGTTCTCTGCAGTCTTGCTTTTCACTTCTTTGGAAGGTTTCTCCAGTCCTAGGGTTGCTGCATCATCTCCAGGTGTAGTTTCTGCCAGCACCAAGTGCTTTTGACAGCCTGATTGATTACTCCTCTAGGAAACCCAGCCCTGATTCCCAAAAGTGCTGCTGCCAAAGGGTTCAGTGTTTCCACTGAAGTTCATCTGTTACAAAAATGTGTGGGCATGCAGCCAGACCCTGCAAAGATAGATTTGGATGACATTCTACCTATAACCAGCTACGTTTTGGTGGGGTTTGTTATGATTGTAATTGATGGTGAAAGTAGATGAGGAAATGCAGGAAGGACCCAACTGATTTAAAGTCATGTTTAAGGTGCTGTAATCTTTCTAATAGAGCACTGTATTCACCCAGACCTCTTCCTAGCTCTGTAGCTGCATAGCAGTTTAAAATTCTCCTGGATGATCTACCAGGCAGTGATCTCTCCCCTTCGTGCTACAATAACAGCATGTAAAGGCTGGAGTGAGGGCTGGAGGCTTATCCCCTCCATTTCAGAACAATCCTCAAAGAAAAACTATTGCACTCCCCAGGCACATTTCTTTGAGCATTAGCAGTCTTATTACTAGGATGAGGAATAGTAGTATTATTATGGGTGTTTGTTATTACCCTATATAAGGCACAAGAAAGTGAAAAAATTGCTTGAAACAAATGTATGTGACAAAAAAAACAGACTGCTTTGCTGTGTCCCCATTCTGGAACTGGTTGATAAAATCATCTAGAGCTTCTGCTTCTCACTCTCCTTCCTTCACCGATCAGAAGGTCTCTCTGTACCATCCTGACTGTGTGTATCTCTTGTCTCCCAGTCCAGTGGGGTGATAATGGGTGATACCAACAAGCTGTAAGTAATGTACAACTGGGAGAGCCATGTGTGAGCAGCAACTCACATTTTTCTTTAATTAGTTCTCCTAAAGCACTGAATTAGAACATTTTCCTATACCAGAAGGTGACTGCTGTCTCTTTGGACCCAGAACTCACAGGAAGATCCTGGAGAAGCAAGCCTTACCAAAAAGAAAGAGTTCATAAGATAAGGAAACCGTCCATAATATACTATAAGGAAAGAGTCTTCCAATATCTTTCTCTTTTCCTAAATGAAGCCTCTTTTCCTAAATGAAGCCTCTTTTCCTATAAGCAGGCTGTAAAACAGATGCTCTGGTGTGTGGTCAGCCACATGTAGTCACAGTCCTGCTTAACTGAAAAAGATGGGCAGAGCCTGCCTTGAGAAACCCCCGCTGTACCCTACTCTGCCTAAGTACTGGTACACTTGCAGTTTCTTGCTGTAGCTCCTCACATTCCTCTTTCTGCTGCTGTATTGCACCTGAATAAACAATGGGTGGGAAGAGAAAGGTGAAAGAAAAGCACTCTAATTGCTCCTAATGGCTGTATGTTTAAGCAATGTTTGTCTAGTACTCTGAAGATGATGTTATATTAACACTCTGTGAGTACTGAAAATAGCATTCAATCAGAGCTCAGAAACTCCGCTGATGTCACTGCAAATTGTGAGGCTAAGTTCTAATACACACTCACTGCACAGTGCCCCCAGTCCCTACACACAACTTGCACCGAAACCGGTGGAATTTCTGTCTGCCGTGTGAATGCAAGATACCTGCAGCAATGTGGTGCTGAGCCTCATCACTACTTGGAAAACATGCATCGCTATTCAGGTCTGACTTACAGCTGAGAAGTCAAAGAATAACGGTGCCAGCGAGTTTCAGGTCACTGTCCTTGAATCATTTCTATACCAGATAAGCTGAACACTAAGCACAAGCAGGTGGATTTGGATGGGGGAGTTCCTCTTGTGTCAGGACAGAGAATTCAGCCTTAACTTTCAAATTCAGTTTCTCCTTTCAGCACCACTCACTACCAGAAATAGTTGCTATGATTCAAATTACATCTTCATTTACAGCTTTTGAGATCTCCTTGCCTTCAGGAGGTATCCCTCACCACACCCAAGGGACCCTGTCAGTACCGCTACCTTTGAGGAGGTGAAACAAACCAGAACTGAGCAAGCTGTTCTCAAAACAAGCAGCAGGATTTAGTGCTCAGAAATGTGGCCTCACAAACTACAAAGAGGAGAAGCAGCAGAGAATCTCCCTTGTTGCTTGTAAATGCATTGGCTTTGCAAAACCTTGGCCAAAAGCTGCATGAGAAGCGTCATTTTTACATTTCTAGTGTCATTTACACTGGAATTTGACCTCACCCTGCTGCAGCACCACCCCAGAGACCCAACTCACCGTGAGATCATGCCTGATAGCGAAGTTTTCTGGTTTGATGTCACACAGGTGAAGTGGGTGGGAGAAATCATTATCAAAATGTTGCACCATGTCCAGAAAGCTGAGTGCAATGTCAACGATGGCTCTCACCCTGCTTCTGCGGCCAGCAAAGGTGGGACTAACCACATTTTCCAAGGGAAAAAGAGTTTTGTGCCAGGCATGTCCAGCTGTGAGATACTCCACAGCATAGAAGTGTCCACAGGAGCCAATAATTCGTAGCACGTGTTTGCTGAAGTCCTGCAGCAAACTGAAGTAGATATATTCTTCCTGCTGGAGCAAGGACCACATGCTGGCCACCTGTGCTTTCCAGTTTGGTCCCTTCTTCCTTGTCCACAGGGGCTCCATGGTATTGTTAGACAGTTCTAGCCCCAGGACGTTTTTGACCTCCAAGGCTACCATCAGCAGAAGCTCTGTTTCAGGAATATCTTCTGTTTCCACTTCTTCTAGCATGCTGAGATGCTGGTAGCTGGAGAAGATTTCCTTCTTGGACTTCAGGATGATGGGCTGGCCTCTCCAGTCAGCTTGGATGACCTTCTTACCTCTGTCATAGTAAAGGCAGTGTTTATACACAAGATTCTGTGCCACACACAGGTCCTCACAGAGGTCACCAGTCAGGGCTCCACTGCTGTAGTCAAGACACTGGAGAGAAAGAGCAGAATATTCATAGAAGGACCATATGCCCATGGACCACACAGGAGAAAGGCAAATGGTCAGAAACAGTTCTAAGCTTGAGAGGCTTGCAGCTGTACTGCAAGAACACACGTACAACCACTGCTGTGCTCACCAGTGATTCGGTGTTTTTTCAGAAGTCTATAGAGATCTTTTACTAGCAGGGGTTTTGTTCCAAGACAGGGATTCTTGGGATGGTAAAGGACAGTTCTTGACACATATGAATTCAGTGAAACAACCTTTGAACACACTTGGCTGTGCTATGTGAGATTCTGGGCTGTAAAACTTTAAGGCACAGGAGATAATTTCCAGTGTAATTCAGGACTTTTCTGAGAGGTTCAGGGCAACAAAACTTTGACACCCCTCCTTAAACTACAGGAAAATCCATGGGTAACTGGATTGCTGGGATCTCGCTCAGCCCTGCATATTTTAGCCTTGCACTCAAGCTTCCCTGAATGAAGCTGTAAGAACCTTCCTCTGCACTACCACAAAGCACAGAGGTTGTGCTCAGTCCTCTTGAACCAAGAGCTTTCTGGATCTTTAAGTATGTAAATGCTGTAGAAAAAAAATTACTTTTTAGTTCTTATATGTAATTATCAAAAGTGACATTTTAATATTAATTGCTTAAATACTTATTTTAACTGAAAAAAAAAAAAAATCAGCTGGTGGAAACGTAGGAACTGCTGCTTGATAGTTAAATGGTCACTGCAAATTCACACAAGAACTGCAAGGAATCCCTCACCAGTCCTTCCCTTGACCCATAATTATTTCCATATCATCATTTCCAAATGTGTTAGCAGTCAACATATTCCTAGGGGCATTCAGAAGTGCAGCTGCAGGGACTGCTTTGGGTGAACCAGTAGAGGGGATGAGCAGAGGTCCCTGTTGGAAGAGGAATAGACTGTGGTGGTGTAGAAAGCCAAACATCTGGGAGGCAGCTTGACAGTGTCAGCCTTCCTCATTGCTTTCTAGCATTTGAACCTTCATTTAAACCAGCTGCCAGCTCCCTGTGCATGTAGAGCACTTGCAGTGGCTGCCTGAGTCCCACCCTGTTTGTGTGACTTGCTGTTATATACACAAGAAACATGATGACAAAACACAAATGATGCATTTACTTAGGACAGTGTCTGAGATGTGCACCAGAGGAGTATGTACTGATGCTAGGCAGCCTTCAGAGTCAAACCTTAAACAGGACACTGGGGAATGGGTGGAGGATTAAGTCTGAAATCCAGGAATGGTGATAAATTGACTAAAACTGCTTACTGAGGGCAGTTCAGACAGACATAAAATTTATTTATACTCTGATGATCTCATGGGCCAAATGAGAACGTTCAATTCCAGCAAGGAGAGCCAGGTAAGCAGTCTTTACCGTGAATGCCCTGATTCTGAGTCCAGGGTGATATACATGTGTAAAACACATGTATCTGCATGCACATCCACATCAGGGTAGCCTAGCAGACTTACTGGGCTGTCCACAGACTTCAGATTATGCATATGAATCTTCTTGCTTTTGAAAATCTATTCCTATGAATGTAACACAAACTTATGCTCCCCTTTTAAGGAGGAAATGTAGTTTCCCTGATAGCAGTTATTACTATCTGGAACTTTTAGAAAAATTACAAACTGAAGAAATTTTGGGGGTTTTCTTGGGAGCATAAGTACAACCACATTTAAAATCAGTGCCCTCCTATTGAGATCACAACCTAACTCTTCTTCTGCTACAGTAAGAGAATGTAGGACTTAGTCCTGTAATTGAATCCACATGGGTGAACACTTGCCCCTGTGCACAATTTTACTGTGGTCCATCAGGTTCATTCTTAGATGGCCCACATGCATGGACCCCTGGCATCTAGAAGAATGCGTGCCCAGAAGACCTGTAGTCAAACATGTGAACACACAGCTTATTTTCTCATGTTGCCATCACATCAATCTGAATGACATTAAAAAAGCAAATAGTTGTGGAAAACAGTCTCACATTTCCCAGACATAGGGGATGAGTCATTTTTGAGCCTGGCTGCAGTTTAGGACTTGTCTGCTGTTCCACTTGAGCCCATAAGTCTTTGATTATTAACCTAGTACCTAACAAACAAGTCTCTGAATTGGATTGTTCTTACACTGAATGTATGCGGTGTTTTGCAAACTGGGATCTGTGAAAGGAGACTCGATCAAAGATTTCCTGGTTCCATAATGGCAAAACACAGATCAACCTTCCAGAAGTAACGCTCTCTTCTGGTGACCAATACAAGCAAGAACTTCAAAAAGGCTTCCTTAAATAAACAGGCAAGAAGTCTGAACAATTTTCAAGGTGTCCCTCTGCACTCACAAAATGTAGTGAGTTGTGAGTCACTCAGTGGCTTTAAAAATCTCCTCACCCTTCTGTTCATTGTAAACTGACTGCACCTTCAAGTCCTCGCTTTCCCCCTCATTGCTCCAACTTCAAGTGTTTTATGTTTGCCATAAGCATAATACACTAAGTAAGTTTAGCTCCCTCCCACGATAATCCTTATTCCTGCAGCCCCTGGATGATTTCTGTGGTTTTATTCCCTCCCTGCTTCTTCTCTTCATTTTTCCCATCCTCCAGCCTTAGAAGGACAGACATCGGAACTGAATGCTGTTGTCCAGTGCTATAAAGGCAGCCAACAGCTCTTTCCTGCTTCTTCTTTTTGGAGACGTTCTGAGATTATATTAGCCTTTTAGGCACAGCCTGCACTGGTAGTTCATGTTGAAGTAATTATTTGACCCCTATGTCCTTTCTAAAGTCATAGAATTTTACAACAGTCTTCCATCCTATTGGCATAGCCTGTACTCCTGTGCTTCCCAGTATAGTAGCTTGTGTTTTACTGTACAAAAACACATTTTGGTGGACTGACAAAGTTTAGCCAGGTGATTCAGACTACCCTGTTATGAAAACATGGTCTGTTTATTATTTACCAACCTTTGCACTAACTGCAAGCTTCACCATACAAGATTTCATATCATCACAATCACTGCTGATAAAAAGAATCAGTTCCCCAAAGAACTCTTCCAGAAAGGGTCCTCCACACTATTATCCCTGTCTGAACGACTGCATTCTGAGTTCTGTCGATGAGGCAATTTTACATCTACCTAATGAGCACCCTTTGAATGCCTCTAAGTGCCAGATTTTTAAAACTGAAATATGAAAGTGATACAAAGCCAAAAGCTTTATGGGAAAGCAGCTATACTGCACAGAAATGCAAACACAAGCACGCTTTAGACTTAATAATCTCTTTCAGTTTAATTTGGCTAGATAATTTTAAATATCCTTAGTACACTTACCAAGATATGTTAAAAAAAAAGGGCTTAAATCAGCATAAAAGTTTAAGTTAATGTAAACCCAGCTAAGGATTCATAGAAATTAAAATAACTTACTGTACCCCTATCAGTCAGGCCTGAGGCTGAGTCCTGCCTTGTCATCAAGTACTTCTCTTACGTAAATGCAATACTGAGCAAGGCTTTGGAAGGCATCAGAATTAATTTATTTCTCTGGAGAAAACAGAAATTGATTGCTGTGATTTAGTGTGCTCAGTGTGAATGAAGATGAGACAGGTGTTAAGAAAGAGTAAGTAATTTTTTTGGAGAGTTAAAGTTCGTCTCTGCAAAATGCCCAGTGCTACTTTGGTCTTCCCAGTGTAGTGCACAGCTGTACAGATGTACATTTTGCTCAGAACAAGGAAATAAACCTTCCAAAATACCACTTGCAGGTGTGTGCAACCATGCAGTTTTCACTCACTTGCTTAAAGTAGGTCATCTTATCTCCTGCTGAAAATATGTCAGATGACAAGTAAAATAGTTTCTCTTGCAAGTCAAATTTTGCTTAATAAAAGGCATGAAACTCAAGCTATCAAATAATTTGTTTCACAGATCAGTTGCACTTTCTACAACTGCAAAACTCATGCTGTACTCTGAAGATGTATAAATCCTTATTTTGGGGCTGTTGAAGATGAGCTCATTTTCTGATCATTCCACTAAAAGGACAATCGCTTTCAAATATCATATGGAAAAACTTGCTTGCAAACCTTTAATATGCTGTTGAAAACTCACCTATGTAAACAGATGAGCACAGCAATCTCAGCTACTCCTCCTCTGGAAGGAGGGCCTGAAACTGAGCTGTCACACAGTGACAGAGACAACTTTGCAAGCTTGTGCGTAAACCTGATCCCTGCCAGGGCTTTTGAAGCACTGCCTAAAGCTCTCCAAACCGAAAAACAGCAAGTCTCTGTGCATCTGTTTGCTGGAGAGTGTGATGGCAAGGGCCTGAAGTGCCCTGAGCTTGGTGGCTCTGTGCACCTCCATACCTCTGTGCCCTTCCCAGCCATGAAAGGAGCTGGCAAGATTCACTCCTTCAGCTGCAGTTCCAAGCTCAGCTGCTCTTTGAGATGGAGTAAAGAAACTGCATCTCACTGCCATTAAAAACACGCTGCCAGGACTGCTGTCTATAGCTTCAATTCATTACACAGAATTTTAGGGAAGTGTATAATCAGTTTTTGCTTGTGGTAGTAATAGATTATATAGATTAGATTTAGATTTAAGAAAGGAATTCTTCAATGTGAGGGTGGTGAGGCACTAGCACAGTTTATCCTGAGAAGCTGTGGATGCCCCATCATGGCAGCATCCCTGCTGATGGCAGGTGGATTGGAACTAGATGATCTTAAGGTCCTTTCCAACTCAAACCATTCTGTGACTCTATGAGGTCACTTTCACCAGCATTACTCCCTTCCCACCTAACCACTGGCACTACAAATATCTTAATTAGGAAACAAAATTAAACTCAGAAGTCAAACCCACACTGCTCCACTTTTCAAAGTGTTTCCTGCACAATTCTAAATCTGGTCTTTTTTCCTTTCTTTTCTTCTATTTTTTTTTTCGAGATTTTAATGAATACTTACAAACCCTTTCTTAAATTTTTAATACCTACATCTTAAATGCCAGCCCCTGCCAGACGCAAAGGAGGCGTCACATGCTGCGTGGCATTTCTGAGAGGTGACTTCTGTACAAACACCTTTGCGGATAAATAAACACAAAAACCCAATAAAAAACAACCCGGAGGAAGCTTCCTCCCCGCTTAGGAGCGTGCGGGGTGCCTAGCAGCCCTTTCCAAAGCGCTTGGGAAGCGCTCCCGCACCGCACGCCAGGACCGCGCGGTGGCCAGCACCTGCCTTGTCCCCGGGAAGGCCGGTAGGGAGGCAACTGCACAGCCGCTCCTCCAGCTCCTCCCGTCGGGTGCTGCGGTTCCCCCGGGCAGCCGGAGCCGGGCAGGAGCGCCCCGCTGACCGCAGCCCCGACGGATTCCCCGTCCCTCAGCCTGTCGGGCCGGGCAGCCCCCGGAGATGCCCCGCGTCCCGCCGAGGCACGTACCAGCCTCCCCAGGATCCGGTGGCTCTTCTCGTCCGTGCAGCGCTCGGAGAAGACGCTCCTGTGGAGGAGGAAGAGCAGGGCGCTCACCACCACCCAGCAGGCAGCCCAGAAGAGGAGGAGCACCAGGGTGCATCGCCGCCAGATTTTGAGCCGCAGCCGCTTCAAGCCCGGGATGCCCCTCATGGTCGCGCCCGGGCTGGGCTTGCGCGGCCGCTTCAGCCGCTGCGGCCCCGGGGGGGCTGCGCTCCTCTCCCCGCACTCGTGTCCCGCTCCTCGCCGGAGCCCATCTCCTGCCGCCCGCTCCGGACCCGCTCCCGCGCAGCTCCCCGGGCCGGTGCTGCCCTGACGGAGCCCCGAGCGCCCCTTTTGAATTTAAGCCACGTAGTTCCGCCGGCTTTTGTCTGCTCTCCCGGTGCCAAGCGGCCCCTGCAGCCTCCCGTCGGCTCCTGCCCGCTTCCCCCTCCCTTCCCCGCCGAGTTTCTCACCCGAGAATAAAAGGGGGGTTGAAGGGTGACGGAGGCGGCGGCGGGAACCCTGCCCGCCCCATCCAGGCGGCTGCCCGACCCTTGGAAACAGGCAGCCTGGAGACGGACGGTTCCTTCTGGTGAAAGCTTCGCCTCCCGTCAAATGGGGGGAGGGAGAAAAACAACTTGTTTATTCTGGAGCAACTTCTCCAGTTTTATCCGCTTGCCGCTGCCGAAAGAGGAAGACAGAGCAGTGCTTCAGGTGTTCGTTCACTAACGCGCCCCCAAGGAGGGGCAACTCCTTGGCCCTCCAGCAGCTTCCACAGCCTCCCCCGCCACCTTGGTCCCGGGGATGCAGGCTGGCTCCTGCCCGGCACTCCAAGACCCGGCTCCCTCCGCAGCCAGGGGTGGGGAAGCCAGCGGAGCAGCCCCTTCCAACACTTTCCCAAAGCAGGGCAGGGTATACAGGGTCCCAGAGTGCTGGGGGAGATAAATTGCCTCCTGGCTCTCTGGAAGAGAGAGTATCCATGGCTATGTATGACCCTCTCGGTAGAGGGGTCAGCTCCACACAACAGTCTTTAATACATTCGACTTAATGTTTCTACAGAGTCAAAACCCAGATGTTTGTTCCTGTGTGGCAATAAGATCATGGTATCCTTTCCTCGGTCCATGTGTGGATGTTCACCACCTCTGTTTAGACCACCACACTCACTTTGTTTTCCCTTGAATACTACTTGGCATCTCACATATTTTTCAATAGGAAAATTCATATTCATATTTTAAAGTACAGCCCCATGCAGTAAGGGTGTCTGATTCAGGTTTACGGTCAGCTACAATGAAAAAGGACCAGATTAATCTTCTTTCCTGTGTACTAGTGGTTACCTCAAGCTACTTGCAACCTCATAGCAGGAAGATGAATTGCAGTTAATGAAAGCACATGGAAGGTAAATTATTTACCCAGATGAGTAAGAATAGCAGAATCTAGTGCACAGTTGGAGAACTGCAGAATAGTTCAGTAGACTTCTTACAGAGTGTAAGTTGTTCGGGTGTACATTATTTTAGTGAATTAATTTAGTATGCAAAAGGGAAAGCTCATTGTTGAAGAGCTGGGTTCAGGGATCTATGGTCTGTACCATCACACCCAGATTAATGAAAAATATCTGCCTGTACATGCTGTTAAAGATAAAGATGTGTCTAGTGACATGATCAACTTTGCCTCTCAAAATAGCGGGGGGAAAAGCATGAATGCAGCAAACTTGCTGCTCTGCACACCTTCCGTATAGTCTGTGCAGTCCCCCTCTACATGGCAGAGCAGGGCTTGAAATACAGCTTCCAAGTAGATAGCAGACTATGGCAGAAAAGAAAATGGAAAGATGAAACATACAGCTGAAAATCCTACAGCTTTCCAGAGCCTGGCAGCAGGGAAGGGATGTGAGAAGAGCAAAACCACTTTCATCTCCCAAAAGTCTCAGAAGCAGAATTGTTATCACTAGCCACATCTTCTATCACTGGTGTATTTTGCTCTCTCTCTCTCTCTGCAATTGCATTTCTTCATCTGCAGGGACTGTCTTTGGCCATTCTTTTAATATCTAATATTTATATTTTTAATATATTTCCTGGTCCTTTTACTGAGAGGAAGCTTCCTCTAAGGCGCTGATGATACAGGCTGGGTTTTGGGAATGTAGCAAGCCAGAAAGACTGACTGGGCAACCAAGAACTGAAAATTTTTAGTCCCGTTTCTCAGCCTGATACAAAATACTGTCAGAGGCTATCTCTGACCAGTTTTGGATGTTCATTTGGAAATTCCTAGGGCATGGAGTGAGGAAGGGCAAGAGGGACAGTTGCTTAGCTTTTCATCTGCAAGGAGTACTAGCTACATTTGAACACAGCCAACCATCACTGGCTGCTGCCTAGGAGGTAAAACTGCAGATCTGTCATGTCTATGTCAGGAACCATCCTGAGATGGATGCAGGTGTGTTTCTCATGGAAAAAGGACAAAGCTGGTGGGGGAAAATCAAGCATCAGAATATCTTCCTACAGTTTGGTCCTAAGATGTCTGGGTACTAGTTTAGACACTACCAAAACTGTATCTATTTTATACTTTGTTTTTTTTTCAAATGTGAATCTTGACTTCTCTGTATGCCAGCATTCCCCAAAGGATATTATGCATGAGTATTTCATGTCCGTGAAGTCCTGTGTATGTATCATTTGTTTTAATGATGGTTCTGAAAACAAATATTAATTGCTCCTTTCTTTGAGCTAGGAACAAAAGATGGAGACTTCAGATGTGGTTAGGTGTTGTGGCTGAGCTTCTCTGATTGTTACTGAAAGGAACAAGCATGTTCCCTCCTCCTCCACCATCACTTCCCTGCTCTCTCCTTGGTCTTGCCTGCCTGCCTCCTCCAGTCCCTTCTCCCAGTGAAAGACATGTCTTGTTGCCCAGTGAGTCCTCTCAACTCACTGCCAGGCCAAGACTTGTAAAACTGTTCTTTGCAGAGATTATTTTCAGATGGGTTAGAAAGCCCCAAGGATGCCTCCAGGCACACGAGTAGGGCTGCTGCAGGGCCAGGAGCTTGGGGATGGTGGAGGCAGAGCTGTCCTGCTGGATGTCTGCACCTGAAGGATGCAATGCAGTCTTGCAGATAAGGTGATCTAAAAGGAAATACTTGCTGAAAGGAGCAGTCCTGTTCATCCAGTCCTGTATGCTTCTGCTGCTTCCCTGGGAGCTGTATCAGGGTAGTTAGCCCAGCAGGCAGAACCCATAGGTTTCTGAGTGTGCTTTTCATTTCTTCTTAAGATACCAGCAAAAATTTACTGGATTTGGGGGGATGTAAAGCTCCGACATCCTTCTCTTTGATTTGGGAACAGCTGCTACACATGGCAAGTGCAATTCTACCCTTAACATACAGGTCTGCTGCTTTAAAATTATGGAATAAAAAGAAACAGACTAAACATGTCTAGTTTTAATAAAGTTTTTAACAGCTTTAATTAATAAAAAACAGAAGTACATGAAGCAAATACAAGTTGCATGACACTCGCACTAGACTGCTTACTGGTTTCTTTTCATGGTAAATACTGCAGGAGGCATGTGAATGGAATACAGTCCTGTCTTCCCAAAGATTTTGATACAGCATTCAGCCAGCAGAGAGACTTTGTATCTAGCTGTTCAATCTCTGACCTTTCAAATATCCCATTGACTTTAGTGGGAGTGAAGAGTTGGACAAGCCTGGTAAATGTATGTGTGTACACCTACACTTACGGATGTACCTGCATATATATACACGTCTTCAGAATAGATCAAGAATTAACCCAGGAAGCATGTGTTCAGGGAAAGGTAAAAGCCTAGGTGCTTTAGGATCAGGGGACTTAACCTTTAATAACAATCTGTTGCTATCTGAAAAAATCAAAACTATTTTCAGATTTCCCTAAATTCCAAGGTTCTTCAGACTAGCAGAATTAGTTCTAGTCCATCTTCTGTGAAGTATGTATCTAAGTGCCTCTCTGTCCCATAGGAATTTTCCTTTGAAAAAAAACCTGCATCATAGAAACCTTGCTTCCTATACATATTAAAATGTGACTTTCACGTTGCATTCTTGTATTCCTAAAGGAAGCGATGTTCTTGCTCTCATTTTAACTGAGAATTAAGCTTGATGAAAATTAATTAGTAGAAGTTGAATTAAAGCAAGTGATATCAAGGGCAATAAAAATAATCCTGCATTAGTTCCTACCCAGTTAAATTGCTGAAGCATTTGAATTACTGCTTCAAGCACGATGACAACATCAAGCTGGTCTCCTCTTCATGGCTGTGTTGGGCACATCACAAAATTACTCATCACCAGTAACAGTTCAGAGCTGGAATAACCACAGGCTTCAGCAGGCAGGAATGTGGTGCCTTGGCAAGGCCAGGCTGAGGAGCCTGGAATGATGTCTGCCTGTACTGTCCACCTACATGTGGGCTCAGCAGCTCCTCAAGCCAGAACCATGAGGAGTCCAGCCTGAGGAGCTGCTGAGCCTACTTTCTCACTGCCTTCAGACACAAACTCTGTTGCAAAGACTCAAGTTGTGTCAGGCTGTTAGTCCTTATTTTCCTGATTACTTAATTCTTTATGAGAGTTTAGGAGAAAGAAAATAAATCTGTCATTAAGAACCTTGGCACTCAAGTTAATGAAATATAAGACTGGTTCATTAGGAATTATTATTCTGTTTGATTGATTTCATCACCATCTGTCATTAGCACACGGTTGTCTACAGAAATAGGGTACGTTTCAGTTCATCTTTCAGAGGGCACACACAACTCTCTTATTTTCCTGCTAGAAGTTCAGTAAACTTTCAAGTGCCGTTCAAATCTACCTTGAAAATATATTTCAACATAAATATTTATTTCTGATTTCCTGTGGCAAAGCTGAGTTACTGAAGAACATCACAAGGTTTAATGTAGGCTGGAACATGCACTATAAGCAGTAAAATTCCCCTGAAGAGTACTGAGTCTACCAGAGGAATCCAAATGTATTTTCCCATTTATGCCATTAATCAAAAAGAATATGTTGCAAACTACTCACAAAAATTTTATTGCATCATTGTGCAGCTAGTTTATTGGGCCACATTACAAAACAGAAGCAGAAAAATGGCACAATATAACGTAGAGAGTATAGCTTTGTGGACAAGGGAAAAGCCTAGAGTAATTCACTGATTTAAACAGGGAAAGCACTTAGATAGAAAAAGCTTTCCTACATATATATAGAATAAAAAAATTGTAATATATTTGTTCTGTTTGCTTTTTATTGTCAGCACATATTTCTTAGGCATAACTGCCCATGAAAGCCAAAGATTTTTATTTTCTCCTTCCCTTTTACCACTTTATGGATTCCACACCGTAAATTTAAATCATCCTATTCTTCTCATATATCCCCTTCCAATTAATCTCTTTATTAACCTCATGCCAGCTTTTCCCTGTCCTTTGGAAACAGTATTGCCTGAAGAAGCCAGTGAGATACCTTGGCAATGACTGCGGCAGATTGTGTCATGCTTATAAACCTTCAGATCGGATGAAGCAATCAAGATGTAAAGACATCCTGGAGTTTCTGTCCACATATCAGAAATGATGCCAAACACAGCATCACTTATTGCTTCTCTTCTCCATTCTTTGTCTTCTCATGCTACCAGTCACCAACAGGGAAAAGTAGCTTTATTAGCTGTAAGATGAAACTTAATCAGTTTGCAAGTGGAATTATAAGTGGAATTATCTTTGCCTGGGATTGGAGTTAGTGACCTGAGAACAAGTTTTCTAGCCTAGAGGATGCTTTCCAACAGAATCTGCTGCTGTGTGGCATGTTTCGTGTCTGTCCACAGCGTGTGAAAGGGAGGACAAAGAAGGGAAAATGCTGCGATTCTTTTTCCAGTCTTTCTAGATGCAGTTTCTATTCTCTGCACCAAGTTCAGGCCAAGTGATCTCATTATGCCAGTACTGACTCCGCCACTTTGTAGCCTCCCTTTATGTGTGTCTGAAGCAATTCCAGAATATTTTGAAGTTGCACTAAGGTTATGTAAAAGGAAAAAAAAAAACTCACAGCATCTAATAAGCTAATTCCCTCTGGCCTCTTGCATCGTGCTGTTATTTATGTGAGTGATCTAAGGTCATTCAAGCAGGCAGATTATTTTACAATATACGCATGGAATTCACAGGGCTGTGATCATTGAGATACGTGGTAACTCAAAAAGAAAGAAATTAAGTGTCATCTTTTCTAGTCCAATGGCTAGATTATATATTTCAGTGTACTAAGAAGATGTTTTTATGGCTGATACTGTCTGGAAAGTTATCATGTTGTCATAGAGATTAGAATCAGTCCAGCTTCATGGCTGCAGACTCTGTAAAGTGAGTTTATTTTAGGAATTTGCACCAGGTTGGTTTTAAATTTGTTTCATGGGCAAGAGTAATTGAAGATAGCCATGGCCCACACCCTGCATCTTGTTATGCCATACATTTTAAAATGCAGCTCAGTTGTTCCCAGAGGTCTGCGTGCTCTCTCTTACTAAAAGAGGAATGGAAAGCAAATAACTGACTCTTGGAGATGGAAAACGGCATCCCTATTGTAGGCACAAGTGACCACCAAGTGGACACTTTCGATATTGCACATTCAAGGTTTTGCAAGCTGTAAGTAGACCTTTCAAAGAGAATCTGTGCTGATTTTCTCCATTCACATAAGCAAATCTGAATTTTCTTTATTGCTTTGATTTGTTCGTTTGGCTCAAGGGCTGTGTACTGCATGCTTAAAAATCCAGTGAAATGCAGCTATCGCATGTGATGGCTCACAGCTCAGTTACAAGTGGGTACATCCATTTCCTGAGTTCTCTTCTAAACATACAAATCTGAAAAAAAAAAAAGAAAAAAAAAAGAAAGAGGATTTGGCAAGATCATGGATGCCTTTCAGTATCAGTTTTGTAAAACCTAATTACTTTCAGTTATTGCCTTGAAGCTGTTCTTAGCAGTTTCTTTGCAAATGATGAATGGCTAGACATGGAACAAGCTGCGAAACAATCCATTAGTGTAATTCAATTTTCTATCAGTCTTTGCAAGTAATTAGCTTTTCTTTAGGTAATGTATTGTTAATTTGCAGGCATCCAAGGTTGTATGGCATTTGTTTAGGGAAGAGTACATAACTCGGGTGCTGCATTCCTTACAACAAATATCTCGTAGTTATACCATGGTTATTATCCATTAGGATGAGTGACTCCCATATGTTACACCTGAGCAAGAAATCTGTGTGTGGCATCCTGTCCAGGTGCCTGAGCAGTGGCAGTGCCCCCGATGTATGATGTTCCTACTGTTACATAGAAGCATCCCCCAGGAATCTGAGTGGTTCTTGTTGGCCAGGCCTGTTTCTGAGGGATCACTGCTACACAGGCATCAATACCCAATATAACAAACAAGGAATGCCATGGCACTGCCTCCTGCTTCAAGCGGAGTTGTCTGTTTCTGAGAAGCCTCAGAAGTGGGTTTCCATAGCTCCTTCCATAAACACCACCTTTGTAGCTGATGTAGCATTCCTCTCTATATCTTCCTAAGCTATTTTAAAATCTGGCATTGAGTCAGCTCTTCCTACCAGGCTACACTGGTTTTTGTGAGCTGTCTTTTGGTGAGCAACTAAGTTGACTGAGAAATGCTTTATAAGGCAATAATGTATCTTTTGGACAAATTCATTAGGTGCTGGAGCCAATGGTCACTGCAGTTAGTGGGAGTCACCCCATGGTTTTTAATTGGCTTTAGCACTATAGGTATCTTTCAGCTTTAAGGGTGTGTGATTGCAACCCCCCCCCCCCCCCTTAAGCTAGCTGTCCTGTTGTCCCTATCTACACTTATGCAATGGGTAATCAACATTTTGTCTTTTTTGTTAAAAGCAGACCTTCATATAAGCTTGAAAAATGCCTTTGTGTAATGAAGCTTTGGCTCCAGAACTTCTTATAATTAAATTGGCACTACTTTTTTGATTCTTTTTCCCTGAAGTGATGTGTTGTCATCCTTCTCCTGTCTTTTTTCTGTCATTTTTCTTCAGTAAAATCCCATTTTCTTCCCTACTTATATTTTTTCATTTCTCCTTATTCTCCAATGATTTACCCCTTCTATCCTTATTAGCCCTAAATTATCTACCTCCAACAGCATCAATCAGTCGTCTCTGTCCTCAGAAGACTTTGTGTGTTGTAGAGTGCCTCTTCCACATCCTCAGCAAGAGGCTTCTGAAGACAAAACCTGACGCCTTAATTTTGACACCGTATC
Organism: Pezoporus occidentalis; assembly: GCF_034315485.1. Lineage (NCBI taxonomy): Eukaryota > Metazoa > Chordata > Aves > Psittaciformes > Psittacidae > Pezoporus > Pezoporus occidentalis. The sequence continues at coordinate 29,072,355 of NW_026915724.1, forward strand.
AGTGGAATTAATTTTTATTTACACTAAGGTATATAAAAGGAGGAATACACACAGATGACATTATTAGACAGTATTTAATATTCCTTGTTTTTGCAGCTCCCTGTTTCCTGCATATAATTAAATTGTGCTTTCAGCCCAAGCTGTACAGATGCACAGGCATCTGTTCTTACCCGAAGAACCCATAGCAAGTCTCCCATAATGAAAAACAGGGATTGAATTATTCTGGATGTGATCCCCAGTTTAGGAAGAGGGGAGATCCACCAAAGGGTGGGGGAAAAGAAGCATGGTGAAACCACAACAGACACTGAAGAGCAGTCCTGCAGAGTTGCAATCCTGGAGGAAAATTCCAGCTGGGGAAGCGCTTAAGCTCAATTTCATTGAGGAGAACATGCAGGACTGGCCAAGTCTCTTCAATATTTCTCTTTCACTTTGGCAAATCAACAACTTATAAAAGACTGAAATAAGGTCCCCCAACACTCCAAAATGTATTCAAGGAGAAATTGAAAATGATATCTGCTCATGCACATGGCATGTTCTATGCACTTTCAGCATGGATAAAGTGGGCATGGTGTTGGGACAAAACATTGGATGAGATACAGGGTGGTTGAGATTAAGTTGCAAAAGGGTAGGGGTTTTGGCATTTCATCTCTGTGGTCATTCCAAAGAAAAGTGCTGGACTGAAGCAGTCTCCAAGGGCTGTGGTTCTTATTTGCGGTCAGACTGCATCTAGCCAGGCTGTTGACCCTTTGTTTGCCTGTCTAATAGACTTGCTTGTGCTATGACACACATCCCACCGTTCACATGTGAGCCACTTCCTTGTTCTATTAATGCAGAGTATCAGGACAAGCAGGCAGAAGCAGAGTGCTTTGTGGACTCTTAGACAAAGGAAGACATTGAACAAAGGGACACAAGTGCCTTTTTTAGCCCTTTTAGAGCACTGGCACATTGAAATCATTTGGCATGCCCATTCAGTGACTTTCCAAGATATTTTGGCTGTGCAGTTTGTGAGCAAATCCTCCAAGGTGCAGGGGAAAAACAATTTACTAACAGCCTCTCTCACTGTTCTTTCCTCTGTGCCTCAAAATCAGAAGAGGGAACAAGAACTGTTCACTCTGAGCCTAAGATCTCCAAAAAAAGAAAGACTTCCTGTTCCTGGCCAGCATTAGGGCAGTGCAATGGGGAATGTGCTGCCAAAAGCACATTGATATTTGAGCCATCTGTACATTAAATTTAGAAGAGGGGGTTTGTGTGTGTGTGTGCCTGGCTTTCTGACACTCTCTAATTTGAGAGTCTCTCCAGCCCTCTAGACAGGTTATCTTCAGGTTTATCTCCTGACAGAGACATTTCCAACAAGTCACTGCTGCATCCTGACAAAAGGGTGTGGAAAACACAGATTGCAGTGAAGTGTACAGACTCTATACAGTGAAGTGTACAGACTCAAATAGCTGTTACAGGGAAAAACTGCCTTTTATGAAGCCAGGAAGAAAGGAGTGAAGAATCATCCAGCAGTGCACAGCAAACTCCTTGTATTCTACTCTATGCTGTCATGGTTTGCAGATAATTGCAGTAAGATTTATAGTGTCCTGAATTGGCTTAGTTAAGCAACTAGTGACTACTAAAGGCTTAGAGTAATTAGGTTTTGGTACTTTTTGGAGACACTGGAGGATCTGAAGTTGCAGCAAGCTTCTGAGTGTGCTTTTTAACAGGAAAATTACAACCGTATTGATACAGGAGCTACCAGAGTTGCAGAGTCTGAGGCATCAATCACTGAGCCAGGAGGCAGGGGGCAAGAAGAGGTTTGTAGGAATCAGTGAGGAAGGAGAAGAATCCTGAGCATCCTGAGCAGCCCACCATTGCTGGGCACAGTGGGGAGCTCCTTGGCTCCTTGTGCCAGCCAAGACGGGAAGTCAACATAGCACAGCAGCACAAAGCCACCCTGTTGTAGTGCTGTTCTCAGGCAGGCTCCTCCGTCTGCTGCACGGTGGCCTGACCCTGTGGGGTCTCATGGGGGATCAACGCAGATGCCTCTGTTCTGAGATGGACTGGATGGAGCTGCAGGGGATATGTGCCATTGGAATATAAATCCTCCACTTGCTAGGCTCAGTGTAGTGAGATGACACTGGAGGTGATAAAAAGCGCAGCTAATAAACAGTGGGGGAGAGGAAGGAAAGGAGCAAAGAGAGGGAGAAGTGTCCTTTAGTATTTGTTATTACTTGTGAAGCTGAGCCATACAGGCCACGTTTTGTATTGGTGCCCTATTATACAAAGATGAGAAGCAGGATCACAGGATCAGGACTCTAGACTTAGATTCAGCTCTTGTCTCAGTTGAGCATTCGTCTGGGTCCACATCTTTGTCCACAACAGCAAAAGCTGGGTGCATAGCCCAGTGCAGGACACAATTCACTTCAACAATATACTGACAAGTGACTCGAGCACACAGAAATCCCATGCTATGCTCTTTCACATAAACACCAGCGTTACCTACATAGGATAAGTGTAAACTAACCCTTTATTTTGGATTAATTACTTATTAAGAAAAGAAAACAGCATTACTTTTGTTGAAAGAAGCTTGTGAGGATCAAACTCATGAATGGCTATATGGCATACATGCATATACATAGACAAGGAAGGTCATGAACATACCTAAATATTCCGTACTCTACGATTATACAAGCCATGTAAGCAGCTCTGCTTTTTTTTGGAGGCCAGAGCAAGGTTACTTCTGAAGCCATAGTACTGACTGGAAAAGGAGAGTAAGGGATACTTTGATTTGGTTTGGTTTAGTTTAGGGCTATTCTAAATCAGTTTGGACTCACAGGCTACATTCTTCCTAGCTCTTTATTTTGCATGGTTCTACTAAGGTAGGTCACAAGCCCAACTTTCAAAACATCAAGAGCTCACACTACATTGGATGGATTGCTAGACTGAAAGATTATATCTATGAATTTGCAGAACAATGCTCTTACAGCTTTTTATGTGTTTTTTTTTATTTTTCCCTTCAGAAGTCCAGTAAAGTAGCTGATGTGTATTTATCTGTCTCACGAGAAAGGACAAAGAAACTGAGCAATGTGAGATTTTCAGATGCCATACACCTGCATATGAGATTCATTTCAAAAGAAATGAGGGTGAGATTTTGTACTGTAGCATCCATGGGAGCTTTTCATCAGTTCCCATCTAATTGTTTCATGTGGAATTTTCCAGTGAGGATGGCCAGAGCTATTAAGACAATGGTACCCATAGCCTGCAGCTTTCCTGCAATGATTAACACAGTTGTCCTCTCCTCAGACCAGTGCTTAGGTTTCAGGCCTCTCACCTACTCAGCTGCTATTCCTTCAGCTGCCTCATACCCCCATGATTCAAAAGCAATGGCACAAGTATCTACAAAGGATTTCTTTAGAACAAAATAAAAAGATAATATATTAAAAGAAGAAATAGAGCAGCTTAGATGTTTAGATAGCTTCACCTGGACCAGAGAAGGCTGAGCATGCCTATATTTTCTTTGTAAAGCATCTCGCTTTGTCACCTTCTCTCCCTAAACCATTTCTGATAAATGTGTCTTTTCCTACCTTCCTTTCTCCTCTGTTCCCGAAGGATTTTTATGTATGGATGAATTCTTTTCACCTCCAAATTACCAGCCTTGTAAAACAAAACTACATTTCATTAAAGACAATTTACAAAGCCCTCAAAGCTGATAATTGGGCCTGTTATCTTTCAAAAAAGTTGTTGATGTTTTCGATGGGGTAAATTAATGTGTGGTTTCAGTGTTTGTTCTTCACAAATCCTTTGTGGATTTTAGATCAATACAGGTTTGCAGAAAACACTGATAAAGCAGTACGCAGTATTTTCCCTGTATGATTCCCTAATGCTTTTTATTTTTTCCCCTTTTCTGTTTTTTTTGCTGCTTGTGTCCTTGATTCATCCTTTTTGTTTGTGGGATTTGTTTTGGATACGAGAACAAGCTACCAAAATTGACTCCTGTGTAGGAACGTGGGAATGGAAATAGGTCACAAGGAATCTTTCCATGTCATGTCGCACACCTTTCCTAAATGCAGCAGACTGCTTTTTAGAAGCAAATTCTTTACTTCTTAAAAAAATCTTCTTCTTTCCTATTGCTCTCCCACCAACAACACGGAGCAGTGCTGGGTGTTGGTGACAGAGGCTCCCCAGGGTCTGGGGTGCCAGAAGCAATGGGGGTCCCTATGGGTGTCCATAAGGACAAGGCTTGGCAGCCAGGGGAGGGGATGCCCTCAGGCCCTTACAATCACTATTGATAACTACTTTCCTACCCCTTGTGCCTTAACCCCAGCATAAAGCATCCTCAAAACCACGTCTTTTGTCAGTCTTTTCTGTAGGCTACTTAAACCAAATTCTTATGCTCAGAGACAATTCGCTTCTCTGACCATCTAAGTGGCACTCTAGAGAACTGTTGCTGTAGTTTCAGCCCACAGTCCATGGGTGACCGGAGCTGTGCCTGGCATTCCATCTGGGACTATGCTCACCACAGCCTTGCCCGAAGTCATAGCACTAACTTCACTCCCCCAGGCACCACCTGCCAAATTCCCAAATCATAGAATGGATTGGAAGGGACCTTAAACATCATCTAGTTCCAACCCCCTGGTCATGGTCAGGGACACCTTCCATTAGACAAATGGCATAGCTCTCTCCCCATGGCAGTCCCTGGTAGCTCATGGATTTTCCATGACCAGCTACTATGTCCCACTCCTTTCCAGCTCATGAGCTTTCAGTTACCTTTCTTTGTTCTGGTTTTATTTCTGCCATTATCAGGGTCATCACTCCATTTTCCAGCTTGATCTCAACAATGATCTCAACAAATTTTGTCAGCACATTTCTGTGGCCAATAGGTTGGACTGAGTGGTGAACCTTCCTCGGTAACCCAGGCAAATAATTATACTACAGCCTAGGGCCAACCCCTATTTTTACAGTTCTTTGAACAATATCTGTAAAACGGTATGAGTTCCCAAATTGTTACACCCATATATGGTTCACAGCTATGTGTATCACAGCTGTTCAATTACCTGTGAACAAAAGCAGCTTCAGCAGTTCCCATCTTACAAGGACCTGCCTCATTTAGGTTAGGCAAAGGGTAATAGGAAGCCTTATCTGAATCTTTATATTTCTGCACATGGAATGACTTTATGCATTTCTGCCATGGTTAAGTTCTAAGGAAACTCTTCACTGGGGGGAATCTTACTTCACTATTGCATCTTACTCTTCATGTCACACTTTCCTTATCTAAACCACATCTAAATCGATTTAAATCTACATAATTTATCTAAACCATAAATGTAGGAAGGCGATGATGATACTTCCATCACTGGTTGGAATAATTCAGTTATCCAGGCAGACTCTGTCCAAGATCCCCCACATTTCTCCGATTTTATATTCACCTGTATGGTATCCCCTCTTATTATCTCCCATACAATATATCTCTCCCCTATTATTCACGTTCTTGCTCATCACTGGAGAGTGGGAAGCTCATTACAACCCGAATACCTGGAGGTAATGCTCCGCACAGCAGGGTGACCCCACCACCCACGGTGACACCCCCCCCCCCCCCCGTCGTGGCCCCGGGGCGCTGTGGCGAGTGCAGCCGCTGGGGGCGCTGCAGAGCAGAGCCACCGCCTCCCCAACAGGACGAGCCCCCCCCAGGCCCCGCCCCTTCTTGCAGCAGACTCTTCGGATTGGCCACCGCGGCGCGCGGCGCAGGGAGGGGCCGGAGCGGGGGTATTTAAAGCGCCTCGGCGGCCGCTGCTCCCTACCTCAGGGAACCGGAACGGTGACGGAGTGTGAGTGTGGGGTTGGCGGGCCGGGCCGCGCCGCGCCCCCGTCGCGCCCCCGTCGCGTTGTGCCCTTTCCGTGCGGCAGCACCGGCGGCTGCCCGCAAGCCGCGGCCTTGCGGAGAGGCGCGGGAGGGTGCGGGTGGGCGGCATCCCCGGCTGGCCGGGCCTTGTCCGGCGGCCCGGGTAGGCGGTGTCTGTCCAGCCTCGTGAGGCGGCCGTGCGCCGTAGCTGCTCTTCAGAGGAAAGCTGCCGCTGCCCCCCTGTTCCCCACGCTCGTTCTCGGGCCCCGTGAGCCTCCCTCCTCCTTCGGGTTCGTTTCTCTGCGGTCACAGGGCTCGCGGCTACGGAGCTTTCCCTTTTCCTCCAAAACCGTGTGAAGTCCTAAATCTGACTTTTTAAGCCAAGAGCAGGGCCTGTAGCGTGTACGTGAGGGTGTATGTGTGCTGCTGCTTTTAGTGGAGACTGGTGAGTGCTGTGGGGTGGCCTTTCCTGACCTTTCAGACTCGATTAAATGCATTCAACTGAGGTACTAATTTGGCCTGTGGATGCAGGTGGCTAAGTTTTTTCCGGGAAACCAGGTTTCAGTGAGAAGCATTCCTCTAACTTGGTTATGTCTGTATAGCGTACTGATGACCCTTTGGGTTATCATATTTCATAATGTAACTGTTGCAGTGGTGTGAAAAAGGTAGAGCTGTGGAGCCTGTTCCTTATCTGGGTAGCAAGGCTAAAATTTTCCTGTTCAAGGGACCTACAGGAACTTCTAGCCCTGATTTTGAAGAGGGGAGGTGAAGCAATACCCAGCCTTGTGCAGTGCAGTAAGTGGTATGTGCTTTTCAAAGTCTGAAGCTTTCTGGGGCAGACTTTGCAGCTCTGCTATGAGACTTGAGCTGTTCAATGCCCCTCTAACTTTTAGGAATATTTAACTATGTTTAAGACAATACTTAAAGTAGTCTCTGACTTAACAAGTAGCTCAAATCTGCATTGGACAGAACATTAGCCTCCATGTAATACGTTGTATTTTGTGGCTGTGCTGTGAAGCTAGAGTCTAATGTTGCTGTAGGGACTTCCTGTGTGCTGGTTTCTCTGAAAAGCTCCAGACGAATCATGTCTGAGCTCTAAATGCATGGGAGGATGGTGACTTTCCTGGGGAAACCAGGCTTCAGTGAGAAGCATTCCTTTAACTTGGTTATGTCTATTACAGTTCACTGTTCGTGACTATTCAAGGGAATGCTTAAGCTGTCTGGTAGTTTGGGGTTGTTCTAATTGGTGTTTAAAACTCGGTATGCAAATTTAAACCTGATGGATGCTTTAAATTAAATAGAAGCATTCTCCAGGGAGTGAAAGGATTTTTGGATATTGGACATTAGTGACCTGTGTAAGTATAACCCTGCTTGAAAGAAAATGTGTTCTGCAAGTCTTGTAGATTCAGGGTGGTAGGATGTGCTTATATCGCAGTATGTTGCGTGGGACAACCTGCAGATTGAAAGTGTTAGTTTCAGTTATGTGGAGTAGTCAGCTGTTCAAGAAATCCAAAGGCAATCAAATGTTCCAGCTATCATACTTGTCTTGTGACTTACGTGCAGAAGCAGAAGAAAGGCTTAAAGGGTCTGGCATAAAGCTGACTGGACAAAATACTGAATCACAGCAGTTGGTGCTGCTGAACAAACATGTTCAGTGTGTTACACAGACACTGGAGTTTTTCTCATAGTCTAGGTGCTTGGATTTCAGAGGATGTATTTGCAAAGCTCATTATTTTCCTGGCTTAGAGGAGGTGCTGTGTCTGTAGTTCTACTTTGGCAACTAAATTTAGGCTCATTGGTTTTGCTGGTTGAATGGACAGTATGTCTCTTTAATACGGACTTTCAACTGGTAAGGAAGACAGAAAATCCAAGACCTCTCCCCTCCTAAATTTTCTAACATGAATTTCAGTTGAAACTAAAAACTAGGAAGTGGTAGTACTGAACTAGTCACTGATGACTGGCTCATGGGCTGCTGGGACTGGTTTCTGTTCCTCTGGCTTCACTCTGACCTCCTTTGGTAGTGGCAGGTTGGGACTGTAAAGCTGGAGAAAACACAGTTCTTAGGCTGCCTACTTTTAACTTCCTTTGTAGAGCATAAAGTGTGGTGCTTCCTTGGGCCCAGCTACTAGCATTCAAGCCTATGGCACACAATTAGTTGAACTCTTAAAATGAAATCCATTCTTTGAAGTTACATTTTACTTAACATTTGGCCTTTAAGTGACATTTTACTTTAAGTAACATTTGTAAGTATATTACTTGATTGAAATATTTTTATAAAGCAGCTTCCTCAGTTTAAACTCCAAAGGGCATTTTTTTTTTTTTTGGGGGGGGGGGAGGGGAGAGGCAGAAAACAATGGTTTTGGGGTCAAATATGCTCTTGTTTAGCCACTTCACTGTGTGTGAGGGACTGCCCTCAAGTTTATATTAGCACAGCTTGGTTTATGGCCTTAGCAGTTGAAAGATGAAAGTCTTCTGTGGCTACTTGATTACTGATGCTTACTTCTTAAACCTGTGAGGACTAAACTATTTTTCTATTACAGAATCTTCAGCAACACCGTTCTAGTCAGAATGTCTGCTCTTGAAACCCTCTTTCAATACATTGATGAACACCAGGACCTCTATATTCAGGTAAGTTTTCTTTGAATTTTGCCCTGCAGCACCAGACAGGTATAGAATATTAAATGCTAGCTTTATGCTTTTGTAACACCTATATAATATGCCTGATAATAGGGCTCCCCCATATGACTGAGAGGGGGAGCAGGCCGCAGGTATGACTGACTTGAGTCAAGCCAGAAAACTTTGGTGTAAGTTTAAGCATAGTTCTGTTCAAAGACCTAAATCTCCATGGCAGGTTGATTAGAAAATGCTGTGTTACTGTATAGTACAGGCAGTGACTTATATAGAGGTACAAGAAGTTTGATGCTGTTCCTCAATGTCAAACTAGGTCTATACTGTCCTTCCTGTTTTGAGATGGGACAGGTAAGGTAGCAACAAGGCTGGAATAAAATTTTCTCCTATGAAACTGTTCATATTGGGCTATAAGGGGAGAGGTTACTTTCTGTATTTTGCTGTTTAACCTGCTCTTTAAGTGCACCTTGTATTGCAATCCCTATTGTGTGTGATGGAGCCAGTGGTATAGCATGGTAAACCCTCAGGCAAGAACTATGTCAAATTTCTTCTGCCAGTTGTTCTCACTGACCTTGCTTGGGGAGAAGGAAGCTAAGGTGACCTTTCTGAGAAGCCTGAAAGACATTTACTGGTTCTGGATACTTTAATGGCAACCAGTAAGGCATGATATGCACAAGCTGTCATACTCTTAAGATTACCTTATGTATCTGTAGACTTTATGCTACACTGCAGGGGCAGCTGTAGGAATGTGATGTCTTGGGGAGCTTTTGAGTGCAGTACTAACAGTTAGAGTACTCCTTTCATGAGAGGACAAAGCTGATTTGTCTCAAGTTTAAGCTCAACTTTTACTTGGTTTTAGTTGGATTGCAAGGTATTGCATTTGTATAGTGTTTCCCATGGCATAATTCATGTGTAATTAGCTTCAGTTTTTCTGTCTTTTTGTAGAGGCTGGCAGAATGGGTGGCAATCCAGAGTGTATCAGCATGGCCGGAGAAGAGGGATGAAATCAAGCATATGATGGAGGTTGCTGCGAAGGACATTGAGCGTCTGGGAGGCACAACCCAACTTATGGATATTGGGAAACAAAAGGTACGTGAGCATCTGAATGTCAGCTTACTAGAAGCTTTCTCTTTAGAAAACAAGGTGTTGCACTAGGGAGTGCTGGCTTCCTATAATCTTGCCAAGAAAGCCACTTAGACTCCATAAAGTATCATTTAAAATGCTGTTTATGCTAACCTCTTTCTAGTGGTAGCTCTAACAATCTTATGTCCCTTCAAATATGGGGAACCCCAAGCTATATAGCATCTAGTGGGCATCCAGTAAGTGTACAGCTTTATTCTGTGCAGATCCCATTCATGGGAATGTTATCCCATTTTTTTATTAATGTTGTTTAATTCCACTTCCAAACAAAAGGGATATTCACATGAGAAATATTTGCTGCACTTTTATCTAAAGAGAAGGACATGCAGGTTGTGTAATCCTCAGTGCCAAGTGGGAGCTGCCTGCAAGCTACTGTTAACTGGCTAAGTTTATCCTGCAGCTCAAGGATATGTACAGTGCAAAGCAGAAGGAAGTCAAAGCTGTGTGTGCAGCTTAGCACAGCACAGGCTTGAGTGTACTCAGGCTAATTATGTGGTTCACTACTTCCTTGATGTCTGGTCTTCTACTCAGGATCACCACAGAAGGGTCTTGTGGGTAGTGGCATAGAAAAGCAGTAGCTGTTGGGGTATAGGATAATGTCTTTCCTGACACGCATTCTGAGCTTCCTTGGGTTCCAGATCAGTTAAGCATGTTGTGCTACATTTTGAACTATGTATTAAATGTGTTTTAAATACCTGTCTAACTGAACATGGAGACAGTACCTGCAGCAAATGTTAGACACTTCTAACAGCAGGCTAGTGTTGGACCTTAGACTTGTAGTGTAAAGATACTGACTGAAATCTCAGGAAGTCTTCCAAAGACTTTCAGGTTCTTCAGAACTGTTACATTTGTCACAAGGTTGCACTGCACCCTTACCAGAAACAAAAGAATTAATAGGCTGACTCCTGTCCTTATTTTTAGTGATCTGAATTGCTTTTATTCAGCTGAAAAATGTATATACTTATGAGAAATATGACAGTCTTATACTAGGGAACAATCCATTTGATGTGTTTCTCCTCTGAAGTGTCTGGTTACTGCATGTCACAGAATAAGACCCATACCAAAATTATTATGTTAGCGTTTAAATAGTGGCATTGAAAATGCTATTCTTTGCTATTTGTAAGATTGTCATTGTAGTTGGTACTGGTGACTGCTGGGTGAAATCTGTGTGTATGAGGACCCTCTGGGCAGTTCCAGCTTTTGATAGCTGGAATACACTTGTCGGTAGCACTACAGGTTCCAGCAAGAAAATGTCTGACTTCACGTTCCTCTTGGGAGGGAATCTGTAGGATAATTCTAGTTTTGCTACTACCTACAGCTGAAAATCCTGTCAAAAGTATTTTGATTAATTCAGACACAAACTTTTTCCTCTAATCAGTGTAATTTCGGGGGGGTAAGAATTGATTTTTAGTTTATTACAAGTAACATTTCCATTAGGAATTCTTGCAGCTGGATTAAAGTTAACTTCAGTATTTAGTTTTATATTAAGTGTAGACAAAAATTAGTGTATTATGTACATTGCTGCTGTATCAGTGAAGGACAACGTAAAGCACCTGTTGAACTTGTCTAATCTTAGTTTGCAGCTACACAACAGTTTGTACTGTCTTGATTAAGTGTAAATTCTTTCAGTAATGCTTTAATTGGAGCTGCAGCTATCCAAGGACTATGTAACCTGTTTTTTTTTTTTTTAAATAAATTGGAACTTGGAGCCCATGTGAGCAGAAAGTCAAAGCTGATCTTAATCTGCTGCACAGTGCTGACCAGTATGTTCACTGAGAGAAATACATGCTGACTGAGTAGCATGTCATAATTGCTTATGAGGTATTCCAAAGGACTAAGCAAAGTCTAGGTCTTGAACAAAGATCATCAGCACTACCCTGCCCTTAGTTTAACAGCATAGGCTTGTATAGAGAAATACATCTGTTGTGCTGACCTTATTTGGGTGGAGGCATGTGTTATATACTTGGTGATACCACTGTCGGGGAACTTTTGTCTAGAGCTGTCCTGTGTGCAGGATAAAAGTGCAGTGACAAGCAATACAGAGTGTAATATTGAATGGAGTTTATCACTATGCTTAGGTCAGCATTAGATATGGCAGTATGGCATGCAGACAGCTTTCTCTGCTAAAATCTGATATGGGATTGCTAGTTTAAGGCTAACAGTTCTGAGTGGCTTGGAACATTTTGACTATTATTGGAACTTGTCAGGAAACTTACACTGCTTATGGCAGTTTAGCTTAGTTATGTTTAGCTGTCTATATGCCTTATAACCTCAATGTTAAAGTAATTGGTTCATCTGATAAAAATGTGCCATTCTGGTGTTCCACATTTGAATAAAACTTCTTTCATCCTATTTCTAGCTGCCAGATGGATCAGAGATCCCTCTTCCACCAGTTGTTTTGGGAACACTGGGCTCAGATCCAAATAAAAAGACTGTGTGTTTATATGGCCACCTGGATGTTCAGCCAGCATTACTAGAGGACGGCTGGGATAGTGAGCCCTTCACATTGGTAGAAAGAGAAGGTAAGAGCAGTGGACTTCAACTGATGAGCAATTCTCTAAGAAGTATAGTAATTTCTTAACTGTTCTAAAGTTGTGCCCTTGATTGAAAGGGGGAAGGAGAGTTACAGCAGACATGGATACTTTTTATACATTGGATGTTTATACATGGATACTTTTTATACATTTTATACTGTTGAGAAAATACGCAGGGTGGGAAATGGTAAGCAGTAGAGTTGCAACGTTTTCCATCTCCAATAGGCTGTACTTGCATGTAATCTTCCTTGCAGCTACAGCAAAGTCTTAGCTGCTGTCTTCCATTGTAACAATTTGTTGCCAGAAAGCTTTCTAGACCTAGTTTCTTGTGCTGTTCACAACTTGCAGCCTGTGGGGACTTTGGACCACTACAGTGGGCAAAGACTCAACACAGCTGCTTTATGCCTAGTAAAAGAAGTGGTATGTCAGCCTCTCTGGGTTGCCTTGTGTTTGCATCCAGTGCTATGATGAGTACTGCAGAATCTGTTTTACAGAGCTAATGCCCAGACAAGTGTTCCCCCTCCCATAAACAGGGATGAAGAAATTGTACAGTAACTCCTGTTGAAACAGCACATTGCCAGTAGACAAGAGGAGACTAAAGATTCCTTTTCTGTTTAAAGCTGGTGCTACCCAGCCTTTTTCTTATTTCATTTGCTCAGTGTTGAGTGTCAAAGGTCATATGAATAGAAGGACATTAACCATTCTTGTTGCGTAAGCGTTAATCATTGCCAAGAGAAGAAGTGTCTGTGGCAACTAGTATTTGTACTTGGGCACAGGCAGTAGAGCCCAAGTTACTAAGTCAGATTCTCATCTGAGTAAGAGCCAGACTTGCTTCAGGCTGTGGTTTATCTCCATGCAGCCTGGCAGTGTAAGAGACATATATACCTAAGGCTTCTTCCTTATTCTCCAAGTTGTTGGGCCTGTTCTGTCACTGTGGTTACAGCTAGTGCTCAGGGGCTGTAGTCACAGCTGAGTTGCTGCTATATCTACGTTTACTGTGATCCCGTGTGCTACATTTCCTGGGACTTCCCTGTAGCCTGTAAAACTGGTTTTTGACTAAAGCCCTTTCTGGGGAGACCAGCTTTTACCTGGAGAATCCAGAGAAATGATCGGTCACTAGCTACTGAACTCTTCAAGCAAAGAATTATTGAGTTGAAGCTAATACTGTATAGTTTCTGTAAAAGGAGGTAACTTGTTTATCCTTATTGCTGTGTTCATAAAAAATGATACTATTGTGAAGGACATGGGAGCAACATGGTGCAAGGCAGTTACATCTTTTCCAGGCTAATGTTCAACTCCTATCCAGAGAGCCAGTAGGGGAAGAGGTGGAGTAGCTTTGTAAGTGGGGAACTATTGCAGTCCTGTGCCTTTCCTATTTGCGTGGATGTATAAAGCAGGATGTGTAAACCCACTGATTCTTCTGAAGTAGAAATGGAAGTTAATAGAAGCAGGGCTAAAAAGCTTATCTGAAAAGATGTCTTCCCCTGCAAGCAAGAGATGACAGAAACTTCATCCCAATTTATCTTCACACTAGTTGATTTGTATCTACAGGAAAGTTGTATGGGCGAGGATCAACAGATGACAAAGGTCCAGTGCTTGCCTGGTTGAATGCCTTGGAGGCTTATCAACAAACTAACCAGGTATGTGCTCAAAATGTATCCTGTGTTTTTTGCATACAGCTGAGTCTACCAATAAGTGTTATCCAAGCTGCAAACCCTTGAGGCAAGCCTGCTTATTCAACTGATCAGAGAAATGATGCAATAGGCTTGTAAATTTGCTGATGTCCCAGTAAGGCTGAGTTGACTTGCTGACTGCAGGTTGGTCTTGTAGATGCTTGGATTGCACTTGAAATATTTTTTGCTTTAACAAAATGTGTAAGAAGGAAAATATATATGCAGCCATCTGGTGCGGGAGGAATAATCAAATGTGATCACTTTCATGTAAGGATATCAGATTAGCTTGGCCTTTAGCAATGCTTAATGTCTCACTGCCACTGATCTCTAAGAAGAGATTAATTTAGTAACACTAAACTGGGAGTTTTGGTGTTTCTGTTCAAGAAAAAGCGCAATCAGAAATAGCTCAGGTTGTCTGCATTACCTTGCAAGACAAGTTGCTGTTACTTGCAAGAAGAATAACTAGTTCTCAGATGCTGTCTAGGCATATAGAATATGATAGACTGGATAGACAGGGTTGCTCTGACTCCTACTGTGGCATGCAGTTTCTGTGGTTAGTATTAATTTTCCTAGCCCCGTGACTTAACCTTGGCAACAGATTTCTGCTGCATTCCCACAGTTAAGAGGATTGAGAAGAAGTTGCCATTGAGTTTAGTTAACACTTTTTGCATATTTGTGCAGTCCAGACTTGTTAATTATACACAAAATATTATTAAATTCCGCTGTTATGGAACTAATTTACCTGTGTCTACTTTTCTGCTTTGTACATGACATGGAAATTACTGATTGTTGAAGGAGTCCAGTGTTTTCACATATTTAACTGTTCTTGGTCTTAACTTTCAAAGGAGTTTCCAGTAAATATTAAGTTCTGCCTAGAAGGTATGGAAGAATCGGGATCTGAAGGCCTTGATGAACTGATTTTTGCTCAAAAAGATGCTTTCTTCAAAGATGTAGATTATGTTTGCATTTCTGACAACTACTGGCTAGGCAAGAAGAAGCCTTGTATCACTTATGGCTTGAGGGGTATCTGCTATTACTTCATAGAGGTAAGAGCTAAAGTACACTGCAAAACCAGTACTATTAAACTGGATTTTCTACTAAAGAGTGGTAGACATTTTCATGCCAATAGCCTTTAAGAAAAGATGAAACTGGCTGAAGTGGAACAGTTTCTACTAAGTGTCTAAATATCTTCCTTTTACTATTCTAAATGCTACTTAGGTGGGAGGGAAAACTTTCAGATGTATGAAGCAAGATATCCGGTACCTTCACTGGAATATTCTCATGGCATAGATAATCTTCAGATATTTACTTAAATGCAAGGAGAGTTGTCACTGAAGTCCCCAGGGTTGGGACAGTCAGTACTAAGGGCTTGTACTCCACAGAACAATAAAAAGCATATCTGCTTTAATTTATTACAACTGGGTAGTCTGGTTCCAAAAACAGATGTATTCTCAATATTTGCAGCAAAAAGCTAAGGCAAGAGTCTCTTCTGTACATTTGACAGTACCTTCATGCTAAAATAACGCCAAATCTTTATTCACTTCAAACCAGGTGGAATGTAGTGACAAAGACCTTCACTCTGGAGTTTATGGTGGTTCAGTACATGAAGCCATGACAGATCTCATTACTCTAATGGGTAAGAAAAGGGAGGTTTCACTGAATGCATCTGAAATAGGAGTAAGAGCCATTAAAGCACAGTGAGCTTACAGAGAGTGAGTTCCAAAGAGCTGCTTACACTAGCAAAGCAATGACTAATGAAATGGTGCTTGCCAGGTATGCAAGGCTGATGCCTTAGATGCTGAAATATGTTCTTGCCAAAAAGTTGTCTGTCTACTTTAACTCCCCCTAAAACCTTGCTGCAGACTTGTATGTTAATTAAATTGGCTGTCTTCTGCACACTTGTCTACAGGTGTGACACTGAACTCCTTGGGAATCCTGCCTTCAAAGAGCCAGCTAAACATGTAGCAATAGAATTATAGTTGCAAGGAAGTGAATATTTTGGGTAGCTGCAGATTCCATAAGTTCTTTCCGTGCTTAGTGGTACAAGCTCTGGAAGGGAGAGGTCAGAATTTCATGAGACCTTTATGGAATTTTCAGAAGGCAAAGACTACTGTTTCCCATGGGAAGTGTTCTCAGCAATGACATCTTTTTTGTCCTAGTTGAATCCTGATATTAGGTGCTTCTTGTTTACAGCTTCTCTTATAGACAAGAAAGGGAAAATCTTAATCCCAGGCATTAATGAAGCAGTTGCACCTGTTACTGATGAAGAGCTGGCACTGTATGAGAAGATTGATTTTGACCTGGGAGAATATGCAAAAGATGTAGGAGCAACAAAACTATTGCATGATACAAAGGTATACTGCATCACTCCCCATCTACCCTGGCTGGCTATATTAGATCAAGCTACCTATATTAGTAGAAGGCAGAAACAAGTTTTTGTGGCTACTTGTATAGTTACAGAGTAATTTAGTAGGCAGAGAATTAATGTCTTTAAAATGGTGATATTGCTTTGAAGATAATTTCACCTGGTATACAGTTGACTGTGCTCTTAATATTAGCAGTTCCTCTGCAAGGCGTTAGGTGCTTGGAAACTTAAATCTCAGTTATTCCTTGTTTAAGGGAAGAGGTCTAGACAACTTTAAATTTGCTCCTTCATCTATGTATAAATAACATTTCAAACTTGTATGGAACTTTATCTAGTGCTGTTCTCTTAATGCTAGATAAGAACTGCTAGCACTTGTTCAGAGGTCAGATACCACATCTACACAAAGCATCTGACTTCCTACATCTCTAGGAAGTTCAGTGGGTTATCAGAAAGTAAACGGCTTACAGAGATGCCTTCTCATTAGGTGAGAAAACAGCTTGATCTAGCTGTGATGAACTTAAGGCTGACATACTGAATGTCATCTTAGACCTAGCAAGCAAGGACTCTTTTGTAGCCATGAACTGGGCAGCTGCCCAAATCTTTGAACAGCTCAAGTTCAATAAACTCATGTCTGAACTTCTCAAATCTTTACCCTGGGACCTCTCCAAATGAATGCTTTTAAGAGCATTGAATCCTGCAAGGTATAGGTCTTGCATGCTAATTTTAAAGCATTAAACCCTAGATGTAAATACATCTCTTACCATAAAAAGCAGAAACAAGTCTTGTAAAAGACAAGTTTACATATGCAGGACTGTTTTCTGTCCTAGTACTGTCAGGAGGAGACTCAGATGAGTATGAGTAACAATTTTATATCCTCAACCTTGTCTTTACATGTTCATCTTTGTATCAGCTGGGAGCACACAGACTTCCTTGTGTAGGCTTGTCCTATAAAGTAATGGATGAAATATAGCTTGTGTATAAGGAGGAGCTTTGATAGCGAACTAAAGCAGTTCAGCCTTAGGCTGAAATCCTAGCTTAACTTACCAAGGGAGTTTTAAGTTGTGTGCAGGCAAGAAGAGTCTTAGGGCTAAGGAGAGAGATGGGAGCAAAGGCTGTAATATGTGAGAAATGCTGCTTGAGAGATTTGAACTGTGGCAGTTCAATTTGCTTGGAGAGTTCAGAGGCAGGTTGTACCTGGAACAAAGCAAACCGTGAACATAAAGGCCACAAAATTTCTAAGTCTAAAACCTTAAGTTCATGTTTGAGATACTGTAACTGTCTTTATAGAACACAGATGTGTTTCAGTATCCAGTGTACTGAACAGCTGTGTCCAAGGCAGCAAGAAGGAAATGCAGGAGCGTAGCTGAAAAAGGCAGTAGTACTCATTTTAATCAACCTGGAGTTCAGGCAGTTTAATGCAACTGATGATATAAATGGGGAAGGAGCATGCTGTGTGCCTCAGTCTACATGTGGTGAGGCTTTCAGCAAACCTGTGATCTTCATAAGCATGTGACTCAGTGAAGGCACCTGCCTGACTGGAGGCAGTGGGGACTAGACCTTCCAATACACTCACTGCACACTGTGCTTGAGAACCTATATATATGGAGTATAGGTAAGGTATGCATAGATATATCTTACGTATGTATATACATATCAATATATGGTATTTGTATCCTTGTCAGAAACAGACCATTCATATTCTACAAGTTTCATAGAACCAGGAGAACTAGAACAACCCAGCTGTTTTATCAAATATGTGCCTAATGGGAGTAACAGCTTCTGTTTGTAACTGAGGAGTCTTGAATAAACTGCACTTCTGGATGGGGGAAAGCACTGTTTCTTGTGAAGTCTATTAGACTGAGGAAATTATTACTTTGAGGAACTCTGTCAAACTTGATTTAACATTTTGTATTTCCCTTTGCTTCTGCAGAGAGATATCCTTATGCATAGGTGGAGATACCCTTCCTTGTCTCTCCATGGAATTGAAGGAGCCTTCTCAGCCTCTGGAGCCAAGACTGTGATTCCTAGGAAAGTGATTGGGAAGTTCTCAATCAGACTTGTGCCAAACATGACTCCTGAAGAAGTCACAAAGCATGTATGTTGAGACAAATTGGTGGTGTCAAAACAACTACTGTCTTAATTTTAGTTCTTCTCCATGCTGAGGGGAAAAGTATTTCTGTTTTCTAAAACATTTGTTTACTTCCATTTTTCCCTGTTCTGCACCTCAACTTGGGTAATTGAGGGAATTGCTGTATGGCTCACATACAGCAATTGTATGAGCATTGTGGCCTGAATAGTCAATTTTTCTTGAAGAAGGGGCTTAGGAGTAAAGGCTAATTTTATTGTAGGGCACTTGGATTGCCAGAAATGCATATACAGAAACATAAGTTTGATATACTGGCTAACTGTTCTACAGTATACTGTTAACTTGCCTAAAGGAGATATTCTGATTTCGGGGCAGAGATACATAGGAATAATATGAAATAATAGTAATGGGAAAAGTATTGCTGCACAGTAGTAGTGACCTGCAAGTCCGTAAGATGCTTTTAGTATACAGTCTTTACCAGAGCTCATAGAATTGCTAACAGTAGATAAGATTGTTCAATCTTTCTCATAGGTTGAAGAATATGTGAGCAAAAAATTTGCAGAGCTGCATAGCCCCAACAAATTCAGGGTGTACTTAGGCCATGGTGGAAAACCCTGGGTGTCAGACTTCAACCATCCCCACTACATGGCTGGCAGGAGGGCCATGAAGACAGGTCAGTGTGTTTTCTGCTTGCCATTGGGAGAACTAAAACTTTTATTCCAGCACCTCAAGAAATACTGAGGAGGTTATGTTTGCATAATACTTAGTGTTCTGCACTTAACTTCGTCTAACTTAAGTTATGTAGCATGTCATGTGCAGTCCTTGAGTCTGATGTACAAGAAGGGCAGAAATGATATCAAGCTCATGCCTATTGTACTGGAACAAGTCTGTTGGTACAGTGTTGCTTTTGTGTATAGGTGGGACGTTCAGGTCACTTGCTTAGCAAAAGCCCTCAAAGTTTAGTCATCCTAGCATTCCTCTTTAGCTGTCCTAGCATAACTGATAGATTGCATAGGGCAACTAGAGCAAATCCAACTTGTGTTGGAGTACAAACAGGCATTTGAGTGAAGTGTTATTTGTGGAACTGTTTGGACTGAACTTTGAAAGTTACTCCAGCAATACATCTATGGGGAAAGAAGCTCCACAGTTCTGTGGCCTGTGCAGTCTGGCTGATTAAAACAGGAATTGACCAGTACCTGGTACAGATGTGGTTGGTACTTAATGGCTTAAGTAAGGTTTTGTTAAAAACTACAACTCTGAACTGACTAGAGTATCACTTTTCTAGTTTTTGGAGTTGAACCAGACCTGACAAGGGAGGGAGGAAGCATTCCTGTTACACTTACTTTTCAAGAAGCAACAGGCAAGAATGTCATGCTGCTTCCTGTTGGAGCTGCAGATGATGGTGCTCACTCTCAAAATGAGAAGCTAAACAGGTAAGAGAATATCTATCCCTGTGCCAGGCTGAGTTTACCATGGGTTTTGGCATGTATTATGAAAAGGACCAAGAAAAGTTGAGCTCTTTTTTCCTTAATTTTCTGGAAGCCTAAGTGCCATTTCTCTGTAGCAGGGAATGACTGGCTGGGTAACTAGTCTATAGCTGAATCTTGTTCTCCTTGCTTCTGATTCAATAAATTTAGAATCAGGAGCAGTTTTTATACCTTGAGTCTCCAAGCTTGGTTACCCCCTATCCCATGGGTGGCTTTCCTCTCTTACCAGGGGAGATGTGGGAAGGCTGGGAACAGTCTGTTGCCTGCATCAGAAATGTCTGTAGTCTGTTGTGTGGATAGGACTGATTGCAAAAAGCACTACAAATGCAGTTCAAACTAAGACAGTGCTAATGAAAGCTATCTTCTTTCCAGGCACAACTACATCCAGGGGGTGAAGATGCTTGGTGCATACCTTTATGAAGTTTCCCAGCTGAAGGACTAAGTTAGACAATTACCTTTTGGTTTATGGATCAGAAGTCTGAATTATCTTACGAAGAGTCATCAACTACCAAGTCTCACATGGCTCCCCTTTTCCACCAACACTCCTCTGCCTTGGTGGGGGAGAGGGAAACATACAGTTCTGCTTGAACCAAAAATATTTCCTTAAATGCTTACATCAAATGACAGACTATTCTTTATCTGTCCAGCAGTACTGAACTGCATCTTTGTCCCCTCTGTATCACATTCAAGTTGTGGTTTGCTGTATTCATCTACTCTTCCTGTAAAGCAAGAGGAAAGGTTTTCTCTCAACTGTTAAAGCAGCCACCTCACTTGCAGAACTGCTAGTAAAGTTTAAAATTCTTATTTCTGGATATGTCCTGGAAGGAAGTAGTTGAAGTGACAGATTATAGGGCTACACTGGAATGTGTTCAAGGTGGAGTGAGGCATCTGTCTTACTGAGTGATTTGGAAGAGCAGTTTGTCTCTTACAGCTTATACCTGATTGCAGGTTTCAATTCACAGTGAATTGTGTTTTAACAACATTCACTGTGGTAATAACTACTGGCCATCTTTTTGTAAAGCTGTCTTTGTACTCCTTAAAAAGGACAATAAATAATCATGCTCTAGAGTCTGGCTCTTGGTCTCTAAGGATTAAATAATGGGAGGAAAAGCAACTTCAGGTAAGTTGAGAGGAATTTTTCCATGGCCACAGAGGCAGATGAGCAGCATGACTACAAAGACTGTACTTTCATGGAATCCAAGTTTTCATTCCTTAGGATCTGGTGCTTTAACAACTTGTAGACTTGAAACAGATGTTGCTAAATCCTGATCTTCTGAGAGAAAACAAGCTCAGAAAATATTCTATTTTGGCTTGAAGCCACACTAGCATAGCTGATGGTACTGCAGGGGAGTGGGAGGAATTTGGAGTCATAAATAGGGAGAGGAGAGCATCACTCATCGCCACTACTGACTGACATCCAACTTCAAGCTGTCTTTTGGAAACATTGAAGTCCAACACTCCTGGTATTATGTCAAAAACCAAACCCTCTTACATGTGTGCTAATCTGAACTGGATTTGGCTCACTGACTCTGAATTACCTGACCAGCACTAGCAGTCTAAACTAGGTAAGTATTTGAAGTGATGATGATTTGCTCTGAGAACTGTCTGAGAGTATAGTGCAGTCCTGTATCCTGACAAATAAGCAAGCAGCATGTAATGCTTCCTCCCCTGAAGGGCAGAAAGCAGGAATGTCTTGTCTATCTGGTTTTCGCTGTTGCTTGATCTGGAGTCTTTAACAGTGGAAGGCTGTTGGGGCAAGGAGTTGTCTTCTGTTCTCACAGTGAAGCTTCTAAAGCTTCTCTTCTGGTTTTGTTCCATTTGGTT
Source organism: Pezoporus occidentalis (assembly GCF_034315485.1). NCBI lineage: Eukaryota > Metazoa > Chordata > Aves > Psittaciformes > Psittacidae > Pezoporus > Pezoporus occidentalis. Next base: position 29,093,913 of record NW_026915724.1, read on the forward strand.
TGTCATGGAAGATTATGGCTGGAAACAATCTGGTATCATTAAACTTTGCACTTGCAGCTCTGGCGCAGTCTGAGACCCATGTCATATGCCTGTGATAGGACTGGCTAGCACCAAGTATCTGTACACACACTGGGCTGCTAGGCTCTCACCTTTCAGTGACAGTGGGGCTACTCCGCTACAGTATGTGGTCCATACAGAGGACAAGACTGGCTTGCCTGGATAATTAGAGGTCATCTGTATGCTGAGATCAATTAGTTATACGTGGTAACTAGTCCTAGCGGTAAATGGGTTTAAAGCAGCATTCTGAGTTACCGAGTTGACACCACAGACTACTCATGAAAAGACAATTTGCTGGCTGTTGGTCAGTTTTTATTGCTTACTTTCTACCTACTGATTTGAAAAGCATGGAAGTCCAGTTCCTGGACTGAGGTAATACTAGTTTCTAACAGTGTAAAGAAACAGCTTATTTGGGCAAAAAAAAAAAGCTGATTTTGTCATGGACTGTGTTCAGCAAGTGAGCATGTCTGTAGTTGTCTTATTTCACTTACACCTGATTCTTGAGAATCAGTCAATTAGCTCAAGTTTTGCACTGTTGACACCGCATCAGATCCTACACTTACCAAATAAGTACAGCATGGCAGAATTGTGAAGCATGGCAAAGACCAGTCTCTGTTGAAGAGGAGAGTGTCACCAGGATGAGGGCAAGACTGCAGGTGTTTCAGGTGGGTTTGGTTAGCCTGGGTAGCTGCTATGGTTTTAACTTGAAAAACAGGCTGTGGTTCAGCATAATGAGTTTGGATGTACTAACTAAATCCAACTTATTTTTCCATAAGGTTACATGATAGGCTGTCTTAGGAAACTTTAGCTTTGTAATCTTGACCTTGAAGCAGTATGAAGAGTGGAGATAACAGAGCTAATTTAGATAAAGTGAGATGCAAGTTTGTTCATTCTGTCAAAGTACTAACTTAAAAACATTACATTTTTTTTTTAGTGTTACCTGAACTCAATTAAGCTAGGATAGATTCATATATTAAATGTACTTTTTACATTTAGGAGTCAATCTGAATAAATCACCTTCTCAATAATTAATGAAATTCTGCAGGGGATTGAAATTATTCCTCAGTGTCTGCTTAGACTATACAGGAAAGCTTAGCAGTGGATAATTTTGATTCTAGTTCCTAGCCAGTTTGAGCATACCATTCTGCATCATGATGTTAGGTTATTGCAAATTCTGAATGCCAAGATATGTTTTTCTAGTACTTTTAAATATTCATCTTTCTATTATTTTGCATATCCTTAGCAATTCTGAGATCTCTTGAGGCCTGCTTAAAGCACATGCCAATGAAATATGCCAGCTGATGCTGACACATCGGTATGCAGTTTCCTCCTCCTGTCTGGGCAGGCTTATGTTCTTCTCAATCATGAAGACAACCTAAGGGCCTCTTATATTTCTGCCCTTCAGACTGAAAAATGAGATGATAAACACAGTTGGGCAGCTGTTTTTTGTCAGTGTTATTGCGCTCTGCTCTCCTTTGGAAAAGCAGCTGTCCTGTACACAGTTGATCATTTGAATTGTGAGACCTGCTGCAGCCTTGGAGGATATGTGGTCTCTTCACAAAAAATAAAACCCCAAATATTAAATATGTGGTTATAATCTATAGTGAAAAATCTAACCCACAGCACAAAGTGCCAAGAGTTATTTGAAAATGGAATATGTTAGTTATATTCAAGCAAGCCTTTGTATAGAGACATTTCTTCTATTAGCTGTTGCTTGTGAATGTGGAGGAGTGTTTTCTTGTTCTTTTGGATAAAGAAAATGGAACTGCAAATCTGGGCTGTTAATATATGCAAAATTGTATCAAATTCCTGAACTTCAAGGTAGCTGCTAAGATAGATGATGGAATTAAATTTCCTGTTTCTGAACTGCTTAATGGATTTAATGTGCATGTACTGAATAGTGGAGTCAAGGTTAGAGACTTAATAATAAATGGTGTCTTTTGAGCAGTTAGAAATTCTAGGAGGGAGAATTTGAAGGGGGGCTATAGGGATGCTGGGGAGGGACTGTTCATTAGGGACTGTAGTGACAGGACAAGGGGTAATGGGTTAAAACTTAAACAGGGGAAGTTTAGGTTGGCTATAAGGAAGAAATTATTTACTGTTAGGGTGGTGAGGCACTGGAATGGGTTGCCCAGGGAGGCTGTGAATGCTCCATCCCTGGCGGTGTTCAAGGCCAGGTTGGACAAAGCCTTGGGTGAGATGGTTTAGCGTGAAGTGTCCCTGCCCAAGGCAGGGGGGTTGGAACTAGATGATCTTAAGGTCCTTTCCAACCCTAACCTATGATTTTAATTGAGATGCTGCTGCTTAATTTTAAGAAAGCCTATTAAACTCTTCCCTAGACTTCCAGCAACTTGGAAAGCAAAGTATAACTAAAATGTTAAAGTAGTAGAGTAGCTGCAAGAGTCTTTTGCAAGCTAGAATGCTGTTTAGTATTTATTTATAAATACGCCTTTAAGGTGGTGTTTTAGGCTGTCTTACTGTAACAGTAATGGGTTGACATCTTCTGTTACCAACTGTGTTCTGGTGCATCATTAGAAACCTTTAAATGCAAAAAATCTGTTTCCTTTTGGACTTTCCAATAGTACATGCACAGTACAGAAGACCTGGCCTTTGCCTCCCACGTTCTCTATTACTGATGTTCTTCCTGCTCCCACTCTCCTGCTAATTTTTCCAATCATTCACATTAGTGGGGCTATTCTTGCAAGTGGGGCTCACAGCATTTCCCAGCAATACAACCAGGCTTTCACTTTATAATGTGATAATTATATGTTGAGTGGACTGAGTGTCATCTTTTTATGTTAAGACTGTGATTCTTATCATGCTATTGTGGAAAATGCTAGCCAGCAACGACCTTTAATTTCAACTTTATTCTGTAATTGCCACTGCAATAGTTTGCAGTTTCTGGAAGCTGGCACAACAGTATAATAACACTAAATGGAGTGGGAGAAGGTAACTTCTTATTTCCGAATTCCTCTCCATTAACTTCTTTACTATTCGAATGACTAGCAACATGTAAAAACTCTGGCAGAAAAGCAGCAATTTCTGCAAATCCACTGGATGGAACATACTTTTTAATTTGTGTAAATGCCAGAAGTTTAAGGCATCAGACCAATGACACTTGGAAATAGTTTCAGGAGGTTCTCTTGAGGTTTTTCTATTGTGTTCATTGAACCCTTAGCTGGAGAACTCAAGTTCAAAGCTGTAAGAATACAATATTAATTCAAAATACAGTATAGGCTGCATGGAATTTTCAGGAATTGGTTGTCAAGCAGAATTAATAAAAAGAAAGCAAAAGATTTATTTCTGCACAGCTTTGAATCTTATTTGTATTTCAGAAATATCCTGTAATGTTTTGTCAGCCGTATCCTAAACTTTTGTACAAGGCGGCACAGTGCTGCTTGTGATTATTTTAAGGCAGTTTTAACTCTGAGTGGATGGATTCAGAAGCACAAATCAAGAAGGAGGAAGAAAGCAGCAGGAGCTCAGGCGCATATTGGTTACCTATTGTTATCTGGCAACAGAATTTCAATGTAAAAAGACATGAATAAAGTTCCCTGGAATGTGAAGAAGCTGGGGAGAAAGACTAGAGAGAGCAGGCTTCAGAAACTGAGTGAAAGGCTTCATGAGAAAGGGTGCTAAATGAATGTATAGATACATGTTTCTAGAGCATAGACAGCCAGAGTTTATTAGGTTTCAGGCTTTAGACTGCTAATATTCCTTTGCACTGATGGAAATGATGTTTAATGGAATTTGTCTGGTTATGAACTTTAAGTTTGTAGAGCTGTATCTAATTTTTGGGAGCTTTACTTGGAGTTGTCTGACACTTACAGATGGATTTTAAATACCTTGAGACCAGCTGAGAAGCTCCTATTTAAAAGTTAAAAGGAGTTTTGATGAAGGGATTTGAGAAATGGGAGAAAAAGTCTTGTCTTTAACTGCAGATAAGTTCATACATTGATTGGCTTATAATAGAAATAAACTAAAAAGTGTTATCAAACTCATTTGAATCCCCCCCCCATGGAAAACTGGAGCACCAGATTTCCTACTGTATTACATTGCCCACTCTGTGAAAGTGTTTCTATAGGATATGACAGGTAATTGAGTCATCAACATAAAATATTAATAATTTAGGATGATACATTCCATTTTCTTAATGCATTGTAGTTCCACATCTATCATATGTGCAAGTATGACACAGATTTACTGGGACACAGCAGTCACCTTGAAGCTGTGCACAGTAGCAGCTGATTAGCAATACCTGTTCCAAATGTAAAACAAGTTCAGCTTCTCTGATCTCATCAGAGGGAGCTGAGAGCACCTCAGTAATAAATGCTCCTCTAGCGCCTTCAAATAATTTGATGGCTGTGGAAGAAAGCTTTAATGACACAATCCCTGCCACTGACAGACCAGCAAGTCCTTAAGGATGTAGAAGAAAGATCTTGAAAATAATTAGATTTAGTACTAAAGTTAAAATGGGGGCTGGCATAGGAAAATGTTATTTTTTTCAATAGCACACAGCCTGCAATACAACAGTTTTGGAGGGATTTTTTTTTTGTTTTTTTTTTTGTTTGTTTTTCCCACTTAAATTCTTAGCCATCAATACAGAAGGCAAATATATTCAGAAATGTATGGTAATCTGTTCTTAAACTTAGATATAAGCACCTGTTTGCTTTTGAATTTGAATCACAGAGTCTGCACCTATCAAAAATGATCACAATCTGGCACACTATTTAGTCTTTTTTAACTACTGAATGTAAGAATTTGGGGTGATAAAATGTCAGTGGTTTATGAATCGAAGAATCTCCTTTAAGTCTGGATATAAATCCAAAGTAGAGGATACGGTGATTTTGAACTGTGAAATGTTCAGAAACTTGTTTGTTTCAGTTCAGAGCAGGACAGCAAGTTTTCACTTCACACACTTTGCATAAAATTATAATGCAAAAATACAGATTGTAATTAATCTGTTCCAAATACAATTTTATCTGTGTTGATAGAAATCCCTGTGTCATCCTGAGTCACTTAAACCTCTGAAGTTATTCTGTAACTCAAAACTAGAAACAGCAAAATGGTATAAAAGCCTCTTTCTTGTAGTCTGTGACTGGAAGGAATTGGTTATGTCAGGTAAGACAGGTGCATTCATAAATGATGCATAAGCTTAGAAGCTCGATCTGACATGCATTTTTTGCATAGATTTATCAATATTCACTGAGTTTTCAAGATTGGCAAAGTGTGACTTAGATCTTACTGTTAGCAAAGGAACACAGCAAATGCCAAAAAGCCCACTCTCTGAACCCCTTGTTTCAGTACTTAGTGGCACGTGTCACCTGGATAACATCCATTTGTCTTTCAGTTTAAAGATCAAAAGTTCTTTCTGTGTTTTCTCAGTGCTCTGAATTTGAGAGCTTGATCCTGCTAAATCCGTTTGCCAGTTTAAAGCCCAATTATTAGTCACAGGAACAAATGAAATCTCCAGATAAGATGACACCATGCTGAGATAATTCAAAAGGAATCAGTCACACTACTTCAGGCTGACATTTCTCCTTCCTCACCCCCGCCTCGGCCTTGAAATGTGGCTCTTTGAAAACTGACTGTTTATGAGAAGCAGAAAAAAAAACTTCTTTTTCCCTTAGTTTGCAGGATTCATCTAAAGCCTCAACTGTGAGAGCTGTGTTATCTTTTTAATATTTCCATATCTCCACAGATCACTTTCTCTCAGCTAAGGAAGAGCAAGTCTAGATAGATAAAAGGCATGTTTACTTGTGGCTGGGAAGGGCGCACACCAGTGAAGGATCTGACATCTCTGACACCTTTGTATTCAGCTAAGATTTCTCACAAAGTACTAAATGGATGGTTTGGAGTCATAAGGTTCATTTTCCTGATTTAGGTTCCTCTATATGTTTTTTTTTTAATGTAATTACTACTATGGAAATGAAGGTATGTGCTGCCTCTAGCAATACTTTTAATAATAACTTTTCCTTTATGCCAGCAGTGAATGATCGAATAGGTAAAAGGAAACTTACTGCAAGTGGAGAAGACAAGACTGATGTTATAAATGTATTTGTACTTCTTTAAATGAGATGGAAAATATAGGGCCATTTCATTATTTCATTGAGTTCAGTCCCCATTTTCTTGTGCTAAATTACATGTATATGTTGGTGTGTGTGCTCCTCAGGTAGCTTTTTTTTTTCATGAATCCACTTGTCCAGCCATTTTCCCCATAGGTACCAACACAAAAACAAACTATTCTAACCTCTATAGTCTTAATGAGGGAAGGCACCACAGGGAAGTAAAGAGGATATCAGGGTATGGGTTATTTCCTATGTGCTTTGCTATAGTCTAGGATAATGACATCTGGCATAAGAAATAGAAGAAACCCGCTACACAAAAAGTTTGTGTTCTGAAACAGAGGCATAGCCAAAGAAACAGATACTGGGTGCTTCCCACATAGGCAAGTGAAAAAAATGCTGCCTCTAAATTTCCAGCATTTCTTTACGAGTAGTTTCTATGTAATTGCATATCATTGAGATTTATGATTGGACTCAATGATCTTAAAGGTCTTTCCCAACATAAATAATTCTATGGATAAAGGATATCCAGCTGTACAATAGCCTGTCTGTCCCAACATACAGGGAACCAAAAAACACAGCGTGGTTGTGCAAATAAATGTGAAACAAAAGCTGTAGGTGTGTCAAGCTGATGTGGTTTGTGGTTCTGAGTCAAACTTTGAAAACTGGAGTAGTTTGGTTATGCTGCCCAGTAGCACTCTGCTACTAGGGAGGGGTTTGGGGGATGAGCGGTTTGGGGTGAGCATTGGACAAGAGCCTGGAGCCGTGCAGTGGGGAGCAGTGCATGTAGCAGTGTATGGGACACAGCTCCATGCTATCAGGTGTTTCTGCTAGGGGAGCAAGCTGAGGGCCGCCCTGAAACTTAGCTCAGTGTGGCAGGGAAAGCCCAGCACCTTCTCAGAGGTAGGTGAGAAATGAGGCATTTGGGTGCCTGAGCAGAACACCCTCATTTAAAACAGATGAAAATCAGAGCTGGTGATAGCATTGCTCACCTGGAGCGCAAGCATCTTGTGGCTCAAGAATGTGTCCAGGCAATGTGTATCTGTGATGTGATTTCCCCACCCCCCCCAGCCTTCCCATTGCCCATCCTTCAGGAAAGGGTGCATAGTTTATTGCAAATGGGGAGAAAATACTTTTCTTCCTGGTCGAGCTGAGTTCTTAAAGATTGGCTTCCAGGCAAGAAAAGAGGAGCACATGGTGGAACCATTCCTTTAACAGCTGTTTGTGCATTTGAGCTTTCATAGCTTAAATTAACTTTTAAATATTATCATCATTATTATTATCATGGCATTTCTTTTTTTTTTTAGTTCACCTTAAAATTTAACTCCCTCTGAAGTGCAGTGAGTGAGGGGATACAAACTTTATCCATCTTCATGAATTATTTTAAATATTTCAGCCACAATTTCATAACTTGTGTAAGGATTTAGGTGCTCAGCATGTGGGATTAATGGCTTATATCCAAACTATTGATTTACAGAACTGCCACTTGCTTCAAAGTTAAGAGCTATAGCAGTAGCTCTAAATGTTCTGATTCCCACAGCACAAAAAACGCAAAGCCATCGTTGCCTTTTAAGCCATGTCAAGACACACGCTACACTTCTGTCGAAAGGCCTTTGAACATGTGAGAAACTTCTCTGCTTGAGAAGACTGCAGCAAAGAAAGCAAAAAATATGTCTGTAGGGAAAGTATTTTAAGCCTAAACCCTGGTGGGATGAGTAGGCGCCTGTCTTGCATTTTTCTACTGTTTTGTGATTGTTGAGACACTATTGCATCAAAACAGCTGCTGATGGCATGACTTGCTTAGCATGTGAAGGGTGCAGAGCCTCAGTTTAATGAGTGTCTGCTCTGGGCACTTCAGGCATGTGCTTTACCCTCGATATAGTCAGTAGAACTTTGATAGGAGCAACATGCTATGAAATATCTCATGCTCCTCCTTAAAGAGGTCACAATCACCTTGCAGTGGTAACATCTGTTGCCTTGAGATGCAATGGTATTGTGTTTATATATAAGTATATACAGTGGGTTCCTTTCTAAGCTATTTAAGAGCAACTTGTATTCACCAAGATAAGAACCTCTCTGCTTGTTTTGGCCTTCTCCCAAATACACTTCAAGCACAGGAGGGCTGCAATGGAAAGGTACTCACAAGCCTTTCTTCAGAGGCTGCTGCCTCATACCCAGGTGGGATGCAGAAGTCAGCAAAGTGTGAAACTGAGTTAACTTTGTGGTGCTCCCGACGCATGCCTTGAGGGACACCATACACACCACCACCTCAGTGACTCATTCCCCGCCAGTTCCTGGACCACATGGAAAGCTGGGAAGAGGCAATGTGAAGAGCTGCATAGACAAAGTACTGCATGGTTAGTATCTGCTTCACCATGTGAGTTCCTAAAGCTGGTCTCTGATGTCTGTTTGGAAATGACTGTGAATTTTCAGCAGAATAAAAACCTCACCTGCACAGAGAGGTCACCCTTAAGGGAATGATGCTGTTATTTGGCTGAGTAAAGCTGTCTGAAGGACATCAAGATAGGAATAACCTCTTGCCTTTGTTTCAGTGTGATTGATATCTGAAAATACTTTTGCTTAATTGTTAAACAAAATGAATTTAGTCTTGTGCTTGGAAAAACAGAGCAGCCTCCTGTCTCAGCATTCAGTGCAGTATACTGGAAAAGGTGCTGGACAAGAACAACTTGTTCATTCCTCCCCAGGGTGTACCACTTAAAGCCTGCATTCTTGGAGATCTGTGTGCAGAGAGCTTGCTGATTTACCTTCTAGGCGGTGAGAAGGCTTTGTGTTACTGCTCTTCCTTTACAGAGTATTTCCAGTCCTTGTGGCCCTGCTCCTGGAAGGTGGTGTTCATCATTGCTCCACGTCAAGGACAGCCTGTAGTCATTAATGCTTGTAAAGCACTGTGTGATTTCTTGCCTGGGTAAGGGGGTCTTTTCTAAGTTAATCTCTGTTCACTGACATACCCAACTGCAATTACTGATGCTCAGGTAACTACTAATTTAGGGTTTTGGGGGTCTTTACCTCTCTAGCAGTGCAATCTCACTCCACTGTTGACAAGCTCTTGAAGCAGGCAGTATTGCTTATGATTGTTTTGAAAGGTGATGGCTGGGAAATATTCTTCAGACTGCAGCATGGAGTGGGAAGGAGCGAGGAGGTGGAAGAGCTTCCTCCTGCTGCACAGGGAGCAGATACAGAAATCCTTTAGGGGAGATATATTTGGGGGATTTACACTTCCAGGAGGCAATGAAAACAAGTTATACGAAGGCAGTATATTGAGAAATGACAGTAAGATGCAATAATAACCATTTACTACTGATTATGACATTATAATATCATTCTCATTTTCCTGTAAGACATCTTCAAGAAATAGAAAATAGCTGGTTTGAGCTAGAGGCAGCTACTTAGAGTCATAGGTAGCACTGAAAACCCTCATAAAATTTCTGTCAATGAAAAGGTGCTCCTTTCTTACATGTTTGCTTATGCAAATTGTAATTTCTTAAGACAACTTTTTAATTAAAGTAACAGTTAAGGCATGCGAATTCTGCTGAAGTGCCAGTGAAATTAAGTTAACTCTTGTTTGCACCACCACTTTATCACCAACTGAGGCTGCTGCCCAGATGTAGTAATAGAAACACAAAGTAGGAGACCATCTCTACCCTGAAGAGCTTACATTTTCAAAGGACAAGAGGAACAAAGACATTGATGCTTTGTTTTCCTTATCCTATTGTTTTAGTTCTGCTCTTATTTTTCTGTAATTAACCTATTTCCTCCTGCTTAAATGCTTACTGTACTCCAAAGAGGAGTTGTCCATGCCAGCACTCACCCAAACTATTCAAGTTGGTTCTTTAATTTATTGTAGTTTATAAGTTATCACCAGAGAGTGTTTTTATTGAGGAGATAAAGCTGAGTAAATTCAAAAATGCTTCTAAACAATGTTGGTCATGTTTACGTGCTTATGATAATCCATAAATGGAATAATGACTGAAAAAGAAAATAATCTCCTATACTGACTCTAAACCCTGTTCCAAGTTATAGGTTATAAAATAAGGAGCAATTAGCAATGAAAGAACAAGATACAAAGTAATCATTGCTTCCCCCCCCCCCCCCCCGAAGATAGATACAGTGGTAAATAAGCAAATAGCTGAATGACTGAATTCAGTTGACCTATTTCTTATCTCACTTGTGCTATCATAATTCAGGAGTAACATCAGTGTGAAACATCAAGGTGGGATACATGTAAAAACAGAATTCTTATAAATAAATGCAAATAAACATTTAATTTCTCTAAAACTTCTGCATTCATTTGCATAAAAGTTTATATATATTAAGAACAAATACTGAAAGGAAGCAAAGGTCTTTATAAGGCTCTGAGATAGGACCTTGACCTCCCTTGGAAAACCAATGCTTGTTACTGAATCTGACCATGTGAATAGCAGTTCTTTCAAAACGGACAGAGGACCACAAGGATAGACCCTTGTATGCAAACACAAGCACCTAAAATTTGATATAAGTTCAGAGGCACTCTGGTATGGAAGAGCTATCAGCAAAAAGGTGGTGAGGCTATCCACATGTAAGTGAACACAGTGCGCTTGGATGTGGATGTCAAAAGCCATTCCAGCAAGTCAGAATACAGGAAATATTATTCACGTATACTTTAATTTTCGTTTTGATGCTCACTGTGTTTTAGGAGCATTCTGAACTGCATTAGTAGCTCAGCCTTATATACCAGTGCATATAGTTTGGTACTCAGCTGTACTTCCTGTAGTTGTTTCCTATTAACCTTTTTGCTGTGAAAAGAGCATAAGAGAGTGCAGCTATCTTTCCAGAAGGATCTCTTTATACCAATGTTTATCTGATTGCAAACCAACGAGCAGTCAAGCTCATAAAATTTTCTCAGGTGAGAAAATAGTGAATTACTTCTTGTCAGTGGGCACAGAGTGAAACACTACTTCCTGGGAGAAATTCTTAACAGATATGTATTCTTTTCTTTTCCCATTTTCAAATCAAAGTAACAAAAACCACGTCTCTTCTCCAAGTCCTTCAAAATACTATCATAAAGCAGCAGTGCTGAAGTGCTTTCTGACACTGTAATTCCTGCTAGGATTTAGGTCTTCCACAGAGAAAGGGAGGAGGAAAGGGATATGGGAAAATTTGTCATAGGTTGATGTGGTAGTGATTTGAATATCCTGCTTGGATTATTATAGGATAGAGAAGTAGACTTTAAGCATCTAAACCAAAAGTTAATCTTTAATTTAAAAGTAATCCTTCATAACTGCTGAACTTAACAGTGAACTGAGATGAAATGCCCCTGTTCTGTAGGTGGAAGAGGAGACCTTGCCAGTTCAAGCTCTCATCAGTAGCCATAAAAGCAGCTGCAAAACAAGAGCACAAAGAGGTAAGGAGTTTCTTTTTTCACTGTAATCTGTATTACAGCAAAGCAGAACTGATAAACAGGGCCTCACTTTTTTCTCTAAGGAGTCAGCTTGAGCAAAGGCAGGGCTAGTCACTTGCACTCTCTGAAATGCCCTTCAGGCAGCCCTGTGAGCTGGTGTCCATCCCTCTACATGTGTCTGGATCTCTGCAGCTCCTGGTCATTACCATGACAGTGGCTGCACATGGTTAGGGTTGTGTTCAAGAGCTGCCACCCAAAGAGCTGCCATCCTCCTCCTCCAAGGGTATCACCTACTCAGCTGGAGAGATGACCGAGGCGCGATTGCCTTCTTCCACAAAAGGTAGGCCACTTATCAGTTAATGTTTCTAAAGAAAGTTAAATAATAACCATATTATCTCAGTTATCTTCCTTGGTGATGGTGGCTTAGAGGGAATGTTCCTTTCAGTGGATCCCACCACTGGTTTGGTAAATTAGCTTCTACTGCCATACACATTTTTATCTCCTTTCATGTCAAATGTTCTTCATGTTATTTGCAAACTAGGTGAATTCTGACTTTGTTTATTCTGGGTTTTTTGCAAAATATTCCATTTTCATTGGCGCACTCCCCGTGCACACACTTCAAATGCTGCATTGCAGGGAGGAAGGCGTGTGAGGCATGCACTTCAGGAATGTCAAGGAGGGCAGCAGAGCACGTTCAAGAGCTGCTTCTCAAATGTTTGTAAGTTTAGTTGATATTTTATCAAAGAGTCATCCTAGTTAAAGAATCAACTCGGATTTCTTGTTAAATCACTACCTAAGAAGGCTAAGTTTTCTTTTAACAGTACTTCATGAGACAGGAGGGAGACACAAAATGTTCTTACTACCAAGGAATGAAGGAAGAGAAACTGAGTGACTGTCATGCATTATTTCTAAAAACAGTCATACTACATTTTTCTATAAAGCAGCAACTGCTCTTTAAAATGAGATCAAATAAAATACACTTGAAATTGAACACTGAAGTCTTTGTTTGGTATTTCCACCCCCAGGCTTTCTCATCCATTTTTCTCTTCCTTGTAACACTGAGCTATTTTAGCCTTGCCTGGTATCTTTCTACTGCTTTATTAAACTGACTCCCTTTTCTACACAAGCTTTCCCAGTTGCAATACAAATGCTTTCAAGCAGTACTGGCTGTTAGCAGCAAATTAACATGAAGTTCCCTCTGCTACTCCCCTCCCTCAAGTACTGCACAACATAGCTGCTACCTAATATCTGGTTTGAATTACCAGTATTTGGTGCACTCTGCTCATCTGCAGGACTGCGTAAGTATCTCCTCACATTCATTTTCCGAACTTAGGCATTGCTCATGCTTACTTTTGTTTCTGAAAGCAATTACTTATGGGATATTCTGTAAGCTTTTCTCAAAGTCTGTGTCTCTGTTTCAAAAATATCACTGAATTATTTAAAATATTCTTAGGGTTTTTTCATCATTTGACTGTTTCGGGTTGTTTTGTTTCTTTCCTTCAGTGCATTGTAGTTTCCTTATTTCATTTTCTGAAACAGTTAAAAGCTAATGAAACATGACTTGAAGACAAGTTTCTCATCTGCATCTTTCTGGGTCATTTGCATGTAACGTGGATAAAGAGGAAGATACCATCACCACAGTGCATGTTTCCTGTATAAGCAGCCCTTTTGTCATTCTGACCTTCATGTAATATTAAAGGTACGTGTTTCTTCAAGTCATCATAAGGTATCAGCTATATGTATACTCATTCTTTTCATAGTGAAAATGCATAGAATTTAGCAAAATTGAATATTTCAATGGAAAATCATATATGATGAAGACACACTTGTGCACTGCATGAGCTTCGTTACTCTAGTAGCCATGTTATGTGTAACCTGTGCTATGATCCTCCTTGTTCAAGTATGGCATACCCAAGAGGTACTTTTCTGTAAGCAACTGTCTGATTTTCTATGGTAGGTTAAATGAGAGCACTTATAGTGGGCTCTGTTGAAAACATTTTCCAAACTGAGGTTTGGAAATGGCAAAGTAGAAAGCATGAATAAAATACATGTGAAACTAAGGCATTTGCAGGCTTTGTGGAAAACGAAGGATGCTTCCCTCCTTTTGTTTATCATGCTTAGGTTTTCAATCTACATCTTCTCATCAGAGAAACGCAATTGAAATTATTAGTATTACCATAGCCTATCACCTTAGCAATGCATCAAATTTATGGAATTGTGGATGGACCTGCAACTACACATTTTGTCACCAGTATAGAATATTTTTAGATTCAAAGTGTTGGGTTTTGACCTTGGAGTTTATCCCATTGCGCACCACAATACAGCAGCTATTCTGAATTTAGCCAGCCAAGGATTTAACTAGCCAAGTATTACTCTGCTAACACCAATTCAAGAACCTGCAGCAGGAACTTCAAGGAGGGAAAACACTTCTCAGAATCTTATGGGTTTTAAATATTCATTTGTCTTGTCAAAAACAAGGTGGCAGAGAGGTTTGCAAGTACTAAATGACTTCTGCACTTATGAAGTGTTTCAGTGTTGACACTGTTCTTACTCAACCGCAAAAGCTATTTGTTGTCTGATACTCTCCTGTGTCAGGATAGCTCTACCTTATTCATGTAAAATATGCAACATGTGTCAGTGAATCAATTTTTCTCCCATTCTTCTGGAAATGAAGAAAATGAAAGATGAATTCCCTGGGCTACTGGTCTGAGTTGATGTTTGCAAGTCTTCCCTGGGGTTGTCTTCCCAGAACACACAATTGGAACTTTGTGCATTGAAAATTGATGTGAACTTAAAGGAGGCTTGAGTAAGCTCAGCACTTTACAATTGTCTATGCTTTCTAGCAGGATGTCTCTAACATGTTGAATTTTATCCTTAACTTTCTGATAGCCTCTATCTAGTCTAGTGGAAGGTGTCCTTGCCTCTGGCAGCGGGGGTGGAACTAGATGGTCCCTTCTAACCTGAACCATTCTACAATCTCAGCTCTGGGCAACTCTCTAAGGCAGTAATGTCTTCACCATCCACTCCAGCGTTGGAGACAGAGATTTTCCAGTACATTGATGAACACCAAAGTGATTCTATTGAGGTAGGAACTATATTGCAGTGAAATGACAAGTGCAGAACTGTTGCCCTGGAGGCCTGTGTTTTATGTGCCAAATGAGCATTTGCCACATGGGTAATGAGCAGGTTTCCAGGTCTGGCCTCAGGTGTGCTACATGTTCTTCACAAAGCAAGGCTGCAAGGGGACAGTCTGTGCTGGGGACCCTTCAGGTGGAAGAGGGATTTGCATGGACTTCCATAAACCAGATGGCTGCAGGCATCCTTTGAGTGTGGGCAGAAAGAGGCTCCACTGAGAGAAAATGCATGTGCATGGGAGAAGCAAGCAGATAGGTTGCTCTCTCACTTGCTTTAGCTCAGCATTGGTTATTGTAGGTTTGCTCTTGACAAGGAGAGGGGTCTTGCTCCCATGCTGGTTTGTGCTTTCCTTTTTTCATTTTCCCTGTGAAGAGGCAGAAACATAATTATGCCAGTCAGTATCAGTTATGCATAAAAGTGATGAGCACTTCTGAACCCTTATGAGGATCACTGAAGTAATTCATACATAATGCAATTTCTGCAATGCAATATGGTCAGCATCTAGTCTGCCTCCTCTTCCATGGAATTTTACATCCATGGTTGACAGTGGAAATGCCTAAGTGTGGGTACCCTCCTTGTTTAGAAAATCAGGACTCTCAACCCTGCGGACCCGTCTAAGCAGTTCCTCTCAATTCTGAAGCCTTATAGCACCCATGACATTGCTGTGATGGGATAGAAATGAAACCGTCTTCCAAAGTGACACTTCTCATGTTAAAGGGCCAAACACTGCAGCATCCCGGGTGATTTAACTCCACTTCTTTCCTCCTTGTGCAGGATCTTAAGGAATGGGTGGCTGTGGAAAGCGATTCTATTCAACCATATCTGAGGAAAGAAGTAATACGAATGATGGCGCTGGCAGCTGACAGACTTGTGGCACTTGGAGCCACTGTTAATTTAGTAAACTTGGGGTCACATCAGGTGCTTGTCTGATTCTTGTATTTAAAATATCATATTTGCACATGTGGTCTGCCTATTGCATTCAGTGCTATGTATATGCATAGGCATGTTATGACATACTGGTATTTTTGATAGCTAAATAACAATTTATCAGTAGTTCCATAACTACATGATACCTACTGAAATCAGTCCCTCCTCAGACTGTCTGCAAACAGACTTGGGAGACTACACAGGCAATCCAAATGGAAATAGATGTTTTCTGCATATCATGGACAGTTTGATGATTTTAACTGGTGGGAAGCAGTCTGCAAAAGTAAAAGACCTGATTTTTTCACCAGGGCTCATTTTTACATTCTTCTGAGTAATGAAGCATTATAGTTAATGCATCGTTCTTCACCAAGGTGCCTATATGAGGGAGGTAGCTTTTACAAGGAAAATGTTGCCCAACAGAAGGTGCTAGCTATCTTGAGCATCACCTTTGGGTTTGGGAGCTTCTAACAAATGCTTCAACCCATTTTCTTAAGGATTGTTGGAAAGCAGCACACGAGTTAATCTCTGAGAAATCTTTGCCTTTAATTGACTTACCTTACTGTAGCTGGAGGCTGTCAGATTTCTGTTCTAACAGGAATTCAGAACTTCGCTAATAGTGATTCCCTTTTCCATCCTCTGAGGGTTATGGGAAAGATTGTTGAGCCTTAGCAGAAGGACCTTGCATCACAGCACTGCTTTAATATTTCAGGTTATGTCATTTAATAGTCGTAATGAATGCATTTCAGTTTAATGAAATGTTGTAATGAAAAGCTGTAATAATGCATTGCACTTGAAAACTGCATGCACTTGGCATGCAGTTATGATTGCCAAAATATATAGCAAAGTCTGTGTTGGCAGCAGGGGGAATGGATTACCTGTTGCTGGAGCAGAGACCAGAGATACTTTTCTCTGCCCAGGGCAAAAATAATGTTTCACAAAATGGGTTTTTCCTTTGATTGCTTAGCAAGAAGCAGCTAGATTTTTTTGGTTGCAGCAGGCCAATGCAGACTGATATTACTGGTGAATACAAGGAAGCACGCATTCCTTCTCTTATTTCTTTTGTGAGACATCCAGCATCTCTTGGCCAACCTCTTCTGCACAGTATGTCACAGGATTATTTTAGAGTCTTAACTTGCTTCAAACCAGCCTGAAATAGCTGCCTCCTGCCAGCAAAATCGGATTTTGTTTTTGTATTTGAGGTTACAGGCCTCCTACCCTCTGTCTGTGGTGAAATCAAACCCCTAATCAATTTGTGTGGCTTTTCACTACTTCAGTGTCACAATATCTGCTTTTTCACTACAGCAAACAGCCATTTTTGTCTTCCTCAGTGCTACAAAGTAAGAGTTTAGTAACAAGGCCATTTATGACACTAAAATATTAGAAGAGCTTCATAAAGTCCCTGCAGAATCTAAACAGGTGGAGAAAAAAGTTAATTTCTCTTGGTAGGTTAGGGTTGGTTTCACAGTCTGATTTGTGCACCTGAACAAATGACAGCCAACTGAGTATGTTGAAATATTTTCACTTCTGAGAATTACAGAGTGTTTTTAATGATGTTTGAGAGTTTTCAAAGGTTTGTTTTTCCTTAGTTTCCTTTTTTAATGTTTCTTCGCAGCTGCCTGATGGCCAGGACCTCCCACTGCCTCCTGTGATTCTTGGGGAACTGGCAGAGGATCCACAAAGCCCCACTGTATGTTTCTATGGTCATGTGGATGTGCAGCCTGCCAAGAAGGAAGATGGCTGGAAAACTGACCCTTACACACTGACTGAAATCGATGGTGCGTCATCACTTTTGTATCATTGTTTGAATACACAACTGAGATTGAGTGCAAGGAGGCTCCCTATATATTTAACCAAAGCATGAGGACTTCCCCCATGGAAATCTCTGGGACAAATCCAGCAGCCTTGACTCTTGATGATGTGACTAGTGAGACTCATCAGTGATTACCTGCTTGATGTGGAAGAGCCACATGAGCTGTCAATGCTGCTTTAAGAGTATTTAACGGACAATTCATTTCTGCTTCAAATTATTAAGTTGTATCAACCATTATCCTCTCTTGCACTTCCTGTTCTTGCTTCATGATCCTTTAGTATCTTCACTTGCCACCCTGGTGTTAAGGAGCATTAATGGTGGAAGAATGTGAAGCCCCTCTTAATGTAATCATCCTTCCACTTCAGCTAGCTGAGCATGAAAAGCTCCATTCACTGAAGGAACAAAAATAATGGGTAGACGGTCAGCAGATGAGTAAGACCCAAAGAACCCTGAAATCCTGATTCCCAAGGCTGTGCTACACCCATTAAATTGCCCTTTCCTATTGGCTGGAACTGGTTCCAAACAGCCTTAGTGGGGTAGCTCCTAAACCTTCAGTGGAGACTTTACCTGAAACGAAAATCTGTCCCTGACTGTACAGTCAAACACATAAAGTTACATACCTAGACTTGTAGCTTCAAGCTATTACTGTGAGATTTATCTGTGGGGCTTTTGCTGCTTGTTATGTGGGCTGGCTGATGTGTATGGAAGCTGCATACTGTAAAAACACTTCAGGGGTGTGTTCACACTATGTCTGGTGTTAATAAAGAGCTCTTAAGAACAAAAGTGAAGCTCAGAAACTGGCATGTAGCTGAAACATGGTGTACATATGTCCTGGTTTCAGCTGTAACAGATTTTTGTGGTTTACTTCCTAGTAGCTGCTGCAGTGCTGTGTTTTGGCTTCAGTCTGAGAACAATGCTGATAACACTGCAGTGGTTTAAACCACACCAATATAAAAGGAAAGAAAGGAAAAAAACAGAAGTGTACCAGTCCATTAGGGAACGCCCATCACATTATTAAAAACAAGTTGATGAAATCCTGACTCTTCTGACACTTTACTTGACATACCACTACAGCTGCTATGGCAACAGGAATTTGCTGATTCCGTTGAAGTGACAAGAGAAGTTTCAAAGATTGTTTAAAAACTTTCCTCTTCTTTTTAAGGAAATCTCTATGGGCGTGGAGCAATAGATAATAAAGGACCTGTCCTAGCTTGGATAAATGCAGTGGAAACATTTAAAGCCTTGAAATCAGTAGGTATCAAGAGAATTATTATTATTATTATTACTATTCTTATAACATCTCTGGAGGGATACCTTTACATTCTTGTGAGTTAGATGATACATCTCCACCTCAACAGACTACATATATTTTGGAAATATTAGCTTATTTCTAATGCTATATCCAGGGCACTGATCCCACTCCAGCAAGAGTCTGCTTGTGAGCATTTCTCTTTTGAACAGTCTGTATGCAATGTAAATATGGAATTGCTGTCATTGAACTGTAGAGGAAAACACACTGAGGGAAGCATTCAATATGTATTACATACATTAAACAGCTTTGATACCCTGTTCTCTTGAGAGCTTTTAAAATGGTAAAATAACATGCAGTGCAGATAGCTCATGAAGACTCATCTCTGCTGCTACAGTCTGCTGATCTTTGGTTTTGTCTACCTACAAGTTACCTTCAATTTATACGTATGTATGAAGAGAGTAAGTATCTAAGCCTGTTCGTACATAATAGGCTGTTCTTTCAATGTGTTCGATTTATCAAAGCAAATGCTTTGAATGAGTGCATTAACGAAGTACAAATACACTCGCTTAGAGACTGACATATCTTTATGAGCTAAAATTTTGCCTGAATTACTACAATGACCAGCATAGTTATCTTTAAATCAGTCTGCATATTTAATACTTTTGGGCTAGTTGTATCTCCAGTGCAAAGCTAAACCAACACACAGCTGAAACTTTCAACATGGTTAGCAAGCATCTTTAAGGTGAATTTGCACAACGCGTTTTGTTAGATTGCTGAGAAACAGTTTTATGCCTCTTTTCTGATGTTACGGCACAAACTGAGCATTAAGTCTTGACTTCTAAAGTCCTTTTGCAGCCTTCTGGAAAACTAATGTTTTTCTTGCATCGACAGTACTGAATTGAACTCGATGCCTCTCAAGTGCTAGCAAACCCATGTTATTTGTCCACAGATGAGCTGTTGGAAGTGGATATGGTTATGGGGCTGTCTGAATCTTTCTAGTTTTTCAAATCGCTAACAGCTATTTTGGCATTTTAACAAGCAAGCAAATAAAAGAAATCTTTGCCGTATAAAGTCTTTCCCTAGAAAACAGCACAGCCCATCAAACAATATTCACGAACATTTTGTTTCCAAATCTTTTGTGGTCGTTTGATGAACCATTGGTGCACCCATCCATAACACAAGTTCATTTAATTCTACACATTTGTTCCTGCATTTAAGTTGAGTATTGAATCAAAACAGAAAACATCTTAAAGCCTGTAAGAAGAAAATGAATTGGAACAGGAAACTACGTTCAAATTTGTATCATCTCCTATGGGAAGTGTCAGCATTTCTAACTTGAACTATTCAATAATAGAAGTTCTCTAATTACCCTTGGAAATGCAGCCTTATGAACTAGTAGGCAAATGAATTCATGAGTGCTAAAAAGACAATTACAGTAGAATCACCAGCAGCCTTTTTTTCCACCATGTGAGTAACTCGGGCCGTAGATAACGTTGGGGTAACCACAGCAGTGCCCCTCCGCCAGTGCTTCCCGCATAGGCACTAACACTGGAGATAAAGAGGCAGGAATTTTTCTGTGACAATGCAACTGCTATTACACAGTTAGAATTTCCAAAGCAATTAGAATGTTTAATAGCACTGAGAGAAAGCCAATTTAATGAGACAGTCCAGCAAGTCTCCTGAAAACACAAAGAAGGAAAAAAAAATATTGCCTATTCTCCTTCAAAAATGAAAAGCAGATAAAAACATGAAGACAACCAATTTTTTTCTGGGAAACTATGTATCTGTCTATTACTGCCCTTTCTACTGAAGCAAACTGTATATCCTACATCCTTCTTTTCCTAACACAGCACGTACTACAAGCCAGTCTGCTTCTGATTTAAAAGTTTATTTATTTATTTTTGAGAGTGCTTGTTTCTTATCTAGATTTCTCTAATGTTCATTTAGGCTATGCCAGTGAACTTCAAGTTCGTAATTGAAGGCATGGAAGAAGCAGGGTCCTTGGGGCTAGAAAAGTTACTTCAAGAGGAGAAACAGTGCTTTTTCTCTGATGTTGATTATGTTGTGATTTCGGACAGCCTTTGGCTCAGCAACAGGAAGCCTGCCCTTACATGTGGGAGTCGGGGAAATGCCTGCTTCTTTGTTGAGGTAAAGGACACAGGTTCATTTGAACTGTGCCCCTGAGCAGAAAGCAGGGATGTACCTGCAATCACAGCTGCATCTGCATGCAGTGAACGACTGAGCGTGAGCTTAATATTTAAAAATACAGAGCTTTCTTCTATACTGTTTTTGGCTTGTGCAGATTTCCCTCCTCATTTCAGTTCAACTAGCCTTTCATTAATTTCACTTTAATCATAATTTCTCCAACTGCCTCCTTCTCCTCAGTCCCTTTCCTATACCATTACTCTCCTGCCACACTCCCAGGCTTTTCTCGTCACTCCCTCTGTACATCAACTCTGTTCTCTTTCAGCTTCGCCCCTATACCTCCTCTGACTCTCTTGCTCCAAAACCATTTCTTCTGCTGCTCTGCCCTTTTGCAGAAGACGCTGCTTAGTGCAATGTGTTTGCCTAAAGGGACTCATTTTAGTTGGATCCCTGGGTTTAAAAGCCACACAAAATTTTTGTAACCATTTCCAGAAGCAAGTAACAGTGGATTGTAGTATATTTAGCAGCTAACATAAGCTACTGTGAAATGAAGAGCAGAAGTTTCTCATCTGGAAACTTCCTGATGAAGCATAAAAGGAAGTCAGAGAGAAGATTAAAGCCCTCTGTAACTAAAGAAAAATCTGCATTAACCTTTATGTCTGAAAAAGAATGAAATTTGTTTTTAACCAAAAGGGCCTCGGCAGCCTTGATTCAATTCTTTTAAGTGTTGGTTAAGAAAAATGATGCTATTAAAACATCAAAAATGATGTCTGCCTGCTACCAGATGGCTGTAATGAGGTTTTGAGAAAAATAAAGAAGTTTGTTGCAGGAAAATAGTTTATGATAAACCTGAATATGAAAATGTGTCTGGAAAAAGAACGCATTTGATAAACCAAATGCCTCTTTCTCTTCTAAAGCTGTATGAGTCAAGAGACTTCTAAATTCTTATTTGCTGCTATCTGAAATGAAGGTTGGACATATATTTTCTTAATGCAAATCAAGTAAGGTTCTTTCTTGCCTTTATTATGAAGATTTTGCATTAAATAGAAGGGATAGAAAACTTGAATTTATTCTGCAATGTTAGAAACAGTAATATGGAAGTGTTTCACTTAGGAAGTATTTAATTTTACTGAAACAAAAGTGGGAATGGAGAGAGACCCTTGCTCTCAAATGCCTCTTAAGTGCTACAGACAGATGAGTTTCTCTTTCTAGTAGTTAACAACAGAGCCCTATCTTCTCTTCACCAAAGATGATGTTTCCATTTTATAAATAGAAACACATAATAATTTTCTATACTTTTGTGACCTTGTTTAAAAAAATGAAGCCACCGGTTGTGATAGAAAGCAACCACTCACAGAAGAATAAGGTAGGGAGTGTTTTATATAACCAGTGGTTTTGGTACAGGTTGAATGTGGCAGCAAGGACCTTCACTCTGGAACTTTTGGAGGCATCATTCATGAGCCGCTGATGGACCTCATAGCTCTGCTGGGTAATAACATGCATCATTGTTCAGGAGTAACCGGGGAACAACGGCTAGCAATCAGCTTAAGGACTATTAGCGCCATGTTTATTTGACACAAGTAAGGCAAGTGTAATTGAAGAAAAATGCCCAGGTTTCCAAATCTCAGCATAGCTATTGTGGCAGCAGCTGAGGAAGGAATGTCCCCAGTAAGGCCAGGACCTCAGACATGTGCCTATTAAGCTGACGCTAGTCACATGTCAATGAAGAACATTTAAGGATTGCTGACAACTTGAATACATACACGGGTAGAGACGCTTGATGCTTTAATGCTGATTTGTATCTCAGTAGGATGATGTTTTCATGTCAGCAGTTAGGCTGACACACCACACACTATAAACAGCAGCTCAATAGTTTTCTTTATAAATACGAAAATACATCAAGCTAGGTGCCACAACTTGATGGATGCAAGCAGTTGTTAGTAGTTAGTTGGTAGGCTTACTCAGTCAGTAAAGAGTTTGGTAGAAAAGAAAAGGTGCTGTGATTGCCAAGTGGAAGAAATAAATCCTACTTGCACTGATATCTCTGTCTTATTTTGTAGACAGCCTTGTGGATCATACAGGTCATATTCAGATCCCTGGAATCTATGACAGTGTTGCTTCCCTGACAGAGGAAGAGAGGAAATTATATGAATCTATTGAATTTGATCTGGAGGAGCATAAAAACAATAGTGGCGTGAAAAAATTCCTCTATGGCACCAAGGTAACACAAAACCTGTATAAATGGTCAGCAGAAAGAACTTAAATCACTCATTCACAGCATTTATATATAGAGCCAAACTGAAAGATCAACAACAAACTTATAATAAAGGAGCACAAAGCATTAAAAGGTAAATAAAACTAATCTGCTGAAAACATAAGCTACCGCATTTGGGGAATGTGATTCAAAAGATGAATAATCAATGAAAAGGAATGATGCAAAACTAACAGTATTGCTCCCCCTTCCTTGCAACTACCCCCATGCCTAACTAGCCAAATAAAATAAGCATTAAAAGCCCTGCACATGGGTCGCATAGTAGAAAAGAAATTGTATTCGTCTCTGAAAAATGGGAGGCAGCTTTAGGCAGATGTGTTTTGGGTGGTTTTTATTTGTTTAATTCAGATTTTAATGTCTGCTGAGCATGCCAAAAAAGCACCCAAAGCTATAAGCCTCTCTTTGCCAGCACTTAAAAATTATATCCTAAATAAAAACCAGCAGGTAAGGGCTGGCTCAGAAGGATCTTTCTGCACAAGAGTAGCAGCTGGGAGAAAGGAGTGATTCGTTTTTTTATCACTAACATAATTATACTGGTATAAGTTCTAACATGGATGCTTTTATTTCCATGAAAAAGCTTCCAAATTAGCTTAAGCTAGACTGTAATAATCAGTAATACAGAAGTATAATGTAACTACACTATATAAGTTTTGATGCTTTACAGATATGAGGATGAAGTGGTGCAAATTTTATGTGTACATAAAGCTCCAGTCTCATAAAACTGGAGAAGAAGGAAAGGAGCAGTGCTCTTGGGTTCTGCATGAAGCCTAATTTATATTTTATATATTTCTCCTTTCATCCTTAGAATAACCATTGTCTTTTATTTTTTGTTTTTTTTTTAACCTTTCTTACTTTCTCCAGAAAAAGATCAACTTTGTTACTGAACATCATCTTACCTATTGCATTATTTAATGCTCATTAGTAGAACTTATTTCCTGGTATCATCTGGTTAAACTGGTAACAGGTTTCTCCTGCGAGAAGCTCCAAGATCAACAGATGGTCAGATCAGAAGTTGTTCTGATTTTACATTGTGTTAGAGAAATTTACTTCTATGATATTTTAAAACAATGCTCTGTTTTTCTTGTTGTGCATGGAAAGCTATTCTCATCCAAATATTTAAAAAGGTAAACGAATGTTGACTGAAAGAAGTAATTTTTTTTTTCAATGAAAAGGTATGTGCATGAGTTTAAATTACAAACATATTTAAAATACAGAGATCTCCACATACAAATTTGAGGACAGAAAGTTTGTTTCTTCAAATCAATTCATATAAATCGTGAATGGCTCCAGTGTCATCCCTTACATTTTCAATGTCACCTTTTTTTTGAAGGAAGAAATACTTCTGCACCTGTGGCATTACCCTTCTCTCTCTATTCATGGGATTGAAGGAGCTTTTAATGAACCAGGAATTAAAACAGTCATTCCAGCAAAAGTCATTGGCAAATTCTCAATTCGTCAGGTCCCCCACATGGACCTTTCAGTTGTGAAACAACAGGTAAGAGACAAAGCTTCTTTTTTGGCCTCTGCTGTGTAAACTAAGTACTTCTCAGCACCTCATGAGTTTGTACCCAAAATAGCAAACTGAGTGTTTCTAGCATTTATTTGTTTCTGAGAGCAGAAGAAAGTATGTGGGTGTAAGCTTGAGTTGCTTCTAACTGCAATGTGTTTTTGCTGCAGCTGGTGGAGCACTTGGAGAGTGTCTTTTCCAAGAGAAATAGACACTTTCAGTTTGTTTGGACTATGCCTTCAGGTGCAAAACCCTGGCTCGCTGATGTTAATGATCCACTATATAAAGCAGCAAGAAAGGCAATAAAAACAGGTATTTTCCTTTTTTTTTTTTCCTTCCCATTCTTAATGTGTCTGCAAGTGTGCAGGGGAATTGTGCTCATCTTGCTGAATTGAGGCATCTTTAATAGGAGTTAGCCAAAAGACCTCATTTAGTTTCTTTGTGTACTGATACAAACCCAGAGGTTTGTAGAGTGCAGCTGATTCATGAAATCAATTTGCTACAGGATCAAACCAATTTCTACTCAGATGCTCTTAATATCAGCTGTGTCCTCAAATATATGGTAGCAAAGGCAAGCACCTTTTTTCACTTAATAATGAATTAATTCTTCCCATGTATTTCAGTTTTTGGAGAAGACCCAGATTTTATCCGGGATGGTTCAACAGTTCCTGTTGCCAGAATGTTTCAGACTATAATGCAGAAAAGTGTGATAATGCTTCCAATCGGTGCAGCCAATGATGGGGAGCACTCCCAGAATGAGAAAATAAGCAGGTTTCTTTCATTTGCTGATTTGCTCTGTATGAGAAGGGGGGAGAACTGAAGTCGCCTGGTATACCCATGCCTAAAAGACAGATGGAAAGCTTTGCCATGCACTGGACAGTCCCAAACTACTGTCTCCAGCAAACTTGTTGCTGTGCCAAACACAAATTCCCAATGTATTGTGTACAGATATACATTTTTTCACACGAGTGTCTACCCAGTCTAAATACATTGGCAGTGAAATTAAAATTGCCAATGGAATTTGCCTCTGGTCTGAAAAATTGTGATGTATACGGGCACTCTTCTGTCACAGCATCCATTCTGAAGTATGCCAGTTGGATGTATGCAGGCTAATGGTTAAGTGAAGATTTTTATGGCTTTCAGTATAAATAAAGTTGCATTTATATTACAGAGACAAAAACTGATGTAATTATACCAAAATTAACTTAAACTTGCCACTTGCGTTCATTCTTTCAGGCATTATGGTAAGACACTGCTCAGTGTGTTGTCTGAACATTGCTGTAGCTTCTGAGTCATATCATGTTGAGCTTGAGAAACTGGAGAATTCTACAATAATTCTCAGTGTTTTTTGTTTCCCCTCACTATAGCCTCAACCCTTTTGGCCACAGACAATAGTAATTAGGGGATGCAACACTGAGGAAAGTTTTCTCAGTAAACCCTTTCAATTCTCCTTCAATGCTAGTTGAAGGATGTCCAGAATTTCTGTGCACTGGGTACTTTTTTTGGGTGACCAATCTTGCAAATTCTTCTGAAGACTCTGAAAACTATACCAATTTCAAGAGCAGAACAGCTTGACAGGTCTTCATTGTTTTTCTTTCCTTCACAGATACAACTACATTGAAGGAGCCAAAATGTTTGCAGCCTTTTTCCTGGAGATATCAAAGCTCCATCGGCACTTACATGAAAATTCCAATACAGAGACAAACAACTGATAGACCATCACAAGAAAATCAGCAAAGCATTTTATTATTCTTAAGCTTTCTAACTTCCTGATCTGGAAAAACATAAAAATTGTATATTTAGTGGGTCAGAATTGGTGGAAAAAATAATTGTCATGTTATTACTTGGCATACTAATAAATAGTATGCATTTATCTTATCCCTAATGCTATAAAATAGGGTTATAGATAATTTATTCTTGCTGAGTGGAATATGTTATGCTTTAGTTTTAAAATTCTGTGCAAAATGAATTTTTTTTTCCATGTATTTTATTAAAATTGCTTTATTTCTGTTTTGTAGTATCACCATGCTCATGCTGCCTCACATGTATTCCATCTTCTGGATCTGAGCAATAAACAGCACTGTCATTTCCTCCTAGCATAAACAAAATTTCATTATGTAATTGTTTGAAGAAAGATCCATTATCAAGTTAATCTCTTCCCTGTCCTTCATAGGATGCTGTAAATAGGAAATGCAATACAATTAGCTTGTTGAATTTGATGTAAAGACTTATCTATGAACATCTATGGAATAATCACTGAGGTCAATAGAACTGCAATAGTAAACCTTTATAGGTCTGGATTCTGCCTTTCCCCCAATTTAATGCAGAACTCCTGTAACTGTGCTGTGAGTACACTTTTAAGAATCACGGCATGTTTCTTTTATGTGACCTTTTGTACAATAGAAAAAAAATTTTGTAAATATCTCTTCTGGTCAATCTTTCATCAGAAGGACATTTTTCTACTCAATTAGTAACTAATTATTGTGAATTACTTTTAAATCATCATCTTATCAGATAATTAAATCAAAGGCAAATGAGATATTTTGAAATTAAAACGATAGTTGTGAGCTTGGTTTGCTGTTCAGGCAAAACATGTAGCACAAGTAACTAAAATCTGTATTTTTTTTATTTCAAAATATGATTTTTACTCTAACATCTAGTTAGTTCATACACAACAAAAACAACTGAACCACATTTAAACAAAAACTTCTGAGTTTTATCCTTACTTGTAAGACAAATTACATTAATGAAATTGCAGACAGTAGTTGGCATATTTCCTTTCTCTCCTGCTACCTCCCTGCAAAAACCTGAAAGAGCAAAGACAATTAAAAGCATAAGATGTGGATGTTGAGTCTACAGATGGAAATATTGTATCACAGATCATCTGTATGAACAGCTCTTTAAGAAAGACCAACCTGTAATATGCAAGTTCTGATTTTTAGTAGTTGCCCCGAAGTTCCCAGGAGCTGCAACATAAAAGTAGCTAGCCTCTTAAGAGATCTGGGAACAGCAATACTCTGGGATACTTAGGTTTCAAAACAGGTTTTCAATACCCATTCTCAGACTTACCCGAGGTCGTGGGGCTCATATTACAACTGTAAGAGCCGAGTAAGGCTCCTAGCTGCTGATGGTATTCACAGGAAAAATGAAGACTCAGCTCAATCTCTCTTACCTGTGTTGGCTCTGCAGACGCCATAACTGCAGTGCAACTTTTGGTGCCTGTGTCAAGAAGGAGCAGTTCAAGACAAGGACCAAGCCTCCAAGATCAGAAGACACTGTTTTGCAATCATCAACCTGCAGAACAAGTCCTCTGCAGTCTCTCAGCTGCCTTCACCCATTGAAACCATATAGGAACCTGTGTGGTAAGGAATGCTACAGGGGTGAGCACTCCAGCACCTGCACATGACTCAGGAAAGATCAGCCCATGCTTAGAAGCTACTGCTCTATAAAGGTAAATGACTGAATTTTGCTAAAGTATTTGAAGACATGCAATTGACATAAAACTTCATTGCAATCTCCTGTTCCACTGTGGCTTTACAAAGTGACTTCAACCACCAAGAAACAGCTACTCATGACACTTTTGGCAAAAGAGAGGACTAGAAAGCTCAGTGAGGTAGTGGAGGTTCAGCACTTCTCAGATGGTGTATTTCCTCCTGAAAGGCATGGAGGCTGTGTTTCTAGCAATAAAACTGCTCTGGAAGTCACTGTAATCCATGCTTTCTATGCACTAAGAAGTGCAACTGAAGGTGGTCTTATGCTATATGTAGTTTTTTTCTGTTGCTTTGGGGAATGCCAAGTAAAATACAGCCAGTAAGACAGCATAATTTTATAGGCACGGGTACTATCAGGGCAGTGCACTGAAATGAGGGTCTGCTCTGAAACAGCCTCTTGCTATCAAGTTAAAACCATACGTGTGAAGGAGCAGGACCAGTGAATTATGCAGACCATCTTCATGCCTCCTTCAATCCCAGAAGAGAGAAAGAGAAGACTTCAATTTCAGGTTCTCCTGGCCATGAAAGGCAGCACTGGGGAATCCACTCCTACCCACAGGGGTATTGAGAGTTACTTTCCCTTTTAGATCAAGACAGGGCATCCACCAGTCACCCTGTCTTTTCCTTTTTTAATGTTGAGCAGCACCTCATCAGTCTTTTGAAGAGAAAAAAAAAAAAAAATACAAGTGCTTCATATGACCATTAGTTACTAGTTATTCTAGTGACACTGACTACTGTGATATCAAGCAGACAGAGCTTTAAGTTACACAGCCAAGCAAACAGCTGGTACTGTTCTTTAAGTGAGAAACATTTCTAATGAAATCAGTATTTTAGTGTGGAAGAAACACAGCACCTGCAGAATCATCCCTAATGTCATTCTGTTAGAAAATAAATACATTCTATGTTTACAATCAATTTATAAACTACTTCATTAACTAATTAATGCTTTACTAATAATTGACTTATTCAGTTTGCATTTTAATACATTTTAATCAGTATAAATATTTCAGAACGAATGCCAAGCATTTATATTTTTATCATGACTTTAAAAT
Source organism: Pezoporus occidentalis (assembly GCF_034315485.1). Classification (NCBI taxonomy): domain Eukaryota; kingdom Metazoa; phylum Chordata; class Aves; order Psittaciformes; family Psittacidae; genus Pezoporus; species Pezoporus occidentalis. Next base: position 29,123,024 of record NW_026915724.1, read on the forward strand.
TATGTACATACAGAAACTGGAACATTAAATATAGGTAAATCTGTGAACATTATATAAAGCTTAAAAATAAAAATATTTTAATTTTTCTTTTATTAATAGCGAGTCTTCCTTGTTTCTTCTACTATACCAATGGCTCCCTCTTCAGGCTATTCCTAAAAAAGGTTGCCTCTCTTCATTTTCTGTTAAAAACATTCGAAAAGAACATTTAAAGAAATTTGGCTCCGTGATCACACCTTCTCCCTCAGTATGCCTCCTCTCAGTAAGCAGATGATGAAATAACTGATGGACCAGGCATGCTGACCTGGATACTACAAATATTTAAATACAGGTGGTGTTACCCAAGGTCCAGACCTACAAAAATTCTTAGGCATCTGAAAGTAGTTTGTAAACCACAGAGCAACCGAGCCTGAGGGACATTAAAAAGTTGTTTTACCAATTTTCCCATGCTTAAAAATATGAAGAACAATTAGATTATTCTTAACCAGTCATTCTTAAAACTGCCATTGTTTTCCATAAGTCTCTTGATAAGCTACTAAAGTTCTTAAATGTCCTTATAAACATATACATAACTAAAAGTATCCTACAAATTAAGGAGACTTCCTCCCTGTACAATTGTTATTACAGAGAGGACAATTAAAATATGTAAAATAAGCCTTAGATACTGGAGAGACAAAGAGTTATTCTCTTAACCTGTGTTCTGTGTGATACTTTATGTACTGATACTCATGTGTTTTAAACTTTATTTATTTCAATCTTTACCAGACTCTGGTTGTTCATTTGGGCTCTCCATTTTCATTCGATGAACAGCTTAGGCTGCAGCAACTGCTTCGTCCACAAACCACACCCACAGCCTTGACAACCTGCTCCAGGATTGGCAGTGCTGTGTCATAAGGCTAACAGTAGCCAATGACTACCTGGCTACATAAAACTGGAAGTTGTTAGGCCCAATTAGTAAACCTGGTGCTGTGCTGCATACACTGTATGACAGTGGATTTAGTCTCAGAACAATGCTTGATAACACACCAATGTTTTTAGTTGTCGCTAAGTAATGTTTAGCCTGATCAAGGACTTTTTGGTCCCATGCTCTGCCAGTGAGGAGGGGCACAAGAAGCTGCGACAAAGCAGAGACAGGATAACTGACCCGAATTAGCCAAAGGGGTATTCCATATCACAGCACGTCATGCCCAGTGTATAAACTGGGGGGAGTCCTAGGGAAGGCCCAGATTGCAGCTTGGGTCGTGCTGGGGACTGTTCAGCAGGTGGTGAACAACTGTATTGTGCATCACTTGTGTTTACTGTTTTTTGCCCTTTCCTCTTTTAGTTTTATATCTCCCTCATTGTTAAGTCTTTTCATTATTATATTGTACTTTAATTATTAAGCTGTTCATATTTCAACCCATGGGTTTTAATTTTTTCACCGGTTCTCCTCCCTACCACACCCTGGGGTGGAAGTGAGCAAGTTGCTGTGTGGTATTTAGTTGCCAGTTGGGGTAAAACCATGATAAATGGTAGACCTGCATTTCAAAAATCGTAAGAAACTGTGAACAACCAACTGCATCCCACCATAGATGTCAAAAGACTCTTTAGACCGCACTTCTTTTCTATACTCGTCATGTGACTCAGTTTGAGAAAGGGAGAAAGACCATGAAGTGTTTCATTAGTTTCTTCATGAGCTTATAAAACACAACATAGTTTACAAATCACCTCCCCCCACTTTATTCGACTGTTCCCTCTTTTGAGCTTCATCCTGCTAAAAATACCAAGCAAAGCTTGGAGAGATTGTATCTATCTCAGTGAATGATTCCTGTGCACCCTCTCATCTACTCTTTTTTCCCCTTCTTCAAAGCCCACATCCCATGGCTTAGAACCAATTCTCACTGCGCTGCCCACGTGGCGTGAGACTGTAAAACACAAGTTTATTTCACGGACGCCCCTGTACGACACAAGTTTATGATTGCGCAGAGCAGCAGCACGACCCGCCGTGGCAGAGACCGGACGCACGCACGGCTTTGCCAACCGCAAACGTAGGTGCGGTTTTGGGCACTTGGAGCCAGCCTTCATCCGCATGGGACCCGCAGCCATGGCCCCACCGCTACGCCCACCCTCAGCCACGAGGATCAGCGCCAACCCCGAGCAACACTCCCGGAGCTCCCTCCTTCCTGCCCGGGTAGGGGAAGATGGCGGCCGCCCGTGCGCCCCCGCCCACCCCGCGCAGCGGCCGTTGTGCGCAGCCCCTCGCGCCCGCGGCGGCACGCGAACTAGACCGTTCGATCAGCGCCTCACTGGCTCCCGCCCCGCCGCCGCGCCGCGTTACGTTACGTCACGTTACGACTCCCGCCCCGCGCCGCGCGCCTCGCCCCGGGCGTGACGCAAAGCGGCGAATCTACGGCGCGCCACTTGTGACCAAGCTCATCACAAGCGGAGGCGGACGGCTCCCCCCGCGCGGTAAGCGTTGCCGGACGGGACGCGGGCTTTTCGCCCGCCCGCTCCGCGGGGCGGGGCCGGCTGCTGATCCGGACCCCTGCAGGGCGGGCTTTGGGTGCCGCGGGGCCGCAGCTGACCGCCGGCAGAGCCGGCGTCTCCCCTACGGCTTTTTGGGCCTCTCTGCTACCGTCGTTTTTTGGCGGTGGTGGGAGGGAGGCCAGCGGCGCTCCGCCGAGCCAATCCCGGCCCTCGTTCCTCCCCCGCTGCACGATGATTGGACGGGGCGCCAAGGGCGGGAACAGCGCCCGGCGCGCCCATTGGCTGCTTCAGCCAGCCCGGGCCAAGGCTCTTCTGTTGCGCTGTGCCGCCGGCGGCTGCCAGGGAGAAGGGTGGGAGCGGCGGGGCAGGCGGTGGAAGTGGGGAAGCCGGTCCTTGCGAGCGACCCTCGTTGTAGGGGGCTGGCGGGGGCGCAGGCGCCGGCTGCGGCGCCACTTAGGGTGGCCGCCAGTAAAGGGGCCGCCACGCATGCGCGGGCCGTGAGGCCGGGCCGGGCGGGGCTGGCTGCGGCGGGACTGCGGCGGCCGCTGCCGTCATCTCCCTCATTGGGAGAGGGGGGAATAGGAGGGCAGCGGCGGGGCCGCTGGCTGTGCTAGCTGGAACTCCACGGCGCAGCGCCGCTTCATCGCTGTGTGGCGACGGTTGGGCGTCTGCGTGACAGCCGTCGCCGCGGCGTCTGCGCAGGAGCAGCGGGGTGTGGGCCGGGCTGAGGTGTACGGTACGGCTGGTTTGCTGGGCCGTAGCTCGGCGGTGCTGGGGCTTGGTCCGGCCCTGCGCAGCCCGGAAGAGATGACTTCCGGCATGGTCCTGCACTACGTTGAATGGTTTTGCTGCTCACGACCCACGTTTATTTAGTTGCTCCTGCTTTGACGAAGGTCGCTGTACCCTGAGAGCGGGAGGGCTCGAGTTGTGCGGTGTGTGACTGCAAGAGCTTTGCAAGCAGTTTTTTGGAAGAGGTGAAGAAACAGTTGTAACTGCTTTCCCTTTACTGTTCTAATCATCAAACAGTAGTCTCTGAGTCACAATCACTTTCTGCACTTCCACGGTCTTAGGTGTTTGAGCCAGGTTTTTGTTGGCTTTAGGGCGTCGGTGGGCTTTCAGGAGACCTCAGATTCACAGAATCATTTGGTTTGGAAGGGACCTCTGGAGATCATCTAGTCAAACCTTCCCCCACGAAGGCAGGGCCACCTAGAGCAGGTTACATAGGAGCATGCACAGGTGGGTTTGGAATGTCTCCAGAGGGGGAGACTTCACTACCCCTCTGGGCAGTTTGAGATTGTGGTCAGGAAAATGAACTCCCATAACTAGCATAGCAATTTCTAAAGAGGTGTGCATCCTGAATGGAAAGAGTTTGTAGCGCTTTTGAGGGATAGGTTATCATCTTGTTTAATTTGACTTTGTTACGACAGGTTTCCCATTACTCCTTCAAGTAATTTGGGTGACGCATGAACCACAATGTTGTTCTTAAATGTTGTGTTGGTTAAGGGGAAAGAAAAGGGAAAAACATTTAGTTTGTGATCTGTATGCTGTAGCTATTGGCAGTCTCAAAATTCACATAGGTATAGTTTTAATTTTTGTTTTCCTGTACCCTCTTTTCTGCTTTATGTAGTCCTGATGCAGTCTCACAAGACCTTGGGTTTGCCATGTATTCACATTCATCTATATCATACTAAGCATAATGGCAACACCTAGGGAGTAGTAAATAAGATGAATCCAAAAGTGCAAGGGTTACAGTGGCAGGAGTGATTTGCTGATGATGCAAAACAATAATAGAATAACATATAATTTAATCATTGGATGTAATTTGCTGTGATTCTTACCTTAATAATCTAAAGGTGTGGCCTGTGGAGACTATAAATTCTCCTTTTCCATTCCTATATCAGAACATGAGTAATCAAGATGTTTGCTTGAATCTGGAGCTTTGGATGTTGGGATCTGTATTTTTCCCAGGTCACATCTCGTCATGAAAGATGAAGACAGTTACAAGCTTCAGCTTGATCTCTCTTGCAATCTCCTAGACTGTTCACGGCAAGTTACATTCATCACAGAAGTAACATTACAGTCATTCCACTCTTATAAATTATTTCAGCATGGACACATAATCAGATTGTAGCTTTTATATATAAAATATGGAGCCTGGCAGTAATTGTATAATCCATACATTTTTTAAAAAAGTCAAATGCACTGATGTGACAGTGTGATGATGGACTGTGACTTTTTCAGTATGTTCGAACAAGTCAGTTTCATTAGCATTTTGGGAAATGTAATTCAAACGACCTGAGTTAAATACTTTGCTATCATTCTTCTTTAGGAACTATTGTATTGTAACAGCATCAAAGATGTATGATTTATTTGCATGAAAGTTTTGTTAGAAACTTTTCTAAAACTTAGGCTGTGTTGTCTCCTTCTGTAGAAAAAGATTGCTTGGAGAAAGCATATGTGTGAAGCAGTTATCAGTTTCAATACTCTATTAAAACCAACCTTTCATAATGAAGAACAGCATTTTTGTGTTAGTGTGCACAACATTAAGAAGAACATAGCTTTGCTTTGCCTAATTGTATTGTTTTGTTTTTAATCTTTGAATGTATATAGACTTGTGGTTTTGTGCATGAGCTAAAATGTACAGATGGATTGCCATATGAAGTGTGGTCAAACTGCAATTGTTGAGTGGCTCCTACAGTTGAATTTCCTAAGAGGGTTAGGAATTCAGATATTTTCTTTCTTGGAGAAACAAAAAGGCTGCAATAGAGGGATGACTCCAGCACTCAAATAAAAAATACTGGTTTAAGATATGCCTGGTCTAGTGATTCATTTGAAATATGCTGCAGTATTATAAGGCATGTTAGAATGACTAGGCTCACTTTTTAGGTTGCATATTGTGGAATATATATTACTCTTTTCATAGAATCATAGGATGGATTTCAGGTTGGAAGGGACCTTAAATATCATCTACTTCTAGCCCCCCCGGATGGACAGGGACGCCTTCCACTAAACTGGGTTGCTTAAGGCTCTGTCCAACTTAGCGGCCTTGAGCACTGCCAGGGGTGGAGCATCCACAACTTCCTTGGGCAACCTGCTCCAGTGCCTCATCACCCTCTCAGTAAAAAACTTCTTCCTTATATCTGACCTAAATCTTCCCTGCTTAAGTTTTTGATAGTCAACAAGCTATTTTGTAATAAATTTTTAATAGTCAGTAGCTGGCCAGTTACTCTCTCCTACGAAAGTATTAGTCTGTGTTAGCCTTGCTAGCTGTGGCCACCTCTGCTTAAGGTGCGGCTGGCTGCTTATAGTGCCTGGCCAGTGGCTGCACAGACATGAAAGTGGTGCTCCCTCCAGGAAGCAACTTGAGTGGAATGAGCAGAATGAACGATGGCTGTTCTTTGGTGGACACAAATGCGTGTAGGAAATGAGCAGTATGCTGCACTGGTGATGCTTAGTCCTAATAAGAGGCAGAGAATTATCCATGGATGTTGAGGGGATAATGAAGGAGGAGTAGGGCAGCACAGGAGGTGACACTGACAACTGCTTAAATGTTGCTTGGCCCAGGGTGTCTAAAGTTCCCGTGAGATCAGTCTGGTAACATCAGAGTAGTTTAGTCTTTGGTCTGTCTTCCTTTGCAGTGGACATTCTTACGACATTGCATGAAATTGTATGAAAGTTTGAATGAAATACAGCTACTTTTTTTTCTAAGCTGATATTTTTTTTTCACTTCTGTGATTTCAGCCTGTGCGAAGACATAAGTTCAGAGGGTTAATTTGAGCAGGTATAAAGCCAGTGTGTATATAAACCAGTGAAGTGTGTGTATAAAACCAGTGAAGAAGCAAAAAATGTAAAAATGTTCTTGTCATCTCTAATTAATCACCTGCAGAAATTCCAAAGGTGTCTTGCTTCACAGAAAGAAGTTGTGTGTTTAAAACAGGGGAGCTATACCCACCTTCTTGCTCTGCAGCTATGAATTCTTGTGCTCCTGTTTCTGCCATCTGCCAGCAAAGGGTCTGTAGTTACAGAAGAATCTACAGCCCATGCTACGTGTTTATGTTAAATACAGGTGGAAGTTTTCTAACATTACTTAATTTCAGTTCTTCAACATGTGAAGATGAAACAAGGTTCTGGCCCAAACATAAAACACTGCAGCAATCTTTAGAGCAGGAAGAAGTCTAGTTACTTTCTTGCCTCAATATGAAAAGGAAAATTACAGTAAGTGCCAATTCACACATTTCTTTAGAGAGAAATCACCCAAGTGCCATTTAGAAAGAGTCAGTCATGATGTTCTAAAAGTAAAATGCTTATTTGTGTGGCTCTTGACTGCTTTCCAGTCCTGCATTAGCAGAGTTTTTGATTGCTGATTCTTTGCTTTGTTCTGTTTTGTTTTCTTGTTCTACGGCAGGCTGACGTTTTTTCCGAGTAGTCTGGCCGACTACTGAACTACTCTCTGTCATAGTATGGGTTATATTTAATTTGGTTGGGAGGCTGTGAATATTCTTAGTTTCCTTTGGTCCTTAGTGGCACAAGCATAAATTTTAATTGCCTCTGCCCTTATGAGTCTAAAAATACAAGCTGTTGTAGGTGTAGTGGCCAAGGAGCAGGCATGCAGAGTAGTTAGGGTGTGCAGTATTTTGGTATCTAGACCCGGATGAACACATCTGTATAGGTTAATCTTTTGTAAAAACAAAATCTATAGATGTATATAGATGCTTTCCTATGTGGTATTTCTTTGTTAAAGTTTCTTGCTGTCCGTAGCCCCATCTTTGGTATTTCAAAAGTCTTTCTCAAGATAATAGGGACAAAGATTTAAAAAATAAATGCTAAATTCACTGCAATTATAAGGTATAACAAAACTCAACCAAACAATAATACTAAGTCATCATTTTATATAGAAATCATTGGGTTTTATGGTATTTTTATTATGGAATTCATATAGTTATGTGGTATACAAATATTTCTGTAGGAAACATTCCAGCAAGAAGTTTGAAATGGGTGCACAACAATTCTAATTCAAGCCATGTGAGAAACCGACTGTTCTGGTGCCATTTTGATGGCTGGAAGAGCTCTGCTGTGGCTATATACTTCTGCACATGGGAGTTCTCTCTTAGGGCAGGTTTTTAAGCTTGGGCTTGCTCCAGAAGAGTCCATGGCCTGCATCCATTTCCATTCGGTGCATTAATGGTTGGGTTTGTTTGCATTTGTTAAGTTAGTAGGACATGGTTGCTATAGATATACGAGGTAGTCCACCTAAGCTGATTTTAAGACACACCTTTAGCAGGAGGAGGCTTACTTACTTTACCTGTACCGGTGGTACGTAGCATATTGGCATCATCCACTTACGTGCCTGAGGGAAAAGCATGAACAGGGGTCACTTAGCTGCCTTGGTTCATGTGAGGAAGGATCAGGCTCATTTCTGTACTGCCTGAGGGGTTTGTTGAATCTGGTCAGCACTGAGCTGGCTCTAACCCTGTGTGTGCTGAGGAAGAGTCAAACACCTGCTGTGTGCAGAGAGCTCGCTGGAAGTGCTGAGTTTCCTGATTGCCTTCTGCAAGGTGAGGAGAGGTTCACCTTTCCTGCACAGGAAATCCCATGTCGCTGAAAAGTGTCAGATATCCTGGTGTGTGGGTTGCAGGAGGTAAGCTTAAGGCTTCTGAGAGAGCATATAGAATCATAGAATCAGCTAAGTTGGAAAAGACCTTTGAGATCATCAAGTCCAAGCTTTACCCTAGCACTGCCAAGTCCACTGCTAAATCATGTCACTAAAGGCCTCATGCACATGTTTTTTAAACACTTCTGTGGATGGTGATTCCACAGGCTGCCCTGGGAAGCCTGTCCCAATGGCTGATCACCTTTTTTCCTAATAGCCAGTCTAAACCTCCCCTGGTGCAGCTTGAGGCTGATACTTCTTGTCCTATCACTTGTTACCTGTGAGAATAGACCAGCCACCTCCTTGCTCCATCCTTCTTTCAGGTAGTTGTAGGGAGCGATAGGGTTCCCCCAAGCCTTCTTTTCTCCACACTAAACAATCCCAGTTCCCTCAGCCATTCCTCATCAGGCTTGTGCTCCAGACTCTTCAGCAGCTTCACTGCCCTTCTCTGGACCTGCGCCAAATATGTTGACTTTTATGTGATACGCAGCATATGTGCCCATCTTTCTCTCCAACAACCATGAAATAGAAATACAGTACTTTTGCATTTGGCAATCCCATGCAATTTGTTAACAAGGAAAAAAGAAATGTATGTTGTGTGCTTGTCTTCCACTGGTTGTTTAAGTGAAATCATACATTAAAGTTGGATTGTTTCAAATACAAAGGATATCAAACTCCAGCAATTCAGTAATGACAACATGTTGTGCTCGCCTAGTTTGCTCCTGTGTAATGTACCTTTGGCAGGGGTGTATTGGCACTGGATTTGGGACACTGGATGTGCAGCAAGAGCAGCAGTGATCCATATATTTTTTCTTTTTGATTTGTTACTGTTTTCTTCACTTCCCATTTTCAGTGTTTGTGAAATAAATGCTGCTTCTTTTCATACTCCCTATGTGAGGCAAACCTAGATTTATCTTACTCTTTAAAGGGAAGGGGGTTCTTGCCTTATGTCATCTAAATTGGTAATAGGTTATACATTTCTGAAAAGTCAAAACGGAAGAATAAAGAATCTAAAAGCATCAATAAGCTGCAGCTTGTTTGTTTGTTTTGGCAGGTCCAGAATAAAGTGCAATGAATACTAAAAATTACTAGTTTAGCATGTGCATCCTTTACTGGGCACAGCCTGATTGTTGTAAGTCAGAGCTAATTTTTTTTGGATTGGATCCAGTGTTAGAATAATATCTGAGTTCAAAGACACAATACATAAAAATGTTTTCTGGATGTTGTCTTCGAAATCTGCCAACTTCTATTGTTTTGAATTTTATTGGTACAACAATGGACTGATTTGAATTGCATTTGTTTTTTCTTCTCCCTGTTATTCGCATTTTCATTTTAAATTATTTACAAGTCTGAGGCTTGGAGATGAGAGCCTAATGAATGCTTTTAAAAATAAAGCCTTCTTCTTTAAGCATGTTATGCTTCATGTTTTGAATTTATACCCTGAGCCTTAATGAATAGTTTCCTAGTTACTCTCATCTTAGAATTTGTGAGCTGTCGTGTTTGCAAGTTTTACCTATACAACGGAAAGATAATTCCTGTTTACCTTAAATGAACTGTACTTCTCATCAAGCTTAAATTACTAATTAGGGATAATATGGCAATAAATACTATGTCAAGCCTTTTAACAATGCAAAGATGCAAGGTTTTGGGCCTTTTCCCGGTGCGTTCCACAAAGGAATAGTATGTTTTTTAATATCTTCTATACCTATCAGGTTAATAAAAAGTATTTTAGTAAAAAAGCAGTGGCCTATAGGTCCTTACAGGAAGCATGTCCACTTCTGCCCTGCATTTAGGAAGATGTGTTGATGCCCACATACTACAGTGTAAGCCTTATTGTTTCAAGGCCTCACATAGATGGCAGACATATGAAAGAACCCTGACAACTTCATGTATATGTGCATGTGATGTTTTGTTAAGTTATTGTGCTGAAAAGAATTACTAGGACTAGCAGTAGTTGCTTTATTTTGAGTGTACATTAATGTAATTTAATCAGGAAGGAAAGAAAACGTGGGACGAGAATTTGATGTCATTTACCTGACTATAAAATGGAGTATCTCCATTTAGTTTAACAGAAGTTTTTCAATTTGTGTCAAAATTATCAAAATCACAACCTGACACAAGCTCTCCATCTCATAGTAATTTGTGCACACAAACCCAAAGAAATCAAATAGTTGTGGGCTTCTTGTGGTGTGGTTTTTTGGTTTTTTGCTTTTTGTTATTTTGGTGTTTTTTTTCTTTTCTTTTTTTGGCTAAACCTTAACCCAAACCCCGGAGCCTGGGTTTTGAGCAGAGGGTTTGTAATACGGTTTTGTTACTAGTTGGTACCAGGAACTTTTCAAATATGTTGTATGAAAAAACATATTTTATTTTTTTAATTGTCAAAGCTAGAGAGTTGTCAATTTGAGAGCCGTTCTAAATCTAGGTAGCTTGAAAATTCTTGACAAGTATTTCTTTGACTCTCTGTGTGTGCCTCTAATGATGTCTGCAGAGGGCTGTATGTCAGCTTTGTTCCCTGCCTGATTTTCTTTGTGTCACCCAAAGAGTTTGCAGTATGGATAGCAACCTGAGGATGGAAGGAGAGGAAGAGACTGAAGAGAAAGTTGATGCAGGTCTGTTGTTGAAGGTGTCCCTTCTGCTGCTCCAAAGCAGACTTCTGATGAAACAGAAGGAGCTCCTTCTCCCAAAATCCTTCTTGGGCATAAGGTTATTAGGTACAGTAGATGATTGTTCAGAGAGGGCAGGTTAAAAGCCGACAATGCGTTTTGCTAGCTCTTGGTTTGTTTTTTTTTTTTTTTTTTAGGTAAAGAACATGCTGAGCTTTGCAGTGGAGACTGACTTGCAGGAATACCTTCTCTTTTTCTTCATTCACATTACCGTCGTCATTTTAAATGTTGCTGGTATCAGTAAAGTGTATTTTGAGGTACAGTGTTGAATAAACTTCTTTTTGATAGAGAATGGGTACTTTTGTCTTTTGAATACCAAGGGTATATACCCCGACAGGGGATAGATTTCTGAGAAGGTGGTGTACAGGCATAGGTAATACGTTACACCAGCTAATACCGGTATAGAAGGAGGCAGGCTTTCAGGCACACAAGCCTGTCTTCTGCTGCTGATACCAAGATAATTAAAATATACTTAAAATGAAAACAAAATTAGTCTCTGAAGTTTATACTTAAATGTTTCAAGAGTGTAGGAATGTGTCTTTTTCTGGCGTCAAAGAATCATTTATACATTTTTTATAAGTACTAAAAGGTCATAAGACCTGTAATTACAGTGTTTTGGGTGACACATAATCTGACAGTGCCAAGAAAAACTCAGCTGATGTAATTGTAGCCATAGTTTCAATTTGTTTTTAATTTTTAATTATTTTTCATCCTTGTAAGTTATGTTTCTAAGCTCAGTGATGTCTGTTTTAGGAGAGGAGAAATATGCCACATTATATTTAAATTTTGTTTTTATAAACCACCTAGAAAGCACAGAAAAAAAGAATTGCATATTTCCAAAACAAAAATTGCAGTAAAAATTTGGTTTATAAAAGAAGATGTTCATAGTGCTGGGATTGTCTAAGCCATCATAATTGCCAAGCATAAATAATTACATAATTTCACAGTTTCCAGTGAAGTCAGACCCTGATTAAGAAGTTGACAGCCTTAGAGAGTCCATCTTCGACAGTGATGTCTGTATTTCCTAAATTTGTAGAGACTGTATTTAGGCAAACAAACTGAGTTTTAAACCCTTTACTTTAAAAACTCTTGTTGACAAAGGGAGAATATTCTTTTTCTTAAGAAAGTGTTCCTATTTTAGGTGCACACATATTTCAGCTTTCTGCTTTCAGCTAGTGTAGATTTTGCTGATACCAGGTCTTCTCGCTGTCTTGGTCCTCACTGTCTTTCAGTATGTTTGATATTCATATTTTTTTTTTTATTCCTTCTTCCTTGCTGTGCTTTTTTTCTTCCTTTTCTTAAGCAAATAGATAATATGGTAATACGAACTCTAATAGGGAAAAGGCATTGTTTAGCTCAGTTGGGGTACTACTAATCCAGTCACCAAATGTAACCATAACACAGCATGCATTTTAATTATTAAATATAATGGAAACTTTGCATTTTAAATCTAGCACTATAAACCACTTGTTTGAAAATGCACAGTTCAGCACTATGATTTTAGCTTGTAGTGAATTACAGGGCAGTATTCTTTGATCAGTTATTACAAGTTGAAGATTAGTAGCATTCAGTGCTTGTGTTAATTTTGAGAATACATATAGGAGTCACTGCAGGTCAAACTGAAGCTCAGTCGTATATTTTTAATGATTTAGTGAACTGGCTCTATGAAGCAATGTAAAAATGTATAGATAATACAGTTATGCCAATCATTCCAAACAGGGGTAATTTAAAGGCTCATTTTCAAGAGTAGTACTCCTCCACATTCCAGTACTTTCTAAATATGCTTTATTATTAAATGCCATGTTATTAAGATTTTGCTTTTAAATATTTGTTTATTTAAATAATTCTAAAAATGCTTCTGATGCTCTTCAGTGTCCTTCTACTAAACCACAGCTGGCAGGTAAAACCAATAGTAAATGTTTGCTCATGATTGTTCAACACATACTTTTGTAATGAATACATTTTAACCATAAATTATAATAAATATAGTGAATTCAAATAGAAATAATCTTACTGCCTATGCACTTCTTCACATAAAAACTAAAAATACTCTTAGAATGAATCTGGATTTTACGGAATCATCATGAAAATTTACTAATACCTGCATGACACATCCACGCTTGAAACTGTTCTGTTTTCAGAAGTAGGGGACATCACTTTATCAAGCAGTTCCAGTAGGTTTGGAGGATGAGGCTTTCGTGCATTCCTCTAAATGAGGAGAACAGCCATAAGCATTTCTGGACTTCAGGTCTTTGCCAGCTTCTCTTGTACCCCTGAGAAAGTAGCTGCAGGCGGTCACCTGGCGTAGCTTGGTTGTTGCTTCTGCCAGCTTGACCAACTCACCAGCTGCGTTATGAGAACCAAAGCAGGGTTTTGCTTCCTTATTTCTTTCTATTCCTTTCAGACCATAATATGGGAACTCTGAAAATGAATGTGTATTTTGCTTTTGTGCTTTTTGTTATGCTTTAGGGGAGAGCTGAAAATAAGATACTGATAGTAGGAAATAGCCTGTTTTGTAGCCTACACCTTAAGGTCATAGGTTGCTTGTCTCTTGTTACCTTATTTCATGCTTCATTTTGGAATCTGTGTTCTTACGTATGAATTGTTTTCCATACTATATTAAAAACCCCAGTTTTATACCCTTTAATCTTTTTAGCTTCCATGAACTTCTGATGGCTTTTGTCTATCTTTCTGTCACAGTTTTCATTGCAGTGTATGTTGTCCAGTCTCCAGTTTCTGAATTCTCAAGTCTTAGGTCTTTTAACTGGGAGAAACCCCTTTTTACACGCTGTTTTGTCTATTGATTGTTTTTAAAATGTGCTTGTTTTCTTTGACACAGATGGTTTTATATTTAATTTTCATGCTTCTTGCTGTTTCTCATGCTCTTTCAGTTCATCCAGTTCCCAGTTGTACAGATGTCTCCAGGAGACAGCATTAGGATAGGGGGGTTTTCCTCCCATGTGCCAGCCTGAACCTGACCTAATTCAGCAGTAGCTGGAGGTCAGTACCTGGTACCCATCTGCAAAGGGCTGCGGTGGAGCCAGCTGACCATCTCCTGTCATTTCCTCGGGGTGGAAGATGGGTCTCAATTACAGTAGATGGCCCTTATTTACTGATTTAAGTGGCTAAGCTATGAAGTTTTTAGTCTGATTGCTTTTGTCTTCTCTTTCATCCTTTTTTGCCTTCCTCCTGGAGCTTTTTCTATATGTATAAAAATTTATATAAATATATATATTTATATGTATATATATTTAAATTTGGAAAAGTATACCAGCTCTAAGAATGAAGTGAATTTTTACAGCTGAGTTATAAATTCCAAAAACTATGTGGTTTATAATGGAAATGCTTATCGGGGGAGAGGGGAGGGCGTGTTATAATACATATGTAACCTTTTTTCCCTCTCTTTAGTGACTAGACCGTTTAAACTAAATTAAGTAAAGGATATAAATTCTGTTGTTTCAGTTTTTAATATTTCATGGCTGATTTTATAGATAAAAATTACATTTAACAATAAATATGAAGAAGAATTTATACAGCCTGTTCCAGTTTGATACGGAACAGCAAATCCCATTTCTCTGTAGCTGTAAAGAAAATTCATTATGATGTCTTTGATTGTAAGAGATGGCTTCATTGTGATTAGTTACACTGATAATAAAACAACCTTTTTACAAATGGCACAAGATACATGAGATCTCATGTGTCTGCCTTTTAATAGCATTGAATTTGTGCATTTGCTACCTTTATTCTGTAGTGCTTTTTCATTTATAATTGGGCACTTTTAAAATCTAAAAGTTATTAAAAATAGTCTAATATATCTTAATTTTTCTTTTGAAGCATTCTGGAGAAGGGATTGTTAATGCAGCTAAGCTTTCGTAATTGTTGAGTTTCGGAATAAAAAAAAACCCTGATTTTAATTACATAAATGTTTTTTTATATCATTTTGTTCAGTTCTGAACAACTTGTTCTGAGAATAAAATAGTGAAATCTGGATATCTGATGTTACTTTCTGAATCCTTTCTAAGCACTTAAAGAAATACCTTGAGGCACTTAAAGAAATATCTTGACTTTCAAATGCCCTATTCCCAGTGACTTCGGTTTGTAGGTATTTAAGTAATTTAAAACACAGGTAGTGGCATTAGGATACCTGGGTAAAAATCTGGCTGGATGGCTGGGCCCAAAGAGTGGGGGTGAATGCAGTTAAATCCAGTTGGTGGACTGTGTTCCCAAGGGCTCAGTAATGGGGCCACTTCTGTTTAATGTCTTTATCAGTAGTCTGGATGAGGAGGTTGCAGGCGACACGGACACCAAGTTGGGTGGGAGTGTTGTGCTTGCTGATATGTAGGCTCTGCAGAGGGATCTGGACAGGCTGGATTGATGGGCTGTGGCAAATGGTGTGAGGTTCAACAAGGTTCAGTGCTGGGTCCTGCACCTGGGTCACAACAGCCACATGCAATGCTACAAGCTTGGGGAAGAGTGGCTGGAAAGCTGCTTGGAGGAAAAAGACCTGGGGCTGCTGATTGACAGCTGCTGAACATGAGCCAGCTTGTGCCCAGGCAGCCAAGAAGACCAAAGACATTTTAGCCTGTATCAGAAATAGTGTGGCCAGGAGGACTGGAAAAGGGATTGTGTCCCTGTACTCGGCACTGGTGAGGCTGCATCTCAAATCCCGTGTTCAGTTCTGGGCCCCTCACTGCAAGAAAGACATTGAGGTGCTGGAGCGGGTCCAGAGGTGGGCAGCAAAGCTGGTGAAGGGTCTGGAGCACAGGTGTGATGAGGAATGGCTGAGGCAGCTGGGGTTGTTTAGTCTGGAGAAAAGGAGGCTCGGGGGGGTCTTATCGCTCTCTACAACTACCTGAAAGTTGGATGGAGAGAGGTGAGTGTTGGTCTCTTCTCCCAAGTAACAAGAGGGAATAGCCTCAAGTTGTACCAGGCAAAGTTTAGGTTGAGTATTAGGAAAAATCTCTTCACTGAAAGTGTGATCGAAGCATTAGAACAGGCTGCCCAGGAAGTGCCTGAGTCACTGTCCCTGGAGGTATTTAAAAGGTTCTTAGGGACATGGTTTAGTGGTGGACTTGGCCGTGCTAGGTTAGCAGTTGGGCTTGATGATCTTGCACATGGTTTCCAACCTAAATGATTCTATGGCTGGGGGCACGAAGAGGATTTTATGAGGAATTCATAGGCATTAAAGAGGTTTTTATTTCTTCTTATCCATTGGACGTGCATCTAAGAATACTTAGATCTCATCACAGTAATATAGAATAAGTTTGATGAGAAAAGTGTAACGGTTGTAATATGAACCTTTGCATATTTATATTGCTGTGATTTGTGCAGTTACAGGGGTTTAACCAGTAAAATCTTCTGTTACAGAAATAATACCAGACAATAGATGCTGGAAAAATGATGCATGCGCTACAAAATGATACTTTAAATTGTAAAACAGAATTTCAGGGCCACTGTTAGAACTGGATTCCTTTCCTGCTTCACTTAAAAAGCAAAATAATTTGGTGCTTTAAAATGAGGAAGGCTGCAGAGCTGACAAAACAGAAGTTACATTTGATTATCAAATATTTATGGAATTTACTGGAAAGTGGAAATCTGTGTGATGGTGATTCAGAAAAATAGGATGTAATGCTTGAGTCTTCTGGAAAATACAGGATGGAACAGCATGCTTAATATTAGGCTTCAGTGTAAAGGACACAAACATTTTTGCTTCTGTTAACTGTAAGCTTTAATTGCAGACTGTTGTCTCTTTTCCATAAATGATTACAGCTAGGAAGAGAAATCCTGTAGCATTTGTTAGAAGTGGTTTCCCAGGATGACTACCATGAAAATAACTATTGATGACTGAAACACAGAACTGAATATTCTTTTTACCACTTCAGAGAAAACCAGACTACTCCGGCACCCTTTGCTTCAGGAAGCACCCCGTTTGACTTGCAGTCTGCTTTCCTGCCCGCATTGCTCCGTCAGAGGAATAAGCTGGGTCTGCCATTTGGGCTGAGAGCACAGCACTGAAACCCTGCCCTGTGTGTTGGAAAAATCTGAGTTTGCGTCTTGGCTGCCTTCTGCAGTTATAAATCATCATGCAGGTCACCCATAAGGGTGAGCTTGTGCCCCTCAGATCCTGGGGGTGTTTGGGCTAGGTGATGGCCTACTTAGTAATATGTCAATTATTTTTTTTCCCAGGAAAGCCTTGGAGCAGGTGTAATTTCTTACTCTAGCTTGGTCTCCGGGTACCTGCCCATGATTGCCACAGAGTATGTTTTCTGTGTTCATTAAAACCTATTGATCTCAGGAAAGTTTGTGGGATTGATTTTAACTCGGTGCTTTTCAGGGAATTAGTAGTATTTTTGGCAACAGCACTCTCCTAATGTGTTCCCAAGACAGCGCGATGTATCGAGGAAATACAGAGCTCACGCACACAAGTTGAAGCTCTGACCCAGCTCCCGAGGTCGCCTCACCAGGGAAGTGCCACGTGGTCCTGCTCTGACCTCCTGCAATGGCAGGAGCTGTGAGTGGAAGGGGTCTCATGGAATGCTGCACTCCCTGCCCAGGAGGGATTTGGGGAGCAGGATGCAACACCTAGGGCCACCAAGCTGACCAGTCTGTGTCTTCCCAGCCGGCAGAGGAGGAGGGTCGTAGGCGATGGCCAGCTTCTCAGTGGCTCTTTGTGGCCTCCTGGCTTTGGGAGAAAGGGGGCTCCCCTCACCTTGGTCTCCATTGCTTATATTCTCAGGGAGCTGTTTGATAGTGTGGATGCCAGCCAGAGAGTCAGGTCTGTGATAAACCCACAACTGAAGGAAATTCACTGTAGTCTTGTGTAGCTGTTACACGGTGTGCTTCAAAATGAGAGGATTTTGCACACTACATAACCTCAGTAACAGGAAACAGGTAAGAAGGTGCAGCTCTTTGGTATAACAGAATAAACCTTTGTAATTTTTGTAGGTATTAGGAAAGTGGTTCTCAGTGCAACTGTTCCTGATGTTGCACTACATACACCATTACTGCAGGAGAAATGGAAATTTTAATTGTCAGGTGAGTCCTTGTTTGGGAATGCATTTGAACTTGTTTGCCTCACATCAAGCTTAGGAGGAATCCTGCTGACACCGTGCACATGCTTAGGCTAATTGCTAGTTCTGGAAGACAGATGAATTTCAGGGACTGATTTAGATAGGCAGCAAATCTGTTGCATTGAAACCAGCAGACATGGGGAGAAATGAACACTATTGATAGGCAGTGGCATTTGAAACCTTAATAGCGTTTGTTCCCAAAGTGTCAGTATTGTGAATGCTTTGGACAAGAGGGAGATGGGGATTTTGTAGATGAAGGTGGTGTCAACAAGGGGTTGTCCTTTCTCCCCACTTTCATCCCCACTTTAATTCTAGCTGGGTAGGACCTGTCCTGGGGAGATGTAGTTTCACTGTACAGGCAGTAGTCCAAGATGGATGCTGCTGGGGCATCCCCTATTTCTTCTCTCCCATGTGCATAGAGCCCTTTACCACAGCACTGCCTCCTCAGTCATCTCTACTCTCCATCTGATGACCAGGAGTGTGTTTTGCTGGCTAGAAGCGGGAGCCTGGTTGGCTTTCTGCCTCTCTTCTGTCCTCTGCTGGAGTGAAGGCACCTTTTATGGCTACATGGCTTAGGTTCCCATCCATAGCTTGAGGATGGGATGAGGCACCATGTTGTGCCAAAAGGGTAGCACTTGACTAATATCACAGACAGCACAGAAGTCATGGATAGTTTTGGTATCATCATATATTGCCAGTGCTTGGACTCACAATGCCACTGTCACACCTGTACACTTCCCATTGTTGTCTTGTATTGGTTTCCATCTGTTGATATGGACAGTGATACAAATTAGAATAAAATTCAGTGGTAACCTGTTCAGGGCTTAGAAATACATGACTTTAAAAGGTGTTTAGTGACTTCAGCTGAAGCATGGGTTTGTTCACCTCAAAGCAAATGTCGGTTGTTATGGAGAAAGCCAAGCTTTGCACAACTATACATGGCTTAAGTCTTAGTGGTAATCATCTGTTGGGGAAAAAAATCTACCTCTGTGTTGTGCAGGACATGGCAGCCCTATTGTGATTGCTTGCATGAATTAAGGAGAAAACGAATGACTTGACATGTAGCTTTTCCCCTGCATGTTAAGGGTTTACCCCCTCTGTAGCTGAGATCTGTGTGCAGCTATCACTTTTTTAATACAAATTTCTAATGATGGATATTAATTTCTTTTTATTAGAGATTCAGTGATATAAAGAAGTGAAGGTTGAAGTGTGCTTGAAGATTAACATGTTGTGGCAATGATGTGAAGCAGCATCTATTGCATGAAGCCCTTCTGAGTGCACCCTCATGTGAGGCAGGCACCCGCTTCCACCGTGCTTCTCCCCCATCACTCTCTGTCTTATTTAAGCAACCAACCTGGAAAACCAAAACTGAAACAAAAGGAAGTTTCATATGTCTTGTAGGATTAAGCTGAAATACATCCAGTGAATTCACTTCTATTTCATTGTTCAGAAAACCAGGTTTTGTCTTTAAATTTTTGAGTATATTTATGTGTCTGTAACAGTAATAATTTGATATATAGAAACATGTAAAGATGTATATTCTAATGAATATATACTCTAATTGATAATAGTGTCAGCTGTCATTTCTGTAGATATGCTTACCAAAAGAGCATGTAACACTTCTGTTTGATCTGCTTTTTTTTTCTCAGATGAAATGCAACTGCTTCCCTGTGTGAAGTGGCCACCAGGTGTCATCAGAATGCTTTTATTTTTATTAACTTCTTTTCTTTAGAAGCATTTGTACACTTTGTATTCTTCTGTGGAAACTTTAACCTACCACAGGAATAAACCTAAATCTTAATGTTACTTGTTCAGCCAAAACCTGATGAAACTATTCAGCTGAGCTACTTGAATAGCAGCTGACAAGAGGAAAACAGGATGTACAACGCTGAGAAGCCTGTGCATATATACATATTGCTATGTGCATTCTTTGCCTTAGTAATTTAAAAGATGGCAATAAATACAGTAAGCTAAACCATGTAGGCCTGATTTACCTCAGTAGAAAGTCATTAAAGAGTTAAAGGCAAGGCAATTAAAATGATCAGTCAGAAAATACTAGTGTTTAAAACATGCTAAATTTCCCTTTCTACTTTCTGGCATCTTCCCTCCTTAATGCTTTTTCTACAGTTTTGCTGTCCTGACTTCACACTAAATGTCTTTGTTGTCTTGTTTGTTTGTTTTCAATGAAACATATGTTTTATTTAGTATGACTTTTTGGCATACTTACATAATTGTGGATAAAATAAATTCAAACTATTATCAGCCTACCTTTAATTTAAAATGGTATTGGTTAGGTTCTTTTTCTATATTTGGTGAGCTGTGCCTCAGTGAATAGCTGGGTAATAAATATCTGAAAAATACTCTATCTTTTTTTTGTTGTTGTAATATAAAAACTGCGGAGAATGTTTCAGTATATAAAAGAAGCCTTTTTTCCTTCTTTCTGGCAAGAAAAACTTGCCTTTTTTTTCCCCTGATTTGTACTTCCCTTCTGCATCTTGGTTCATATTACTCAGAAAATGCGTTCTTGGTTCTCAGCCAGCAGAACGTTGGCCATTTCTGTTGGCCTTTTCACCTGTGCTGGTGCTGCTACGTCCTCAAGCCTGCTTAAGCTGTTAGTAGACAAGTGCATCTTTGGCTGTGGTGATGGAGGCCTCTTGTTGCTTTTCATATGATACAGTCATTTAAAACAAGGTGCCAGCAAAGCCATCTTTTTTTTGTCTTTTAGGTTTAATTTGGAGCAAAGGTTGATGGAGATTTAGTAAATACTGTATTAAACAATAGGATGTTGTTTAGGAAATTCATACTCCTTATGTTTTAAAGAATAACAGAGTCAGGGTCCACTAGGACCAGGTTTCTTGGGTAAAATTTCCAAGAGCCAGTTTGCAAGTAACAGCGATTTCAACTTAGTTTTATCTTTTGCTGGCAGGAAAAAGGAAGACTTCCAACATTTTTGAATCACGTGCCAGTGGCAGTGCCTGTGTACTTCCTCTGATGAATTCCAGGGTACTGTAGGGTATGTGAGAGGGTACTACAGCTTGTGACAAAAAGAGATTTGACCTGCATTTACTTTTTTCTTCTCTCTAGTTACTTTAACTATTGCAGATACATCAGTGTGGAAATTTCAAAGTCTTTAGTCTTTGAAAGACTGTAGCCTGTTTGGAAGTCTCCTGTGGATGTTCTGGTGCCCTAGGAATATGAGTGGCTTTACTTGAAGAACAGGCTCATGATGCAAAGCTTGGAAGTTCGACCATTCTTGAGCTCCAAGGGAAAATACATGTTTGTAGCAGATAGCATCGAATACTCCTCAAAATAAAGGTGATGTTTGCTCAATTTGAACAATAACCATATTGTCTTCTGTATTCCATTATTGAGGAGACTATTTTCCTGGATTAGTCTCTCTGAAGGAAGTGGGGTAACTTTGTAAGGCCAGAAGACAGACCTATGATTTGATTTAGGAAGGATGTTATGCCCTTGAAAATGAGATGGTTGGTTGACACAAAGGTATGCTGAGATGAGTTGTTCGCATTCAGTTTTGTGTAGGCTATTTAAGGAGCTCATTAAAATGATTTTGCTTCATCGTATCCATGATTTCATTGGAAGAATTGTCTGAAAAAGGGGAATTTTTACTGGAAAAGAAAGAAACTCTGTTTCCCATGTGTCACATCCTTTATAAACACTGAAGACTGGGTATTTCCATAGAAGAAAACATCTTCTGTTTGCAAATGACTGCTGCTTTTAAATAGAACTGTAGCAGATACCATATCAATATACAAAAAAGCTTTGTAGGGAGAACAGAAAAAACTGTGTTACTTGGTCAAAAATGGTGGTGGCAGCTCAGGAAGTGGTATTTTTGTCAGTTTTGTATTTGTTTTCTTCTTTATAGGTAGTGAGATTGTGCTGAATTTTGACTGTGGGATGTCTTTTAAATTGGATTAAACATTGAAAAAACCCTCCACGATTTGAAATCCCAGTGCATGACAGAGAGGAATCTGTTAGCTATATTGGTTTCTGTGACATAGCCAAAGTATTGTGTATTATGCAGTTGTAATTTAAAAATGTGTGTGTCTCCTCATTTATTCTGTAAAGATTTGGATATTTGGCCTATGGAGATGTAGCATATGTAACAAACATTTTGCTTTTGAAGATCTTAAAATCATGTTTAACTTCCTTTGGATACTTGGAAAACTGTTGAAGAAAACTGTTATGTTAAACATGCAGCTCCTATTTCCAGCAGAATTACAGAGTTTAGCATTTTCTGTTCAAAAATGTGGAAGCCACAGGAAGCTTCTTTCCAAAACTTGGGAACAGCAGCATGCTACAAAGAACCTTAAAATGCATTAGGTAATGTATGACTGTCTCCAAGCAGAAGAATTTGTTAACCTGAAGCTAATGTGGCAAATTAATTTTTGGTCATATCCTTTAAGAATCTGTTCAGCTATACTTGATTTATATGAACATTAACAAAAGATTTATGTCACAAAAAGTCAACCCACTTTTGAGTTAGAACAGCTTCATTCTGAACATCAACTATGATGTTAGGAGACCGCTGTTTGACAGAACCAGGTTTTTAAACTATGGAAATACTGAAGATTTGATGCTGTTGGCTTAGCTGGGCTTGATCCTGTGCTCTGGTATTCTGCTGTGTTGTAACTGGTGATACCACTGGTGCCTATATAAATCCTTTCTGGTTTATTTATGCAGTACATTAAGTGGTTTTGTGTCATGGCACTTTAGATATTTTTTTCTTGTAAAAATGTAATCAGAATCTTGTAAAGGCAGAAGGAAGAGCATGGCAACTTCCATCTTGCATCAGTTTTAGTCTTGTTGGTCCATGAATAAGGTAGTGCAAGAGCTGTTCTTCCCCACTTCTACTGCTGTATGAGTTTGACAGTGTTACATTGATATCAAAAGGCTTAATGAGCCACACTAATAAGTAGGAGGTAGACATAAGCATGTGCTTAAGCTGCCATGGCTACAGAGGGTTACTTGTTACATCTACAATGTGGTTTTAGTTACCAGTTGATTCAGTCAAATTCCAGATGCTGATTGTTTGCTCCGGGTGATGATCCTTGTGCCAGACTAAGATTTGATCTAAGATTAATTTTGCAAAAAGAAACCCATTTAGCCTTATGTGTCCTGTGGTCCCTGGTACTGCACACACTTGGTGTACTGCTGATGCCTTCTCTGACTCTTTGGTTCCTGTATTAGTACCAACTGTAGGCTAGCCCTTAATTAATGTAGTGGCTTTGATGAGAGCAGAAGTGAATTGGTTTATGTAGGCTGAGGATTAGGACCACCCACATTTGTGACCAGTTTGTTGCTTTGCCTTTGTCCTCCTGTCCTGTGGCAGCTTTCAGGAGAGAAGCTTACAGCAGGGGAAGCACTATAGGCTCCTTCTGCCTAGAGGAGGCTTATGGTATGCTGAATGCATTCTTCAAGTAGTGATAATCAGTTATGCAATAAATCTATGCAGGAAGCTGAGACACTACTCTCTCATCAAGGAATCTGAGGTATATGTTACTGATATTGTGTTAGAGACACAGCTGTGTTATCTGAACAAAGATCACAGTGGGGAGAAACAGAGACATGGCTCAGTGTTGTGGTCTAGATCTTGTCTGAGATGTGGAGAACTGGCCACACAGCTCAGCAAATCACTGTCTGTAGTCCCAGCAAAAAGTCGTGACTCTAGCTGTTAGTGGCTGCCTCAGGAGATGCACTCTTTTCCTAAAGGTAGCTTTAAGAGAGAACGAAATTAAAGGCAATATAATTCCTTAGGTTAATTAACGCAGGGGTAAATTTGGAGAGACAACAGCAATTGCCTCATAGTTGTTTTCATTCATAGAGAATTCTTTCTGGGTTATGGTATCATGCAGGTGCAAACTCCCATGTGGTGATATTTTGACAGTTTATATGGAGGTGGGACAGAGGCAAATTTAACTCTGGGCAGCATACAGGGGGAGGCTGTTTTCATGAAAATTCAGATGTGAGATAGAGATGAAACTGGTAAAGGCATATCATTAATTGTTGCTACACCTAACTTGTGCTGTGCAGCCAAGTAGCTATTGCCTTGATAATACTTGTTATTAGTTGTGGGAATAGACATGTTGACTTCATTAGGAGTACTACCTGTAAATGAAGCAGAGTGCATTCCAGGTCTGCGTGCTATAAGTTTGTCATGAAATAAAGATAGAGGTAAGTGTCTGCATTTACTCTTGGTTTGGAGAACTGGAGGAATTAGGCAAGAAGGCTGGGGCATAAGGTGTTTTGCATATATGTGTTAGATATTTAACTATTTAATTTCATACTGAAATTATTGGCAGGACTTGTGAGATGTGTTTTGCATTTTTCACAACCAGTTTGTAGCTGTGGATACAGAGTTTACAAGATTAAAAAATAATTTGTTTTTTTTTTTCTTTCTCTAAGTACTTGGAAAAATCCTAAATGGTGCAGTACAGCTGAGCTAAAGACAAGACTGGGTGTCAGAATTGCAACTGTGATCTGAGAGTTTTGGTA
Source organism: Pezoporus occidentalis (assembly GCF_034315485.1). Taxonomy (NCBI): domain Eukaryota; kingdom Metazoa; phylum Chordata; class Aves; order Psittaciformes; family Psittacidae; genus Pezoporus; species Pezoporus occidentalis. Next base: position 29,147,383 of record NW_026915724.1, read on the forward strand.
GAACAAAGCAGGATGAACTTCTGTTGGTGAGTTAGTGAACAAATATGGAGAAGTAACGCTAAGCCTTCAGATACTGTATGCAAATAATCAGCCATCTCTTTTGAGGTGATGGGTGACTAGTGGAGATGAGCTGAATCTGTGCTGGTGCAGCAGAAAAGGCATGTTCTGAAACTGCTGGTACCTGCCTGTGACAGCCTGGAAGCATCCACCTTCAGTGACCAGCGTGTGTTTGGCTTGCAGTTTCTGTCAGAGGTTGATCTTGGTGTGACAGTACTAAAAGGTTTCAATCAGATTATAGGATGGCTTTAAACGGGCATGAAGCATGTCAGAGGAAAGTATGGTGTGGAGCCACCACTCCTTTATTTATTAATATGTCTTGGAGATATCAATTTTTGCTGACGGAGAAACCCTAATAACCCTGATAGAACCTTTGATAGTGGAAATTTCCAGTGGAGGTATTGGTGCACTGCCAGTCAGGCTCTCTGATAAATCCCATGGTCTGAGAGGAGAGTATCCTCTAAAGAAGATGGAGAACTGGTTTGAGATTCCAAATTGTCTTGTAAAGGAGAGAAAAAACTGCTGTTCTTCACCTGACCATGCAAAGGAAGAGTGGTCTCAGTGATGGGCTGGTAACCTGCCATGGAGGTCCAGCAAGGCAAAGGACCCACAACTGCTGCATGCAAACAGCTAAGGATGGGTTTGTGGCATCCATCACTGAAGTAATTGCTTGATACTTTCCAAGTTATATAAATAAAACTTTACTGCAGTTAAACAGCATAATTTTCATCTGATCTTTTTTTCTGTATCCCAAACAGTACTCATAAACCTTTTCAGGGCAAGCTTGCACTTCAAAGGCTTCATCCTCCTCTGCTATTAATTGCTGTTAGTGTTTTTGAATATACTGACAATATGCTGACTTAAACCAGCTGAGAATATAGACCTGATTGTTTTACTTCTAATTGTGATAGTTTCTGTCATGATTTAGTGAACAAATTTAAATAATAGTGTATAAGAATCAAAAAAAACACCTATAAAAAGGCAATATTTGTATCCTCCAAAGGGCTTTTGTGATCTAGAGGTTGTTATTCTCTTGTGATAGCTAGCTTGTTATAAGTTTGGTCAGTACTTTAGAGAGGCCTACAGTTGAAAACCTGTTCTATGTATGCAACAACTGTGCGTTCAATTTCTTATAGGCCTTCCATAAATTATTATTAAGCAGAAAAGCCTTTTTTTTTGCTTCAATAGTTAATTAGTTCAACTGATTTGAGTATATTTTCACAGTTTAATATTACTTTGTCCTCAAAAATAAGCAAATTTTTTTTTAGCATGTACTTCAATGTTTTTTTTGTACCCTGTATTATCTGTATCAACATTGCAATTACTTAATCTTGTCAGAAAGTACTTACAGCTGTGGTCATGGCCTCATTCAGTGGGTAACTGAACAAAAAACTGGATACTTGGATCTGCAGCAAATTGAGTTTTAAATCATAGTGTAAAGCATGTAGATAAACATTTAGTATTTAATCATCTGTTAAAATGAAATGCATTTCCAATTCTCCATCACTTCCTATCAAAATGAAAAGGTAATAAATGTCAGGATTTGATCCCCATCCCTCTTATAATCTGTGTGGTAGCATCAGTTTTCTAGTGTTGACATCTTTTTGGGAGCAGGAAGGTCACACTGGGCAGTTGAGCAAAACCTTTGGGTAACTGGATTTGGATGGTTAGAGTTTGTGCTCAAAGGTGCTGCCCTTCTCTACACTGCTGTTTCATGACATCCCTCCCACCCCCTCATCTCCCAATCCCAAATAGGAAATGAATTTTTAAAGAGGATATTTTAGAAATGATGGGAACTAAACTTGCAGTATATTCCTTTAGAATGTGTATTTATTTGTGTTTTCACTCTTTAGCAGGTAATCTAAGCAGGGGAAGGAAAGAAAGCTTCATACTTACAACGTTTAAAATTTATGTTGGCTTTGTTTTGCTTGTTGTTGCAGTCATGGCCATTTCCTCCTTGGAGCTTTTAAATTTTAGAAACTGGATTTTTATTCCAGGAAGTGTTGAACATACCATGACTAGTTCCCTGAAAGCTGTTAGTGTTTCATGTCCTAAATATGCTTCTGGAAACAAAGGTTAGGCCTGTCTGCCCAGATTTAAGCATGTAGCAAATTACATAATTACACAAAAACTATTGAAGTTGGTGCTCACTCACAAGTGCTCACCACAGTGAGCTCTGTAAACAAGTGCCTAGAAGTTGGTTTGATTTTTAGATGTTGAAAGTTTAGACACGATGCTGAAAATGTAGCCTTGTATCTTTCATTGTGTGTGTCTTCCATTTGCTATATTGCTTTTTTTTTCACTTTACTCTTTTACCTTTTGGTTGTGCACGAAATACTAATAACAACTCTTTTGTTTTACAGGTACTAAGCCAAATGATATACAACTTATAATATCAATGTTAAGAATGGATGGGGAGGAAAATAAGAGAGATGCTGTTGATGAGAGTTTAGAAACTCAGTTGACAGAAGAATCCCAGAGAAATACATCAGGAGAAAATGCTGGATGTGACTCTTCGTCTCCGCAGAAAACAAAGCTTGTATCAGATGAAGTGTTCAGGGACCTTGACAAGAAAAGAAAAGAGAATGGCACAAACAGAAGGGCACTGTCAGGATCACCAAACCTGGATGCTGTTGTAGCAGACAAACATAAAGATGTCTCCAGAAAGAGAAAGCAGAGTTCTTCAGAAGACATGAAAGATAGTGAAAGAAAATTGCACAAAGTTGTAGCTGGAGAAGCGGGTAGTATTGTAGCTGGAGCTGTAAATAGGGAAGGAGTCACCAGTTGTCGTGGTGATGAAATACTTAATTCAAGTTTCCTGTGCCTACACTGTGATTTCAAATGTGCTGATGGTGCCATATTGAAAATTCACAGGGAAAATAAACATTCACAAGAGGAGCCAGCTGCTGTTCATGATAAGTTGTGTTCTTCAGAAGAAGTCAGTATTGGTTATGCAGTTGGAAACATAGACGGAGATTTCAAAGGCAGAATGAGTGATCAGTGTTTACCTTCCTGCTCTGATAAGGAAAACAATAAACGAGAAATTTCCTCTAAACTATCCAAAGAGCAAGCATACCCTCACTGTAGTTGCAAAGCTGAATGTAGTTCAACATTACATATGCATGTCCAGCAAGATCATGAGAAATCCAAGATGTTTTGTTGTGAACTTTGTGGTTTTCAGAGTGCTGAGGAAAATCTCCTAAATTCTCATTTCCTCGGCAAGACTCACCTTCGGCGCCAAAATCTTGCTGCACGGGGAGGATTTGTACAAATGTTGACAAAAAAATACTCCAAAAACCAGCGATCTACTGCAACCAAAGAAAGGAATGTCAGAGTAAAACCTGGGACCAGTAAATTAAGGGCAAAGGCTGCTGATGCAAAAGAATTAAGTCTTTGCAGTGCACTGGAAGGCTCAAAAGTAAGCTTGTCTAAACAAAATGATGGCACTGAACTGATTGAAATGATACCATCTTCAGATGTTCCCACTGAAAAAGCAGATACTGTGACAGAAGAAACATTTCTTTCTTCTGCTGTAGAAGGAAATTATGAAGTCTGTAGTGAAAAAATAGAAATACCAGGACCCTCAGAAAGTATCTTGCAGAAAACAGAATTGCCTCCAACTACCAAAAAGCCAGTTAGCAGTTTAAACTTGACAAGGAGATTTGAGAGACCAGAATGCAGAAGAAACATTGTCTTGTTAAGGTCTTCATTTGGACAGAGTAGGTCTTTTAAATTCAAGAGGCAGGTTAAAAGAAGGTACAGCTTGTTGGGAAATTGTAAGAGAGGCAAGTCGGAAACTCGGAGACTGCACATGAAGCGTATCTCCAGCACATTTAAGTCTGGTGATTCAAGCTGTATGTCACAAACAGAAACAGATGCCAGAGGTAAAGGTAATAATACTTCAGAAATTCAAGATCTTACTGAAGATAAGCCAAATACCCCTTCTTCCAGCACTACACATGCTAAAGATTGTGATGTTAACCTTACTGCTGATCATAGTGTTCTTCATACTTGCACTGATTGTGGTCATGTTTTTCAGAACAGGAAAAGTTTGGAAGTTCATGTTGAAAAGCTTCATATGAAAAGGATCCAGTTTCATTGTCAGATGTGTAGTTATTCCTCTGGAGTCAGGGAAGACATGAAACAACACTCTCAGGACAATAAACACCAGATAGGTGGTTGTAGCTTTAATTGTCAACTCTGTTCATTTACCAGCTTGAATGTGGTCAGCCTTCAAAGCCACATGAGTGAAACACATAATATGTCCCACAGTTGTCCAACTTGCATTCTTTTTTTTCAAATGGAAGAAGAGCTGATAAAACATCAAAAAAATGAGAAACATGATGGTTCAGTCTTTCAGCAAGCCACTCCTCTGGGTAACAGTGATCAGACCTTGCAAGTGCCAGCTTATGCTGACTCGTTATCAAACAATAGCCAAAATCTTGCGAAGGAAATGGAAGTATCAATGAAAGCAAAACCTCCAAACCCTTCCTTCATAAACCATAAAAATGAACTAAAGCATTCTGTTCTGAATAAAACGCAATTTCAATGCAGAAAGTGTTTTTATAAGACAAGATCTTCCACAGTTCTTACAAGGCACATAAAACTCCGACATGCACAGGAGTATCACTTCCTTTGCAAAGCATGTAATCTCTACTCACTGAGTAGGGAAGGAATGGAGAAGCATATCAAAAGAAGCAAGCACCTTGAAAATGCCAGGAAAAACAACATTGGACTACGTTTTGAAGAATGTATTGAAAAGGTTTGTGTTGGCATTGGTGGTATTAAAACAGTAGTGGATCCTTCCATTTCTGGGAGTGGGAATACAGAGTTAGATAAAGAAATTATACATGTTTCATCCTCTTCTGTGGAAAACATATCAAGAAATAAGGAAATCGTTCCACTTGATCAAAGGATTGCTGAAAATGAATTGGTTTTAGCTAATGCACCCAAAAGAGGGAAACCCAAAGGCACTGTTTCTAGGACATGTAGCCATTGTGGTCTTTTGGCCTCCAGTGTTACAAATTTGACTGTTCACATCAGACGTAAACATAGTCATCAGTACAGCTATTTGTGTAAGGTTTGCAATTATTACACTGTAACCAAAGGAGACATGGAACGCCATTGTGCAACCAAAAAACACAAAAGTCGTGTTGAAATAGAGGGACCTGGAAAACAGAACTCAGACATAATCGTTAGCCCTAAAGGAGGTAATTTTGAATCCATGAGCAAGAAGGGTAACAGCCCGATTACTGCCTTATATGAACATGTTGAGGATGGTAACCAGCCATTAGATTTGGAAAATTCTGTCTTAGACAATCAGGAAGTTGAGCAAGAAGATGCTGAGCTAAAAGTTGTAAATGCCAGCAGGCTGCCAGATTTGGAGCATACTAGCAATCCATTAAATATAAACCAACACGTGTTTCTGGAACCAGCGAGGGGTACACAAGATGGTGACCCATGCCTCCAGAAAAGAGCATTGGGTGCGGGTGACAATAAGTGTGTCCACTGCAGCTTCATTGCTCATTCTTCTTCTTCTTTAGAGCTGCATGTGAAGCGAAAACATACGAAACAGTTTGAATACTACTGCATGGCTTGTGACTACTATGCTGTTACTCGTAGAGAGATGATCAGGCATGCCGCAACAGAGAAACATAAAATTAGAAGAGAATCTTATGTTTATTCTTCTGGAGAAGAAGCAAACACAGCAGATGTCACTAAAGAAGGCACTGCTTTGTCTCAAGAGGAGCACCATCACAGTGCAGGAGAATCAAGAACTGGTTTAGGTGAAACAAAATGTGCCAGTGATGCAGCAGAAGGTGATCATATGAGTAAAAGCTTAACTGAGTGTACCGTCTTAGAAGAACATGCATCTTCAGGAATGCCTAAGGGAGGCGATTCCAAAGATACAGTAGAAGGTGAACTTGAAGAGAAGTCTAAAAATGGAGGAGAAAAACATTTTTGTGAAGGTTTCCAGCAAACTCCTCAGAAAGGTAAAGCTGTTAAACTTGACAAGGAAGTATCAGTTAAAGAAACAGGTACTAGTGAGTTGCATCAAAGTGGGCATGGTCAGGAGCCCCTCAACTCGGATGATGATTGCACTGCAGAAAATCAAAATAGATCAAGCAGCACAAACTTGAATTCAGGAAAAGGTGAGGAAAGCTTGGAAGCATATAAGGAAAATCCTGAAGTAGAATGTAGAAACACAGACATTCTGAAAAAAATACCTCTGAAAAAAAATAGCCCACTTATGCTAACTCTTCCAGAAACAAGTAGTGAAGTAGAGCAATCAAATTTTGCTGGAAACGTTGGAGAAATGGTACAAAATATACATAGTTTAGAGGGTGACAGAAGTTTCAAAGAGGATCCTACTGGGGAGGAGGAAGAAGCCCTTATGGAAGCACAACATGAGGCAGAAGTAACTATAAATAACAATGCTTGGGAGGCAGATGGCTCAACAGCTGAGGGCATGCAAGAAAGTAATAATGAGGCTTTAGGAACGGTTATCAGTGCTGATGATAAAGGAAAGGCATTGCAAAATTTTGGCAAGTTTGATTCTTCTATAGTGAGGTTAAAAAGCCATCAAGATGGGGAGGTCACTGACCATTCTGCTGAAGGACAGATGTCAAGTGGAGTGAAGGCTAGAGAGCTCACAGTGAAAGCAGACCCTTCACCAAGTGGTGGGAAAAAGAAGTCAGAAGGAATTTCCCTTGGGGAATTGACACGTATTCGCTGTGATGACTGTGGTTTTCTAGCAGATGGTTTGAGCGGACTAAATGTTCACATAGCCATGAAACATCCTTCAAAAGAGAAACATTTTCATTGTTTACTGTGTGGAAAATCATTTTACACAGAGAGCAACCTTCACCAGCACTTGACCAGTGCCGGGCACATGCGGAATGAGCAGGCAAGCGTGGAGGAGCTGCCTGAAGGAGGCGCTACCTTTAAGTGCGTGAAGTGCACGGAGCCCTTCGATTCGGAGCAGAGCTTGTTTCTGCACATCAAAGAGCAACATGAAGAACTGTTGCGGGAAGTGAATAAGTACATTGTGGAAGACACTGAGCAAATAAACAGGGAGAGGGAAGAGAACCAAGGCAATATCTGCAAGTATTGTGGGAAGATGTGTAGAAGTAGCAATTCCATGGCCTTCCTAGCTCACATCCGTACCCATACAGGTATGGAAATGCTCTCTTTGCAAGTGGTCCCTTTCAAGCAGAGTGAATTTTACCACTGGTCTTTTTTCTGTTTGTTAATCTCTTTAACATTTCTTATGAACTAGCATGCATATCACCTAATGATCCCCCAATGAAATTCAAAATGGCCAAAATGGGTATGAAAAACAGTGATCACAGGTCAGAAAATATAGGAATATTGTTAAGTGCAGTCACCCTTCTGCTTTCTGTTTCATATAGAGAGATTTTTTTTCCTTTAATCTAAATTGTAACCATTAACTGGTTCTTAAATGTATATAATGAAGCAGTGGTGGTTTGAGAGAATAATTAGCTGCTTTTTCTAACTTCCTCTTCCTTGCAGTTGTTTAATATCCAAATTGTTTATTTCATGTCAATTCAGTGACACTTTCAGCATTACATAATGCTTCAGGATAGACAGCTGATATTACATCATTCCTAAATAAATACCAGTAAGAAGCAGCAAGAGGGTTTTGGTTTGGTTTTGTTTTTTTAAGAAATAAGTTATGGGTATGGGAATTGGTCAGCCTTTTTGGAAGGTAGTGTGTAATGCTGATGTGATGCACAGGGATGTAGCATCTGATTTAGTTTCTGTGCTGATCACACTTTCAGTTCATTTTTATGTTTAATTTTAAGTGGAAAATTTAAAAACATTTTTGAAGAAAAATGCATAAGCTGCAGTTCTAAATTTATGTAAAAATTCACTGCGATGTTTCTATAAACCTGCCATACATTCTTTATTTTAAATAGACAGCTTTTCTAAATCACTGAGCTCTGCTTAGACAAGTGGTGTCTCTGTGGTTGAATTTATGAGTGGATTTGAATAATAAATTCACATTTCAATGAACATATTTTCATTAAAACTGTAAGGTTTATTTTACTGTACTTTTAAATAATGGCTTATTATGGAAGCTATAGTTTAAATTCATGCAGTATTTGAAACTTAGTGCATGGTTACAAGGAAGAGAACAAAAAGGTAAGAAAAAGGAAACATAAAAGAATGGTGATTCCTGGCATAATCCTAAAATAGTTTTGTGAGGGCTTTTTTTATGAAAAGGCAAGGGCGTGACTGGACAACAAAGTTTAAAATTAATCTCGGGGAACACAGACATTGTATTTCAAACCTTTCAAAGTATTTTGCTATAACTTGAGTATTCATGTATACCAGTAACTCAGATACTTAATACTTCCAGCAGTACTTCTGTCCTGTCAATAATGTAGTTATCTGTGTTGCTTCAGCTAACATCCCAACTTTGAATGCAGTGTTAAGTCTTTAGAGGGATGCTCATGTTCACATGGTCAGAACAGCTGTATAAGCCCTTAATATGCCCTCTTACGGCAGATAAAACTGAATAAAACTAAGGGGGAGGATACTAATGGAGCTCTCTTTAGAATTCTTTATGCAACTGTCTGGTCAAGACATGTTGCTTATAATTGATGTGTCCATTACTTGAATTCTCTTGTAATTATAGTCAATAAGTCTTGTAAATGTGTTAAAGCTCACTAAAAGCATACAAATTCAAGAACAGAGTAAGGCTAATAATTTAAAATAATCAATGTAGGCATTTCAGCACTTAATTTCCCTTGTGTGTTGATAGCTGATCATTCTTAATCCATTAAGATTTATTTAGTCGTTTACAATGCAAAATAGGTTTGCACTGGTCACTTGTGCCATTTGAAAATGTCCACCAGGTTAAGTGCAGAATGTAGTCCATTAGTCTTCCTTGACTATATGTATTAATTGCATTTAAAATCAAGTTAATGTGGATGTGAAAGTGAGGTAACTATCAATATATGACAAAGCAACCCTACTTACATAAGTTACATCATTGATTGTAACATTTAGTAAAAGTTAGTGTACTTTTTAACATCTTGTGTGTAGGTCTTATCATGAAGTATATTTTTATTGTGCTTTTGGATGGCCCTAAATACGCAAAGCAGTAAAAGAATACATTTCATTTTCCAAGTCATTTTTCAGTGGTTTGTGCAGGGGAGGTATAGAAGGGTTACAGAATAGAGTTTTATCTGCCCTCTTTCTCACAGTACCTTTAAATGAAGTGCTTTTCTTATGCTTTGCTTATTCACATAAATAGTAATGTGGAGACTTTTACTAATAGTTAATGGGAAGAAGGCTTTCTCTTCCAATCTGTGTTTTCATATTTGTGATTTCCTTTGTGACTTACAGAACCTTTTCTTCCAATCTGTATCACAATGGATGCAGTTGAATAAGAAACAAATCTTTTTGGGTTATTGGAAGCGGTGGCAGGGGGAACTGACCTACTCCACCAACTGTATATACACTGGCTTGTAACATTGGTGAGGCAAAAAACAGTATTTCTGCCTTCTCACCTGTTCCATGATAACAGCAGATACGTAATAGGAGCAGAGCTGCGCATTTTCCCCATTATTGTTCTGATTATGTGCTTTTTAAAAAAAAAGCTTTCTTCAGCATCTGGATGTGCATATGTATTTATATGTATGGATGTGTAACCGTATCCAAATCCTTGCCTTTTTTATTGAGTAATTGGTGGCAGTTTGGGCAAGGGGGGAAGGGAAAGGAAAGTTATGGAAAGATACAACTAATGATTTCCATTAATAGAAAAATAATGTCTCAAAATACCGTTAAATAATGTAGGAGATTTTCACATTGCAAATGAAAGGGAAGCTTTGCTAGAGAGGACATAACAAGTAAGTCCATCACATGTTGACAAGTGAAAATGAGGAAGTGTAAAGGAAAATAAAAAGAGTAGTAGAGGTGGAAGACTTTTTAGTTCGCAATTGATGGAGGTCCCATAAACTTAATTAACAGTCAACATCTGAGGAAAAATCACCTGCAGCCACATCATCTTTGTTTTGTTTCTCATCAGATTTCGCAGTTAATGTAAGGTTTGCTCAATGGAAGTGTGGTATCTACTCCCTGTGTCCTATACACATGGAGAAATGGTATGATGAGGTTTCATGTGGCTCTGCTTCATTTGCATTGGGCCTGATCTAGGGATACCGCTATACCTGCAGGTGCAGGTGATGTTGCCTTTGGCTAGTTTAGAGCTGAGGTGGTGAATGTTTCTTGTAGTTTTTGGGTCTCTATTGTCTTAATGTAAAAGAAGGAGTGTGAACTTCAGTCTTTGTAAAGCAGTCATATGGTTTGTGTCTGTCTGACCTGAACTCTTAATCTATTTTCAAGTTTGTGTTTTTTCGTTGTTACTGGGGGTTTGTGTTCCTCCCCCCCCCACCCCAGTTCTCCAGTTCTTTTGTTAAGAACTTTATTGTTTGCTGCCATCAGAAAATGTCACTTTGTTTCCATGCCATAACTTGTGGGTAAAGTAATTCTGTGGCTTTTTTCTTTTTCTTATTTATTTATTTATTAACTCATTTGTTGGAAAGATGCTATATTGAAAGTATTTTTCTCATTTTTCTATGAATTAAAAGCAAAGCCAAGTGTGAATCCAATAGTGTCACATTTAACACAGCATGAGAACCATTAAAGTTTGTGAGAAGTGTGGCTAACAAATGGTTAATTGCTTCAACATTGTTTCAGTCTGAAATTAGCCTTATAGCAAACACAGATTTTTTTTTTTCTTTTTTTGCCCCATTAGTTCAACTCTTAGTCTAACATCTTCATCTCAAGTATAAAATTTTGGGTTTTTCCAGCAAAGAACATCCTGGAACAAATTTGGCACCAGCAATCTAAAAGGGAGGTGCACTGCTTTTGTTTCAGGTGATAAATCCCAAGTGGAGCCTGCCAGCACTTGAATTTTCATGGAGTTTAAATGGAGATGTTAACAGATATTCAGCTCTGGATCTGAGAAATAAATAAAAAAACCCTCAAGGCCTCACTGATTTTTGGATGAGAGCAGTCAACAGAATAATACGTTTCTGTATTGTCAGCACACTGTAGCTACAATTGGTCTGAACTTGAGTTCTTCACAAAGGAGTCATGTAAATGGAAAACAGCAAAGGTCTTGTATGGAAGCCCTGTGGGACACCTGCAGTAACAGAATGAGGAACAAATTTACAATTTAATCAGTAGGAGAGAAACTAAGGGAACATAGGATTGAATCCACATGGTATTTGAATTCTATGACAAAAAAGAGCAGTATAAACAACAATGGCTTTAAAAATCCTCCCCAACCGTGGCCTTGATGTTATTAATTGTGCAATTAGTCTTTAAGATCGTAAGTTAAACCATCAACTTTTAATACTCTATTAATGCAAAGGTAGGCTTTTTTGAAATTATTATTTGCATGGTTCTCCTTATAGAATGCAGTGTTGATTTGAAATGTCACCAAATTAATGATTAATTTAGTTTTATCAGGATCATTTAAATAAACTGCATTTTTTTCACTGTGATTGATAGAATGTGATTGCTGTTAGCTGCAGTCTAAACCTGCTTTTGACATTTAAACTTATAAAGCTGACTAGATATAACCATTCAGGTGCTAAATATATTTTACATCTACTTCCAACAGTAGAAATGGAAGTATTAAGAGATCTGGCTTCATTGTCATTGAACTGTGAAATATTCAACCTTGTCTGCCTGTGCTTAGTACTGTTGACTTTTTTATTTCAGTTAGGAGATTAAAATTAAATGCTTCATTTTTCGTCAGCTTTTGGGAATTAAATTGAAATTTAAGACTCTAAAAATTTTTACTAAGATCCTCAATTTCAGCCCGGTTTCTTGCAGGATATTCTGTTTTCAAGGGCAAAGCAAAAAGGTTCATTGATCAAGTATGATATAGTGCAATATTTTTCTTATCAGAGCTCTTTATGTATATTTATTAAAGATCACATATTTCATACTATGCTTAACTGTATTGGAAGAAGTACTTCACAAAACATATACTAAACATAATATGAGACTCTGTGACCATATTGTACTTACTTTTAACTGCAATTCCATGATTTTGATTTATTGATTTATGGATTTACTGGTCAGAAAATTGAAAAGTGCTACAGCGTGCTTTAAAATGGTGTTGCTGCATAATAACATGGGGACCGACATGTGCCTAGTTTAACTATTTCAGTAAAAGAATAGTTTTTCCATCCTCAAGAGAGGATCACTGTTAATTAAGATGGACAAATAATTTGACTTTTTGCTGAACTGATGTGATACAAGAGATAGGCTGGTATTTCTTCCTTGGAGAAATAATTTCAGAGTTCTTTGGTCTGCAGTAGGCATTTAATATTAAAGTTTGTTCTTGAAATAAATAATAGCCAAAATGTCAATACTTCTGGTTTGCAGAATAATCATAAATTCTTGACCATAAAACAGTCATAAAGGCATAATATTTTATCCAGTGTATATTCATACATTGCATGTCATTACAATAGCTAGGTGATGAATCATTTTCTCTGTGTGACAGAACAAATCTGAAATACCAATGCTAATGTGAAATCTATTCAAAGTCGGAAGACTTGTAAAATTACTTTAAATGCATTTGCTTAAAAACTGAGGCCATTTTGCAGTTTACACCAATATCGATCCACGTTAAGACTGTCACCTGAGTTTCATCATTTGGAAATGGGGAAAGGTGTAGAACAACTTTTGCCATTTTGTTGAAAGGTTATCTACCTACTTTATTGTCTGCTCATTTTAGTATTTTGTGAGTTTTTAAAATAATAATTTTAACAGAGTAAATTATTCCTCAGAGTTAAGAGAGTAGTGATCTCGAACTTAAGGAAACTTTAATGAGTAATGTATAGTATGTACCATCTGTGCCCAGGGAGTCATAAATTTATGTGCAAGATGTGTTTTTTTGTTAGGCAAAAACCTCAAGCAGGTTAAATGTGGGATAGGCTTTTTTAAAGGTTATTTTTTTCCCAGGATTTTTTATTTCTTTAACCATGGGTGATATATTATTCTAATTCAACTCATATCTTATGCTAAATTTTACTTAGGATCAAAGCCATTCAAGTGCAAGATATGCCACTTTGCAACAGCTCAGCTCGGAGATGCCAGAAACCATGTCAAGAGGCACCTTGGGATGAGGGAATACAAGTGTCATGTCTGTGGGTGAGTAAATTGAGACAGTCTCCACCACGGTTAACCAGGAGAAGAGTGCAGGATATGCATTGTTTCAGAATTGAAAACTGTGATGTGAGCAAGAGTGGCTAAAATTATGCATGCATATCCTCCTTTCCATTGTTATGGTAAATTCCTTAAATACAGTTATGACATTCTTTTCCCACTTCTAATCCTGCACTGAAGATGAGCAATTTTATGGGCTACAAGGTCAATTTGAACCTGTAATCTGTAAATTGACTAAATTATAGGATGTTCATTCACATTGCCAGGGAGAACTGTAAATTCCATTTAAAGACATAAAAAATATATAATATAGACTTTACTGTGTGGGGTTTTTTTCTTTTGCTATACTGTTATAATTTTAGTACCATTAACAGATTTCTGGACTCCATTAGAGTTTTCGTTCTTTGCGAAAACAAAACAGAAGACTGATTTTTTTCAAACAAACAGATCTAAAGTATTGCAGGCATAAGACTTTAAAAATAAATTGAACTCTTTTATGTATGCTTATGTTCTTGTTTGTCACCCCAAAAATCTTGTTTTTCTTTTTTACTTAACTGTTATTTTCTCAGAAGGATCGTTCATAATGTTTAATTGTCCTTCAAATGTGTTGCATTTAATAGGAGGCATTGAGACTCCTTAATGCAAAACTAATTAATTTAGCAGAAATGTTTAAAAGGTTTTAAAATGCCATGGCATATATGGTACATCACAGGACATTCAAAGTTGGATTTTAATACCCTAGTCCTGATTAAAAATATATTTTAATGTTATTATGCTGGCGAAATTAGCTAATGTATGCATCATATAAAAACATTTTACTCAAACCTATGTAATGTGCTATAACAGTCTTATAGCTAATGTGTAGAATAGCACAGGTTCAATTAGATGAGGCAGTGCACACATGAATGGTGTAGTGCGATGCTGGGTATAATGTAGCCCTAGTATACTGATCTACTGCAGGACAAAGTGAGTTGCATATTTTAAGGGACAAGTGAATCTTCAGCTGGAGATGCAGCTGAGTGATTTTCACTGATTCATCTCTCTGTTTTTCAAATAATTTTACATGCAGCATTATGAGATACTTTGGATGTTTTTACTCAAGAAAGTTAATTGCTGACTTCTTGAAACAAGAAATAAAAATGTATGAGCCCAATTCTTAAGACCACTGAATATCCATAGTACAATACCTTGTGCTGCATTTTATTTTGCAGAACGTTAAACATTATGTGTGGTAGTCTATTTTATATTGTTTGACAAATCTTGTTTACTATCTCTGCTATATAATTGTTAAGAATCTGGCATGGAAGATAGTTAACAACTGCAGATTCACAAAACTGTTTAGCTAAGGCTAATCTCTGTTCTTTAGAAGTTGTCAACAAACTTGACAATGGTTCTTTATTCAATTCCCTTTTAACTTAAAGTGAAAAATCATCATATTATTTGACTGAGAGGAGAAGTAAAAAACAAAAACCACAAAATAGATAATACTGTATCTTTCCTAAGAAGAGAATTAAAATGATTAGGATTTGGCACAGTACCCCATTTTTTTCTAAAGCTCATTCCTTCAGGATTGACATGTTCTTAGAATCTGCCTCTGAAATTACACAACTCTCAGTTGCAATTCATGATGGCTGTGCAAGAGAGAGTGCAAAACATATATGAATGGTTTGAAATGTGGACTTGAATATCAGTCACTTTGCTTACTGTACGTTGCTGACATGTCACACCTGGTAGCCAAGCAGGTACTAACTTTCCATTTTTGTGTAGCATTATATTGCTAATTTTCATGAACCACATGAAGCTGTGTTATTTAGATATGACAAAACAATCAGCTGAAGAGACATATGCCACAACACCCTCTGCTCACAAAAATCTGATTTATATACCTGTTTAAATAATCATGACATTTCACTTAATGGGCACCAAGCATTTTAAGAATTATATATTAACATGGATTAATTATATATTAACACAGATTTAATTGAAAAATACATTTTTATACTGCAGCTAGCAGTCCTGAAGAATTAAGCAGGATTTGAAGAAGGAGAAATGACCAGAGCAACTTGAACCATAGTCCAAGTAATGCACATGCGATCCTTAAATGTGCAAGAAGAGGAAAAAAAATGTAATAGCCTGTGCTGTATTTCTGCTATTTTAATTGAAAGGATTGGGTAGTGTGTAGGTTAAAAAAATACAGTAGCAACATAAAAAAAAAAATAAATTGCTAGGATTGGCTATCGGATTAGTGGCACTATAGAGCATTGGTACATTAACACCACTGACAATGTCAATTCATTATCATTGATGGCTAAATAATCTTAGAAATGCTCAGTGGACCTATTAGTTCCTGAACATAAGCAGCTCATGCTGCATTTCTTCATTAGGTTTAATTGCTATAAATTTTACCTTTTTAAAAATCATGTTTTAAAAGGTGAAGTGATCTTTCAGGAACATTAACTCTGTAATTTTGTCACAAACAGAAGGTCCTGCACTATGTTTTCTTTTCTACAGTAGTTAATATTCTATCCTCTGACTTTTAGATTCATAGTAATAAGCCCTCTGCTAGTTATGACGATAAATTTTGTTCCAAAAGCTTTTGAATGTGCTCGGGCACTTTGTAAAGGTGAAATGTCAGAGCAACATGGTGGTGTAGTGTGGTCTCAAAATACTGCTCCTTTGTTTTTCTTTTTTTTTTTCTAAAAGAAAACAAAAATTCTCTGGATTTTTTTTGTCTTTAAAAAAAAAGCAGAAGGCTGCATCTTTTGTGTTGTTTTAGGAGGAGTTTGCTGTGTCTCAGTTTTCCAAATGGTCCTCATATTTACATGATACAAAGTACGCAGTATATAATTCACTTAGCTGTTGAAAAAGGCAGTAATTTTGCTGTGTTGTTTTATTTTTTTTTTAATTGAAATTCAGGGTTTGTTTTTCTTCAGCTACACAGCAGAAACTACATGACACAGAAATTGGACACCGCTAATGTTTTAACATTTGGAATAAACCGTCTGCTACTCATTTCCTTATCGCAGATGTGTGTTAATTGTTTTCTTACCCATGGCTGTAAAATATATCCCATTATTTCAGAGGTAGTATCTATTTTCTGTGGATAGCAAACTGCTGCGTATTTGAATATAATTTTTGGAAGTCTGCCTCTGAAATTGGCTGATACCCTGGGTTAGATGAGCAAATCTTGGTTGTCCAGCATTTAAAAATCTTGTTTCATTTGCCTGGTGAAATGCTTATCATGCACTTTTTGAGTTTTATGCCTGAGGTAGAACATGAAAAATGCATTGTTCTGCACTTGAGATTTTGAACAGAATTTATAGGCAATGTTTGATTTAAAAATGCATCTACTATTCCTTCGCATTTTTCTTCCCTTTGCTTTCAGAAACAGAGTTTTTGGGGATGTAGTTACATGTTCCAAGTAAGAGTGGCTGCTTCGTTTGTTTGTTTTTTTTTTCTTCTCTCTTTTATGACTTCTTAAAAATCTGCTGAGGAAGATGGGTGTAAGGTAGGTTTGGATTTTTAGGAAAACTGTCAGTATTTAATACATGCACATAAAAATTTTTTGCTACCTTCCTAAAAATTGAAAGGAAATTGTAGCAATATCTTCATTATGTTTATTCCATGTACAGCAGCCAAGTGTTTTAAGGAAGGAAAGTATTCATATACACCAAGGAATTTGGAGGGGGGTGGAAAACGTTGGTCATTTTCTGTATTTTGCTGAAGTAGTTGTTTCTTGTAGGTTTGTTTGTTTGTTTGGGAATTTTTTGGTTTTTGTTTTTGTTTTGGTCTTTTGCTGGATGGAGCTATTAATCTTGTTTACTTTCTGCTCCTCAGTTCTCGATTAGCTTTGAAACTTCTTTTTCCAGTTAATTCTGGATATAAGATGTTCTGATAAATAAGTGTTTTGCTAAATTTATTTACCTTTTAAAGCTTCATATAAACAAGCTTTCAGGAGTGTTACAGTGTCCCAGGCATGAAAATAACTTCACTTTTGCTGCTGTTGTTAATGCTAAGAATAGTTCAGAGATCTTAATCTGTGTACAGTTCAGTATTTTAATGACACTGGTTGCTTTGAAAATGTCTAAAGAAAAATAATCACCTACATCAAGTATAGTGGCTAGCAGAACTTCATACTTTATAGATAACAATGTGCTTTGACCAGCTGCATCAAAAAAATTGGCTGTACTCCTGCGTGTGGTGTTCTAAAAAATCTTTTAGATTCTCAGTTTTTTTTTTAACTGATTACTGTTAATGTCAGGCTACTTTTAGTTTAAGCCTGCTCTTAAGATTGCTTTTAGCATGCAAAAAAGACTTATTCGTAAATGTATTGGTAGGAGCAGGAAAAACATTGTATTTTCAAGGATGTCTTAATGTACTGTAATGTAAATTAATTATTTATACTAGTGCAGTTTAGGAAATCTTAAATAGAAAGTTACTACTCTAGTAAAACTATTTTTGTGTAGTATTACCTAGTTTTTGTGCATTAAAAGGGATCTCTGTGTAGATGATTATAATGTCACTTTCTGACCTTTGCAGCTTGAATAATTGTAAATCATTGCTTCATAACGTGTCAGAGAATGTCTGTACTAGGGAATTAAATGGCAGAATATAATAGACCAAATTATTGCCTGTCATGTTTTCAACAACACAGTTAGTATTTGAGTTACACTTAATCATTACGTGCATTAGCAACTTCATTGGAATCCAGCTTCAGGCTGAGCATGAAATACATTACATTATTTAAACCTCTAATGGTAGAAGTCATTTATTTGTGTTGAAGTGTACAACATGCAGAGTTTCATAAAGCAAGGAACACTTGAGAGCTTAATTTATCCAAATCAAAGCCTAAATGCAGATAAACACAAGTGGCAAAAATTAGTAATTTTTATAGGCTGGAAATATTTAAAAATACATGGTTGTGGGTAATTGTAGGCAGCAGGAATAAATTAAAATCACTATTTTTAGTCAGTTCTGAGAACTAAAACTGTTGTATACCTAACTCATCAAATGGATCATGAAATTGCATTTTTGAACGAACAATTAATTACACACATCATACCTACAGGTGTGTCCAAACAAAACCTATGTATTTGGTTCAGCTGTTTAGATCAGAGATGTGTGTGTGAAATGACTGTTCCACATCCAGCTGAGTTTCTCTATCATCTGCTTTTGCTGTTTGGTCCTATCATACACTTGTGTCTACATTTACTTTAGTAAAGAAAAATGAGGTGAGCCTACGTAACGGCTTTCCAAACTTGCACACACTTTTAAAGAAATTAATAGGAAAATACTAGAAAAAAATGTATGGAGTAATGTGTTATACTGTCTTGTCAATTTTTTGTTCAGTTATTTATCATTTTATTACAATTGTAAACCCAACCTTCAGTACATAGTCTTTATTTTTACTATTTAAGAAAACTACTTGAAACAGAAATTATTTACTTTTATTCAAAAAAGCTCCCAGCATCTTTAAACAACTGGTATGGATCCTGTGGTGGTTTGTGTGAGACTCTTGTGGCCTGGAAGTCTGCCATGGAGATGGTATGGAGTCTTGAGTGAGTGGGAGACTCAGGTACAGGCGGTGGAAGGACTCTTCTGTTCAAGGATGGTATTACAGTTGATACAGAACATCCAGACGCACTTTCTGACTTAATAAAATGTGATTTCAGCAATTTATATGCTAAATTGGATTATAATAATGATTTAGTTGTACTTGCTAAAGAGACAAGGTGTAAAAGGGACATGAGAGTATGTGTTTGTACTCAAATTGGAGATAGTGATTCAGGCCAATATCCATGATCCATGCTGCATGCAGTCCAATTCAGTGCACTTCCAAATGGTAATTATAGCAAGACGCACAGCAGTATGACCATGTTTGGCACATGCAACTAGTGCTTTTACAGACATGCATTTTTAATTTTTTACTTTCCTGTAGATTGCTCTGACATCCAGGATGTGTGTGTTTTTGTAAGGCCAAAGGTACCTCACTCTCAACACATCCTTCGAGATCAAGCCAGTTCTGTGGCCACACGGGGAGGGTTTGAGCCCTTCCTCAGAAGGCAGGAGTCGTGACTGATGGGAAACAAGCTGATAGTGCAAAAACTGAGTTTTAACAGTTAGTGCTAAAGCAAGTGGCAGTCCTAAGATTTAGTATGCCTACTGAAAATCTATTCTGACCTTATAATCCATGGTTCGGAGGATTGACCTAACCACTGAGGAAGGTACTGTTAAAAACTGCCTTCTGTTGGGAAAGGGAGATGGCAAAAAAGTTGGTTACCATGAGAAGAAAGGAACATGAGGGTTTTTGGTACAGGTGGTACTGACAAGGAGAGAGGTTTGCTTGATTAAAATTTTGGATGTGTTCTTTTGTTGATAGGCTTGAGTTGCATGGTTTGGATTTATCAGAGTTCAAAAGGTTTATCTTTGCTTTAGTTTTGATCATTTATGCGTAGGAATTGCATGAGGCTCCTGATTCAGCTGTGATTTGCCTTGGTGCTTTTAGTAAATTTACTGTAAAATTTAGAGGATAAATAATTGAGCCTAATTTTTATCAATTAATACCTGTTCCCTAGGGTTTGGTAAGGAAGTGGGATGTTACCCAGGAAGGGAAAAAATAGACTCTGATTTATGCTTTATATTTTTTTTTAACTGTAAGATGTTGCAATGCCCTTAATTTTAACCAGATCTAATCTCTTGATTGCTGAATCAATCTGTTGGGGCATCTGTTTTTTTTGTGTGTACGATTTTACTTGCATCAACTGTATTACTGTAACATAGCTTCTTCAGTAGTTACTACTCAATTCGTTGGAACGCCCCAGAATCTCAGAGGATGCAGTGTGC